>NC_056695.1:40680512-41302734 GCF_018350215.1 Panthera leo
AGGCCTGGCCCTCACTTCTCCTCCCCGCCCACTCTCCCGGGCGCAGCCAATCGGGAGGCGGGAAGTGCTTCGGCCCGGACGTTCGGGCGGGGCAGGGTGGCGGCCCGGCGGGGCAGGGAGTGGGCCAGCTGGGGGCCAGGGGCTGCACTCCAGGGAGTTACGCCGGGCAGCTTGGAGGGAGCGCTTGGCGGTGCCGCTACTGCTGCGGCCGCTTCCTCGTCGGGAAGAAGCGACTCCTCCCCTGTGTGCCCGGTTCGTATTCCCTTCCCTGCCCCATGCCCGAGCCGCCCAGTCCGGAATCCTCCTCTACGCGCCCAAAGTTGTGAGGAGGTTGCCCGGCACGCGTGGGGAGCGACGGCCCGCGGGCGTGCAGAGGGTTGGCGAGCGGTGGCCCGGGCGGAGGAGGGACGAGCCCCGGAGCGCTAGGTGCGCGCGGGGGCGTCGGGGCTACGGGCGGGCGTGGCGGCGCCGAGGGGCCGCCGCGGGCTCTGGGTGGGGGGCGGGCCGGCCGCCGCCGCTGTCAGCGCCGGGGACGCTGTGGAGAACCTAACGCGAGTGCGAGCTCCGAGGAGGTGCGGCGCCAGCTGTGTGGCGTCTCTGCCTGAGGGTCCCCCGTACGCACCCCGGAGTCTGGGGTGATCCCACGGCAGCCTGCCGCGGGCCGACCCCTGCCTTAGGCTTCTGGACCGAAGCCGGCGCTGCGTGGGCCGGGCGGGGTGGGCAGCGGGCGGAGGATGCCGGGGGCCGGTGGGCTCCGCGCCCGGGCTGGATGGAGGGACCGGTCCCGGGGCGCGCCTCTGCTCGCGGCTGAGTCCCCGCCGCCTCGGGCTCCGTTCCTGCCTCTCCAGTGGGGTGGGTTTGTTTGTTTGGTTTCCTTCTATCTCCCCACCCCTTTCTCCCTGCTCCATCCTTTTCCCCCCTCCCTGCCCCACACACGGGGCTGGAGCGAGAGCTCGCCCCTCCTCCGTGCCCGCCTCCCCCGCCGCCGCCTCCTCTAATGAGCATCTCTGCCTTGCTTTCAATGGGCCGGTGCTGCTGTCGCTGCTGCTGTCCGCGCGGGTTGTGGATGTTGTCGGCTCCGTGTTGTGATGACAGGAGAATGTGTGTGTGTCCCGGGCCCAGACGAATTGGTAGGTATTCACTTAACTACCTGCGTTGGGTACCCAGAAAGGATGGTGACTGATTTTGTGTGTGGATGGTTTTAGCTGGGTCGCCGTGGAATTAGGGGTGAGGTAGATAGAAAAAGGGAACAAAGGCGTCCTGGACCCGGATAGCTTTGATACCTTAGTGCAGCTTTCAGGTAGGGACAAAGGAAACTAATCAAACAAGTGCTGGCTTGGGGCGTCGTGTCTTCGGAGGGAAGCCGGTTTCTTCATTCATGTAGAGATAACAGGAGCTGTGAAATGGCTAGCATTTCCAGAAAATGCTGAAAAATTGTGAAGTCTTTATACAGGGTGTTTAATGCAATTGGATTACATAAACTGAGGTTCTGACACGTTGAATGACGAGTATAGCTTTTTTTTTTTCTTCATTTACACCAAAAGCTTTGAAAGCTAAAGAGCTCCGGAGTCGGTGCAGTATAACAGCATTTTCTAATTAATATGGTCCGTGGGTTTATTGAATGAAGTAGAATCGTTTCTTGGCACAGGCTCTGTCGAGCCCATCAGTAAGAATGGATGGGTCTCTCTCCTGTTTCGGGTTGCAGTGCATCTTTTCTTACTAGTCATTGGCAAAATGGGTCAAATTTGCCTAGGACTAAGATACTGCATATAACGTGGATCAGGGATAGGAACTTTTCAGTGAAATTGTGGTCAGAAACCACTTGAAAATATGACAGTCCTCCAGTTTACCAACACTGTACCTTGTTGCTGTTCTTAATTGCCTAATCAAGAGCTTTCTACTTCATTAGTTCAGTGAGTTTGTCAGCAAAAGTTTTGATCTCATGGGGTTTTGTTGTTGTTGAATCACAGGATATTCAGAAAGATACTCAGAGTTTTTGAATGCTCACTTACGGTTTGAAAAAGCATTTGCAAGTACTTTGGTTTGTGAGGATATCTGGTCTGATGGAGAGACTATGTCATGTGTACTGGTGATGATACAACACTCATGAATCACAGAGCAGGGTTTTCATGAATTCCATATTCTCTAAGAATTTGTCTTTTGAAGGTATGCTGGGAGTTGGGGTATTGGGATACATTCTCAGTCCATATGCTAAGCTCCTGAAAAACTGAAAGGTACAATTGATAAAATCCACTCTGCTTTTTTTTTTTTTTTTAATCTCAAGAACTTTCGCCTTGAAGGAAAAAATGTAGTATGTTATCTGAGTATTTGAGTGCTTGCTCTTTGATTTTATATATTATTCAAAGCATCTGCTGCATGAATCAGTTCTTTTGCCACAATATTTCATTCATTTTGCAATCAACTACAAAAGCAGAAAAATTGTCAAAACGGAGGAATTTAAGGAAAGTGCAGATTTCTTGGACTTGTTATTCCTTGGTTAGACATACAACGTAATCCTGCTGCTCATCTATCAAATCCCCCTTGCAAACACATACACATACACACGCACAAAGTAGTACTTTGATTTGGTCTGCATTCCATACAGAAGCAAACATTTCTTCTTCCTATAAAAGTCTTAAGTTTTAAAGTAAGCACAAATACAAACTTATCTAAAGTTATGGAGAGGGGTGCCTGGCTGGCTCAGTCGGTGCAGCAAGTGACTCTCGATCTCGGGGTTGTGAGTTCAAGCCCCAGGCTGAGTGTAGAGATTACTTAAAAATAAGATCTTAAAAAAATAATAAAATTATGGAGAAAATTTCTCTTAAAATGGTCATCTGTTTATATTTTTAATAATAGAAAATCTTTATACAAAGCATGAAATGAGTTAATGTGCTTTCTGCATGCAAATCTAACAAGGTACGGTTTATGTCTGGAAGCCGGAGTCATGTGGCACAACATTTGAGCACATCTCCTGGCTCAATCATGTACCCTTAACCTTTGGATGACTTTCAGGTATTTAGTTTGAAGTGCAGAGATTTATATGGTTAGTCTTGATAGATTCCTGTTCATCTGGAATTTCTGTTTTTCATTATGGCATTTCAGAATGCTTATTTAGTTATTGATCTTCTTTCCAAAATTCTAATCATTGCCTTCTGTTGTATAATCTTGTCTTCGGTTTTTAAAACAAATCCCTTCTGAAATAGTGCATTTAAAATAATGGTGCTTTCTATCACTTGTAAAAGGGGTTCTGTATGCCCAGCTTATGCAGTGCTCATTACAGAAGCAAACAAGAATAAGTTATTATTCGGTGTTTGGTTTTCTCTGCTCTCACACATCCCACTTATCACTTCTCCAATTACTCTTCAAAAGAGGGTACCTGAAAATAATGTAATATATAGCTAACAATCTGTGATATTTGTAAATTTTTTTTCCTTAATGGGTTCAACCTTAAGAAGGAATTGCTGACATTAAAACCCACATGGTTTTGTTTTCTGTATTATTTTTTGTTTACTGCATTTGTTTCCTTATTTAATTCTAAAGTCTATTTCTTTATAGGCCAAATGAGTTATTTGAAGCAATACCTCAACAATTCAGGGGAAATAAATGTTAGAAGGAAGAAAGTTTTTTCCCTTGCATAAATTATCTGGATTAATGATGCACATTCAATAAATTTTCTAGATAAATGTCCAGCAAAATATTTTCAGTGTCACATAGTGTCAGTGATTTTTATTTGGATTAATATGTGCACCTTTTCTATACAAACCTTAGACTGTTAGACTATTATTTCACTATTCTTTATTGCTTCCTTAAGGCAAATACATACTTTTATTTTAAATGTAAGAGAAAATATTTTTCTAGGGATTGAATTCTACCTCAATCCATAATGAATGAAAATAGTATTTCTGTAGCTTTCCCTTCTGGCTGATTAGCAGGGGAAAATGCTAGCAAGTAAATTAAATTACAGACCTGAGACCATTTACATTACTAACAAAGCCTTAGAGCTACTAGCGTACTTAAACTTATTTTTATCACAAAGCGTACAGTGATTAAACAACAAATAAATGAAACCTGCATTTGATTTCAAAGCCTCACTGCAACAAACACTCATAAAGGCATAGAGACCCAGAAGAGGCCTTCGATAGCATCTGCTTCTGTGTGTTCACTTACAACCTAGGGAAGTGAGGCCCAAAGAGGTAAGCTCACATTTCTAGGATTATTTGGCAAGTTGGTGGCAGACCTATGTCCCTGAGCTCACCAAATTGGCGCAGTGGTCTAGAGAAGCGTAGTTTGCAAGACCGTCCACTGAGGCGCAGGAAAGGAACACTGGCATTTCTCTTTTTATTCATCATGTAATTTTTTCCCCTATATCTGCTGCATATATATGTTCATACTATATATGAACATAATATTAATTTGGTAGTGTGTGCATATAACTTACTAAAGAATTCATGAGAATTCATATGTCGGGGATGTATTCTGACACCATTTTGGTGGTAATCGTGTAATCAAATGTTACCATTGACCACAAATCTGGAAACGGGATTTTCGTCATGGGAGATCCAGGGCCTTTTTAAGGATAGGGAGGGAGAAGAGTGGTTGGCCAGGTAGACTGCCACTGCATAATGTTATATAATCTTCGTCTCCTCAGCTTTTTTCCAGCCAGATCTGTTGTATGTTCTGCACAGTCTGTGCTGCAGAAGGAAATACGAGGAAAAGAGAGAAGTAAAGCTAGACTCTAGTCTTGGCTCCATAAGTGATTAAGAATTGGGCTTAGCAGAATATACCCTGTGGAAGTAGTACAGGAGAGGTGTATAAAATACACTGCTTTCTGGCGCAGGGCTTAGCGTGTAGATTCACCTGCTAAATATTTGTTCTCAAAGCAGAAACGGATGAAGTGATCTGAAATGTAACTCTTCTCTCTGTGTGTGTCTGTATAATTGCTGTCTAGGAATCCCCGTCAGAAGTGCCAGCCTGCCGCTGTTCTCTGATGCCATGCCAGCACCAACTCAACTGTTTTTCCCTCTGATCCGTAACTGTGAACTGAGCAGAATCTATGGCACCGCGTGTTACTGCCACCACAAACACCTCTGCTGTTCGTCGCCTTACGTTCCTCAGAGTCGCCTGCGATACGCACCCCACCCGGCCTATGCCACCTTTTGCAGGCCGAAGGAGAGCTGGTGGCAGTACAACACCCAGGGAAGGAGATACGCCTCCACGCCGCAGAGATTTTACCTCACACCCCCACAGGTCAATAGCATCCTGAAAGCCAACGAATACAGCTTCAAAGTGCCAGAATTCGATGGCAAAAATGTCAGTTCCGTCCTTGGATTTGACAGCAATCAGCTGCCTGCAAATGCACCCATCGAGGACCGGAGAAGTGCAGCTACTTGCTTGCAGACCAGAGGGATGCTCTTGGGGGTTTTTGACGGCCATGCCGGCTGTGCTTGTTCCCAGGCAGTCAGTGAGAGACTCTTTTATTACATTGCCGTCTCCTTGTTGCCCCATGAGACTTTGCTAGAGATTGAAAATGCAGTCGAGAGTGGCCGGGCACTGCTGCCCATTCTCCAGTGGCACAAGCACCCCAATGATTACTTCAGTAAGGAGGCGTCCAAATTGTATTTCAACAGCTTAAGGACTTACTGGCAAGAACTTATAGATCTCAATACCGGGGAGTCTACTGATATTGATGTGAAGGAGGCTTTAATTAATGCTTTCAAGAGGCTCGACAATGACATCTCTTTGGAGGCTCAAGTCGGTGATCCCAATTCTTTTCTCAATTACTTGGTGCTTCGAGTGGCATTTTCTGGGGCCACTGCTTGTGTGGCCCATGTAGATGGCGTCGACCTTCACGTGGCCAATACCGGCGATAGCAGAGCCATGCTGGGTGTGCAGGAAGAGGACGGCTCTTGGTCGGCAGTCACTCTCTCAAATGACCACAATGCTCAGAATGAAAGAGAACTGGAACGGCTGAAATTGGAGCACCCAAAGAATGAGGCCAAGAGCGTGGTGAAACAGGATCGGCTGCTTGGCTTGCTGATGCCTTTTAGGGCTTTTGGAGACGTAAAGTTCAAATGGAGCATTGACCTTCAAAAGAGAGTGATAGAATCAGGCCCAGACCAGTTGAATGACAATGAATATACCAAGTTTATCCCTCCTAATTATTATACACCTCCTTATCTCACTGCTGAGCCAGAGGTGACTTATCACCGATTAAGGCCACAGGATAAGTTTCTGGTGTTGGCTACTGATGGGTTGTGGGAGACGATGCATAGGCAGGATGTGGTTAGGATTGTGGGTGAGTACCTGACGGGCATGCATCACCAACAGCCAATAGCTGTTGGCGGCTACAAGGTGACTCTAGGACAGATGCATGGCCTTTTAACAGAAAGGAGAGCCAAGATGTCCTCGGTATTCGAGGATCAGAATGCAGCAACCCATCTCATTCGTCACGCGGTGGGCAACAACGAGTTTGGAGCTGTAGACCACGAGCGCCTCTCCAAAATGCTCAGTCTTCCTGAGGAGCTTGCTCGGATGTACAGAGACGACATAACAATCATCGTGGTTCAGTTCAATTCTCATGTTGTAGGGGCATATCAAAACCAGGAATAGTGGGTGGGTCTTAGCCTGGCAATTTTCAAATGAAATAGATTTAAGGGGCAGATAGATTTGTGAAAGATACCAATATAATAAGGGTTTCCAGTAGGTCACTAAACATTTACCCATTGATACTCTAGCTGGTCAAGTCCTCCAAATTGACTTTGCGGCAGGGTGGCAGGATCACGAGAGTCTCATTCTGCCTAGCTCGGACCTCACGGCACCTGTGATTGAGGCGAGTTCGTTCCTTGTTGCAAATGTCTCATGACATTGGCTTCTTTTATCGATCTGAGAAAATCAAGATGACCTGGCAAGTAGGATCTTGAATAGGCCAAAAGCCAGGATCTTGCTGGGCGTATTCTCTTCGTAAAAGGGAAGAAACATTCTGTTCACACCTGCAGACCCTTCTCGTCACTAAGATTCCAAATGTACATGAGAATGTTTATTTATTGCATGATTTCCTAGATATACAATCTATGCATTATTCATATAAATTTATTTTAGCCTGAAGTGGTTTTCAAATCCAGTACTTAAGCCATAAATGACTGAGAACCAAGCAGTCTGAATTTGTAAGTGTTTGTGATTATTTGACTGGAATGCTTCTTAAATGGAAAAACAAACTACTCCCTTCACCACCCCTGGTTACCTAATGTAATTGAAACTTTTTCTGCTTTGCCACATGCTTGAAGACAGTGTTTTTAGTTTGGTCCACTCTTAGATTGATGTTAAATGAAGAAAAAAGAATTATTTTTTTAGTTTGTATTGATGAAATGACTTCATTTAGTTTGAAATAAAAAGATCCAGAAAAAAAAGAAGAGACTGTTCAATTATTGTCATCTGTAGCCACCAAGCACATCATGCTTATCTCGTAATCCCCACAGGCTTAGCATGCTGTGTGTGGTGGGTAGACTGTTCAGGAGATCATCCTTCCAGTTTAGTCGTGATAAGAATGTTCCCCACTTTTTGGAATTAAGTTTAAATATCAAATTGGGGAGTAAGATTTAATATTACTTTTGGTTATTGAGACCAGGGAGGGAGTTTTTGTTTTTCTCCATGTAGACATAGGTCAGTTAAAATATTTGGTTTAAAAATCACTAAATGCTTTAAACATGTTGTAGCTTATAAATAGGAATTTAAGATATATACGTGAGAAATTTTCAAAGGTAACTGTTGTGCATGCCTGATGCTTAATAGAACACTTAGTAGCATCAAGTGTTGTTTGCAGCAGTCCCTGTAATTATATGCAGTCCCTTCTAATGCTGTATCAAAATAAATGAAAATAAACATTCAGATTGGCTTTTGGGGAGCTTTTTAATATGCATCAATGGCATTTGTTCCTGTATTTAATGGTGATCTGTGTACAGCTGTGCATATATTTTCATCACTTATTCTAGCATCACTGGTAAAAGAATGGCTATGACTATGTTTGATATTCACATAGATTTTAATACAACTCATGATCAGCTTTCCCTCGTGTAATTAGTTGAGGGGTGTTTAGGAGTCCTTCTGATTTCTGTAGAATATGAACTGGTTGTTCAAGGACTCCCTCTGGATTGTGGACACTAAAGCAATGTAGAACTGACTAAAACTTGTTCCAGTTGAAAAACAGACTCAGGAAGATTGTAGTTCAGAGCATCGTATAATGTTTATTTTCTGAGGGTTTTTTTTTTTCCCCCATCTTTCCCCCTTAATTCAGCTTGGAACTTTTCTTCCAGGCAGCATCTTGGAAAAGGGAAGGCTCTACCATATATTTATTTCTAAATGTTTTGACAGAGATGTCATCTTTTTAATGAAATATATGTAGACTGCTGTAGCAATGAAAACCTATTTTCAGGGGCACCTGGGTGGCTCAGTAGGTTAAGCGTCTGGCTTCAGCTCAGGTTATGATCTCGCAGTTAATGGGTTCGAGTCCTGCATCGGGCCCTGTGCTGACAGTGTGGAGCCTGCTTTGGACTCTGTGCCTCCCTCTCTCTCTGCCCCTCCCCCCCCCTCTCAAAAATAAACATTAAGAAAAAAAACACCATTTTCAGGCTACTATTTGAATTTCTCTTGAACACCGCTACTGAAGAGTTCCATATTATATACTTAATAGTCTCGTCTCTATTTAGTACAGTATGTATAAATTTAGTTTCCAGTGGTCACAATCAAGATAGTGATTCTTATTTCTTGCACAAGAAACTTGGTCTGCAGTCTAAAAGTTGGTCTACTCTTTAGAAATGAAAATGCAGTGTGGAAATGAAAATAACTGGATGTTAGATATCCGAATGTACTATCATCTAAAAGCAGTTGTAATTTTATTGTAATTGGCTGTCACTGTGATGTGATATTTAAAGTAAAAAAAAACACGTGAACTTTCATAGTTTAGCCTTTCTTAAACTTTTTTTTTATTATGGAAACTTTCTAACACATATCAACCTCTGTATTTATATTTAATCAGTGGCTCATTATATTTATAATACGCCCTTAACTAAGTGGAATGGTGGTATGTTTCACAGTACTTGGTAAAAAAACCTGTGTCTTATAAAAGATGTATCTGTATGAAGACGTGTAAAGTTTATAATATTGGTCAGAGAAATGCCCACAGTGAATTAAAGCTTCATATCTGCTTTCTGAATGCCTGCGTTGCTTTTTAATCATAGTAAGATTTTTTAGGTGCTTTCTACAGTAGTAGATTATATTTAACTTCAGAGTCCAGTAGATAATTAGTACTTAAAAAACATATAGTTTACATTCAATACACTACACAGTTTTTAAATGTATAGTTTGAGATTTGGTGACCACAACTCCAATAAAGAAACACAACTTTTCCATTACAGAAAATTCCCTCTAGCCCCTTTCCAGTTAATCCTTCCCCATGTAACTGTTGTTCTGACTTCCACCACCATAGGTTAGTGTTGCCTATTCTAGAAATGCATATAAATGGAATCATATAACACATACTCTTTTGTGTCTGTCTTTTCAATTTTTTGAGATTCTTCTATGTTGTTGAATGTGTTCATAGTCTCTTTATTACCAAGTAACATTCCATCATATGAATATATCAATTTATCCATTGTTGATGGACATTATTAGCCCTTCCCTGTCTCCTTCTAAAGCCGACTTTCAGATTAGCAATTGTCAGGAGTACTCATGGTGAAGTGTAGCTGTAACTTTGCAAATACAATTATAGGTGAGTTTTATGTTCTATACCTCAAAGGCAGGGCTTTTTTTAAAATGCCCTTGGGCACCTTGGGCAGGACTTTTTAAAAAATGCCCTGGGTGGCTCAGTCAGTTAAGTGTCTGACTCTTGGTTTCTGCTCAGGTGGTGATCTCATAGTTTGTGAGTTCTAGCCCCACAATGGGCTTTGACAGTGCGGAGCCTGCTTGGAATTTTCTCCCTCTCTCTGCCTCTCCCCTGCTTGCTCTGTCAGTCTCTCTCTCAAATAAACTTAAAAAAAATTTTTTTTTAATGTCCCATAAACAAGAGATGAAAATTTTTCATGGTGAAAAGTTTGAAGGGATTCAGGAGTGGTTCTTTGCTGTTGATCTCTCTGTACCTCTCCCACTGAGAATTTTGTTGAGTTAATTTTAAGTTCATTAAGTGATTGAATTAATGACTGTAAGAAAAAGGCAAATTATGTCCTGGTTTTTGATGGTCTTGGTTTATCAGTCAAAGCACATGCCTGAATATGCATTGTTACTCGTTTTGTCCTTGGACCTAGCAAGAGTGTGGAGGTAAATTTATTATCCTTGGTCAGTAGTTAACATACCTTTTTCATAAATAGTAACCTTAAAAGCTGAGTCCTGGATAAGCCTGGTAAATGAAGACATCTTAACAGCATCTAAACTGACTTGTTACAGCAGGCAGGTCTTTTTCCTTTGTCGTTTTCAGAATTTACTTTGAGAGCCAAGCTTAATCCTACTAAATCCTTTCTGCCCAGTTCTTACAACAAAATTTATACCTTAGATGGGATCCTAACAATATACAGCATTGTTTTCTAAATAACTCTCAAGTTACAAGTCTAAGCAAATATATTAAGAATGATAAAATTCATGCATTTCATATGCCATTAATGGTTACCCAATGCACATATTTTAAGGGCCACACAATTTAGGCTCGATTATTTAACCAATATTTAGGTTCATAAAATGCGCACATACTTGTTTCTAAATTGTTTTAATAATTTTTGAACTTTAAGATTTTCAGTTTTTTAAGGGCAGGGCCCATCGGTTTTGTTGGCCCGTTGAGCCCAACACAATATGAATATAAAGTGGATGTTCAGCATTCACTTGACATTAGTGATACACAATCAAAACTTTAAGTTGAAGTTCTCTTCTTCAATTCATCAGAAGTTAACTTCTCAGATACAGAGAAAGAATTTTTTCCTGTAGTTATAGTTTCATTTTATACTTAAGATTCAACGATTTCCAAAACTCAATCTAGTTTCTTTTTGCAAAGAACTGAACGAAAGAAAGTGCCAGTAATACAAATTGGCCCCTCACAGGTTTGGTCCCCCAGGGGAAGTGGCTTCTGTATTCATTAGGAGAGAACTCAAAGTCTCAGTTTGTCAAGTGAGTCAGTTGGACCCAAAAAGTTCATTCAGATCCCCGGTTACTTTGCTACATGTTCTCCATCCAACCCTTGACCCCTGTTGCTCCATAGGCACAGAATGGGAGAAGGGTTCCTGTGAGGGCCCACCAAGAACTGTAGCTGCTATTTGAAAGTATTGGGCACCAAGCCCCAAAAGGACCAATTATCTCTTCTTAGTTCACCTTACTACCCCCTGGGGTGGTGGGAAGAGAAGGTTTAAGGGTCACACTTCCCTGTTTTTCTAAATCATACCCAATTCACTGCCTTGTCTGCTACATACACTCGATCAAACTGAAAAGCCTAATTTTCCTCCAGTGCAAGGAGTTTAGTGAGCACATTCAGCCTTTCAGAAACTTCAAACCTTGGGCACTGAGCAAAAGCAAGCAGCCAGGGAGAGTCAGAGTAAGTGAGATTTTATCTCACCTGTGAGGATTACTCAGTTTGTCTCCTTGAAGGACAGGAACTGTAATTGGCTGGCAGTGTTGACTAGGAGGCCAGCCTTCTTCAAGGAAGGCTGAGAAGAATGGGAAACCTGACAAGACACCTGAGAGGGAAGGAAAAAAAAAAGGGGGGGGGGGCGGTGGAGAGAATGGCGTCAGCAATCTCAGTAGTGATTAGAGGTGGTAATGGGGGCAGGGAACGTCAGATCCTCTGACACCTTGGACCAGTGACAGGGACAAAAGCAAAACAGAGGAAAGGCAGCAGTGAGCTGAATAGAGGTAAGCTAAAGATTTGAAACATTTTTGAGGCTTTATGAAATTTTTATACTAGGACAGCAGCAGTTGGAATGCAAAACAGTTGCCATTAGCATGGCCATTTTGTCTCAGCTCATTGGAAAAGACAGAAAAAGAAAAGTCTTTGAAACTGACCTTATGCAAAGGGATCTGTGCTGCCTAGATGGGCAGTTTTCTCAAAACAACTTGGTTTAGAGGTATTATTCCTTGCTCTAAACCTGGGCACAGGTTAAACAGCCTAATTTAGCCTGATGAAAAGACTGGATCATTGAGTCCTGGTGGCAGGAGAAACAGAGCTGGGAGACCGAGCAGACCAGAGAGAGCACATTCTTAGAGCACCGCTTGGGATCTTGTGTCAGATCCTCGTGGCTCTTCCTTAGGCTAAGAGGACATCAGGTATAACCAGAAAGTTCACTGACCTTGCAGCTGTAATAGCAGCTGTAATAGTAACAGTAACCAAAACTACTGTCAATTGAGCACTTATTATGTGTCTATGTGTCGGGTCATGTGGAAAGCACACTATGTACATTTTCTTATTTAATTCTTGTGCCGGCTAGTCTGTTTGGCCTCTTAGCCTCTAAGCTGTCACGCCGCCTGGCCTCTCCATATAACCAGAATGATCTCTTCAGAATTGAGAAGACCTGAGGACTATTGAGTGGCCATAAGCAAGTGACCCCTTGAGAATCAGAGGCAAAGATCCTCAGAAAAAGCAAAGACTGATGTATCCCAGCAGTTAGTCTAGCACATAAGGAATGGGGCCACCCACAGACAGACGGAGTATGCCAAGCAAAGGTATAAACAAAATTGTTTTACAGGTTAGAACCAGAGGTGTCTCTCACTTCACAGTGCATTGCAGCGTCCAGGTTGCAGTTCCTTAGTTCCTCAGTTTATTTGTTGAAATATTCACTGAAATCTATTACAGAAATCTAGGCACTGAGGATAGGCATTGAGGGTAAAAGGTAGAATCTGCCTTCGAGGAGCTAGCTCACAGTTTGCTTGGGAAGATGCATGTGTACAAAAATAACTACCCCGAAGTAAGAATGGTTCCAAAACTGAAACAAGTAAAAATTCCAACAACAATCCAGAAAACAGAATAATTAACTCTGTCCTGCTGTGCCACAGGTACAAGGCAGGCCCTGGAGAGTCAGGGAAATTTCATTAGAAAGGATGATGCTTGAGCAGAGATTTGAAAGGTGAAAAGAAGTTTGCTAGGCAGAAAACGACCTGGAATGACATTCCTGGAAGAAGAAGAGCACGCGGCAAGGCACAGAAACATGAAATCATACTATCTGTCTGATAGTATGATCTCTGAGGACTGTTGGTATGACTAGAACATTCAGTGTGAGGGAGGACCATGGCGGGAGAAGAAGCAGAAAGGTAAGAGTGTCAGAAAAAAGCTGTCGGTAGATACACAGTGACTGCAGCATCCTTTCAACCAGTATATGTTTAAAGACAGAACTACTTGGGAAGGCAGATAGTGGCCAAGGGCTGCAAGTGTTGGTGGCAGCAGGAGTAAGAGGAAGGCATGAGCAAGGCTGCAAGGGCAGCAGAGCCATGCCAGGCTGAAATCTGGCTTCTAGCCACTTGTAGGTGGGTGACTTGACTACTTCTAAATCAGGTAAGATGGGTGGTTAAGCAAGAGAACACCTGTGTAATTTCCATGTTGCCGTTAGTCATTCAGTGTCTATAGTGACATTTCGTAACCTGGTATGCAAACTTACTTTACGTTTAGTTTAAACCGTTCTACTTTTATTTCTCTCAATTTCTTGGTTGACATAGTACAGGGTCACTGAATTCTACTCAGGTTTGGGGCAACTTGACAACTGAATGTGGGTGACCTAAACAGCGTCTCTTCAGAGTCTTGGACCATCATATCTGGATTGAAATGCCAGGCACTCGTTGGTTCTGTCCAATCTAGCAAATGTTTACTGCCTTTCTTCCTTGTGTAGGATACTTGGTATATTTGGTAACCTGCCTCTACGATGGCTCGCAGTGATCCCTGCCTCCAACTATTGGTTTGTGTGACCAACAGAACACAGCACAGATGCAATGTGATGTCCCTCCTGAAATTAGGTTATAAAAAGCACTGAAGCTTCTGTCTTGTCATTCTCACTCTCTTTCTTTTGGATCACTCACTGCAAGGAGCCATGATGAGAAAACCTTGTAGAGAGAGGGCTGTGTGGAAAGATACTGAAGCCTCTTGCCAACAGTCATATGAGTGAACCTGAGAGCAGATTCTGCCGCCCGCAGTCAAGTCTCCAAAGGCTACAGCCCTGGCTCACAGCACGACTACAACCTCCCGAAAGACCCTGGGTTAGAACTTCTCTCAAATTCCAAACCCTCAGAAACTGCATGAAATAACTGTTCAGGGGCACCTGGTTGGCCCAGTCGGTTAAGCATCTGACTTCGGCTCAGGTCATAATCTCATGGCTTGTGGGTTCGAGCCCCGGGTCTCTGTATTGACAGCTCGGAGCCCGGGGCCTGCTTCGGATTCTGTGTCTCCTTCTCTCTCTGCCCCTCCCCCACTCATGCACACTCTCTCTCTCTCTCCCTCTCACAAAAATAAACATTGAAAAAAAATTTTAAAAAAGAAATAACTGTTCATTATTACAGACACTAAGATTTGAAGTAATTTGTTACACTCTTGAGAATCATACATTTAGTCACACAGACACTGCTCACTCAGCTTTTCCCTGAAAAGGCGATGTCTCCAACTTGGATATTTTCTGGTAAACAAGATGTGCAATGACCAAAGATGTCATATGTTTAAAAGTCACTTGGGCAAATAAATACATACATACATACATAAATACAAAAAAAGGAGCTATATCTACATGCAGTCTTATGAAAAGATTTCTGAGATATAATGAGTGAAAAAATTCAAGTTCTGTAATATGATCCCATTTATGTTTGATTATTTTAAGCCTAATTAAAAATAAATTTAAAGCTTTATTTCTATCATAGAGACAACTATCTTTTGATCTTTTGATATGCATCTGTGCATTTAAAATAAAGTCAGATTGTACATTGATTTGTAGCCTGTTTGTCTACTTAATAATATATGACATATCTTTTTAGATATCCCACATTTGTGAGTTGGAAGGATTGATGTTGTTAAAATGGCCATACCTACCACCCAAAGCAATCTACAGATCAATGTAATCCCTATCAAAATTCCAATGACATTTTGTCTAGAAGTAGAAAAAGAACTATCTCCAAATTGTTATGGAACCACAAAAGACCCACAAAGCCAAAGCAGTCTTGAGCGAGAACAAAGCTGGAGGCATCACGCTTCCTGATTTCAATATGTATTACAAAGCTAGTAAGCAGAACAGTACTGTACTGAACTAAAAATGTAAGCTAATGAAACAGAATAGAGAGGCCAGAAATAAATCCATGCATATACAGCCAACTGATCTTCAACGAGGGTGCCAAGAACACACAATATAGAAAAGATAGTCTCTTCAATAAATGGTGATGGGAAAACTGGATATCTACATGTGGAAAATGAAACTGGAGCCTGTCTCACAACATATGCAAAAATCCACTAAAAATTCATGGAAAACTTAAGCAGAAAACCTGGAACTAGGAAAGTGCTAGAAGAAAACATGGGGAAAAGCTTTTCTTGACATTGGTCTGAGCAATGATTTTTTTTGGATATATGTTGCCAAAAGCACAAGCAACAGAAGCAAAAACAGACATATGGGGTTGCATCAAACCGAAAAGCTCTGCACAGCGAAAGAAACAATCATCAGGGTGAAGACACAATCTACAGAATTGGAGACCGTACTTTCAAACCATGTGTCTGATAAGGGGTAATATCCAAAATTATAAGGAACTCAATAGAAAAAACCAAATAACTTTGTTAAAAATAGGCAAAGGACCCAAATAGGCATTTCTCAAAAGAAAACATATAACAGGCCAACAGTATATGAAAAGGTGCTCAACATCACTAGTCATCAGGGAAATACAAATCAAAACCACAAGGTATCATCTCACACCTGTTAGAATGGATATTATCAAAAAGACAACTGTTGGCAAGGATGTAGAGAAACGGGAACTCTGTATACTGTTGGTGGGAATGTAAATTGGTGCGGCCAATACGGAAAATAGTATGGAGTTTCCTCAAAGAATTAAAAATGGAACTACCATATGATCCAAGCAATCCCACTTGTAAGTATATATCTAAAGGAAGTAAAATCGGGATCCTAAAGAGAGATCTACACTCCCATAACTGTCATATCATTATTCACAATAGCCAAGATATGGAAACAACCTAAGTGTCCATTGACAGATAAATGGAGAAAGAAAATGTCACACACACACACACACACACACACACACACACACGAAAGGAAATTCTGCCATTTGCAGTAACATGGGAGAACCTGGAGGACGTTAGGCTAAATAAAATAAGCCAGATACAGAAAGGCAAATACTGAATAATTTCATATGTGAAATCTAAAAAATTCAAACTCCTAAGAGCAAAGAGTAGAATTGTGGTTGCCAAGGCTAAGGAGTAGAGAAAATAGGGAGAAGTTGGTCAAAGGGTACAAGGTTTCAGTTCTGCAGAATGAATAAATTCTGATAATCTAATATAGAGCATGGTGACTATAGTTAATAATACTGTACTGTATACTTGAAATGTGTTGAGAGTAGATCTTAAGTGTTCTCACTACAAAAAAAAGCTTAACTATGTGAAGTAAGGGATGTATTAATTAGCTTGATTGTGATGATCATTTCACAACGTGTGCATATACCAAATCATTATTTTGTAGACCTTAAGTATAAAAGTAAAATAAAACTAACATATGACAAATATCTTTTTTAAATAATCACATAGTAATCTATTTTTTGGACATGCCAAAATATATGTAACTGATGTCTCAATTTTTTTCTATTTTTTTTTCTTTTTCTTTTTAATGTTTATTTATTTGTGAGAGAGACAGAGTGTGAGTGGGGGAGGGGCAGAGAGAGAGGGAGACACAGAATCTGAAGCAGGCTCCAGGCTCTGAGCGGCCAGCACAGAGCCCAACATGGGGCTCAAACTCACCAACCGTGAGATCATGACCTGAGCCGAAGTCAGACGCTTAACCGACTGAGCCACCCAGGTGCCCCTCTATTTTTTTTTCTATCACAAATAACAGACTAATATTTAGTTGTCTGGTTTCTTTTTTACTGCACTAATTTCCATATTTAAAAAAATAGTAATTTAAGTGGTTAGACTTGGACTAGTTTTCGTTCTTTTTACTCCACCTTTGACTTTGTAACAGGGAGAATTTCCATTCCTTAGTGGAAGTTTGTAGAACGTGACTGTGATACTGCTTTACAGAGTCCTTGAAATCGGTAAATATTTTGCAAACAAAAACTACCAGCTTGAGATCTCCCTGATCTTGGCTAGTTCACTTCCCACTTCTCTGCTTCCTGGCCCACTGAGGCCCCAACCCCACCCCACTTTCACCCTATGTCTCTAGTCCACATCCTTTTTGGTCTCTGGTCAGAGGAGCAAGCTGGCCGTCACATCACATGCTTCATAATGGTTCTAGGCTGTCATACATCACTGCCCACAGCTTTGCCAGCACTGGTTCAGCTGAGAAGAGGTCTAACTCCAGAGTTAGCTGTACCACAAAATCCTCGGGAGGTAAGTAACCATGACCAACTGATTCTTTTTGGCTTCCGACTTCTCTGGCTCCCACCCTAACTTGAACTATATTTTCCCTCTGTGCTGAAATATCAAATGCAAGTACCAGATGGGCAATTCCTGCATCGTGCCAGGAGGAGTTTCTCAGACCAGTGAAACAACTGTAACTGGTAAAAAGTATTTAAAAAAAAAGAAAGTCTCTGGAGATTGTCCTGAAGGCAGATAAAAGAAAAACGTTTATCATTTACTTAAGAAAATCTAATAAATCTCAGTGAGAACAGTGAGATTCTATGGCACTTAAGCTATGAACTGCTCCCTGCCTCTCCCTACCCCCAGCTCAGTGTGACGGGCACTCCACTCCAGTTCGGAGTCGCCAAGACCGTGGGGTTCCCTCCTATTGCCCTGGCCACCAGCCAAGGACTGTGGTATCCCTCCTGGAGCGCAGGCTGTCTGCATTTCCTATCCTCCTCAGCTCTGTGTTGCAGGGGCTAAATTCCAGGTGAGTACAGCCAAGGGATTGGGGGCTCCCTTCCTTCACCCAGCCCTCACTCCTGAGACATAGGCTCTACCCTAGACTTGGCAGGTCAAGAATATTGGGCCCTGGGACACCTGGGAGGCTCAGTTGGTTGAGTGTCTGACTCTTGCTTTAGGCTCAGGACATGATCTGGGGGCGTAGGATCGAGCCCCAGTCCGGCTCTACGCTGAGTGTGGAGCCGGCTTAAGATTCTCTCCCTGTCTCTCTCTCTCTCTCTCTCTCTCTCTCTCTCTCTCTCTCTTTCTCTCTTTCTCTCCCTCCCCTCCCTCTGCCTCTCTCCCCTGCTCGCACTTGCTGTCTCTCTAAAATAAAATATTTAAAACTATTAAAAAATAAAACAATATTGGACCCCCATTGCCCTTGCTCTAGCTTCCTAATAGGGCAAAGTCTCTAGAAGACCAGAAGCTACGGCTCTTGGCCATCGCTGATTTTCAGCAAGGGTTCCCAGACAATTCAGTGTCTTTTCAACAAATGGTGCTTGTACAACTGTAGAGCCACATGCAATGCAATTGGATGCCTTCCTTACACACTGTACACCCAAATTAACTCAACACGGAACATAAATCTTAATGTAAGAAAATATTTGCAAAGCCTACATCTGATAAGTGACTTGTATCCAGAGTATATAAAGAATCCCACGCCTGGGGCGCCTGGGTGGCTCAGTCGGTTAGGCGGCCGACTGCGGCTCAGGTCATGATCTCGCGGTCCGTGAGTTCGAGCCCCGCTTCGGGCTCTGTGCCGACAGCTCAGAGCCTGGAGCCTGTTTCAGATTCTGTGTCTCCCTCTCTCTCTGCCCCTCCCCTGTTCATGCTCGGTCTCTCCCTGTCTCAAAAATAAATAAACGTTAAAAAAAAAAAGAATCCCACACCTAAGTATATACCCAAGATAAATGAAAATATATGTCACAAAAAAACTTGTACATAAATGTTCACAGCATTTATAATAACCAAAAAGTAGAAATGACAGAAATGTCTATCAACTGATGAACGGATAAATTAAATGTGGCATACCCATACAGTAGAATATCATTTGACAGGGTGCCTGGGTGGCTCAGTCAGTTAGGTGTCCAACTTCGGCTCAGGTCATGATCTTGCGGCTTGTGAGTTCGAGCCCCGTGTCAGGCTCTGTGCTGACAGCTCAGAGCCTAGAGCCTGCTTCGGATTCTGTGTCTCCTTCTCTCTCTGCCTCTCCCCCACTTGTGCACGCTCTCTCTCTCTCTCAAAAATAAATAAATAAACACTAAAAACCAATTTAAAAAAAAGGATATCATTTGACAATAAAAAAAAGAATGAAGTGTGTGTGTGTGTGTGTGTGTGTGTGTGTGTGTATGAAACTTGAAAACGTTACACTAAGTTAAAGAAGCCAGTTACAAAAGGCCATATATTGTATGGTTCTCTTTCTATGAAGTGTCCAGAATAGGGAAACCTATAGAGACAGTGGATTAATGATTGGCTAGGTGTGGGGAGAGGGTTAGGGGGAACCGAAGTGTGACTGCTAACGGGTAAGGGTTACTTGGGGGGTGGGGTGGGTGAAGAAGATGGTCTTAAATTGATGGTTGCACAGTGCTGAATATACTACAAGACACTGAATTGTGTATTTTAAGTGGGTGAATTGTATGTTATTATGAATCATATCTTAATAAATGTGTTATATTAAAAAAGTACTAGTCTTCTAGAAAGAGGATAGCTAAAAGACACTCTGAAATTGAAAAAGCACAGAAGTGAAAATGTGTCCTTGTCCCCCCATCTCTGCCTTCAAACAGAAGGTTTTCTTTGAGTCAAAAGCACATACTGAAATACTTAGAAAATGGAATATTCATTTCTTTTACATGGCTGATTTCTTCCTCTCATTACCCACCTTGGGAATGGTATCTTTTCTTCTTTGCTGCTGATATGACAGGGTCAACAGGCTGATTAGTTTCTTTGTGTTCCCCTCTATGAACACTTGAAAATCATCTATTTCCATGAAGCCCTTTCAACAAACTCTATGCTACATTAGAACAGCTTCCGGCAGACAGGTGATATGATCTTGTTTTGTTGTTTGAAACTTTTTACATATTGAATTTGAGGCTATTCACATCTTCGTTTCAACAGCAGCATTCTCGAGAGATGGTATAGACATGCACATCTGGTTTATTTGCTATGCAGTTTCTACGTCTTTTGACTGTCACTTTTTAAACTCTTGGAATTCATCTCTTACAGTAGAGTTTTATATTCACTGTGATTATAGTCTTGGAAAGCCGCCTCACATAAAAATTCTTAATTTCAATTGAATAATAAAAAAGTGGGATGTATTCTTCTGCTATAATTTGTTGATTATGAAGAAGTTGGTGCATGATTGGTCTGGAGTGGCAAAGACAGTACTTGAAACAGTCGAAGAGAATGAGTCCATTTTCCTCAATTTAACCTGATCACAAAAGGGCATTACCTTAAAGAGAGCCTCATTACCTTGTCTGGAGGATACTTGTAGTCACAAGGCACTCAGTGTAGTCTCAGAATGGATTCATTTTCTGAGATATTTCTGTCTGACTCACATCTCTAAAAATTTCACATAATCAAGGTCATAACACATGGTTAACCTTTAAATCCTCTGCCCTCAACTCTTGTCTAACACCCAGTAAATCCTAGGACCTTGCTCTCTCCTCCCCTGCTCACCATGGTCCCTCCCTTTTGCCTCTCCTTGAGTGAGTCTGATCCAACACCTTACAACCCTCTCTCCCCTGTCTTGCCCCCGCTATGCAGCTGGCAGCAAAGGAAGAGGCTAACAGAATGGAATCCCCAAAGGATTTTGTCCAGTTGCCTTTCAGCCACATCAAGCTTCTGAGGTTTGGGGTTTTATCTCAGTGTGTGTGTGTGTGTGTGTGTGTGTGTGTGTGTGTATGTTTAATTAGGGCTTATAAAAAGTCTTTAAAAAGTATGTTATTGTCCTTTGGCAAATTATCTTCTTTCTATGGACAGTGGCTGGGTTTTCCTTGCCAATGCTCCCTTGCTCGGTTCCTCATTTGCATGTGAGACAGCGCATCGTTGCATTACCCTTTCCTCCTTTACATTCATTTGTATCGCTTCCCTTTCTGAGGAAGAGGACTGCCCCCCACCTCCCATTTCAAGCTCTCTGACCCCGGGGACCATAGCCAGCCATGCCCACTTGGAGGGGGGGGCCAGGGGGCAGCTGCTTCCTGACTTTGCTCCCGCTGTTCCAGGACTTGAGCCTGAGTGGAGGTTATTAACTCAGAAAGATGGTGCTTGCCTTCACTTGCCGGCCTCTAGGTCGGGCACACAGTAGGAGCTCTGGAGAGATGATCTGGGTCTATATGTAACTCATCTGGGGTCTGCTGTGTGAGCAGCCCTTACAACAGCAGGGAGGGTAACATAGGGACAGGCTGGCTACCATCACAAAAGTTGGGTACAAAGTTTATATTTGGTCGCTTTACAAGGCAGTTCGAACTAAGTTCACTGGGTCTGACATCGCTGTCCTAAATCCAGTGTGTTCTCCATTTAGGGTCACCTTTGTCCGTGTCCTAAAGAGGAAGTCTTTCCCTGTCCTGGCTCACTTAAATTCCTTCAGGTACTCAAGAAACTTACTTGCTGCTGAAAGAAATGATTTCCCTCCTCTCATGGCAAACTGAGCTTAACCTTCCTTAGTGACCAAGAAATTGAGCTCCCTGTTCAGGAGAAGAGGCGGCCAAGGCTGGGAGGCTGCTGCCAGAATCTACCTCCTGCTTCTTTTGTATTTGATCATTGTCTAAAACCCAGAGGGAGACAAAGGGTACTTCCCACTGTCTCTCCACAAAAGATGCCGCATTGCCTCATTAGTATTTGTGAACACCAAACACACAACCGTGGTCAACCACCCTGATGATATCAGAAAGTCCCAGGGTAGCCTGAACAGTGGAGAGCAAGTCAGCACAGCATGCAGTTTAAAAATATGGTGCTCTCAAAAATAAATATAGACACAAAGGAAAATGGTATTAGGTTTAAGTTGTGGTATAAAAATACAAGTTACGTAAGATGCTAACATTCATGCTCAATCCTTTTCTGTCAGGACAGAAAAGGTTCTTTCTGACTCAAAAAGAGGTATTGTTTAAGAAAGTGGAAGGTATAGCCTCCGAAGAGAGGAAACAGGAGCAAGGGACACACAGCCTCTGGAGGGCTTCTCAAGTGCGGTACATGTGAACTCCTTGCCATTAAAGGGGCTCTTTTCTTGACCGGTTTTTCTTCTGGACAGCAGCTTCTGCAGCATTCAGAAAGTTACAAAACAAGTCCTTGGACTCAGCCGATCGTTCAACATGCATTAAGTGCCTACTGTGCACCTAAATTTTAGAATTCTAAATTTTAGAATTTAATCTAAAATAAGTTTAAAATAAGTGACTAAGGCTTTAGGCTCTTAGCCAAATGTAATCACATTGCACAACTTGGCTAAATGTTATCTTACTTATGGATTGGACTGTATTTACTCTGAGTCCAGGCTCAATGCATAACTGCTCGATCTTTCTCCTCCCTGTCTCCTCCCCACCGCCCCCACCCCCGCTCCACCCCACCCCGGCCCCCCGACTGGGTGGGGGAAACAGAGGAAGAGGGAGAGGATGCCAAGCTGAAGCCAAGTCCCGTGTGAGGTTTAGGCATATCTCTTTGTTTATGGTCTCACAAGTCCTCACTCAATTCCCAAACCCATCTAGAAGAGCTTGCTTCGTTTCCCACTTCCTAAACAACAAATTTATCTGTGTCTACATTTCCCTCCTTCTCTCCAGTTTTAAAGCTTGTCTCTCCACCAATCTTGATCAGAGCCCCTTTCAGCTTCTCTAGGGTGGAATCACATCTTAAGGTGGAGTTTAGATTCTGGCGTCAGCACACAGGCAAGCGTCACACAGAGTCAAAATTATCCTAGTAGGCTTCTCAAATCACGCATCACAGTATGTCAGATAGGGCTGTGGGAATGCGGTTCTGTAGGGTAATATAGAAGTATGAGTGTATCAAGCAAAAGTAATATATAGGTGTAAAGCATGTTTCCTGCACAAGGAATATGGTAATAAAGCATGAAAGTCCAAAGGGGGGGTTGTACTGAGTAATGCAGTAAGCTTTTTGGGACATTTGAGCACATTTGTGAATATTCTGACTTCTCCTTTGGTGTCACCATCCAAGTTTTTGTGGATAAATTTATTAGTGCCTCTCTAGTCCCGAGTTAGATCTTCAGTTTCTTCTTCAAGGTTGTAGGAAAGCCATCACTGCCCACTGGGATGAACAATACATTTCATTATTTGTGTGCGCTTTGGAACCCCCTAAATCACCCAGACCTTTTTTGGTACGTTTTACCAAGAGGCTTCCTGCCTGTAGACAACCTCAGAGTGCAGTGGTCCACGGGATTGCCAGCATTATTTAAATAATTATTTCTGTCTCTAGACGTCTGCCTCCTGCCCCATGAGAAGATGGAGCTTGGCCACAAATAAGAGAAGCGATGGCTTAAATGAGAGAGAAGCTTATCACCCCTCCCCCCCAAAAAGAAGTCAGGAGTAGGTGGTGCATGGTTGTTTTAGTGACTGCACAGTCATCAGGGACCCAGGCTCCTTTTCCCTTTCTGCCCTGCCATTGTACTTCCTGGCTTCCTCCTCGTGGCTGCTGTAACTGCACCCGTATTTCAGACAGCAGGCAGAAAGAAGGTGGTGTTCAGGAAAAGTGTCCAGAACTTGGAAATAAAGCAAAAGGGTGACTGTGGGTCCTGTCACTGTCATCCTAGAGCATTGTCACGTTCCCCCTAGGGTCTTCTCACTTGGTGAATGGCTTACTCTTTCATTGCTGCTGATTAAGGTTCAGAGTCTAAAATTAGACGTTAATTTGTTAAAAATGGGCAAGATGCAAATGAGGTTTTCTCAGGAGAGATGGTTTTATTACCTTGAAGAACATTTGCCACTTTCTATCTAACTTAGCATTCTTATTTCAGGATTTCTTTTTTCCCTACTGAGCCAGCTTTGTCACCTTGCTGACTCCCCTCATTAATGAATCAATTACACTTTGGCACGTGCTCAGATAATGGGTGAGAAGTATGTGTTTCACATTTATATGTTTCAACTGTAGGAAGGACAAAAGGGCTTTCTCCTGGCCGAATCAGCAATCTCCCTAAGTGTCCCACCTGAAATTTCTACTTCTGTCTCATTGGCCAGACCTTATCAATAAGGCCACATCTGGCTGCAAGGGGTGATGGAAAATAGTCTTTTAGCTAAGTGCATTGGTTTCCTGACTAAAATCAAGGTGCTCTTGGGCGCCTGGGTGGCTCAGTGGGTTAAGTAGCTGACTCTTGATTTTGGCTCAGGTCATGATCTCACGGTTTGTGAGTTTGAGTCGTGCATCGGGCTCTGCGCTGACATCTCAGAGTCTGCTTGGGATTCTCTCTCCCTCTTTCTCTGCCCCTTCCCCACTTCTCTCTCTCTCTCTCTCTCTCTCTCTCTGTCAAAATCAATAAATAAACATTAAAAAAAATCAAGGTACTCTTACTAGGATAGGCAAAGATTGATTAGCAGAGAGCAACTAATAATGCTTGCCACAAGAACATAGATAGGTCCATCAATTCTGCCCCCTTTGGCTTGTATTTTTGCCTCTCCCTCTGTCTTCCTTGGTCCTGCACTCTTTCCCTCTTATCACGACAGCATTCTCCCTTTCCCCCATCCTTCCTTTTCCTCTTCACCCACTTTCATGGGGCTTTTGTCCCCCCCTCCCCGCTAAACCTGCTAGTGCTGATCTTCCAAACAACAAATTCAGATCAACTGCATCTTGCACAAAACAAATATTTAATAAGTGAGGCTGAATGGTTCACCTTGTTTGCTGTGTTCTTTCTCAGGACGTGTTATTTTCTATTCTTCTTAATTGTAAAAATAATATTTTAGTTTCATTCTGGGTCAAATAGTTTCTCTTGACCTGTTTATGGAAACTTAATCCTTAGATATCACTTGGTTTCTGTGCAAAAAAAATGCATCCTAACTTCCAAAATAGTCACCCAACAGCACACTTTTGGAATCATCCTTTTGTGGCTCGAGTCTATTGATTCGGTTCTCCCCTCTCGTGAACAGAAAAAAAAGACACTGGATGTTTGTTGCTGATAAAAGCAGATTTAACTTAGATTGTTTCTAAAGCACAGCAGCGTCAGTGACCAGATGTTTACCCGGCTAACTCATAAAGGAAAACTACCCATGTTGAAATCCCCAAGGGAAAAACACCAATAAGATCCTTGATAATACATTTTCCTCTTTTGTTGAACTTCCCTCTTGATCTTTTCTCAAAATATGGATCTAGCTATTTTCAAGTTCAATTTATGTCCTAAACCAGAGATCATAGTGTCCCAAATGTATTCTCTGCCTTCTATAACCTCTCCCTCTCTGCCTGCATTGCATAAGACTCCTCTTCAAGGATCTGGGGCTGGGATTTGGGAAGCCCAGGTGGTTAGGGATTGTAGGCAGGATGGAATTATACTGCCCCATTGTGGCAGATTCCATTCTATTTCAAGTGCTGTCTCATTTTTTTTCTGTCATGCTTCCTTGAGAAACCAAACCACGAATGAGCAGCAGTTTCTGAGCGAGGACATTATAGAACATTACAGGATGGTGGTAGTCTTTAGAGGGACCCAAAACTTCTCTTTCACCCCTTTCTCCCACATTTTATGGGGGGGGGGCGGGGCATATGTGGAAATAACAATGAAAGCTTGGCACTTTAGTAAGTGACCCTTTTCTGCCATATCTGAACAGCATCTCCAGCAGGAAGAAAAGCAAATCCCCCAGAGGAGCTGATCAGCTTTTAATCAGCTGGGGTTTAAACGCCTGACCCTGCCAAATTCTAAACAGAGGCTGCAAGTTTGGGCTCCATAAGCTAAGTCTGGCCCTCAGACCTGCTGTGTTTGGCTGATACAGTGTTTTTTGTTTGTGTTTGGTTTTAATTTTTAAAAAGAAATATTTAAAGGGGAGATATCATGTAAAAATCCAGACTTCTGCCTTCTTCATATTATATTCCTGAGCTGCAGCAATTAGTTGGAAATTTTACCTTTTACCTTTCGATGGAAGTTCACCCCCTGCCCTCCGCAATGGTCCTCACTTCCCTCTATTGTGCAGATTCTAACAAACTGAACCCATCCACGTAACAGCATCAGAAACAGATCAAGAAACAGAAGATAGCAGCACTCCAGGGGTCCACCTCCTGTTCCTGTTCAGTCATGACTACCGCTTCTGACACCATAGATGACACATGTACCTGCATTTGTACTTTATATAAATGGGACTGTAGAGTAGATTTGATTTTTGCCCGGTTGCTTCTATTCAACATTATATTTATGAGATTCACCCATATTGTTCCGCGCAGTAGCAGAATAAGTCACTCATTTTCATGGCCATATAACATTCCATTGTGTGAATCCCCCGCCATTTAATTATCCATTCCCAATTAATGGACATTTAGGAAATTTTCTTTTGTAGATCTTAAGAACAGTATGGTTTATGAAAACTCTAGTACATATAAGAAATAGACCAATATATGTCAAAATGGCATTTGATAATGTTCGAAACCTAATGCTGGCTTTAAAAAAATGTCTTTTTTTAAAGTTTATTTATTTAAGTAATCTCTGCATCCAACCTGGGGCTTGACCTCACGACCCAAAGATCAAAAGTCACATATTCCTCTAACTGAGCTAGCCAGGTGCCCCCACAAAAATGTCTTAGTAAGATAGAAAAAGAAGACTATTTACCAAATATGGTATAGAAAGGTAGATAGAAGGTATATATAGTATAGAAGATATATACAGTATACAAAGGTATATAATAGAATTATTGCCTTTGAAATGAAGAATAAAATGGAGCTATTCATTGTCACTCCTCTCACATAACATTAACTTGAGGGTTAAGCATAATAAGAAAGGAAAGGCCAGTGCCATAAGAAAGGAAGGGAAGAGTTATTGGAACAGAGATAAGTGTATCACCATTTTCAGATTACATCATTTCTATCTGCAAAACTCAAGAGGATTAATTCAAGCTATTATAATTAATAACAGAATTTGGCAAAGAATCAATAGAAAAAGAAAGACGAAGGGAGATGGACAAGGAAGGGAGAAAGCAGAGGAGATTGAAAAGGAAGGAAAAAAACAAGGAGAGAAGCCAGAGGCTCCGTCTTGTCATAACCACCAGACTCTGAAAGCTATTGGCACTGTTGGAGGTCTAACTCGGTAATAGAAGATGCTCTGGAAGGATCATTTATTGGTGCATTTTATGAGTCAAGAATTGCTCTTTGTGCTTGTGGTAAGTGTTGGGCATTTTTGACTTGCTGAGCTGGGACTGAGACACCGTGAACAAGGCAAACATCTCCATCCCCGGGGCCCAGAATCTCTTTGTGCACCCACTCACATACCTGCAGTTTATTTGTGTAATTGGTGGTGGAAAGAGGAATTTGGGTTGAAGGTGAAGGTTGAGCAGGAGTTCTTTTCATTTTGGTTTTTGTTCGGTGTATTTGGGTTTGTTTTGTTTTGCTTTGTTTTGGCTCCTCACACAGGGTTTAAGGCCAGAAACTTAACTATATTTCTTGAGACACTTGGTGGGCTCATGGACAAGGGTTATGCCCAGAGATGGAGAAATTGAGTGAATCTTTTGAGGCTTTTGGTACAGTCTGAGCTATTTCAGGACAAGAGTTAGAGAGGAGGCTATTGTCTTCTCCTCCGTGGAACACTGCACTGCTCTGGGGATAGCCTTGATAGGAACACTGGTATTCTTGTGAGCAGGAGAGGCGTTCACCCAGGTGACCTTGGGGGCTGTGGAACCTGGGAGGACACTGAATTGTTGCCCCTGGAGACAGTCTGATTTGGGAAACCATACAAGCCCTCCCCTTTTGGACTCCCAGATATCGAAGTGGGATTGTCCACAAGGCTGCTCCCCTTTGAAAGACATGACTGTTGCAGCCTGACCTTGGGACATAGGGGCCAGCTGCACGGGACAGACAGAGGAAGACCCAGGCTGGCAAAAGTGCTTTGTGAAGCAAGGAACAGCTCAGCAGTAGACTTAAAGATGCTAGGATTCTTCTCTGCTTGGGAATAAACACCTGCCAGTATCCTGCTTTGAGCTGCCTATAATGAACTTCTTGGATGATTGCAGGGGACCTAGGGTGGACAAGGCCAAGGCCATGACTTTCCACCAGTCTGGAAGATAGGGACTCAAACTGGTGCTGAATAATTTGAGAAATAAATAAAATGTGGTATTACTTGCATTCCCCCTGGGTGGAGTCATTCATACATATGATACTACTTTTAATTTTTATTATGTAGAGGCCAAAGCATATGCCTTGCATAATTTCTATTTTTGGAACTTACTCCTTGTGTTCTTTAGAAACATTCCTTGTCACATTTTCATAAACTCTAAACGTTTTTCATTGATTTGTTCTTCATTACAAAAGTGATCCATGTTAATTATAGAACAAAATTAAAAGATAAAAGTGTCAAGAGGAAAATGAATCTTTTACAATATGATTTTTAATTCTATAAATATTATTTGTGTACATATATTTGATTGATCCCCAATGTTGGACATTTAGGTTGTTTTCCTCATAATTAATATTGAAATAAACTGTACATTTTAAATTATTTAGGATAAACCCTACACATGGAATTACTGGGTCAAACATTACATTCATTTTTAAGCCTTTATTGCATATTCCTAAATTGTATTCCCTAAAGTTGCATCCATTAACTATCTCAACAGTAGCATTTGAGAATGCCTGTTTCCTGCACCCTTACCAATATCAGGTATTGTTGTCTTCTACCTTTTTTCTTTTTTCTTTTCTTTTCTTTTCTTTTTTTTTTTTTTTTTGAAAGAGAGAGAGAGAGAGAGAGAGAGCTAGCACATGAGTGGGGGAAAGGGACAGAGAGAATCCTAAGCAGGCTCCACACCCAGCACAGAGTCGGTTGTGCATGACCTGAGCTGACATCAAGAGTCCCATGTTTAACCCACTGAGCCACCCGAGTGCCCCAGCTATTGCCACGTCTTAAATGTCATTACCTAAGCAGGTCACCCTCAGCTCTCATCTGGATGACTTAGGACAGCCATCACTCTCCCAGCTCTGGTCAATTCTGCATACTCTGCCCAGCATGCTTCTCCTAACACGAGTCTGATCAGGCCACTTCCCTTCTTAGAAGGCTCTTCCCTCCCATTCCACCTATCCGTTTGGGGTCTTCTCTGTCATCTGGTCATGTGCCTCTATACCCCAGAAGAGGAACTCATTCATAATTTTAGGAGTCATTCCTATCCTCCTCCCGCCCCTCCTTAGTCCCGTCCCTTCCCTTCTCTTCACCTTCCAGTCTCTGCATATGCGACTCTCTCAGGTTGGAACACTCTTTACTTGTCAGCCAAGGGAGATAACTGCCTATTCTCCCACCAGTGTTGAGCATTTGGGCTTTTACATGTCTGAAACGCTCAGACCTGTTTGACACTAGACAACACCGCCCCCTAGAGGATCTCCTTGCACTCTGGGCTCACGGGGTCCCTAACTTGGGAGTGTGCTGGGAACCTAGCTGATGGGATGTTCAGGGATCCTGCTGCCAGCCTTATCGCAATCATTTCTTCAAATAGTGCCTCTGCCCTGTTCTTTTCCCTCTCCCCTGTGGAACTTCAAAAAAAAAAAAAAAAAAAAAAAAAAAAACCTGTTAGACCTCCATTGGATCCTCAGTCTCTTAATTCTCTTTTCTGTTTTCCACCTTTGTTTCTCTGTGCTGCATTCCAACAGTTTCTTCCACTCTGTGGATTTTCTCTTCAGCCATGTATAATTTACTACTGAATCTTTCCACTGAGCTGTTCGTGCTGCTTACCGCAGTTTTTAACTCTAGAAATTGTATCTGGTTCTTTTTCAATTCTGCCCCATCACTTATTTTTTTTTTTTAATCTTTATTTATTTTTGAGAGAGAGACAGTGTGTGAGCAAGGGAGGAGCAGAGAGAGAGGGAGACACAGAATCCGAAGCAGGCTCCAGGCTCTGTCAGCACAGAGCCCGACGCGGGGCTCGAACTCATGAACCATGAGATCATGACCTGAGCCAAAGTCCGACGCTTAACTGACTGAGCCACCCAGGCACCCCTGCCCCATCACTTTTTAAATGTAATTTCTAGGTCCCTGCTAAATTTTTTTTCTGCCTGTGTTTTATTTCTATAAATATGTAATAAGAAGAGTTGTTTTATAGTTTGCATATAATAATTCAATTGTTAGGTCTTTGTGTGTCTGTTTATGTTGTCTGGTCTTTCCACTCTTTTTAACTTACAGTTTCCAGGCTCTGAGGGTGTCTGGTTATCTTTCACTATGTGCTGATCATTGTATTTGGAAAACTGTAGTAATAATGAGGACCCCTAGGATGAAGACATATCCATCCTGGGAGAATTTTCATTTATTTTTGCTGGGTGCCTAGGGGTATTACTAAGTCCAGGGCTCCCTTCACCTAAATTTAAGTCTTGAGTTTTCCTCAACCACCTGGGCATGGTAAAACGAGGCTGTGGGTCACTGAAAGGTTTTCTTCCAGTTCACGTTAGTCTGAGTCTATGGCCCTGTTAGGATCCCAGCTTAAAGAAAGGATGTTTTAACACAGGACATATTTTTTTCTGGGTTCTAGGTTTTGACTTTTGTCTTCTTGAACCGGGAATCCATCAGCTTGGTTTTCAGCTGTTTCTTCTGGATCAGCAAATACTCTTGGGACAAAGGCAGCTTTGAGTTCTGGGCTTACCTCTCTGGGTTCTTATCCTCTCCTAGATTTGAACCTAGCAATTGCTCCCCACCCTGTTTGTTCTTTGATTCTTTAAAAACAAACAAACAAACAAACAAACTTATCCAGCTCTTTGACTTGTCCTCAGTGGATAGAGTGGTCTAATTACCTTAGCTTCCATACCAGAAGTGGTAATCCTTATTCCTTGTTTTTCTTGGACCTAACAATGCCAAAGGATAGAACTTGAATTTAGCTCTCAGTTGTGGCTCGGATGTGAAAAGATCCCTCTGCACAGTATATGTGAACTCCTAGACCAAGGAAGGAGAGATGAAAGCCCTTTCCAGCTCCTTGGATGGCAGGGGGTGTGCAGAGTTCTCTGACAAGCTGTCATTAATCCCAAGTGGTTCTCCTTGCCAGAGGCAGGCAGCATCAGCCTGCCTCCACTTCTCCACTACTCGGCTCTTAGCTACTCTGACAGAACCAGAATATACCAGTCTACACCTCCCACAACGCACTTCTACCAGGGCTCTCTTGTTACCAGCCCCGCCCATAGCACTTCACTTGTAGGAAACACATTTCCCAGCATGGGGTATGCCTCTGCCAGCCCCCCAGTGCCAACCCCCCTTTTTTTCTAATTGTGTTCTGACAGTCTCTGAGCAAGTGTAGAACAAGGTGGGGCCAGGGGAGAGGAAAGAATGAAAAGCACTCCAGCTGCCCATTTTGGGGGGTTGGTCCAGGCCTTGAGTTTCTCGTCCAGGGTCAAGCAGATCAAGGGAAGTTGTCCTGTGGCAGACTCACTCTGCTTTTGGCATCATTCCGTGGATAGTATTGTGGACTAAATAATGAATGCCCCCCCCACTCCCCCCACCCAAGGCAAAAGGAACTTGCTGTTGCGATTAAGTTAATGACCTTGAGATCGGGAGATTATTCTAGATCATTCAGGTGGTCCCATTGTAATGACAAAAGTCCTTATGGGGGGGGGGGGGTGAGAAGGTCAGAGTGTGTGTGTGTGAGAGAGAGAGAGAGAGAGAGAGAGAGAGAAATGTGATGGCAGAAACAGAAGTTAGTGATTTGAGGAAGGGGACATGAGATAATGCCCAGGAAGCCTCTAGAAGCAGGAAAAGGCACAGAAATGGATTCTCCCCTAGAGCCTCCAGAAGGAGCTCAACCCTGCCAACACCTTGACTTTAAGACTTCTGAATAAGATAATAAGTTTGTGTTGGTTTAAGCCATTAGGTGTGTGGTAACTTGTTACAGCAGCGTTAGAAAACTAATACAGGTAAGCCATCCATCTAGTTTCACCACCATTATAGTTGGTGGAAACTGTCTTCAGATGCTGGAGGTAGGTGGATGCTACACTCTCAACAGAAACTGTCGTAACTTTCGGTGAAGGTTGAGTTTTTGTCTTTTTCTACATTTTCTACACTATCTGTGCTGTTGCTGCCTTTTTGGTGTGTGCACCTCACTGTCATGTGAAAACTGCCCTGCCCTTTTCAGGGTTTGTAGTGTCTTCTCTGAGCAGGAAAGAGTCGCTCCCTCTTCCCGGTGATGGAGCAGGTTCTTTGTCTCCAACCAATTCGTGTCCGTCGTGCCCTTTCTGTGCAAAGTTCCACGTTAATTCACCAGCCCACACTTTGAGAGTCTCTTTGTGGAAATAAACTGGGGTGGAATGAAAACAAAAATACCTTAAAGTGCTATAATATTCCATCTAAGAAGATGTCTTCAAGGGTTCAGTTTGTGGTCTAGGTGTTTAAAAGGGGTGTGAGACAGTGCCGGGAAAACACAGCACCACGCGGCGGGCAGAAGACAAACCCTCTCTCCTGCCTGCTGTGACTCGCTCAGCCCTGAGCAAACCACATCATCCCCCTGTGCTCCAGCTTGGAAATTCATTTTACGTTTTATCTATTTACATAAACTTGAAGCTATAAAAACAAAGAAGACACAGTCCTTTCTCGTGAGTTCATCAGGGGAGACAAACAGCTCAACACATAATTACAATGCGGCATGGTCATTATTATGGGACAATGACGAGAGGAGCAAGTAACTGAACCAAGAGGAAATGGTAGAGATATTCATTCACCAATTAATTAATTCAAACGACTACACGCAAGCACTGTGTCAGATACTGGATGATCACTTACTCTGAGAATAAGAAGCAGCAATGAAAAGAAATATGTTAGAAACCCTAGGCCCATACACTCAGGACTTCTCCACCTCTGTCCCCACAATGTCAATGCCCACTTTGAAGCAATGACAGCTGCACAAACTAAACACACTGATGGTGTTAGGGAAGATGCATCGGTCCTCCACAGACTCTTCTCCCTGGGCACCCCAAATTGATGTCCCTTGTCCATTCTCTTGGAGAGGCCGGTCTTGGGGACTGCTTTGGGAACTGGGTGGGTTTCCGCTGCTGACCAAGTATCCACTTGGCTCCAACCAAGACCCTCTGTTCCCAAATCTTAAGACTATCCAGGATTTATTACCAACTCCCCCTTCCACCCAAGTTCAATACAGACATGACAGCCAAGAGATGAACACGACACTAAAATTTAAATTTTCTTGCTTTCCTTTTCCAATCCCGTCAAAGACTTTCTTCCCAGACCACAAAAGGATCTTATTCTTCCTCGGTCTCTGGTTTCCCAAATACACTCTAGGGCAGAGTTGGCAAACTATGGTTTGTGTGACAAATCTGGCGAGAGCCCTTTTTATAAATAAAGTTGTATTGGAACAAGACCACACCCATTTGTTTACACACTGTCTGTGAGCTACCTGTTACAACAGCAGGGTTGAATAGTCGAGACAAGGACTATTTGGCCTCTTTTGGAGAAAGTTTGCTGACCCCTGTTCTAGGCTAAGAATCCTTCGAGTTTGGCACCAGATATTTAAAGCGAGGCTTTTAGAATCCAAAGAAATCTACCCCAACTCCCACCTCTATTGCTTTGTTCTTGCATTTGAAGCCAAGACACTTGGAATGCAAACTCAAGAATGGAACTGTTCTCACAGAGTTACGTCTTCCTTCCCCAGCATGGTAAGTGTGGTCTGATTTTAACAATGAGGGGGAAAAGTGCCTCAATATTTCAAAAGGTCCCTTTCACTTTATCTCTGCTTTCTTGCTGGTTGCTTGTGTGGCTTCATCCCCAGGTAGACGTCTGGCTGGGACCGGTGCAGTGTGCTCTCTAACACCCTACGGAGGCAGTGATTTTCCCAGAGGGAATCGAAGAGACATTGGCTCCTCTGGGGCTCTTTTGGGGCTGGTTCACCAAATGCAGGAATCATTAAATGTTTGAGCTAGAAAAAATGGTGACGTCTTCACGCTCTCCCATCCTCACTCCACTTCAACAATCAAGACGTAAAATGTAAGATGGGGAAAGGAAGATGTAATGAGGGAAACTTAGGAGTGGCCTCGTCAAGAACACACAGTAAAAACTGGAGTCCTTTTTCCCCTCTGACTTCCTGCTCATGTGCTGAAACAGACTCTGAAAGCAGCAAGGCTCCGGGCATCACGTACAAGCTTCGTGGAGCCTGGCCTCTCTCGCCTGGTCTTCCTGCTCGCGTGACTTCCAGGGGGGTTACCTGAACAGCAGAAATGCATGTGACAGGACAGGACCAGTGATGACCTGAGTGTCTGGAGTCTGGGCTTCTGGGTAGATTTCTCTGTCTTTTCTCCTGAACTCATTTCTCAGGTCTCTGATGGTAGGAAAGAAAAAAGATGAAAGTCACAGTTGAACTACACAGGAATGACTGGGATGGAGAGTTCGGGTGAAGGAGCATTGATTTTAATGACGGCTGGCAACTGTCACATGGCCCCCCGCAGCCAGCCTTTTCTTTCTTCTTCTCTTGGAAATTGGCTCTTGGATAGCAATCGCTATTGATGAAGGTGCAGGCTATATTGGCTAAAGAAATATAGTATGGGGACCATAGCTAATATTATTAGCACTTAACCGTGTCCAGGGAAAATCTAAACACAGCATGGACCCCGCTAAATTGAGTGGCTCCCCACTGTCCGCGGGATCCAGTCCCGACTCCCTCACATGGTATATGACGGCTTCTGCCAAGCTCTCTCACCTCATCTCTAGTTACACCCCCTTCAAATTTTCTACTCAACACTTTAGCTTATTGAACTCAAAAATGTATTTTATTCATTTTAGCAAGTGGACCTTTGGATATAACATTTTCTCTGCCTTGAAAACTACTACTCCCTCAAACCCCCACACATTGACCTACTCCCAAATCCCTATTTGCTCGCTCAATCCCCCCCCCCTTTTTAAAGTTTATTTATTTATTTTGAGAGTGACAGAGACAGTGCGAGTGGGGGAGGGGCAGAGAGAGAGGAACAGAGAATCCCACGCAGGCTCTGAGCTTCCACCACGGAGCCCAACAAGAGGCTTGAACTCGTGAAACCGGGAGATCGTGACCTGAGCCAAAACCCAAGAGTCCGACGCTCCACCAACTGAGCCACCCAGATGCCCCCCCCCCCCATCAATTCCTTCTAATCCCTCAGATTGCAGCTTCGCATTACCTCCTGCAGGAAGCTGTCCCTGACCCCTGAGTGCTACGATCCCAGAGCACCTGGCACTTCCGTGACGTGTTCCTTATCGTACTGTGTTGTAATTGTCTGCTTATGTCTTTGCAAGCCACCTTAGCCTAGAGCTTTGCCCAGGTGCCTAGAACTTAGAGGAATTCAGTAAATACTGCAGAATAAATGAATGAACAAATGTCTGACGGAGGTTTTGCTAGCCCCATTTGCAGAGCACTTATGCGGCATGCTGGGAGTCGGACACAGAACAGAACAGAGCTGAGGTTTAAATGTAGGCCTATCAAATCTAAGTCCAGCGCTCTTAACAGTGTCTCATAAGGCCTGACCTAGGCCTGGATGTTCAGACGAGTATAACAGAAATGTGCCCTTCAGACAGAGTATACCCTCACCTACCTAATTAATTAAAGAAAAGTCTGGAAGAAAACACACTAATAGGAAATCATGATGATCTCTGAGAAGATGGAGGGGGCTAAGAGAACTGTGGTGATGTTCAAAGGGGCCTCGAACCGTACCTGTAATGTCTCTTTTTCATAAGGAGAATGTATTTAGGTATTACTTGTATAGCTAAAAATTAACTTAAAAAATGAGCCCTACCAAAAAAAAAAAAAAAAAAAAGCACTACCAGAGGATTTTCTGTACTACACTCCCTAGTTGATGAAGTTTTCCATTACAGGATTTGGAAATTAGCATTTGACGTTTTACTTTACTGCCTATTCAAAAAAGAAAAAAGGGAAGAAAAGAAAACAAGTAAAAGACTCTGGCCCCAATTTTTAAAAATGCTTACCATTACACTCAGTACTAAAACTAATTGAATTGAGAAGATGGACTGTGGCAAGCCAAGTGTGGCAGTGACTAGACTACTTAATTTGTTAGTTTCTTCCAATTTATGGCTCCTCGTCATAGACGATTTATCTTTGATGCTCTTTCTCTTTTTGTGTTTATTTCTAGTCATAAAGCATCTGGTCTGCATAATTAAGGGGAGCTGAGAAAATATAATTAGCCAAACAGGCAGGAAGTACATGGCAAATCTTCTTCATGACAGAAATGTAGCCCCAGACCATATTCCTTCCCGGCTGAAGACCTTAGTTTTTTTTTGACTCCCTTGGGGACTGTGAAGGCAGAAATTGCTCCCTTCCCCCGAAAACGGTCTTGCATCGCGCCCTCTGGTGGTTGGTCTGTTTAAAAACCTACCTGCACAAGCGGCTGCTTCACCCTCCGGCCCCGTTCCGGATTCTGGATGCATGTAGAAAAATCCATAGTTGTTGGCTCAGGAACGCGCCTCGAGGATGTACATGAGCATGGCTTACGGTGCAGTTCAAGGAAAAGAGGGCCACAGGAAGAACTCAAAGCGACAATAGTGGCAGCTTCTAAATAAACGTGAAACCCCCAACAGGTGTATACCATGCCATCCTCTAGAAAGGACAGAGTGATTATGCAAAGACACACATCCAGACTTGGGCACCCTTTGGACTCGTCCCACACCAGGACCACACAGTTTAGTGTTCATACTTGGAACAGACTGCATGTTTGGGGCATAATTGTTGTTGCCATCATAGGGCTATAATAGGCCGTCATAGCCACCAGGGTGTGGACAAATTCATATGTAAGGATATATGTGGAGCCTGAAGCCTGGAGTATTTCTAAGTAATCCTAAGTCTTAAACTACCCCTTGGATGCATTTTGTCAAATGGCGAAGAAGGCTGATCTGAAACAACAACAGAACACAAAACAAAGTGCCCCAACAGCCCTGACTGTAATCTGTGGCTGCACAGGGGGCCCATGTGAGAAGAACAGCTCATATTTCATTGCCCCATTTGCTGAGTAAAGTACTGGTAAGGCACACGGCCCCTGGAGTCGAAGCATCTGGGTTGAAAGCCAAGAGGCCACCCTCCCCTGCGCGTCCCTTGGGGAAGTTGCCCAGTCTCTCCTCTTTTGGCTTCCTCGCTCGAACAGTGCAGCGGTGCGTGCTGTGTAGGCACTGGTGAGGATTCGGTGAGTTAGCATAAGGGAGTAAGAGCTTAGGACGGAGCTACGCACAGGCAGGCTGAGTGGCCGGTAACTGTTACTCTTCATTTTCACTGCACTAGCTCTCCCATCCATCATCCCTCTGGGTCCCAGGGTTGTGTCGCACGTTTGCCCACAAATACCTGCCATGATCTTGGTTCTCTTGTGGCCCTGCCTGCAGTATCTCGCCACCACCTCCAGGGCCGACCATCACGCTACAGTGGACATCACTTGGGTTGATGGCTTGACTCACCACTACCCGCTCTCCTCTAACTTCTATGGTCCTAGCTGACCTATGTGACCCTGGCCCCCTCCTTGGGTGGGTCATTTGGGGATTGTCCCTTGACCTGGGCTATGCCAAGCAGTATCTGTCTTCTGTGAATCTGGAAAGTGTAATCAACAGGCTATTGCTGGAGCCAAGGCATGCTCGTAAGAATGTTCTAGAGAGAAGGTTTCACGAGCTTCTGCAATGATCACATCTCCAGCCACACACCTGCTTCAACTTCTGAGTCAGCTGCTGTCCTTTAAGAGTTCGGGGGTGGATGCCTGCCCTTCAGAGCCCCTCTCCCCATTGCTACCCCTGATCCTCAGTGAGGATTTCTGCCTCAAGTTGCCAAGGTCGCTACCACTCCCTTTAAGTGGCAGGCTGCAAAGAGCCTGTCCGATGATTCTTTCCACGCTGAAAGTAGATGTTTTGCTTGTAAAGCTGGAGCAGGCAGAAGAGCTACCATCTGGAGAAGAATGGAGAACATTTGTAAAATGAGCGTATCTCCCGTTTTCTATGGCATTGGGCTTTAAAAAATGTCACAGATGGCTTCACTAGATGATTACGGGCAATGTGTAGAGATACAAACATGTCTGGGTTTTTGTTTTTTGTTTTTTGCGTTTTTTTTTTTTTTTTTTTTTTTGCCTCTTGAGTGCCACATTGCAGGACTAGGCATGAGACAAAATGGTATAAAGAAAAAAACACCGGCTTTGCGGTCTAGGTAAACTCAGGTTCAAAAGCTTGTGCCCTAACGTGTGTTCTTATGACACCTGACCCTGCTTCGACTGAAGTCAAATGGCTTTCCTGAGCCATGGCTTTCCATTCCCATGTTAATCACTATGGTCTGTTATCTCACAACCTCCTAAGCAGGAGCTAGTACAGATCTTGTCACTGCTGTACTTCAAAATAGCAGTGGCTCCCCACCACTCCCCAAATGAGGGAGAGACTCCTCACCTTGAGGTTCAAGGACTGTCATGATATTATCCTGAACAACTTTTTTTTTTAAAGTAGGCTCCATACCCAATGGGGCTTGAACTCATGACCCAGAGACCAAGAGTCACATGCTCTACCAACTGAGCCAGCCAGGCACCCCCTGTCCTGCACAACTTCTAAGCTGTTCTTGCGGGCATTGCATTGTTCAGATGCTGCTATGGCAGGCTCAACAAATATAAAAAAGAAAAACCTGTGAGGACCAGTGTAAGGAACCGAGCCCCAGGAGTGGGGCTGACTGGTGACAGGTTGCTAGGCAACCATGCAGCGATGAAAGCAGCCTGGGCTGAGCCAGATGATGCCAGAGGCCAATGAAAACTCCTGCATTCTTTGATTTATATTTTAGTTGGAAAGATCCACCGATTTAGGGTGCTATCTGATAGAATTTTGTAAAGCCATTTGCCTCTGGTGCTGAATATATTGAGGCTCAAGAAATTTCCCCCTCTTTGGTGTTGAAAAAAACCTATAAACTCCTTTTGTTTTTATGGAGGAACGTGTGGGGTAGTTGGTGGGTATAGAGTGGGAGACATTTTCTAAGTAGCAAAAAAGAAAACTAGAATGAAAGTAATTATTCTGCTTTTCAGAACAAGTTGCCTTTATTTCATGATGGTTGCCTAGAGACTTTGTTTATATGTATTTACAAAGAAATAAATGCTGAACACAGGCTTAGAAATCCAAATGAAAACCATGCCACTCTCAGCTCTGAGCTGAGATGCTGCGTGATTGGTCTATGAAGCTAAGCGACCACGTTTGCCTTGCATGCTTCTATTTCTATCTTTTCAGTCCGCTGAAGAAGAAAAGTTATAGACACACGCACTCATGCACACACATACATATATATACACACAAACATATGTATATATACACATATCTTACAGGAATTTGAAGCAACTTGGAGTTCTTCCTTAATAAGCTGTTTTTTAAAAATCACCATAAACAATGCTGCCAACAATTAGAAATGCTTGCAAACAGTCCCAGCACCTAAGCACAATTAGTTTCAGGAGGAGCACAACACCCAACCTCGGGGTGGCTGATAAACCAATTTCTGCTTGTCATCTGCCTTGGCCCAGCTCAGCTGCTCAGGAGATGAAGGCCAAGGAGATGGGCAGCAACCAACATAGGCTCCAGATTTGGCATCTGTGCATCAAATGACTCATAGGTCAAAACCAGATTTTTCAAGCCCTTGCCTGCTCTGGCTCAAAAAGTCCCAATTTCCCTGTGCCTCACATCCTGTTCTGTTTTCATGCAAAGGAACATCAAAAGAAATGCACATTGATTGATTTCCCTGTTTTCTCCCCCCTAGTTCTAAGAAGATTCTCTTTTTCTCTCTCATAAGCCTGGAGTTAATTTAGCATTTGAAATGTGAGTTTCTAAAGCAAATTCCCGTGAATGCTGCATAGCCATGTTTGGTTTTGCTGTTCTCTTGAAATCCCCTTCTGGTTTTCGTTAATATTAAGAAAAAAAAAAAAAAAGACAGAAAAGAAAAGAAAGACAGATGGGGACAAGGAGAAGGGATTTTCCAATGTGTTTCCAAAACAGCCACTGCTAGACAAACATAAACAAGACAAGATATTCTAGCATCACAGTGACAGCTTTCTAGGCACCAAAAAACAAGTCATGTTACAATAACTTTAAGAAAGATTGCTGACAACATCATCATTGCCTTTACTTCCTACAGAAGTCAGAATTTTCCAGAACCATAAGCTTTTCTGTGCCTTTAATGATGGTGGAAGTTCAATCCTCATGAGATGCTTGTCAATATTTCCAGGAGAGAGGAAGTGCCACATGACTTTAAATGTCAAGCTTATGACCACCAAGATCTGTGATCTTGTACCGTGTGCCTGGACTATAGTATGCTCACTCACTCATTCATTCCTTCATTCACTCCATATTTACAATTAGCAATGAACAGGAATCCTGTAACATGACTTTGTTTTTTGGCAAACCCGTGTCGTCACTTAATTTCACTAAGTGAAAGGCAAGTCACTTAATTTCACTAAGCTTCACCTATCATATTGGAATAATGACAGTCCTTTTACAGGATCATTGGGAGTGTTAAATGAGAAAAATATAGGGAAAGCACCTAATTAAATATAGTAAAACCTTGGTTTGTGAGCTTAATTAGTTCTGGAAACGTGCTTGTAAAGCACTAGTGTATCAAAGAGAATTTCCATAAGAAATCATGGAAACGCAGATGATTCGTTCCACAACCCACAAATATTCATGTAAAAATGATTACAATACTGTAATAGAATATGAAATAATAAAAAAGAAAAATACAAAGAAAAATAAACAAATTAACCTGCACTTATCTTTGAAAACCTTCGTGGCTGGTGTGAGGGAGACAGAAAGAGGAGGGTTATTGTGTAGGACGACTTTCACTATCACTAACGGAATCACTGCTACCTATTGGTTCAATGGAATCTTTTTCTTTTCATGCAACTTTAACAAGGAACCCATCCCATGACACTTGCTTTTGTCTCCTTTTGAGGATTTCGCGGAAATGTGACATTGCATTGTCGTTAGATTCGTCGCTCGCACTGCTACAGACTTATTCGGGTGGTGCTTTTCTACAAAATTTTGCACTGTTCCCCACATTTTACACGTCTCCCTAATCTCATTTGAAGTGAGGGATTCCTCCGCCCTTTTCTCCTCCTCCTCCGCAGATGAGATGCAGACGTAGACTTGTTATAAAATCTTGCAATTTTGGCGACTCGAATACCTCGGTTGTACTTCTCGGTGATTTCCTTCTTAACTTCCACCATAATCATCTCCTTCTTTTTACCACCTTTCTTTTCAACCTTTTTCTGCATGGAGGCCATTGTATATGCTCACATGGATGTTGACTACAAGCGAGTATTCATAAACTCTTATCATATACTGTATTTAATGTAACTGGCAATAAGGCAGCAGACAAAAGGGTCTATATCTATCTGCAAGCAGCTTGACCCAGAATGAAGCAAAGCCTTCCTAGGCTTACTCTTGTGTGGAAAGGCAAAGGACTGTCCATAGGTGCTTTGAAGTGACAAAAAATACACTGGTGCCAGCTGTGGGCACCTTCCAACATTCTGAAAAATCACTGATTTCTGCCAAACACCACAGCCTGAGACTGAGCATCTGAGCATGGGAGATGATCACCCCAATCCCGCGACAAAGAGAGAGAGAGAAACCATTGTCTCAGTTGTGATCATATGACGTTCAGCATCACGTGCTACTTACATTGCAAGACATCACCTGTTTATCTAGTTAAAATTTAGTAGAAATGTTTGCTAGTCTTGTGGAACACTCACAGAACAAGTTACTTGTAACCCAAGGTTTTACTGTACAGGATAAGTACTCAAAAATTATCGAAAATTAAAAGAGAAAATATTGCACAGATACACTACAGAGCAAGGCAAGGCATATCTAGTTACACAACAGAAGTAGGATTCAATCATTTTAGACAATATAAAATTGCCATTCTTTTGCCTTCTTTATTTTATTTATTAGGACATCCATTTCTGCCAACGGATATGGACTACCGTGAAAAAAATTTGCAGTTTATTTATTTTTTAAAATTTTTTAAAAACGTTTATTTATTTTTGAGACAGAGAGAGACAGAGCATGAATGGGGGAGGGTCAGAGAGAGAGGGAGACACAGAATCTGAAACAGGCTCCAGGCTCCGAGCTGTCAGCACAGAGCCCAACGCGGGGCTCGAACTCATGGACCACGAGATCATGACCTGAGCCGAAGTCAGCCTCTTAACCGACTGAGCCACCCAGGCGCCCCAAAATTTGCAGTTTAAATGTTGTTAGCAGAACTTCCTGCTGATCCTTTCCCACTCTCAGAGACGTAATAGGTAATCAATAACACATCTTTTGATCCTGTTTGGTACAGTGATGTTCAAATGTGCAACAACGAATATAAACGAATAGTACCTGCTGCTTATTATGTGCCAGGCACGTTGCATACATACGGTAATTTAACTTCTCCAGCAATCTCCACTGATAGGTACTAATTTCCCCATTTTGCAGATGAGGAAGGCAGATGTCAGAGACATTACTGACTTTCCTGTCACCATGTCTCACAACCAGAAAATGCCAGACTCTGAACACAAACCCAGGTGTGCCTGACTCAAAGCCCGTGCTCTTTGCCCCAGGTCAGCCCATATGCTTTTCGGACCCCCATGTTTAGACACCCTGTCACTTCTGAAGGAAGTTGTCCTAATTGAAAAGCATCTCACAAAGATCTTCAGTGTCTCTTCAAGGATCAACCTAAATCAGTGGCTATGTTTTTTAACGTTTATTTATTTTTGAGACAGAGAGAGACAGAGCATGAACGGGGGAGGGTCAGAGAGAGAGGGAGACACAGAATCTGAAACAGGCTCCGGGCTGTCAGCACAGAGCCCGATGCGGGGCTCGAACTCACCGGCCGCGAGATCGTGACCTGAGCCGAAGTCGGACGCTTAACCGACTGAGCCACCCAGGCGCCCCAGTGGCTATGTTTTTAAAGCAACAAACACATACTAAAGCAGGTGAACCCAAGGAAAGCAGATCATTTCTTGGGAGACGTAGCACAGTGAGCCACTACAGTCAACATACTGGAGACAGTGATTGCGAAGAAGCCAAGATGGCGTCTCCCAGTAATGACCACCATGTTTTTGTCTGCTTTCTTTCTAAATTTACTAATCTATTTAAGGCCTGTCAGATTGTTTCAGTGTCAGTAGAGATTATCTCTAAGAGCCACGTTAGCTCCAGGATTCTATGATGTCACAAATTCTGCCATGTTGGATTCTCAGAACGGTTCTTCGGAAAGGTGCAGATGACTCTGAGCAGAACTCTGATTCCTCTAATTCAGGTACAGGCTACCGCATATCTAAGAATAAACACCCTCTAAGACAGACTGAATGACTTCTTCCAAGAAAGGAAGGAAGGAAATAAACATTTATTAAATTTGGGGATTTTTGCCAGGAAATAGGCTAAGAATCCTTCCTTATGTTATCAAGCCTAAATCCGGCAAGCCAATCTATCAAGGTGAAATTCTACCTGAAAGCGGTTTAAGAAAAATTTCATCTTCATCAGTGATACCTGTTTGTGGCAGAATAACAGTGCCAAAGGTGGGTAGATTCCACTCATCTGTGCATCAAAATACTTAACTGGCTTGAGATGTGATGTGCAAAGAACTGAGAAAATTCTAAGAAAGAGCTAGGTAAACGGAAGAGAACATTTCGGTGCGGTGGTGAGACATCCAGAGGCAAACCGTCGAGACTGAGACATCTAGCCATAACGGGGGTGGAAGGGTATGTGCCCATGAGCTTTGAGGGGACACCAGAAAGGTGGATAAAACCGGGAGATAGGACACCCGGCCTTACATTCAAGAAGCATCCAGAAGAAGTGGCTGCAGTTTTCCTATCAGGAGCCTGAACCTCTTTAATATGAATAAGAAATAATGGCATTGATAGTTTCCTTTCTGAACATTGAGGACAAGTAGGAAATTACATTGTGTGCAATGCAAAGGTTAGGCATACATAATTCAGGCCTAAAATTAATCCTGAAGCCAAAAAGCTACAGGGAAGTGGAACAAAAGGAATCGGAGCCTCTGGGACACCAAAGAGGGCTCTTGGAGAGGAGAGGGCAGTTGCCTGAAATAGTCAACAGATGGAGCTGGGGGGCTGCGAACCCCTCCGATTTCAGCGGGCAGCGGGGGACGTTTGCGCAGGGAGCTGGGCTTCCCGCTGGCGGCGGGAGTCAGTGCTTCAAGCGCACGCTGATCAAAGATACGCGCCCGCCACACGCAGTCCTGGGATCGCGGTCAGAGAAATACGATTCCAGCCTGAGGAACGCGTGAGCCGCTGACGGCACAGTGAAGTGTGCAGGTCCTGCGGAGGCTCTGACGCAGCCCCAGGACCAAACCAGCCCTTTCTGTACCTCTAGTCCTTGAGGATCTGGGTCACGGAGAACCAGAGGCGGGACCTCGAGAGGTACTGGCTTTGGAACCCACAGGAAATCTCTTCCTTCTATTTTATTTATTTACTTATATGCCTCTTATTTATAAATGATCTCATCCGTCCAGAATCGGCACTTTAACAAAGAAATTTTTTTTGTCCATAAATGGAAATAAAAATCAGCTAGGAATATCCCCATTGCTGTGCCTGACATAACTGGAGCGAACGAGGGCCTTGGAGGGCCGCCTAAAATTGGTGGTAGGGCTATAGCTCCTGGGGAGGGGAAACGCCGCTCTTCCCTTATGAGGAGGCAGGGCTGAAGCTCCAAGAAAATGAGAACCAGCTCTGCCTGGTTTGACTCATCATTTTGTCCACTCCATTCCGGGCACGGCGCACAGTAGGTGCTGAATACTTTACCGTTCATTGGATGAACGAACAAATGAATGACTTAAAGCCATTGTGGTCTTGGAAGCAGGATAAGAAGACTTTGAGCCTCACGGATCTATATTTAAATTCTGGCTCCTAAATCCTGTCAGTGACAATGTACTGGGCAAGTTATTTGACCTCCTCTGGCCACTAGTTCTTCAACAATAATGTGCCATATTTGTTGCTATATTCTCAGTGCCTGGAAAGTAATAGATGCTCAATAAATACTCTGTGTAAATGGGACATTTTGCATCAGCTTTCTTGTTTGTAAAAGAGGTACCAAGACGTCTACCCAGGAGAATTAACTGTTAAGAAGATCAAATGTGATAATATATTTAAAGTTCCTGGCTCACAAAAAGTGTTGAACAAATATATGGTGACTATTATTTTTGTTGGCCAACATCCCCACTGCCCTCTGTTCCAGTAATCCAGGTAATTCTCAGATGTGAAGCTGGGACCCAACGCTATGGACTTCTCCCAGGAAGTAGCTGTCTGTGCTATGCCTTCTCTCTCCTACTCACCTTCTAAGCATCTGAGCTTGCACTCAGAGTTATTCAAGCGATGTCCTGACTGGGGAGGCTGTGATCAGAGAACATTATCCACTTTAGCTCAGGCTGAAATTCCAGCTGACAACAGAAACAAAGGCAGTCTCAGTGCTCAGTCAGTAAGAAGGCAAATTACTTCCTGGGAGTCAGGCCTCTTTCCAACCATAGCCCGTACGAGGCCCACAAAAAGAACACGGCAGTCTAAGCTCATCCCTCTGAAAGATGCAACAGACCAAACTCCAGGTTTCAGAGGGCTTCCTGGTTTGAAAGATTCTCCCCGAAGCTAATCCTGGCATTGGCTTCCTTGAATTTTCCTTTGGGAAAGATACCAATGGGAATTTCCACCTCAGGATTGGACAATCGTGACTTCAGATCTACAGAGGAAGTTTCAAGGGAAATCAAAACTTCAGGACTATCTGGAAGCTCCCAAGAAGCAGACATCTGTAACTCTAGAGCTTTGTAAGATGAGCCAGGACAATTTTCTTTCCAGAGTGCTTAAAGGCAGCCTTGCCTGGGGAATTTCTAAAGAGTCATTCGATTTCATGTTTCAGTAAGATGATGACACAGAGAAAACCCAACAGCAACGCAATTACTTGAAGATCGTTCTTCTGTTTAGGGGGAATGGATTGGAAACATCTTTTAAGGAAGAGGTAATGACGATAACACTGCATTTGTGTAGCGTTTTGACGTTTCTTATCAATTTTGAATTTATATTGCCTGCTTTGATCTTTAAAACAATTCTGTAAATTAGGTAGACCAGGTACTTCTAGTCCCACAATACAGATGGGAAAACTGACATTTAGAAAGTCTAGTGGATTATCCAGACTTGCATTTAATTAGAGGCAGACCTGAAATATGCTTCTGCCTACAATGCTTTTCAATGGACCACCCAGCCTCCCAGCTGGGTTTGGACTAAGTGGAAGAAGAAAAAACCAGTATGATAGCAACTTCCCATAACAGGAACAAATAGATTATTGTAGTTCAAATCGTCCTTATTAGGAAATGCTCCTTCCTAATGTTTTCCAAAAAACTAAAAAATTATATCCCATAGAAGTTAAACCTGAATCACTTTCCTTTCAACTTCCAATAATTAGTTTCAAATATGTGACCACTATTTCCCATGAATTTGTCTTCTGAAATACATATGAAGGAATGCCACTTTAGGAGAACAGTTTTCTCTAAAAAACATATGAAAAGTTGTCTTCTATAATTTGAAACAGTTGGGCCCATGATTGACTCTTGGAATGGTTGAGGGGCCCTTCCTTTCCAAAATATGTTTCCTAAATTCCATACATGTATACTTGGCTGTAAGCTTTGACACATGTGGGATGAATTTAGCTTTAATTGACTTGATTATTTGAATGAATTATCAGCTGGGTAATTTGCAAAGTCAAGTTATAATCACATACTTTTACTCAGAAATAATAACTCTCACAAAGTCACCTTCCTCACTTTTGTTTCTCAAGAGACTTTTTAAAGAAGTTGACAGTAGGAGAACTCCTTCTGTTGGATTAATCGCGTTTGTATATATGGAAGGCTTATGGGCTTTGATGCTAAATGTCACTAGTTAGACCTAATTTTGATGGTAAATGTCACTAGTTCTTTCATTCATTCATTCATTCATCTAAAAAATCATTCTACCTTATATGCCAACTATTGCTATCGGGGCATACATGATGGTAAGTTAAACTTGCGGTTCTCGCCCTTGTGGAACTTACAGTCTCGTGGCTTTATTTGCTGTGTGTCCTTAGGCAAGTTACAGTACTTCTCTGAGCTCCACTTCAAACTGTAAATTATATGATAATGGATACTAAAATACTGAAATGAGTGAAGATATCTTCTTCACAAGACGGTGGTGAAAAATAATTTAAATAGCATAAAGCACCTGATTCTTGGCCAGCGGTCAAGTAAATACTGGTGTTTGCCCAATTTAATTAAATCAAGGCCAGCAGCAGAGGCAGTAGAATCCCTGATGGCCTCTGTCTGGATAAAATGCCTGGAATGTGGGTTTTACCCTCAAAATTCTACTCACTGAAACAGCTCTCTCGGGGACCTCCCATAACTGGTGATCTCAGCTGGCCTTTTTCACGCAAGATCCTCTCCCAGCTCTTGGCAGAGCACTTATGTCAGTGGTCTTGACCTCCTGCAAGAGCCCCTCTGTCCTGGCTTTCCTGGTTCCACCCGCTCTCTCTGAGTGTTCTTTCTTTCTTCCTGCATTCCAGCTCAGTGCCCACCTCGCCCTTCTCCTCTTCCTGTTCATGAGGACCATTTCAGTGCACATGTCACCCACATCCTCTTCACCGGCCGTGACCTTTCTTCTTGCTCCGGTCCCATGGATCCGACATCCAGCTGGCCTGCAGCTGAACAATTTCCAGAATTGATTCTGTCATCTTCTCAGAGGGGACTCCTCACCTCACCTTTCTATTTCTATTCATGATGCCACTTACATTCCCAGCCATGCCAACTGGAAAACTGGGAATCTTTGTGGGCCTTCCCTGTCCCTCAGTTTTCACATTCAAGCAATGATCAAATGCTGTCGATTTGACCAAGTCTCCTGAATCTGCTGTCCTTGTCTTTCCCGTCACCCTTGTGCAGGCTCATACCTCTTACGCAGACTATAGCAACAGCCTCTACGTGGGCCCCTGCTCTGTCTCTCTCCACCCCTTCTCACTTCTTGCTACCAGGCTCACCTCGGTTCCTAAAACGCACCGCTGATCACTTTGCCTCCTTGCTCAAAACCCATCAGTCTCTCCCCAGAGCATACAAAGTAATGTCCTAATGCCTCAGTCTGGCACCTTGGCAACTCTTCAGAATCTGATTTCAGCTGACATTTGTCTTATTTCTTTGGGGACCTCTAACCTCCTCCCCACACTCCTGTAATTTACAGTCCAGTGAGGGAGGTCAACACTACTCGATCGTCACAGGAGTGCACCTATGAATCATGATGGGGGCTCTGAATGGCAAAAGAGGGTACCATCAGATCCTAAAACTGAGAGCCCGGTTTGGCACATTCAAGGAGCTGATAAAAGGTTGGAGAGACGTGAACAGAGCAGGGAGTGCGCGGGACATGACTGGGAGGAGGCAAAGCTGTCCACTCGGGGCTTTAGGGAGGCCCTCGGGTCAATTTTGTTCTTTATCCTAAGAGCAATGGAAAGCCATTGGATGGTTTTAAATGTGGGGAGGATCAAGCTTGTATTTTTAAAAGCTGATCTTGTGGCCTGTAAGCTCCTTGAGAAGGAGGACCTTGCCTTTAGCTCCTGGTAGCCCCTGGAGGGCCGGGAACAGGGTCTTCTAAGACAAGCGCACCACAAGGAGCTGCTAAACGACTCCCTGGGAAGAGGAGGAAGGAAGGAGGGGACATGAAAGAAGAAGATATTGGGAGAGCCAGCTAAATTGACTGGAAAGAGGTGAAAGCCATTTGGTATCCAAGGTGCAGGTGTAAAATAGCGAGCTACTTTTACGCAAACGTTGTTAGTGTGGGCAGTCATTTCACTGCTGCACCACAGGTTGGCAGAAACCCTGCTGGAATCTGGCCTTGGAATTGCCTTCAGAGGGGTTTATCCATTACATGTCACAAATCTCATTGCTTTACTGGTCAAACTTGGTACACACTCTACGTTTTAATGCCCCTCCCTCTTGCCTATATGTTCTTTTTATACTCCTCTTTATATAGTTTTCTTGGATTATAAATTATATGCCTCTTCATATTGTTTAACTTGGATTATAAACTTCTAGAAGACAGAGACCAGATCTTTGAAATAAACTCTAATAAGGAAGGCAACTATTCGGGAGCTGGATGCCCTACAGGGCTTCTCCCGTTAACTGCGAAGGTGAAGGGCGTGAGTGGGGAGGGCATGAGGGGTTGATGAGTTGAACGGGGGACCAGGCACAGGGCAGGGGAGCTTCCTTCAAAATATATACTAATGTGGGAGGGAGACACCTGGGTGGCTCAGTCGGTTAAGCATCTGACTTCGGCTCAGGTCATGATCTCACGGTTCGTGACTTCAAGCCCCACATCAGGCTCTCTGCTGTCTCGTGGAGCCCCCTTCAGATCATCTGTCTCCCTTTCTCTGCCCCTCCCCGCCTTGAGTGGCCATGCTTTCTCTCTCTCTACCTCAAAAATAAACATTGGAGCACCTGGGTGGCTCAGTCAGTTGAACGTCCGACTTCAGCTCGGTCATGATCTCGTGGTCCGTGAGTTCGAGCCCCGCATCAGGCTCTGTGCTGACAGCTCAGAGCCTGGAGCTTGCTTCACATTCTGGGTCCCTCTCTCTCTCTCTCTGCCCCTCCCCCTCTCATGCTCTGTCTGTCTGTCTCCCTCTCTCAAGAATAAGTAAACATTAAAAAAATAATAAATAAATGAACATTTAGAAAAAAATATATATATATTAATGTGGAAAAATAGCTTTCATGAGTAGAATGTTGAGTAGTGGTTCAAGCGTGGACTCTGGAATCAGAATGCCTGCATTTAAATGCAGACCCTATTACTTACTAGCTGAGGGGCCTTGGGCAAGTGATTTAAACTCTGTGCCTTGGTTTTTTCATCTGTAAAATGGGCTGATAATACTACCTATCTCATAGGCACTTAAATATTAGATAGTACTTAAAGATTAAGTATGGAAGGTGCCCAGAACAGGCCTGGCCCAAGGGGAACATTCAGTACTTCTCAGCTGGTTTTTCTATTACTGTTGATAAGCAAGAAGGTGCCCGTGTTTGTGCTTCATCCAATTTTAAGATCCTTTTCTGAAAGATTTGAAATTGCAGTCATGAAGTTTGATGCACATTTTTCATTTATTCTTCTACAGACTTTATTTTGATGGTCCACAGAAACGTAATTAGCATTGTGCAAATATTTTGGTTAAGACTAAAAGCTGCCTGCAACATTTAGCACAAAGAACAAAACCTGAGTCATCACATTTTCAAAGCTGAATGTGAGAGCTCTGTGGTAACTCCTCTAACAAATGAAAGATTTTGAATAAACAGTAATTATGCAGCAAAAAATTAAGTAACAGCTGTGGGGAGTATGGAAGCAGACAGAGGCTGGAGGTTTGTGTAAGTGAAGGATGTAACCTGGTGAAATAATTTACTATCTGGAACAACTGAAATGCCAACTCTATACCTATCACTTGAGTGGGAAATTTAAGGGACGAAAATACTTCCATTTCATCTTGGAACATTTATTGCCACAATGTTTACTTTTCAAAAGTAGGTGTGATGTTAGCCAGCTGTGGTTTACTGGTATAATGCACAGTGATGGTAAAACACATGTATATTTATTTGATATGGTCAGAATTTCCAGTCATTTCCTAGCCTGAGTACGGCAGCAAGTTTCCATTTCTTCATTGTTTTTATTTAACAGCAATTTTTGAAAGGATTTCAGCACTTCAAGTAAATGAGGAAAGAACAAAGAGCTCAAGAGAGGGGGAGAGAGAAGAGAGACAGAGTAGGCAAATGGTAAGAGATGAGAAAACAGAGTTGAGGCCAAGAAGTGTAAAAATTAAGCAAAAATCTTGCGTCTATCTCTCTACAGTGAGTTTTGGCTGAAATCTCTCTGTATTAAAAACTTGCCCAGCAAGGCATCAAGATGGCCTCCGGCCGGAGACTGAATCATCTTTGCATGACATCTACATGCCCTACTTGTGCGAGTCTTCAGGGAACAGGGCAGAACTTCCATTCCAGATCCAAGAGGATGGTGTGGCAACCTTTCCCATCCATGTGCCTAAGGATCCTGACGTGGAAAGAGATGATACCACCTTTCCCCGCACAGCTCATTCTAGTTATTCATACTCCTAGAACTGGGAAGCTCATAATCTACTCCTGTCTAACTGCTGTTTGTAGAAATACATTTGTCAGAGCCTACCAGAGCCATAGACAGTGTGAAGAACAAAGAGAGTGTCCAGTGGGGGAGAGTCCTAGAAATCCCCCAAATGAGGAGATTGTAAGTAGGTTTGTTTCATGACTCCTTTTCTATAGGAACCTGCCCCACGTATGCATCCCTAGTATTGGACAACTCCAAAGAAAATGTCCCCTCACCCCTCACTCATCTACCAAGAATTCAAACAGGAAATGATGGAAGATCCTTCCACACTGTCCCAGTTCGTACTCAACGATTGTTTTTTTATTATCTGGCTTGACAAATTAAAAAAAAAATGTGTACAGATAAATGAATGAATGAATAATTAGTTTTCATTTCCCCTCCAGCTTAAGTTGCAGTAGAATCGAATGGCGAGATGTATGTCTGTGGAGTGTAGGGCTGTGACACTGCATTTCTTCTGAGATAAGCCGTATGATAGTGTTTTGTTTTTTTGCACCATTTTGGAGATGGATAAAAACAATGCTAAAATTTCCAGAAGAGTTAGAAACAGAATGTCCATGCTCAGCCCTTTGCTCTATTTTATAAATCAACCCCAGGGTTGAAATTTTGACTGAAATTGCCTTATTCACAGAGAAGAATCTCCATGCCTATTTGGCATAAGAGATAAAGAAGAAGAAAAAAGAACTACATTATTCTCTATCTTGGTTCAATTTTCCCAGTTCAAAGCCAGAGACTGGTAGCTCAGGTAGAAGGGGTGTGTGGGGCCAAACTTGTACCCCCTGAACACTCAACACATTAACTGAAGGGTGTTTGTACTGAGCTGTCATTAGGTCAAGCAGGAACCGTTACCACAGACCAGGCTGGGAGGAAGGGTGGGTTTGATTTATTCGCTGTTTACAGAGCAAAAACAAGCTGAGCAAAACTAAGGCAGACTTATGGGTTCTTGGCCAGCCAGGATCATGTGCCTGTCATATTTACTCAGCTCATATTCCTGAGATTGCACTAAAGTTTACACAGTACAGAGTGTTTTAAATGTTTTCCCTGAAGTAATAAGCTGTAGACATTCTTAGCTACCAGTGTATTTAGATAGCAGACTTCAAATGTAAGTACAAGAGAAACATCAGGCAATTGGTTTTTCAATGAGAAGAAAATTGTGATTAGCAATAGATAAAATCGTGCCTGTTGTTCTTTAAACAATTTCTTTCTTTGGTATTCTATAGTTTCACTAAAATGTGTGAGGGTGGGTTTAATGTTATTTATAGTGTTTGCAAATGGTTGTGTTTCTTGAATCTACAGATTTGTATCTTTCATCAATTTTGTAAAATTCTCTACCATTATCTATTCAAATATTCCCTTTCCTCCATTTTCTCAATGTTTTCTTTCTGTGACTCCAATTAGGTTTGTGTGGGGCATCTCCTTTTGTCCTTCATGTCTTTTAATGTTTTTGTATTTGTCATCCCTTCATCTTTCTGGACTGACTTAGGATGATTTCCTCAGATCAGTCTCCTAGTTCACTAATTCTCTTTTTGTCAGCGACTTATCTATTTTTCACATGCCCATTCAGTTTTTAAAAATATATGTATTCCACAGTTTTAAATTTTTGAAAAAAGTTTTGTTTTTAAATATAGAATCATAATAAATTGCAAAAATAGTACAGAGAGTTCATGTATACCCACTTTTGGCTTGCCCCAATGGTGACCTAATTACAGTGCATTATTGAAGCCAAAAAATTGATTTGTACAATATTTTCAACTACACTACGATTATAGAAGTCTTTGTCTTTATTCTATGACTTTTATCACCAGTGTAGATTCATATAACCAGTGCCGCAATTAACATGCAGAACTCTTCCATCAACACAATAGAACACTCTCCCGCTGCCTTTTTACCGTCACGCTGCTTACACCTTGTCTTAACTCTGGATAACCACTGATCTGTTCTCCCTCTCTATACTTTTGTCATTTTGAGAGTTTTCTCCAATTTGTAACCCTTTGAGATTGGCTTTTTTTCATTCAGTGTAATGCCTTTAAGATCCATCCAAATTGTGTGTCTCAATTGCTTATTTAGAGAGTTCTTCATGTATTACAGATACAAGTCCCTTATTAGATATGTGATATGTACATATTTTCACCCCCAATAAGTTTTAGCTTTTATTGCCATATTTTTCATTTCTAAAAGTTCTGTTTGGCTTCAGTTTTCAAGGTCTGCCTGATCTTTTTTCAGTGACACTTGTACTTTTTCCATGTAAGACCTTCTTTTATAAATTTAATCCTTTAAATTCTTTTTAAAAATCATTTCTGTTCAAGAATTACAGTATTTACAGTTCTAATTCTACCTTCTGTACTATACACATAACTTTTGGTGACTCTTTTTCATAGTATTGTTTCCTCATATGTTTTACAGTTTTAGATTATGAACTTGCCTTCACTGGCATTTAATCTCTGGGAATCCCTACAGAGACATTGCTAACGGGATGTTCTTCTAGAAAGATTTTGCATTTGCTTTTGTAAGTCACTCCAAAAGCACCACAGCTAAGCACTACTTTTTATGCTATTATCTGAACTTAGAGTTTCCTACATCTTGCCCATGACATGAATTTGAACATCAGATAGTGACGTGGCTATAAGTCCTCAGAGATATCTATCTATCTTTCCATTTTAAAAATCCCTATTTGTAAATCCTTCATCTTGGCATCCTGTTGTGGCTTCAGTTCCAACTTCCTGTCTCTAGGGCTTACGGCTTTATCTCCTGTTCCTACACAGGGATTCGTATCCAAACCCCTTCCCGGCAGCCGCTAAACTTTCAGGTCTCCTGTTGACCTCACTGAGTTTCATTTCCCTCGTTACTTTTGATTTCTCAAAATCTGGTGATTTCTCTTACTTTTTTGTGAGCTCACTTCTTCACTAGAAATGGATTTCACTTAAAAATAGCATATTTAAAAATATTTATTATATTTTATCCAGGGTTTCTCATGTGTAACAGTGGAAGAGTTTTCCAACTATCTGGAGGAGTATTTTCCCCATTAGCTGCTCATAACAAATTTTACAAAACCATCTACTGGCTCTTTTAGTAAAACAATGCTAGTATTTACGATGGAGACATGCCTCTGCGTGACCTTGGAAATAAACATTGCTTGAGAGTGCAATTATGAGGTTCTAGCTCTCAACATAAATGTCACATCTGCAGAGAAGACTTCCTTAATCAACTCCCAGCTCAAATCACATCTACTTCTTGCTGTCGTTCAGCTTCTTCAAAGCACTCACACTATCTAATTTTTTTTTGGTTCTTAAGATATATTTATTATAAATCTATTCCGGCTGGAATATAAGTTCATGAGGTTGACCATCAGGTCAGTACACAGGGATAGAAAATAAGCTTATGCATGTAAGCAGTCACCAAGATATTGGTGATGTGGACACACGGAGTGTGGCATAGGTGGCCAGGGACACACAAATGGAATGTAATTTCAAGGAAGAAAATGGAAATTTAGTAAAATAGTATCCCATTTGAAAGGAGAATAAACATAAAACAAAAAACAAAAAACAAGAGAATGATTGCCTTCATAGGCTCTAGAAAAAATGTGTGAGAGAGAGAATTTGGCAGTGTTTCTCCAGCTCTGGTCAAGGTTGAGGAGATCTAGTCTGGGGCATAGAAGAGTTATTTCCCGCACTTCCTGTGGCCCGCATGAAAATGCAATTGGGAGCATCTCTTTGATCTGATTTCACAGACCAATAGCAAGCGACCATCTGATTAAAAGCGTCCAGGTGTCATGCCGGTGTTCTGCATGGCAGACGTGGGCATTTTGACCTCTGAGAAGGATTACTCTCCTTGTAACTAATGAGCAGGCATTTTAGTTTATCCATAAGTTTCCTGTGAGGTCTGCAAGCAGATCAGTCCCAATCAGCCCAGTGCAACATCAAGTTCAATGTCAGTCAAGCTGAAGATCAGGGCAACAAACCAGCCTCCAAGACCTGTTCTTCCCCAGAGCTCATACCTGGGCTGGCAACATCAGATGGCCCAAGGAGCTTTTAAAAATATTGATTCCTAGTCACCACCCCAGACTTTCTTGATTCAGAATGGGTATGAGGTAGGGAGAAGGAGAAAAGAATCTGTGTTTTCAACAAGCTCTTCTGATTCTTATGCAGCAGACTTGGGAAACACTGCCCTAGATCATTTTCTTTTTCATCCCTTTTTAACTAGAATATACATCTTTTTTTTTTTTTTCATCCCTGCCCCAGAATAATGACTCTGATTGCAGAGGACTTAATTGAGTTTAACGCAATCTCCAGTACTGTAGTCTTAATCATCCCACAGGTAATTGCAATTCGAAATAAGATCTTCTCGGTGCAAACAAATCTCTGGAGCATTAGGGTCTCCTCGTTCTTTGGAGCAAGGAGGAAGATCAAGTTCAGCTCTAGTGCTCTTTCACCCACCCTTCTGCAACCCTCTCCTATGTCTGGTGTTTCCTGCTCACCCAAGCCACAAAAATGTGTGTTCCAAGGTGCTGTCTACAGCTGTGGGTCACCGGCTGTCTCCGTGCATCTGTGCATGATTTCAGTGGCCCTTGAGGATTCCCTAGGAGACAGATACAGTGTTTCACTCAGGATCCTGTGCCTCTTCTGGTTGCTCTTTCTGCAGGAAGCACCCACTTCTCCCCGTGGGCCTTAGAGTGCTATGATTCAGGATTCCTGTTATTTGAGTGGGGGTCAGGGGAGAAGGGATTTTAATATCTTAACTTTTGCTAACTATTATTCAAGTAGGAAAAGAGAAGGAATTAACGGGATGGAGGGACTGAACAAGAAATCAAATACGGCTTTCATGCAAGAAACAGTTAATACGTTTCTTAGAACGGCTGCTTTGGAGAACACTTTTCTCCACATTAACTTCCTTCCTGGAATTCACCTACTGATAGGCTTTAATTCTATCTTGAAATAAGCAAAGTGGAAAGACAATGAGAAGCATAGGTTATGGACAACCCAGAGGACCCGAGTGTTTGCCATAAAATCTCTTACCCCAAGATCAGGGTTAGGATTAGAAAGTATAATTCTCAGCATTAAATTTCATTATCATTTAAATGTGAGGTTTGTAGCAACCGCTCCCTGGGCTACAAAGAATCAATTCCATTCTTCAGTTTTATTCAACAGGTATTCGTTGGCTGTCTAATTTGTGCAAAGTAGTTTTGATGATAAAGCCTGCAGATTTCACAAGAGCTAGGACTATCTTGAGAGTGTTATCTATACACTGTGACAGTGAAGTCTAGGAACTTGCATGACAGCTCATATCAGCTCAAGTCACATGTACTTGATGACCAAGTTGATGTGTCTGGCATTCTGCAGGGCTTCACAATGGCATTCCCTGGGCTTGTGATGGGTCACCACTAAGTACTTTCTCTTAGTGCCTCTGATAAAAGTTATAGAAGGCCACAGTGCAGTAAATTGTGAAAGGACTGTATGATTCCTTCACAGAGAAGCTTGCACTGCCATTGAAAGAGGAGTCATGTTCATTCGACAGGCTTTCACCTGCCAGGTATTTGCAGCTGAGCACTTTCATGTATAGAAGGGCCATCTTGCATGAAGTTAGCAACAGATTTTTCAAATATTCTCTGTTGAACTGGCACCTTTCTTTTTTTAATTTTTTAAATGTTTATTCTTATTTTTGAGAGAGAGACAGAGAGAGACAGAGAGAGAGACAGACAGACAGAGCACAAGTGGGGCAGGGACAGAGAGAGAGGGAGACACAGAATCCGAAGCAGGCTCCAGGCTCTGAGCTGTCAGCACAGAGCCCGATGTGGGGCTCGAACTCACAAACCGCAAGATCATGACCTGGGCCGAGGTCAGACACTCAACCGACTGAGCCATCTACAAGCCCCATGAACTGGCACCTTTCAAGGTATACCAAATATCTTCCCTTAAATATATTCTGATATGGCACCAATTATATTCTTTTTTTTTTTAAGTTTATTTATTTATTTATTTTGAGAGAGAGGGAGAAAGAGAGAGAGAGAGAGAGAGAGAGAGAGAATCCCAAGCAGGCTCTGCACCAGCAGCACAGAGCCCCACATGGACCTGGAACTCATGAACCATGAGATCATGACCTGAGCTGAAGCCAAGAGTCAGAAGTTTAACCAACTGAGCCACTCAGGCAGTGGCACCACTGGCATCAAGTGTTTTCTATTTTCAGAAAAAAATTCAGCATTTAAACATCCCATTAGAGAGAGTGGGGGGGGGGGGGTAGTTGGAAGTGAAGAGTCGAAGCTACTATTTCTGTTTTCCTCTTAGTTCTAAAAGCATCATGAGCAAATGCATAATGATCCATCACTCGGCACTGCATTGGACATATTACAAATATGCATATCTATGTATCTGTTGACACAAATTGAACACAATTTCAGAATCTCTAAAGGCAAGAAAGAGATTTTATTCAAGCCCAAGTTAGGACAGCCACCCGGGATATACAGTCTTCACGAAGAAGAGAGTGCTCCTGTAAACGAACATCTGGTCATATGCAGCTTTTACATAATTTATATAAAAGTTACAAAGAACATAGAACATTTGACAAAGACATTTCAGAAAGTTGCAGACCTTATCTTAAATTTGGAGTATATGCAAGGCTGTATGACTTTAATCTCCTGGGAACCAGGGAAGTTTCTTACTTTTTCTTACCTTTTGTGTTCAGACTGCTCCTTTTGGTAATTCCTTTTGGTAATTTTCTTCAACGAAGCAGATGTACAATGTGTGCTCAGGGAAGAAACAGAGCCCACACTTTGAGATTTTGCCAAGGCATTTTGACCTTGGTAAATGTTAGAGTATAGCTTCCCCGGGAGCTCAGGAGCAGGGGCCAGGAACATAAAAAGTTAAAAATGTCCTTTATCAGTTCTATATCTATTCAGAAAAAGCCTCTGAACTCTAACATATCTCAACCTGGCTGATATATGAAAGAAGAGGACCTACAAAGATTTTACAAATGAAAAGGACTACGTGGCAATATATGTAAAGGCGATATTCAAAAGTGTTGCACCCATGTGACCAGGAGACCTGTCAGACCAATCACATACTGGTGGATGCAGCTTTAGCTGTAATCCTGGATTATATGGGCTCCAGATGGAGAAATGTGTGGAGATCAAGTTGGGAAGGTGAAATGTTCTGGGTGCATCAAAGTAGACTCTTGGAAAGAACAGGCCTCGAATTGGGTGGTGCATAATGAGAATATGTCTTGGCAAAGTGTTGAACAGAGGCTGTTTCATGAAGAAGTGAGTGCAAGGGAAGATGAGGGGGTGGGTGACCAGGGTGTTAAACAAGGTATTACTGGAATATAAAGAACTGGAGAAAACTGTATTCATTGGATCTCCTCTCAGGGAAAGAACTATGTATGTTTGGAAGAAATATTATGATAAGCTTCTTGGGGTAGGGAGGAGAGATTGTACGCATGTTTATGTTCAAGTAACGATGTAATGATTATCTTCATGTTCTGTTAAACTTCCTATTTAGCTGCAGGGCCTTTATTTTGCTAATTGGGCATGGCCCTCTTTGTTCTTCATACCCATCCAACCCCATTCCAGAGCTCAGCCACCCTAAATAAATGTTGAACAAACATCTAGAGGATATTGGTGTGAATATGAGAACCTGTCCGGAATGCCACGGCCAAGGTCAGGGAGCTCTGCCCAAAGTCAGGGAGCTCAGATGGTATGTGGGCAAGCAGGAGGGTTGTCTGTGGAAAAGAGAACTAAACACAATGAAGAGAGAGAGACGTGGGCATCATGGCTTGCTAGAGAGAGCACAATACTTGCAATCAAAATACCTGGGCTCCAGTCGAGCTCTGTCACTAACTACCCATATAATCGTAAGCAGTTGGTTGACTTTTTATTCATCTTAATGTCATTGGGGATTAGAATACTGCTACAGGGCCTGGAGACACATAAATATTTATTGACTATATGAGCAAATGAATGACAGCTTCAACTTCCAGTTTCTTCAACTGCAAGATAGAAATAAATAAATAAAACTTCTTACATTAGGGTCCTTTCTTTCTTCCTTAGACTGAAGGAGAGAATGCATATATAAATGCTTTGGAAACCATAAAGGACCCTCTAAACTCCAATGATTTTATAGTCAGACTAGTTATAATGGTAGGTCAAGAGGTATAAAATCTGCCTATTATTAATGTTGAATTAATGTTGTATCTAAGTTGATAGGGATTCTAGAGTTCTGGATCCCCTGCTTTGAAATAAGAGGACACATGCCCTGCATCCCCAAAGTTGGGGATCACTGAATCAGTGTCCTGGAGAGTTCTACAGTTCAGGCTACCTCCTGTCTTTCTCCTTTACTCCTCACTTCCTCCTTTACTTTCTCCTTTGCTCCTTACTTCCTACACTTCATTTCTGACACTTCTGGTCACCAAATGGGTGGGATTTTTTTTCCCACACCAAGCAATTCTCCAGGACAGTAACGGGATGTCCTACAATTTAACTCAATTGTGACCCTACATACCTGGAGATACTGTCCGGTCCTGCAGCTTAAGGGCTCAGTCCCCCAAGATTGCCTCCACCCCAGTTCAGATGCCAACCTCAAGTCCAGATTGTCACCTGTGCTTCTGACTGATTGGCTACAAATTAGAGGTTCCCATGACCCCCCCCTCCTTGGGTTCAATCAATTCGCTGGAGCAGCTCACAGAACTCAGAGAAACACTTATGTTTGCTAGTTGATTAAGGGATATGATAAAGGATACAGATGAACAGCCAGATGGAGAGATACATACAGCAATGTCTGGGGGAGTCCTGAGCACAAAAGCTTCTGTCCCTGTAGAGTTGGGTGTGCCACTCTTCCAGTATGTGGTTCACCAACCTGGAAGCTCTCCAAACTCCAGATTATTTGAATGTTTATGGAGGTTTCATGGCATAGGCATGATCAATCATTATCTCCATTTTCAGCTCCTCTTCCCTCTCAAGACAATGTGGAGCTGAACATTCCAGACTTCTAATCATGGCTTGGTCTTTCTGGTGACCAGCCTCCATTCAGGAGGCCAGGCAGAGTCACCTCAGAACAAAAGAAGCCCTATATCAGGAACCAAAGGCAGAGACCAAATATCAGAACAAGAGATGCTCCTAGTGTTTTTATCACTGAGGATATTACAAGGGCTCAGGAGCTCTGTGCCAGTAACTGGGGACAGAGACCAATATATACATATTTTCTATTATCTCACACTCTGAAACCATGACCAATATTTTGCTAATTTGTGGCAAAATGGGGGAAAATAAGGATGCTGTAATCTATTTTTAATAAAGCTATTTACATGAAAATGTGAGGAACATCTTTTTTTTCTGAAATTATCTTCTTCCTTATTTTGGTATCAAATAGTCCTTTAAAAATGAGATTAAGGCAGTAGTAAATATTTATGTGGACTGTCCTTATCTAGCAAATCATAAGATGGCAATTCTATGTCACTGCCTCAATATCTCATTCATTTTACTCCCTGAAATTTTGTTCATGCATAAGAACCTTAAGTTCAGCGACTACTCCCCCAAGAGGGTTCTGGAAGGACACACAGGAATTTGGGGTTCTTGCATCAGTGCCATTTTCCGGTCCTTCAACCCACTAAAATTTAGCAGTTATAGATTTAAAAATTCTATAGGTAAAAATAAACCAGGAGAAGCTTTTTTGGAATGTTGTTCTAATGAAACAGTGAGATACAAAAAAAACCCTTGTTTTTGGAGTCTTTGTTGAGGCTTTTAACAAAATAAATGACTAAAAATTTACACTTAAGCCAAATGGAAGCAGTAGCTGAAATATGAATAGATAAAATTATTTATGACCATTTCAGCATTGGCTTAATTGCCAGGGAAATGAGATGCCTGTTTTAACTTGACTGTTTTGGCATTTTCCACCTCTCTGCTTTTTTCCAAGATAACCTTTTAAAGACTGGTGTTGACCAGATTGGTGTAGGTTTTGACCAGATTGGGATCAAATTACATTTTGACTTTGATATCTGAGTCAATCCACAAATCAAGATTGAAGCATAAAAGAGGCCATTAAGAATTTGCAGATGGAGTTACCTTTTATTGTTCGTAACAGTTTTCAATTAAATTTAGTACATGGAGAGAAGTTCTAGAAGTGTTTGTTTGCATCGTCCTCAAACACTTGTCCTCAAATTGTCCTCAAATCATTTTTAGAGCATTCTGTTATTTCCAACTCTTACGCCTCCTAATTCTCCTTTATGGTAGTTTGTCTTTTCATGTGGTTTGCAATCCTTGATTATGAACTCATCCCTAGAAAGGTTGTGTGTTTTGTTTTCCTCTCCTGAGAGACCCTATGACCTGGGGGTTGTGAATCATCTCTGTAGAGCAATTTGACATTTGCACCTTCTAAAGCCCTAGGGTTTTCAGTGTTCTATACCACTTCTTCATTTCATTTCTCAGTTTGGGATTCTGGTGCCACACACGTAGTATAGATGGGTTATGATGTGCATGTGCATGCTGACCTCAATTTTCAATTTTCCTTAATTGACTTTTACCACTTTGAAACTCCAGATAACAAGCTCAAAGCTTTCTTAGGACGCCTTGTGAATTTCCACTCATTATTTTTTTAATGTTTATTTATTATTGAGAGAGAGAGAGAGAGAGCGAGCAGGGGAGGGGCAGAGAGAGAGGGAGACACAGAATCCGAAGCGGGCTCCAGGCTCCGAGCTGTCAGCACAGAGTCTGACATGGGGCTTGAACAACCCATGAACCATGAGATCATGATCTGAGCCAAAGTCAGACGCTTAGCCCCTTCACTTGTTATTTTTATATAATCTTTTGTCACGATTGAGCTAGCATTTATTGAGTGCTTACTCTGTGCTAGAGCTTCTGCAGACACTATTCTACAAGGACCTCTCTACTCTCTCCACTGGGCAAATATCAGTAAGTTCCATCCATTTCTTGTGTTTCTCCTTATCAGTACCTGAAGGGCATATTTACTTTAGGCAATTATAAGCATAACAAAAGGATTTCCTGAGAATGGCTGAACCTGCATTTTGGAATTATATATGTACCCTAATAGTCTTCTTGTATGGTATATAATATCACTCTAATATCCACTTATTTCCCACCAGGATTTAGGGGAAACCAGGAGTCACTGGAACCAGATGTCATACTATTTGAGTTCAGGTCGTCCTTTTTGTTGTAGTTGTTCCTAGTCTATCTGGGACCCTATTTCCATGACCCGTGCTGTTTCATCTAGATTCACTTCGGACTGATCATTTTAGCATTGGAGTGTATGTATGTAATTTGCAGAGAGTTTTTAGTTTTTCTCACAGCAACTGCTCAAAATTCAGTACTAAAGTATATCATATGACTTACCATTTTCCCAAACTTACCGTTCCTCTCCTCAAGGAATTCCTCTGACCAGAATTTCTCTGTCTGGAACCCCACTTTAACCCTTCTGTCTGAAAAACTCCTATGTGCCTTTCTCCAGACCCAGTTCAAACGCCTCCTCAATTGTGATGCCCACCCTTAGCCTCCCAGCTAATCCATTCTTCCTCTGTGCTCCCAAATCACCTTCTGCATAATCATGAATAATTATTTGTACATATGTTTATTTCTCCCATCAAATATGAGCCCCCTTGAAACGAGGGGGAGTGTTTATTATTATTATTATTATTTTTGTCTTTAGCAAACAAGAGTTCCTGGCACATAACAGGTGATGAAGAAATGATTGGGAAGTCAATGAATAAAGGTTAAAGGCTTTTTGTTTATTTATTTAATATAATTTATTGGCAAATTGGTTAACATAAACGGTGTAAAGTGTGCTCTTGGTTTTTGGGGTAAATTCCCATGGTTCATCGCTTACATACAACACCCAGTGCTCATCCCAACAAGTGCCCTCCTCACTGCCCATCACCCATTTCCCCTCTTGCTACCTCCCCCCATCCACCCTCCGTTTGTTCTCTGTATTTAAAAGTCTCTTATGGTTTGAAAGGCTTTTTATTTAATCAACTGTATTTTTATCCTTGGGTAATTTCCATCTTTTTTTTTTTTTTTTTTTTTTTGAGAGAGAGAGAGAGCACGTGTGCAAGTGAAGGAGAGGGGCAGAGGAGAGAGAAAGAGAATCTTAAGCAGGATCCACACTCAGCTCAGAGCCCGACTCCGGGCTCAATCCCATGACCCTGGGATCATGACCTAAGCCTCAGTCGCTCAACGAACTGAGCCACCCAAGTGCCCCTCCATCTTTTTTTTGCTGTTATGCAAATACGTGTAATGTAGGAAATACCAAGGACGTGTCTGTTCTACCATGTCACTGCTAATGACTTTTGCAAAATGTTTATGAATGCCTTCTACAAAACCACCTTCTAAAACTGTGGTGGAGAAAGTTTTATACAACTTATCCATCTGGATGAAGGTCCCAGTGTGGCTGTTTTATAATCTCATGTTCATGACCTGTGGGTAAACTCCTAAGAACTTACGTGATCCCAGCCAAAGCCAGGAGCAGCCACATTAGAACCTCTGGGTTATACGCATCATCCCTGGAAACACTGGACTCTGGCTGCACTTCCAGTTGTAAATACCTAATCACGTCAAAAATGTGTAAAGTTCCAAGACCAAGGCACTGCACACAACTCTTTCCAGTACGTGGGTCACAGCTGCAAAGCTGTCAAAATAGCAGAACAGTGGCCTGGAACTCTGCCCTCCAGAGGTCCAGGGCATGTGGGCAGACTCACAGAAACAGATGGCTAGACATGGAAGAAAGGCTAGATTTTGATTTTTTGCTTTATGAATTCAGCAAATTGGGCACAGCAGCAATAGTCAGATTCTATCTGGTTCACTCCCAGCGAACCAGACTCTTGTGGATCTGCAAGGCTTCACGTGGCTCCATTTCTTTTCCAAGATGATCTCACCTTGCAAATGGGCTTTCATCCTGATCAGGTAAAGAGAAAAGCTGGTGGCTTGGCAGGATAATTCTTGCCTGTAAGAATATGAATCAGGGCTCCACATTTTCCGGACATTTATCTTTGTTTTGGATCATTTGAGGCTGAATCCACACCTTGGCCACTCATCCCTCCACTGTTCTATCTTTCCTTGATAAGAAGAGAGTAAGAAGTAGACGGGCTATGACTTATGTTGTTAGCACGAAGGGCCTTTTTACATTGTTTTTTCTCTTTTTACAGTTTATCTTACATTCCCAGTCATCCAGCAGAATTGTAAACTGGTAGTTTGAAGGGGCTGGTACAGCTCTTCTCTCAGATAGTCCTTATGCCTCTGACAGAATGCTTCCTGGCCATGGGACTGACCATCGAGAAAGACAATACAGCCTGTGGGATGTGGCTGGTTTGGGAGGTTTTTGAGTCTTGACGCTGTGATTTGGTGTTATGTGTTCTTGTCCTCTCTCAACCTAAGTTATTGAATTTGCGAATGGGGCTAATAAAGCATTCAATTCAGGTTGACAGTAGGCTAGGAGAGCACTGCCACCGTGTCAGCAAGGACAAGGTGTAGCTGCCACACTGCCAAGACCCAGCACCCCCTAAAGTGACTCAGCTGAGAAGGCAGTCCCGGAAGGGCAGCCTAAATTGTGCCCAAAAGGCACAGAGGTGACCCAGGCTGATGTTCCATCAAGCTGTTGGAGCAGCGGGTAGGGGGACCCCTCCCTCAGGGGCTACTCGGGAAACAGGAGGAAGTAATGTGCAGGTGCTGAGATGATGGCTCCCATTTCGGACCTGACATTCAGGATTTCTGTGACTATCAGCAAGTTATTTCATGTTTTTAAGCTTCATTTTCTTCATCTGCAAATTGAAACAATAAAACCTATTTGGAGAGTTGCTGAGAAGCTTAAAGTAATGGAGTGAATGCATGACAAGAGTTTAGCAATGGGCTTAATATGTAGCAAGTGCCTAAAAATGGTAGCTCAAAGCAAACAAGTAGCTGGAAGACAGCAGAGTTTGGGGAGATGGATCCATTCCTGGTAGAATCCCTGCCCATAAGAGGACAGATGAGAGGGACAGGCTCTCTCTTTGCGATGGGTACTAGTGAGAGCCAACAAGCCCAGCCTAGCCATTGGGGCACGGGCTCAGGCTCTGTTCTCAAGGTGGCCATGCTGTTGGACGGAATTAGGATGTGGATATCAGGCTTCATCCGGAAATTCTCAGACACCTGTCTCTTGTACTATGTGACAGGATGCCTGAGGCTTTGAAAGGGAGAGTATTATGCTGTTTGGCCTGTCGGAGTCTCCATGATGCATCCCCACCACCCACCCCTCCAGTTCTCAGGGTGAGTTTCCTGTTCAAGTGTTTAGGTGGGGACTGAATGCGACTTTCGAGAATTGACTTAGAGCTTGGGGGAACCAGGAGGCAGCTGACACTTCCCCTAGTCGCTCACAACTTGTGTTGACTGAAAAATACTGCCATATAAGTCTCTCCATGACCTGACTTCTCCCCATGTTTTTAGCCAGGCTCTTCTTCACAATTTAAGCTTTGATGATATCCCCATTTATACCATGCTGATTTATGCCTCCACTTCCCAAACCTTCAGCCTGCAATGCTTTTCCTGCATTTCTTCATCTGGACAGCTTTCAACATTCCTCAAGGCTCAGCTGAGTAATCACTTCCTCCAGGATGCCTTCCCTGAGTCCATGGGATAAAAATAGCACCCAATTAATTAGCACTTAACTGAGTACCAGACAAATGGAATAAGCATTCTATACTTTGCATCATGTAATACTTCAACAACTCTGAGGAAACAGATCCCTCAAAAAGTTGAGTGGCCTGCTCATGGTCTACCTTAGCAGCTAAGATACGTTGGAGCCTGGATTTTAAGTCATATGTGCTAAACCCAAAACTGATGGTTTCTAATGACTATGATAGGTTGCCTCCCTGCACGTACCTTCCTCAAAAATGGAATGGAAGTCATTCACCTCTCGGTTAACTCCTCCTAACAGAAGGAAATTCCCCCAGGACAAAAATTCTCTGGATCTAGCTCTTCATCTCATACCTGACATGCAGTGTTCATTCAGTAAAGGCTAAAGGCCATGTGAAATAAATCAAAGGGTACAAAATTTATTTTTTAAATGGTGGTGGAGAGAGAGACATGGGTTTGGAGGAGCTCCTCGTCTAACAGGAAATGATCAACACGCAAGGTAATTCAATAGGAAAAAAGAAAATTGCTAAGACAAATTGGTGCTCAAAAGCTAGATTAGTGCATGGAAAAAAGCAAACCTTAACCCTTACCTCAAACTATATGCAAAAATTAATCCAACAGCGATCACAGATATCTCTGAACATAAAAGCTGAAAATATAAGGCTTCTAGAAGGAAACCTGAAAGAATATCTTTGCACTATGTGGTAGGCAAAGATTTCTCAAGACAAAAAAAAAAAAAAAAAAAAGCACTAAATTATAAAAGAAATTATATTGGACTTAAGAAAAAATAATCATGGGGTGTCTGGGTGGCTCAGTTGGTTAAGCATCTGACTCTTGGTTTCAGCTCAGGTCATGATTTCACAGTTTCGTGAGTTTGAGCCCCACATAGGGCTGACAGCAGGGAACTCCCTGGGATTCTCTCTCTCCCTCTCTCTCTCTGCCCCTCCCTCATTCACACATGCTCTCTCCCTCTCACTCTCTCCCTCAAAATAAATAAATAAACTTTTAAAAATTAAAAAATAAAAATAAGTAAATAATTCCTATAATTGAGTAAGGAAAATATAAAGATAAACAACCCAATAAAAAAATAGGCAAAAGACTTGACCAGGCACTTCACAGAGGAAGATTTGGAAAAGACTAATAAGTACAGGAAATACGATCAAGTTCATTAAATTAATTCAGACTAAAATCACAATGATTTCACATCCATGAGAATGGCTAAAAGGAAAAAACAAAACTGCTAATACTAAATGTTGACAAGAATGTGGAGCAAAGAACTAGACTCATACATACATTGCTGGCACAGCCATTTTGGAAAATTATTTGTCAATTTCTTATAAATTTAGATACTTGCATTATGATCCAGAAATTCCACTCTTGGGCATTTACCCCAGACAAATGAAAACAAAACTCTATAAAACTACTTGTTTCTGGAAGCTTATTTGTTATAGCCCCAAACTGAAAACAGTTCAAATGTCCATCAGTAAGAGAATAGATAAACAAATTGTGGTGCATCCATTCAATGGAATACTACTCAGCAATAGAAAAGAAAGGACTGCTGTCACATATAACATGGATGAGTCTCAGAAACATTATTTTGACTGAAAGCAGCCAATCACAAAAGAGTACATTCTACATGATGCTATGTATATGAAATTCTGATATAAGCAACACAAATCTATGATAATAAAAATTAGAGTAAGGGTTGCTATTGGTGTCAGGTTTGGGCTGAGAAAGGGTATGAGAAAACTTTCTGGAGTGATGGGAATGTTCTAGATCTCGATCAGGCTGACTACACAGGTATATTGATTTGTCAAAACTCAGCACTGCAGTCTTAAAAATCTATTTTTACAAACAGTTTTAGTTCAAAGGAAGAAATAGAACGACTGTGCTTTGTTCAGATCACACTTGAAATACTATGTTCAGTTTTGAACACATCTTAAAAACAATAAATCAAACTATGGGTTGCCAGGATGCAATGAGAAAGGTAAGGAATGGGGGAAGTGCAGGCCGGAGAGAAGACAAAGAGGGAGTGTTGTCCTATTTAATCATCGGGAGGAGAGTTGTGTGGTCGAATGCCTACATTTATTCACCGGGTCTCTAAAGGGCATAACCAGAACCAGGGGGTAAAAATTACAAAGAGGAAACGTTTTCGAGACACCAGGAAATGAGGCCGCAAAGCAAAGCAAAGCTTGGACAGTCATCAGAAGGTCACTGACAGAGCCTGGACAAAAGGTGGAGCAGCCTGGACCGCATGTGCTGTAGGGGTGGAGAAGACTGGAAGGGAGAGTGGATGTGAGAAAAAGCAGGAAGTAGACTGGGACATATGACACATGTGTTGTGTGTGTGTGTGTGTGTGTGTGAGAGAGAGATATACAAGGGAGAGCAGTGAATAGAAAATGACTCTCCCGTGTTTCCAAAGAAGACACCATTGATATTGGTATGTGTCATAGAATCTTATGAATCAGGAAATTGTGTTTAAAACATTAGACCTTAAAATTGTGCTATTGTGTCTGACTAAGCAATCAAAATGGATTTTAAAGAAAACGCGACCGAGTCACAGAGCTATTGGAGACAGGAACCAGAAGCCAAACCACCCACCTGCCTAACCTTTAAAGGCACCAAGATAAGCTGTTGTCCTTCAACCCCATCCTATCACCCCATTTCAATTTCCTGTGCTTACCCCATCTGAAAGTTTTCTTATTTATTTATTCTAAACTTTATATTGTATGTCTCAGTCCACTGGAATATAAACCTCTGAAGAGCAAGGATGTTGTGGTCTTAGTCACGGCTAGTGCCCCGGCTCCTAGAGTCCTGTGGGTCACAAGAAGGTGCTCCATCCAGAACTGAAGGTTGAGTGAAGTTCAAGCCAGAGCTGATTTGGGGATGGCTTACTCGTTGGTGATTGTGAATGGGGACCGCAGAAACACATGCCAGAATACTTCAGCCATTCGCAGAAGCTGTAGTGAGCATTTCAGATGTGTGTTTCTTTCAGTCCGACACTCATAATACCCCGATGGCACTTATGCCTTGTGCCAAGGCGAGTCCTCTTAGGCTCACATCTGCTCCAGCTGCTGTTTGCCCAGACAGGTTCCAGACACGGTTCCCTGCAGACGGCTGCAGCAAGCGCACTTCTCTTTCCTGCCTGGGGCTTCGCTGATTCCAGCGTGTGACACACCCTCAGGAACCTTCTGGGCATCTCATGCATGGGCAACTCAATAATGCGAGCACTACAGGAACACCCTTGATCAAAACGGGGTGGGGGAGTCAATGGACAAGCGCCTCCCCCTTTTGTAATCAGGACCAGTAGTTCTGAGACGATGCTTTGCATGAGGGTCCTCAGAAAGTGCAGCAGGTGAGATCAAGCAGCAGTCACCTACAGCGGGAGCCAGCTTGATAATGCACCCTTATGTTGGCACTCCTTCTGTCCTTGTTCCTCGGTCCACATTGCCCTTCTTCACTCCTCCCTGGGACCAAATAAACTAACTGCACCCATGCATTTGTCTCAGGCTCTGCTCTCTGGGACACCCAGGCAAAGACAACAACCTAATTTTCCTTATCTTGACTCTGAAAGTGCTTTCTTGTTTTAGGAAAACCACCTGGATATGTAGGTCAGAAACTTCTGGCAACAAGACGGACGCATTAAAATCCCCATATGCCCTTTAACTCTTGGGGCCCCTCGGCAGGTGCTGAGGCAAACCAGATAGCATGTGGCCCTGGTGTAAAGGCAGCATCCCCAGGGGCTTCGGCACCTGCCATCTGATGGGCAACGGCAAATCCTCCCTGAGAAGAGCAGCTGAGGGCAGAAGCCGTCCTCAGCGGTGAAGGATGAGTGCCTGGCTGGGGGGGAGGGGGCAGGGCAGCTGCTGGAAGGCAGCCGATGGGCTGGATGAGCCTATGGGGTGGAGATTTCTCACACCCCCTGCCACTCAGGGACATCTTTGGTGAGGGGAGGCCCTTTGCAGAGAGACCCAGGGGCTGGAGAAAGGACAGTGAGTAAGTAGCAAAGGGTCTTCTTCTGTGATGGGGTCTGTATCTTGTTCCCTGGCCATTTTGTTCTTCTTAATAAAAGAGGTAAAATTTTCATAACATAAAGTTAATACTGTACAGTTCAGTGGCTTTTAGTAATTCACATGTTGTGCAACCATCAACCTTTATCTGGTTCTCAAACGTTTTCATCTCCTCTGAAGGAAATCCTGTCCCCATTAAACAGTTACACCCTCTTCCCAGCCCCCAGCTACCGCTAATCTGCTTTCTGTCTCTATGGAGCTACCCATTCTGGATATTTCCTATAAAGAGAATCAAACATCGTGCAACCTTTTGTCTCTGGCTTCTTTCACTAAGCATAATGTCTTTGACGTTCATCCATGATGTAGCGTGTGTCAAACTTCACCCCTCTTTAAGGCTGTGTAGTGTACCATTATATGGATGTATACGTACATAATCACATTGTGTTTATCTGTTCACTGATTGATGGGCATCGGGGTGTTTCCGCCTTTCATCTGTTGTGGTGAGTGCTGCTGTGATCGTTCGCGTACAAGCACGTGTCTGAGCCCCTGTATTCAATTCTTTCGTGAGGATGCCTGGAAATGGAATTACTGCTCATCCATCGCCACGTGTGATTCTTTTTCCGATGCTCCCGTTTGAGCCCCCCTGACTCTCTCTGCCAATTGGCTGAAGGAGAAAACCAATCACCACTTGTAACTAAAGATCTACGGAAGGATTTAAGATACCCACCCGCATACATGGGGCTTGGTCAAAGCTAAGGAAGCTGGCGTCCAGGGAGATGGGAGGGGGCTGGCCTGAGTGTTCCCCTACGCCCCTCTTCTTTACAGTGAGGGTCTTAGCCTTACTGTGAACTCACTTGGATGGGTTAGGTGGATTTAGTTGTGGGCGAGACCTGTGTACCTATGTAAGTATGAGCCCTGGGGCCTCATTTAGGTACATATACGAAACCATTTCACAGGGACAAGCCAGCCCTTATTTTCGTTTTCCCTGTGGGAAGTCTTTCAGCCGGGTGTCTATTTATTTATATTGGTTACCATGTAAGCATTATTTGGAACAAATCTTGAAAATTAGAAAAACAGAAAAAATAGGGTTCGGTACTAACCAAGCTGAGGGTCACGCCTCCGAATTAAAACATACCACCTGTACTGGGACAATCTGGGCTGGAGTCGGAGGCTTTCCGTTTGCCACCACGTGAATGCCGCGTAGGCTGAACTTGGGACCCTCTCACTGGGGCAGTTTTAAGACATTAAGTCACTGTTGGCTTTGAGCAGTACTCGTTCTAAGAAATGGATGTTTTTTTAAACAACAAATGTCCCAGAGTTCTGTCTGGGTACTGTTTTAGTTTGGAGATTAAGCACGTACCTGCGTCTATATGTTAGTGGGGGAAGAACCGGTGGTCAAAACTGAGACAGGAAATATCCATTTAAAGCGATGAGCACAGGGACATTCAGTGCATGAAAAAGATATCTGTGGGCGGCCAGGTCTTCTTCCCTCACGCCTGACCTTTTAACTCAATTGAAGAGCTGTTACTTCGATGGCCACAAAGGTGTCCCAGTGCCCCTGGGCAAGAGAGGCGTCTCACTTCCTGGGCGGTGGCAGCTTCTGTGGACACTCACAGCGCCCCCACCCCCGCCCCCCGCCCCCACCCTCACACCCACAACCCCCCCCCCCCCCCCCCCCCCCCCCCCCCAGCCATCTGACTCACGTTTTCCACCGTGGAGGTCACTGACAATGGAGCAATTAAACAGGCAGACCTGCTGAGGTATTCAAGTTTCTGTCCATAAATCTGGTGGGAACCTTGCACGGGGCCTGCTTTAATTACATTCTTTCAGAATCCCAAGGTCAACGCGAACAACCCTTTGGGAGCTGGCTTGCTATTTTGATTTTTAACTCTCCTCTTCATCAACCTGACAACGTGTTTTAGCTGGTGATGGCTCTCCTAAGAAAGCTGAATTTGCATCTTGGGGTTTCATGCATATTTTAATAATGTATGCAGAAGGAAAACTGCAAGGAGGCATCTAGAACTTTAGCACCCAGAATTTACAAAAAAAAAAAAAAAAAAAAAAATAGCAAATGTTCCAAGGAAATGCAAGATTTATATTCTACTGTTCCAAACAAAGTTTCTCTTTCCCTCTCATCTCCACAAAATAATCGTGTTCTCATAGCACCTAATAGTTGACAAGCCTCCTTCATTCACCCAGCACCATGCAGTGGAATCCTCTCCCAAACCTTGTGATTAGAGTTAATGCCCACTTTACAGATGGAAGAACTGAGGATCAGGAGGAAGTAGAGCAGGGTCAACAACATGGACTCAGAAGTGAGCAGAGGTAGGATCAAATCCTGGCTGCACCCCTGTCAGGTTACTTGATCTCTCTTTGCTCAGTTTTCCCATCTGTAAAATGGACCCAATGAAGCCTTGGTAACTAGATTTTATGGTTGCTGAGAAGGATTAAATGAGTTTGTATATGTATTTAACTTAGCAAGGAGCATTCAAAAAGGGGTCCCTTGGCTCCCTCTGCTATGACAGGTTTTAAATCCTTTGGCTTCTCAGATTAAGTTCCTTTCTATCAGTGTTCATTAAAGTGAGGCTACAAAATAGGGGCCCCTGGGTGGCTTGGTTGAGCATCTGACTCTTGCTTTCGGCTCAGGTCATGATCCTGGGTTGTGGGATTGAGCCCTATGTCGGACTCCGTGCTGAGCATGGAACCTGCTTAGCTTAAGATTCTCTCTCTCTCTCTCTCTCATTCTCTCTCTCTCAAAAAAAAAAATTAAAATAACAACAACAACAAAAGTGAGGCTACAAAATGAAGCGCGTCTGATCACCCACAGTATACGCCATTTCATTGGAAAATCTTTATAAAATTCAGGTTTCTCTTCGCTAAAATGATACAGTAGTTCCAATCTCATAGGCATAGAGATGTCATGAAGATAAAGCGAGGTAGCAATCACAGGGCCTGGCATGTGATATTTAGCGCATTTTGTTAAATACTACTATTATTACTAATTAACATACTATTTAATGTCTATTATTATTTGTACTATTACTTAAGCCTTAAAATCTATACTAATTTTCTGACCGTTCAACCCTTATCAAGGAAAGGAAAAAAAAATCAGTCTTCACTTTTCATAAGAAGAGCTTATAAGCATAATTATTCTCCAACCATATCCATTTATTTTCCATTTTTAGACTTGACCATTGACTTACCTGTGCCATGTACGTTGAAAGCCATGTACTAAGGAGCAAAGTATCCTGGAATGGCATCAGGAGACCTATGCTATAATCTGCAATCCAGCGCTAATTTACTGTGTGACCTTGGGCAAGTCACCGGACCTTTTCTGTGCCTGTTTCTTCTTCGATTGAACAAGAGGATCAACCTAAGTCTCTTTTAGCATTAAGATGATGTTTCAAATCTCTCCCTATGTGTATTAGCTTTCCTTCGTAACTATTTTTATTATTTAAAACCACTTTGTAGTTAGCTCAGCTGAACCTTTATTTTTATGTTCCTATGAGATAATGCACAGAGTTCTGCAGGAGGTTAACAGCAGAGGCAGAATTAGGAAGCACAGACCTTGCCTTCTGTGGCCTTCTGCCTCTGGTTTAGCTCAGATATCATCCTTGCTTACCCATCTGAACCTAAAGAGCTCGCTGATCCTGAGGAAGTGCTGGAAGACGGTGGGGTGAGGTGTAACTCCATCTTCTCAGTTCTCAAGGACTCTCTTGTCACTCTTGTATCCCAATGTCTCTGTGTTACTTCATTTTCCAAAAATGGCTCACAATTTCTCTTAACCTTACACACATATGATGAAAATGAAAAGGATTGTCAAATTCTGCCTGGCCTATAACAGTATGACATTTAACATTTTCAGGGCCTTTAAAATGCTTAAATTTGGAATCTGCAAAGTGTTTTTGCCCTGTGATTGAGAGTCTGAATTTCCCTTTATTAAGTCATACCTAGATTTTCAGAAGCTTGCTGACTCTCTCATCTTTACGATATTAGCAAAGCCTGAAAAGCTTAACAAATGGCTCTTAAGATTTGAAGGAGTTAGGGTAAAAACAAAATTGTGTTTAGAGTAACAAATATGAATGTGTATTTTTATTTTTTTAAGTTTATTTATTTTGAAAGAGAGAGAGCGCACAAGTACAGGAGGGGCAGAGAGAGAGTTTCCCAAGCAGGCTCTGCACTGTCAGCACGGAGCCCGATGTGGGGCTCAAACTCACAAACCATGAAATCATGGCCTGAGCTGAAACCAAGAATCATATGCTGAACCGACTGAGCCACCCAGGTGCCCCATGAATATGTATTTTTACAAGTTCCTCCATAGGATTCTGTTTCATGGATTAATCTGAGAATCATTTCCTACTGACAACACAGAGAAATTGAAAACCTCATGCTCCAGAGCACAAAGTCAGCACAAAATGAGTGCATATATTAAAGTCTATCTCATTAAAGACAAATAAGTAAATGACGGGAAGGAGAGTGATAAGACAGTGGCTAGGAAGAGAAGAAGCCATCAGGCTAAGGCTGTGGCTTCCTCTTTGCTTTTTCTGGGACAGAAGATGTTTGAATCCGCACGACGTGAAGAGGAGGGTGGGGAGGAGAGGCAGGGAGTAAACCTGGAGAAGGAAGGAGTGTGGAGCAGTGCACAGAGCAAAGAGCTAGGGGTCAGGAAGACCCCCACCTTGGATGAGTTGGGAGAATTACTTCACCTTTCTTGCCTGTTTTGCATCAGTTGAGTGGGGGCAGTGACCCCTATTTGAGTGGGCTGGTTTCAGCATTAGACTCTAGAGGAGAACGTAGGTAGCGTGTTCATGTTGTGCCAAACCTCTAATAGGCACAGATAAGCTGGAGCTGTTGCTGTTGACGATTGATGGACAAGGGTCATCCTCAGGAGGCTGAAGGGAATGTTCAGGGCTGGCAGAGGGGCTCTCCTGGGGCAGGGGCAGGAGTGGGGGGCAGTCAGTTTCCCATCGAGAAAGGCAAGAGCAGGCCAAGGACTGGTACCAACACGAGGGAGGTAGTTGGACTTGAACAGAGCCCTCTCTGAGCCCCATTGCCCAGCTCGGCTGCTATCAGGTGACAGGTCATCGGCAGCCTGGTGCTGAAATGGAAAACCTTGTGAGCATTAGTCTCATTGTACTCTTGTCTGTTTCTTCCGTATTGCTTCTGTTCTTTAGAAAAATCCAGAATAAAAGGTAAAAACACGCATTTGAGGGTTTCGCATAGTAGTTGCAAATCCAGGTTTGTACCACTGCTGACCACAGTCTAGTGTTGTGCTAAATTCTGGTTCACTCCTGTGGCTGTTTTAGAACTTTAGCTTATTCTCAGAACATCCTGCCAGGGAGCAGTGTGTTGTTCACCACCAAAAGCACCAAAAGCCGTTGACTCCTTGGTCAATAAGGTAGACCACAGATAACATAGGGTGGCCAGGAGGGCATGGCTCAAACACTGGGGAATTTCTCAGAATGTCTTGGCTAATCAAGAGGACATGTGCCCTCTATCAAAGTGTTCCCTATTCTCTCTTGGTCTCTGAGCTCCCTACAGGCTGGGGAATGTGGTGGCCACAGAGTCTGTGAGGAGCGGATGAGCGATCTATGCCGCGTCTCTTACTTCCCGGGGCAGACGTGCAGCTCTGTGAAAATGCCCAATGTGGTGGGCATGCTCCCAGCTGCCAACAGCCCAACCTGAAGTGCAACCGTGTACACTCGGGCCCAAGAAAAGGGAGCTTCCAAGGTCACTGACAAATGACAAAGATGTCTAATGGTGATCAAGGCATTTACAGGCCCCTCTGGCTTCACCCATCACCTCTGGTAAAATGGTGTGTGCACTGACCCCTTTCAGAAGAACAACTGGGCCTGTCATATCATTCCTTTGTCCCATTTCCTCTGTGTCCTATTTTAGAAAAGAGAATTGGATTCAGCCTTGATGACCCTCATATTTTTCCTTACGATGTCTGCTCTAGAGGTATTGTCCATTGTCAATTTAAGAGTTTAGGAGACTGTATTTAGATTTTTTTTTCATTTTGAGGGAGGGGAAATAAATCTTAGCAAGAGGTAATGTGACAGTAATATAGTAACAGGGTCCAACTGATTTAATTACTCACAGAAGTTTCCCACTGGTACCAGGAAGGGATTTGTACCAAACTCAGGGTGGGATGTGAGTCACCGTGAATCATGAACCACATAACCTCATAGAATTCCTCAGATTGGAATCACATCACCTTATCAACAGGAAAGGTGTCTGCCTCAGTCTCTGTTTCTCTCTCGACAGAGATTATATCCAGCTGCCAATCATCCCAGGTGGAGAAACACAGTCAGGCTGTAGATGGTCTAAAGTGGCAAATAATTTTAAGATGTCTGTTCCCTTTGCCTTCAGATATTGAGTGCTTTTTTGGGAGGGGCTGAGACTATCCTGTCAAAGGGCATTCAGACAGAGGAAATCTCTACAGCAAATGCTCTAAAGGGAGGATTAATTTAGCATGTGTGAGAAATAGTGTCAGTGTGGCCTCAGCAGAATGGATGGGAAGAGAAGGTACAAGGTGAGGTTATAGAGGTAGGTCAGGGGGCACTCCTGCCAGGGTAGGAGAGTGATTATGGCGGCGGGGGGGAGGGGGGGATGCGAGTAAGAGCAGGGAGAAGAGTAAGGTGATGATGGCAGTTCCAAAACAAGATAAAGGGGTTTGGGTTAAGGTGGTAGGAGGGGAGATGGAGAGAGGGGGTGGATTTGGGGTAAGTTTTGAGATGCAGTTGACAGGACAGGCCATGGATTAAATGATGATGGCAGGAAGGGGTTGCAGAAAAAAAGAACAATCTAAGATAACTCCTAAAGGCATGCCTAGGAAGCAGGCCTTTTTAGGGGAAGGGAGAGCACGACTGAAGAGTCTTGTTTTGGCCATATGAATATGGAGTGACCACTAGGCATCTCTAAGTGGCGATGTCCTGTAGGAAGCTGGATATGTAAGTGTGGGATTTCTCAAGGAGGTCAAGGCTGGTGATAACTATTTGGGCATTATTGGCTTCCAGGTGGACTTAAAGCCTTAAGACTAGACAAGGAATCACCTGGAGAGAGGGGAAAGGGGAGAAGCAGGAGGATCAGATCAAGTCTGCTGAGGAGAAGCCAAGGAGGAGGAAGGAGGGGAAGGAATGTCAGGGACACTGAGAGAGAAGAACGTTTCAAGGAGGAGACAGAGACAGCTGTGTTGAGCATGGCACACGGGCCAAGGAAGATGGTCCTGGATGAGCGTCCCCTGGATTATGCTACATGAAGACCATTGGTGACCTAGACAAAGGCAGAGGCTGCCTGTAGAGAGTTTGGGGACAGAAAACTGGCTGAAGAGGAGTGACGACATAATGGGACCTAGAAGTTGACCCAGGACTGTAGAACATTATCCTATTTAACTGTCATAATCATGATGTGAAGGAGGCATTGTTTTCACCCCATTTAAAGATCCAAATATGGAGACTTGGGATCATGAGGTCACTAAGGGTTGGAGTAGCCTTTGACTCAGTTTGAGTTCTTAGCCTCTCTTCTTTTACTGCCTCGCACTCCACCCCACCCTCTAATTCCACAGCTCCCTGGAGCAAGGATTAGCTGCATAGGATCACCTAGAGGAAGAAAGAAAACAAATGAAGGGAAATTTCTCTGTGGAATGTGGTAAGCAGGGCTTACGGAGGGAGGGATGATGTCACCGCGCCAGCAGAGGTATAGGCTGTGCAATTGCTCTCGCAGTCTTGCCTCCAGCAACTCCACATCAGCCCATTTGTCATCCCCCTATCTTAAACAAACTGCCCCGCAGTCTAGAAAGAACGACAGCTACATTCCAGAGGATCCAATTTTGCCTTGTAGAGTATAGACATCCATGGCACGGGCCTTGAAATAGCCCAGCAGGGGGAATGATTGAAACTCCAGGGGCTGTGCCTTTATATATAGCCTTGAAACAGTAACGTTAAATCTTACTAATGCCACACTTCCCACCTAACCTATCCCATAAGAAAGGAAAGAAATCTGATCAGAGTGAGGTCCTCAACAGGGACAAGAAATAGGCGAGGGATCAGCACTTTATTCCAGAAGGAATCACAGCCGAAAAAACTGTTGCACAGGAGACATGAGGCTCATTCTTCTTCTGTAAAGGTGAGCTCAAAAACCCTGTCAGAGAAGTCTCATCTTCTTGGACTGTGTTTTCTTTTCTTTTCTTTTCTTTTCTTTTCTTTTCTTTTCTTTTCCTTTTCTTTTCTCTTTTCTCTTCTCTCCTCTCCTTTCCTTTCCTTTCCTTTTTATAAGTTTATTTATTTCTTTTGAGAGAAAGAGAGAGGGAGAGAGAGAGAGTGCACACAAGAGAGACAGTGAGCATGAGCAAGAGGGGAGCAGAGATGGGGGAGAGATAATCCCAAGTAAGCTCCACCTTGTCAACCCAGTCTAACCCAGGGCTCAATCTTACGACCATGAGATCATGACTTGAGCCAAAATCAAGAGTTGGACGCTTAACCAACTGAGCTACCCAGGTGTTCCTGGAGTGAGTTTTCTTAAACATAAAATGAGGAGCAAAGACTCAATATCTGGTTTTCGATATTTGTTTACCCCTAAGCACAGGCTCTGTTTCTGAAACTGAAATTTACATGGTGCTCCAGTAAATTTATGTCAGTGTGAAGGGCATGTGCCGCTCGCACCAAACCAAGGAGGGTCTTTGGTTTAAGTTCAGAGTCCAGCACCATTCCTCCTGAAATGAAGGACCATTTACAGTGAGTGTGGCTTCACATACAAGGTAAACAGCTGCAAGTGGAACAGGAAAGACAAACACTTCTGAGGATTGTAATTGTAGGGTCTCGTGTACCCCAAGTAGCAAAGCCCATGGCCAAGCTTAGAGGGGAAAGGCTGTTCTACAAAGCATAGGGTCTGCTAAGAGGAACAATAACCTCCTTTGATCTGAAGCTGTCTGGTTAACTAGTGTTCTCCTTGGCAAGGTTATTCCCCAACTCCCCTCCCCCAGAATGGCTCTTTCTAATAGGAGGCTGATCTGGAGGAGGGGTCCTAGTTCACCTCCCAGCCTCCACCTGCAAAGCTCAGAGAACCTTAGAGGGCCCATGGACAATTTGAGGGCAAATTACCAGAACCCAAGATCAGAGCCTCATCCTCCTCATTTATTTTTGTAAATTAAGTGGGACAGCAAGCCCAGAGTAAGGACTTGAAGGAGTAAAGGAAGGAGCGGTCCTCTTCTGGAGAGAAAGTGAGGTTGGGAGGGAGGTGACACCCAGGGGGTCTCTCTCTTTGCAGAGGGATGGAACTGGAAGGACCGTCTTTGGCAAAGTAAAGAACATCTGAGCTGGAGAGAGGGTCGTCTTTATCCTGTCTCTGCCCTGATACCTACCTGGCCTTTTAGTAAAGAATCCCTCCACCATGGTCTTGCCAGTTTGGTCTGGAGGAGGCCTGTAAGGCAGGCTGCACAGGGAAGGTACAGGTTTTGTACCAGTTCTCTGGGAGGGGGTCAAAAGGAGCTAGTGCTGCATGGGCACCGCTCCCTCTGCCCGCCCCATCATACGGAATCACAAGCAGACTCTCCACTCATTCGTAGGAGCAAAGAGGGAAGTACATACTTGGAGATGAAGAGGAGGGTCTTGCCACCCTGGAGTGAACTCTGGTTGAACCATGGATGGGGAAGCCTTGCACCTTGCTTGGGTGGCCAAGAGGACTCTAGAAGGCTTACCGGCAGCAACCCGGAGGCCTACGGGAGGCAGGGCTGTCAGGAGCAGAAACAGCACCGTGGCGGAGCGTGGACTTTGGAGCCCGGATGCCAGAATGCAAGTCTTGGCTCAGTCACTTAGGACTCTGACCTAAGACAATTTCCCTGGCCTCTCTAGGCTTCTTTGCTTGTTAATGAGAGAGATAAAACTACATCACGGGCGTGGGGGTTGGGATTGAATGAGTGTATCTATAAATGAGTTCAAATGTAAAGTGCTTACAAAAGCGCATGGCAGGAGTGAGCGGGCATTAAATTGTCTTTTATTGTCTTGAGGCTGCATGGCAAGTGCATTGCTAATGTGATTTTATGTCTAGAGAGGTCAAAGGTCCTCTCAAGCTGCTACGTGGTTTTCCCATGGTTCTTGCCTCCCATCTGGTCTCCTATGGGACCCCTCAAAGATCCTTTGTGAATCCTTTGTGATGATCTTAGTGTCCCTTTCGGGTGTAAGGGCCTGTGTGTGGTCAAGAATACTTCCAGAAAGTAGCTTAGTCCACACCACCTACTTTGAAGGTAAAGTGTGCCCTTTGGGTCCCTCATCAAAAAAGGCACATCCAGCACTAGGCCTAAGCCACATGGTGTTTTCCAAACTTCTCTGAGTCCCTGTTGAGTCCCCTTCTGACTTGTCCTGAAGCACCCTGGCCATCCCCATGCCTCAGTTGTCCTGAGCACCCACCTGGGCCTCCCCAGACCCTCCCAGTTTCGTTTCTGCTGGTGCTGGGCATCCTGTTCCCCCTCTCCCAGCTTGTAGCCACAGGGGTGGGGCCGGTTCAAACCTTGGGTTAATCTCCCACCAACAGGCACCCTCACATGTAGCGTCCCTCAAATGTCTCCTTCCCGAGGAGGCCATACAGTCTACTCTGATTAAAGTGTCAACCTCCACTCCCACCTCCAAAGGAGGGTATAGCCAGGTCAAGACCACATGGACTTTTCTCCTTCAACGTGGTGGCTTCCCTGACCTTGAAAGAGTATGGTGATCCTCTTTGCTTTTGTGAATATTAAAATGCCAGCACACCCCTCCAGCATTAACGCAAGTGGATTTAGAGCCTCTATTTCAAAACCCATTTAATAGGAGAAGAAACACAAAAAAAGAAACCATTCCAGAGGTTGTTAGGGTCTGCTCTGAGGCCCACAAGCCCCTCCCAATGCTAAGGCGCCTGCTTCATGATAAAAGTCCTGCAATTCGGGTGCATGTGGGAATCACCTGCAGAGTTTTGAAAAACCACTGATGCCTGGCGGTAAGTCTGAGGTTGGGGGAAGCCTGGGCACCAGGGTTTTTTAAACTCCCCAAGTAATCAAATGTGCAGCCAAGATTAAGAACCACAGACCTACTGATTAAAAAGTGCTGATGTGACTCTTAGAAATCATTGGTCCTTCTGAGGTAGGCCTGTGCATTTTTTCAAAGCACGCCAGGCGTTTCTAGTGTGCGGCCACAGTGGAGAGAATCATCGCTTTGACCAGTAGTTCTCAAAGTGCGGTCCCTAGTCCCGCAGAGTCAGCACCACCACCCGGAAACTGGTTAAAAATGCAAATTCTCCGGCCCCACCCCAGGCAGACTGGCTCAAACTTCCATCTGTGGTGGAAAACATGTTTAGCGCGGGAGGCACACCGTATGTATTTACAAACTGCCACACACCGTTGTCTATGCTTTTCTATAAATAGAAATACAGGGGACTCCATCTGGATTCCGCCTTCCTCTTTTGCACTGAAGAGACGTGCTTCATCATTGACGACAGGTGAAGGAAGGTTTGGCAGGAGGCAGATTTGTTGCCCACCCACAGACAAGTGAAGGGCTGGGGGGAAGGCAAGAGGAGAATTGAGGGAAAGTGTAAATGCAGAGGTCTGTGCGTTTGGGGTGGGTTTCCTGCTTGTATCGTTTTCCAGTTCTGGAACGTTTCATCTGCCAAGCCCGTCTAAACATTTAAGTGCACCTGGCATTTTTAAGTTTTTAGTGTCAAACTGATTTTCTCGGAGCTCAAGCCAGACTTTCCTGGTAACCAGGCAACCTTTCTAAACCATGGGTAACAAGAGATTCCAGCCAATGTGTCAAATCCTGGTTTGGGTCTATCTTTTGCATTAGTACCTTTTGAGACACTTTGGTAAAAGCTGAGGGAGGAACATGAGAGAAGAAGCTACAGAGAATACCCGTGGGGAAAAGCCAGGTACCACTATAAAAGCCAAGCTGACCTGGGGCCCACCTCCGTGAGAGCCCCATGTAAGGAGGAGGTTGGGGTGGGGGGAAGGAGCCAGAAACTCTGCACAGGACCCTGGTCTCTCCCTTCCTCTATATGATACATATGCGAAGGGGACAAGTCAACAAGAGTGACTTCCAGGATAAAATGGACTAAATTGTGTTAAGATACATCCCAAATCTCATGTTTCACAAAATCACAGTTAAGGAAAATTGGTGTTGATGCCCCTTTAGGGATATGAACCCCGCACCCCCCCTCCCCCCCCCACCGCCTTGAAGGACTGCTCAAAGACGTTTTACAAAGCAAAGCCCATTAAAAGGGATTTTGACACGAGAAGCTTGAGTTTTGATGATTGAATGTGCCTGAAAACAGTTCCTGAGCCACATTGGTGCATGGGGCTCCCTGATCATCAGTGAGAAGGCTGAGCCGAGACCACAGAGCCTTCTGTTGTCAGAGACACAGCTGTCTTCACAGAGAAGTTCCTGCGTTTCCGTGGGTGGGGAAACACAGTCACCTGAGAAATTCCTTCAAATGCAGGTTCTTGGGTCCCTGCCTCAAAGATACTGGTTCAGGAGGCATAGGTTAGGACTTCAGCCTCCACATTTAAAGAAATTTCCCACTGATATTGATGCTGATGGTTTGAAGACCTCCTTTTGAGAAGCACTGCTCTATGTGAGTTCTACAGAATTGGCCCCAATTCTGTGTAGACCTGTAGACGTGTAGACCTCATCTGCCTGAGGTCTGCACGTCCTTGTTCCTATTCTGCTCCCTGCAGGGACACAACCCTGGGAGACACCTAAAGGCCATCACAGGCACGGTGTCAAGGTATGGGTGGCCATCTGTCTCCAACATTGACACTGAAGCACCGTTTATGTTGGAGAATCTCTAAATCTTCCAGTTTTCATTGGTGACCCTGCTGTGCCCAAGGCCAAAGGTGCTACTGCTGACCCCTAGCATGAAGAATGCCAGCCCTGGAGCTGGCAAGGCCCAGGAAAGCCTCCAGCAGCTCTGCAGAAGGGGCTGGAAATCCTTCACCCACCTTGGTGACTCTGACCCAGGATAGGAGCACAAAGATCCACAAGGTAGAGCAGAGGCAGGAAGAGCTACAGGCTTGATCTTATGCCGGTTACCCAAGGGGATGGGGCAGATCCATTCTAAGGAGATTTTGCTTTGTCAAAGAGAATATATGAAGGCCAGACCTTCCTGTTCCTGTTGCTTCAAAGAGAGGCTAATCTGCTCTGCCTTATAAAGTAAAAGGAATAGAGGGAGATTGAGGCCAGCAACACTGTTTGCTTTGTGCCAGGTGATTACCCCCATGATTTCATTGAGTTCTCCCAACATGCCTATGACAGAGCACCTGTTTTTCCATATACTTGCCAACAGCTGGTATTTTGACACTTATGTTTGCCAGTCTTGATAGGTATGAAATGGAGGTGGTGTTTGGTATTTCTCCAATTGCTAATAAGGTGAGCTCTTTTTGGAGTTTGATTGTTGTTATTGTTTTTTAGTATTTCCTTCTCTGGGAAGAATGTTATGTTTTTACTTCTAGCTTCTCCTGTATTTGGTGATCACTGACTTTTGGTTTTCTTCAGCCAGTCCAGGAGGAAAGGGAAGGGGGAAAGGTGGGGACATTTCTAGACTTTAGGGAGAGAGAAAATTGGCAATGGATCCCTGCTCTGAGAGAACAGGCTGGAACATCACGGTGATGGGCTAGAGCCAGAGGAAGGCCTCTGTCAGGAAACTGTCTTGGGCAGATTTGACCTAGGGCTTTAGGGAAAATGATGCCTCAGGTCCAACCATGTTCTTTGCTTAATAATGTAATTCCATTATTACCAAAGACTTCAGAAAGTTTTATGAACATGTTTGGAAGAAATGGTATGGCATGGAGAGGCTGTGGGCCCGCTGGAGGTGGTGTAGAGAAAAACCAGAGCACAATTCTGGTATAAGTGGTGAGAGGCACCCCCCACCAGGATGTGTTAATGGCCTTAACCCCTGGGACTGCCAGCACTATTAGGTAGTATATAGGACATGCCACTGTCAAGGCAGAGTCGGTGCATGATGCCCAAAGAAAGGCCACCCACCCAGTAGGTCACCAGAACAAAGAGACACATGGTTATATGGGCGAAAGGTAGAGTTCACAAGCAGATGTAACCTTTGAATCACCCTTCCCCTGACTTACCAGACAAAGTTTGCCTTCTTTCTTTGCCTGTAGGAGAAGATCCTTTTCCAAGTGGGGCCTCAGTCCCTCAAGCAGGCCAGGTCAGAGTCTCCAGACAGGCCTGGACATGTCTGAATCCCAGCAGTGAACCAGCTTCAGCAAAAGTAGGATGTTCACTATAGGTTTTGCTTTTAGTATATGTCCTTTTTTTAAAATTTTTTTTTTTAACCTTTATTTATTTTGAGACAGAGAGAGACAGAGCATGAACAGGGGAGGGTCAGAGAGAGAGAGGGAGACACAGAATCTGAAGCAGGCTCCAGGCTCTGAGCCATCAGCCCAGAGCCCGACGCGGGGCTCGAACTCAAGGACCGCGAGATCGTGACCTGAGCTGAAGTCGGACGCTTAACCGACTGAGCCACCCAGGCGCCCCTAGTATATGTCCTTTTTAAGAAAAAAAAAAAGTGAGGCGGAATTCACAGAATATAAAATCAGCCATTTTAAAGAATGTGATTCAGTAGCATTTAGTACCTTCACAGCATTGTGCAACTATCACTACTGTCTAGTTCTAAGACATTTTATTCATTTCAAATAGACTTTATATCCAACAGTAGTCTTTTTAAGGTTTATTTCTTTATTTTGAGAGATAGAGAGAGCATGCGCATGGGTGAATGTGAGCAGAGGAAGGGCAGAGAGAGAAGGAGAGAGAGAATCCCAAGCAGGATCCATGCTCAGCGCACAGCCCGACAGGGGGCTCGATCCCACGAACCGTGAGATCATGACCTGAGCCAAAATCAAGAGTCAGATGCTCAACTAAGCCACCCAGGCACCCCTCTAGATCAATTTTAAGTTTGCATCAAAATTGAACAGAAACCGCAGAATTCCCATATACCCCCTGCCCCCACACATGCACAACCTCCCCAACTACCATCATCCCTTGCCAGAGTGGTACATTTCCTTCAACCCATGAACCTACGTGGACACATCGTTATCACCCAGAGTCCATGGTTGGCATTGGGGTTCGCTCTTGGCAAATTGCAAAGTAATCAGGAGCCAGGGGACAGACTTACACAGAGAAGGTGTAAAACAAAGAAAGGAAAGTATTTAATTGGCTATGGCTTAAAGCCATAGCTGGCTATTTGTGATTGGTTGTCCTTAAGCTTTGATTTCATAAACTTAAGGCATTTACAGGCTTAGATTTTGTTTTGCTTACTTAGGCTATCGTGGCATTACAGCCACCTTAGTCTAATGGCTCCTTGTTTAATTAACACCCCTAACTCCCAGCAACCACTGATTTTTTTAATGTTTATTTATTTATTTGGGAGAAGGGGTGGGAGCGACAGAGAGAGGGAGAGAGAATCACAAGCAATCTTGGTGCTGTCAGCACAGAACTTGACATAGGCCTCGAACTCATGAACCGTGAGATTGTGGCCTGAGCTGAAATCAAGAGTCAGATGCTTAACCAACTGAGCTACCCAGGCACCCCATGATTTTTTACTATCTCCATAGATTTGCCCTTTTCAGAATGTCATCCAGTTGACATCTTACAGTATGTGGCCTTCTCAGACTGGTTGTTTTCACTGAGTAATATGCACGTGAGTTTCCTCCATGTCTTTTCATAGCTTGGCAGTTCATTTCTTTTTAGTGCTGAATAACATCCCATTGTTTAGATGTACCAGTTAATCCATTGAGAAGCTGACTACAAATGGGAAATATATAAAAACAGACCAGACCATATATAAAAAAAGAATTTTGGCCCACAATCTACTGTAACCTACCCAAGAAGCCAACCTCTATATCTACAATAAATAACCTAGGAAGCCAGCCTGCTATGATAGACTTGGGGAAGCTATCTTCAAAGACCATCTACGGAGTGAAACCATAACTTCTGTAACAATCTTCCCAAAGTGGCTAGGACTTACAATGACAGTTTCCCTAATTTTTGTCCCTGCTTCCAATTTAGGACCAGGCAGAAAATGCCAAATATGCACCCATCACCAATCACACAGGTTGGTTTTCTTTTATTTACACACTATTCACTTACTGAAGGACATCTTATTTGCTTCCAAGTTGTGGAGATTAAGAATAAAGCTATTAGAAATATCTATGTGCAGATTTTTGTGTAGACATAAATGTTTGGCTCCTTTGGGCAAATACCAAGGAGGATGATTGTTTGATTGTATGGTAAGAGTATGTTTAGTTCTTTTAAGAAACCATCAAACCGTCTTCCAAAGTGGCTGTACCATTTTGCATTCCCATGGATGATGAATGAGCGTTCCTGTTGCTCCACATCCTTGCTAGCATTTAGTGTTGTCGGTGTCCTGGATTTTGGACATCCTAAAAGATGTTGTTGTTGTTATTGTTGGCTTTTTTTGTTTTGTTTTGAGAGACTTCTGTAGTGAGATATGTGTTCAAATCTTTTGCCCATTTTTAAGATCATGTTGGTTACTTTTTTACTGTTGAATTTTAAGTGTCCTTAGGATATTTTGAATAATAGTCCTGTATCAGTTATGTCTTTTGCAAATATTTTTTCCAAGTCTATGGCTTATCTTTTCATTTTCTTAACAGTGTTTCTCACTGAAGTTCAGCCTATCAGCTATTTCTTTCGTGGATGGTGCCTTCGGTGTTGTAGCTAAAAAATCATCACCATACCCAAGGTCATCTAGATTTTCTCCTTTAAAACATTATCATCCATAAAGGGCTATATGTTCTATACATGTTTACATACCATTTTCATACATACATATTTGAGCAGCAACATTCAGATTCCAGATTCTTTTCTCCCAAAGGGTCAAATTTTAGTTTGGGGAGGTAATCCACTTCCATGCTTTGTCTTACGTGTTTTTTGTCTTGTTTCATTTTGTTTTACAAACATGTAAAAGACAATGCTCATTGCCTCTCAATTTCTGCGTGGGGAAATATCAAAAAGGAATGGAGAGTTTTTTTACCAAGTATGAGTAGAGCAATTGTGTTCCAGACATTACCTGGGTTTTTTTTTTTTTATTTGACATTTGGACCTTTTCCCGTAGGACCCAAGATGTGACATAGCATTATGAAAATGCTCTTCCTCCTCAGGGGCTTAATTTTTTTAATCCAGAAGGGGGAGCAAAAGTGAAGTGAGCAGGAGAAATCCATCGTAGTGTCCTATCATGCCAAGTGTGTTTATTCTTTCTTCAGTAGTGAAGAATCTGCCTAAAGCATTTTGTTTCTTTATGCTTCTGTTCTTGTTTTATCTATTTGTTATTAAAGTCTAGATCTTGATATTCCTATGATATGTGGCATCCTTTAGTGGAAAGCAAGTTAAAATTTAGCAAATGGGGCTTTATGGCAGAGGTTCATGCTGGGGATAGGGATAACAGGAGGGTTGAGAGAGGAGGTTCAGTAACCTGTCTTGACATTTCTATAAAGGAGAGGGAACATCCATTCTATCCCCCAGAGGAAAGAGTTCTGGAATAATGTTTCTGGTTTCCTCTCCTAACCTGTCAATGCTCCTCCTGTGGGCAGAGTGATTCATCTGGTTGCTGAGATGACTAGAGTTTGACATCCACTGGTCCCTGGATGTTCGTGTTCTATTTTGGTGAAGGTTAATGAGTTAGAGGCCTCTCTTTCTCTGCTCCTATCTCTCAAGCTCATAAACTCACAAGCTGTGAGGCCAGGCCTGGTCCTCCATGCTGCTCTCCCATGCCCCCCACCCCAGATTTAACCACTAATTTGTCCAAGGGTCCAAATCATCTCTCCAATCACCTTAGCCATCAATAAGTGGATACCTTGCTCCCTACACAACTCCTACTTCTTAATGAATTCAGAATCTGGAGAGCAGAAGAAAGAAGGCTATGATTAATTCACACCTCAGAAATCCCATTCAACAGATGAGGATGATCCTGTGTCAGCCACCTCCAGCCACCTCAAGGCCCTCTCCATGGTTAGTGGCAAACTTGTGGGCAACTTTAATTTTCAGCCAGTCCTCCCTACTTCGTCTCTTCTTATTTCTTTTCCATTCTACCCCACCCCTGCTGTAGGCAATCATAGGGCTTCAGTTTACTTTTTATCAGGAAATTCTTGGAGATTCTTGATTTGATATAAATAAATATTGCTGAAGTTGAAAAAGAACACCTTTTGGTACCTCATTCCCATCATACGTAAGCCACATCTTATGGGGTTGTTGGGAAGATTTCAGTCAGATGATGCATATAAGCTGGCTCGCACAATATGCCCACTTCGCATAGTGCTAGTAGCAAATGCTCGGTGAATTGAAGAATAGCTGCTATGAATGCTGTGGCTGCTGTTATTGTTGTTATTATTATTACTCAGCCCCCTATCTGTCACTTCTCCCCATAGGTAGCAGTGCCCAAAAAATGAGGTTCTGATAATTGTCTGTGGAGACTTGGACTGCTGGATTTAGACGCCATTTTTGTTGAAGTCATTCTTCATGACCTATTTGATTCACTAAGCCCAGCTGGAAGAATCTGTGCATTTGAGTTTACCAATGACTAAAGAAGAGGTTTTCCTAGAGGTTTCGAAAACTGGGTGACAGAAACTGGTAAATTCCAGAAGAACGTGTCCCCCAGAACTCTATAAACTTCTAAGAAAATTGGAGATCTAGGTTCAAAAGATGGAGGAGATAGGGGCGCCTGGGTGGCTTAGTTGGTTGAGCGTCTGACTTCGGCTTAGGTCATGATCTCATGGCTCCTGAGTTTGAGCCCCGCGTCGGGCTCTATGCTGACAGCTCGGAGCCTGGAGCCTGCTTTGGATTCTGTGTCTCCCTCTTTTTGCCCCTTCCCTGCTCATGCTCTGTCTCTCTCTGTCTCTCAAGAATGAATAAAGGTTAAAAAAAAAAAAGATGGAGGAGATAGCCCCCACATTTCCTCCCAAATGGATATCAGGTATTCAAACTACTTGGAAAGATTTCTCATTTCCCCCATTTCCCAGAGGTGAAAACACTTTTCCATGGATGTGCATTTGCAAACTGGAGCCTATTTTGGAGTAAAAATTTCCACTTCTTACCCACAGATTGTGAACAGTCCAACTATTGATTAAGATATTTGAAGCTCTAAAGGAAATTAATCAAGTTGACATCTTCTACCAAAAAGGAAATAGATAAATTAAAGTACAGAAGAAATGGTTGGATATGATGTAATACCACATGTGAGGGGCTATTTCTATTTGTGAGACCAGGGGTGTTTTAGGATTTTAGAGGTAGAGCCCTGTGCTATTCCACCCAAAGTTTTTCAATCTGGAACTCAGAGAGTAATTGAACTCCCTGAAATTGTCTGTGAAGTTTTCTTGGCTATCTGTGTGTACATTTTTCTGAGGACAAAAGCTGTCTTAAGTAGTGTTCCTTTGAAGCAGAGCCTAAAACAGGGATTCAAGAGCATGAGAGAATTACCTCAGGGAAAAAGGATTAAGGAAAGTAGGGTAGAGCACAGGAAAAAACCAAGAGAAGATGTAGTCTCAGCTGATGTCCAGCTTTCATCTGACCTTGCGGGACACTCTGGCAGATAACTGCATCATAGAGTAGGTCTTTGTTTTGTACCCCTGTGTCAGTCAGGGCTGCAGAGGGTGAGAGGAATGCCAAACCTCTGGAAAAAGGGGCAGCCATGCGCCGTTAGCAGCCCACAATCACTGTAGCTGGAGGCTTATAACTGGCCTGGTAAAAGGGATCTGAGAGGGACATCACTTATAGAAACATCGTTTCCACAAGACTCTCAGTATCTGTGACTCCTGCTTGCAAAAGATGAAGAAATACTGATAGACTTCTTTTTACATTTTATTTATTTCGAGACAGAGAAAAAGAGAGCGCATGTGTGCACGCGCTGAAACCAGTGGGGGGGGGGGGAGGGGGGTGTTGGGAGGAGGAGAAGGGGAGAGAATCCCAAGCAGGCTCTGTATTGTCAGCACAGAGCCCAGCACAGGGCTTGAACCCACAAACCATGAGATCATGACCTGAACCGAAATCAAGAGTCAGATACTTAACTGAGCCACCCAGGTGCCCTGATACACTTGGTAAAATGCTGTCTCTACAGGTGAGAAATGCTATGGGTCTAAAGTTATTTATTGCAGCACTCTTTATAACAACAAAAGACCAGGAACAACCTAAATATCCACCAACAGGGCATTTCTTAAGTAAATTACGGCATATGCATGTGATGGAATACTGCGGGAATGAGAAGGGAATGAGGAGGCTCTCGTGTATTCACGTTACAGTGATTATCAGAATACAGTGTCAAATGGAATACTAGAATGAAGAACAATGCATCTGCTTTGTTACCATTTGAATTAAAAAAGGTAAGGGGCACCTGGGTGGCTCAGTTGGTGAAGCATCCGACTTCAGCTCAGGTCATGATCTCATGGTTCGGTTCGTGAGTTCCGTTAGTGAGTTCGAGCCCTGCATAGGGCTCTGTGTTGACAGCTCAGAGTCTGGAGCCTGCTTGGGATTCTGTGTCTCATTCTCTCTCCACCCCTCCCCCACCTGCACTCTGTCTCTCTCTCAAAAATAAATAAAGATTAAAAAAAAAAAAAAGGTAAAAGCTTTTGCTTGATTATGTAGAGAATGTCACCAAAAAGATCCATGAGAAATCGGTTCACTCTCACCCCCATGTTTACAGCAGCACTATCAACAATAGCCAAAGTATGGGAAGAGCCCAAATGTCCATCGACGGATGAATGGATAAAGAAGATATGGTACATATATACAATAGAGTATTGCTTGGCAATCAAAAAGAATGAAATCTTGCCATTTGCAACTATGTGCATGGAACTGGAGGGTATTATGCTAAGTGAAATTAGTCAGTAAAAGACAAAAATCATATGACTTCACTCATATGAGGACTTTAAGAGACAAAACAGATGAACATAAGGGAAGGGAAGCAAAAATAATATAAAAACAGGGAGGGGGACAAAACAGAAGAGACTCATAAATATGGAGAACAAACTGAGGGTTACTGGAGGGGTTGTGGGAGGGGGGGATGGGCTAAATGGGTAAGGGGCACTAAGGAATCTACTCCTAAAATCACTGTTGCACTATATGCTAACTAACTTGGATGTAAATTTTAAAAATAAAAAATGAAATTAAAAGAAAAAAAGAAATCGGTTCACTCTGGTTGCTTCTAGGGAGAGGAATTGGTGGCTGGGGAATAGAGTCCAAGGGAGTAACACAGTACTCGCTTTTGCTATCCTGTTTGGGTAGTATTTCATTTTGCAATGGCTCACTCAGATTCTAGAATACTTTATTGCTACAGTCTCCGGAATGATATCTGTGTTGCTGAGGGTAATGAAGACAAGTGTTCTACTTGTCCAAGAATTGGGCCTACTTTTCTCCTTGCCTCCTTGAGTATTTCCTTACCACCAAGATCACTATAAAACGACCCACAATAATAAACAACTCTGCCTATTTTTACCACATCCTTTGTTTTTCTCTCAAGAGCTTCTTATCTAATCTCTTGTCAGCCTATTTCAATCTATTAATTCATTCCCTAAGCCCATGTGAAGTATTCAATGTTTAGCTCTGACTTAGTGTTTCTTTTTCTTGTTGTTCATGGGCAGTGATTCGGGGAGGAGTTTCTAAGAACTTGTCAGGGATAGTCATGCTGTGTTTAGTGCACTGAGAGCAAGGATAGGTCAGAGAAGGACTGAATGACATATTGGTAGTACATGATCAAATGCTAGTTAAAGGGAATGGCTGTAATATACTCATTAATAATAACACATCTTTGGACTACTTGATGCCAGACAACAAGCCAAGAATTTTCCGTATTTATCTTATTTAATCCTCCCAACATTATGGGGAAAGGAAGAGGGTTTATTATTATCCCATTTTGAATGAAAGGAATGGAAAGAAAACGGTTAATAAATATATCCAAGTTTACATGGCCAGTACATAGAGGAGTTAAAATTCTTATCTGGTCTGTCTAACTCCCCACACTCAAGCCCTTTATCACTCTGCTGTCACTGGTCGCTTGATTGGCTAATAAGAAGCCATTTTTTGATTCCCTTTTGGTGCTGGCTTCAGAGCCTTGCCCTAGGCCCATCTGTTGGGTGATCAGGAACCCAGAGACCATTTGCGAGCTTGGTCCCAGTGCTCGCACGTATCAACAGCTCTCCTTCTCCAGTTGTTAGGAGATACCCAAATGGCAAATTTCTGCCTGCTGGCCCCTAAAAACACGGTAGCACCAATGTCTAGGTCCTGTCTGTGATGACAAGCTGTGGAGGAGCCAGGGTGTAGGAGAAGACCAGGAGTGGGAGTGCTAATACTGATAATAATAATTGTGAATCGACCTATTGTCCTATTAAGATCCCTTCCTCATTAGAGCGAAGACAAGTGATCTATTTACCCAAAGCAGCCACATTAGCGTCAACCTGGTTTTAGCCACCACTCAGCACCATTGCCTCCATGACAGGGAGAAAACATTCACAAGAAAATACTTCCCTGCGCCCTTTCTCTGTGTGGCTCTGACTTGTGTTTGGCAGGTGTTTGGCCCCTGCAGGGCAACCTGAAAGGCACTCTTTCTTGGGCAAACTGAGATGATTTTCATCAACAGAAACTAGATCCGCCCACCCTATCAGCTGTATGGCAGAAAACCAGCCAGGACATATCAGGGTAAGAAGAGTCAGGCGCTGATCTAGACCCACGGCTGGCTCTCTTGTTAGAGGAAACAAAGCAAAGCAAAACAAGCAAGCTCCTGGTGGAACCTGAGCAGCAAAGAGCAAGCAGAACTGAGCTATTAATTAGGGAGGAGAAAGGCAAAGGGTCTGGGGTTTGTTAACTCCCTCCTTCCTGCCGAACCCTTACGAGCCACAAGTGTCTGAATAGACAGCAAACTGGAAGAGAGGTGAGTCTCCATTTTTGAAAGGTTGAAGATCGTTAAAAAGATTTTGGCCAAAATGAGAATACGCTCTTTTAGAAATGCAAATGCAATACACAGATGTCTGTTACATTTATTAATTTAATTATGCAGACACATTTATTAATTTAATTATGCAGACACATTTATTATAAAAGTTCTAGTAATTCAGAAACGCTGCTTTTAAACATTCCCAATCTCACATTCAGGAAACAATCTTTCATAAACTCTTCGTGTTCCCACTGACATCAAGGTCTTTATCCCAAGTACAGTCACCGTTGAGCCATCTAAGACTTTTCCAAAGCACATGGATCCGATTTCCAGCTATATTGCTTTGAGATACATTGCTTTTTAATCCATACAGTATGCCATTAATGAAAGTTTACTCTAAGCTCCAAATATCCATTTCCATAAGATTTAGTACAGTTGAGGGGCACCTGGGTGGCTCCGCTGATTACGCATCTGACTCTTGATTTCAGTTCAAGTCATGATCTCACAGTTCATGAGTCTGAGCCCCGCATTGGGCTCTGTGCTGACAGTGTGGAGCCTGCTTGGGGTTCTCTCTCCCTCTCTATGCCCCTCTCCAACTTGTGCACATGTGCTCTCTCTCTCTCTCTCTCAATCAAAATACATAAATAAACTTAAAAAAAATATTTAGTACAGTTATTTTTTTCACCCATCCTCTAAATGTGTATTTGTGATATCTATAAACTAACCCCATCACTATTGCTTTTTTAAAATGATCCTTAAAAAAAAAAAATCCATTTTCAATGATATCTAGTACTTGCTACTGTGAAGTCATATCCCTAGATTTATGACGAAATCTGTATTATCCCCTTACGACTGAATCTGTATTAAATTTGCCTCCTTTGAAAAATCCATCATGCAAGTCAACCTCAGTGCACCCTACCTGCACTGACTATATATTGTCTCAGAACAATTTGTCTTCCTCAAACAGCACTTTATCAAAACAAAAGAAAAAGAATTTCTTGGTGTCTCCGTCAGGGTTCTGCAGAAGGCGGAGCCTGAGGCAAAGCCATATGGGCTACCACTTTATCAGAGAATGCAATGGCAGGGAATAGGGGTGAGGGGACCGAGGACAGAGGCGGGGAAGAAGGCAAAGCCTGCACGAGGAGCATTGCTGAGCTGCCTGCCTATGGGTATCAATGCAATCAAGGGTTCCACGGTGAAGGACCACCTTCCGGGAGCTTTCATGAATACTGGAGGTGGGTGGAGGCTTGTGCCTTGAAATACATATCATGAAGGTTAAGTCTTCCCCTCACCTTCGAATGTCTAGTTCCCTTGCCCAGAACATTTAAGCCAGCAAGTATTTAAGACCATACACGTTCCTGTATATGCATGAGTAGATAGATAAGTAGATTGGTCTTCTTTTTTTACGCTGATTGAAGCTACGAACACTGTTCTGTCTCTTCTCTTTTCTCCTGACAACATACCTTAGAGATCACTGCACATTAGCACATTCTTTTTAATGGCTGCCTGACACTCCATGGTATGGGGAGACCATCATTTATCTAAGTGGCTTGATAACAATGGACATTGAAGTTGTGTGCAGTCTTTCATTACAGTCAACTGTGCTGCAGTTTACATCCTTGTACGTGTGTCATGCCCTGGCTGGTGAAAGCATGACACAACGGATCTTTGTCCCTGACGTGCCTACACGTGAAGCCTGGCTGGAAGCCAAGCTGCCCCTATGAAGGATCAATGTCCCATCCTTGGTCCCCTTTTGAGGGGGCCTTCCTCTCTGCAGAGCTCTTTCCCGGCCAAGGAAGCCTAGTTCTTAGGTTATGCAAATAATGGAAACAAATAATGTGACCTTTTTTTGTTTTTTGTTTTTGGAGTCCAGATACGTCGGGACACAGATTTGGATCTCCTGCCAGAACTGAGATACATTTTTCTTCTGTGCCTGAGGAATACTAAGGGGCAAAAAAAAAAAAAACCCAAAAAGCAAACAAACAAACAAGAACTTAGACATATATCTGTCTAAATTTTTTTTAATGTTTATTTACTTTTTAAGAGAGAGAGAGAGAGAGAGAGTGTGTGTGTGTGTGTGTGTGTGTGCAAGTGGGGGAGGGGCAGAGAGAGAGGGAGACACAGAATCCGAAGCAGGCTCCAGGCTCCGAGCTGTCGGCACAGAGCCCCACATGGGGCTCCCACGAGCTGTGAGATTGTGACCTGAGCCGAAGTCAGACACTTAACCGACAGAGCCACCCAGGCACCCCAGACAGAAATCTAAACTGGGTCAGGACATCATCTTTATCTGTGAATGGCTGGGTGGGGTTTTCCTTTGCATTTAATGCCATCATTGAGGAACTGAACGAAAGGCCCTGACATGCTTTAAAGCATGGAGCCAGGACACGGGACCCATATGCTCCTCTCAGGAGACAAGGCCGAAACCTGAACCAGTGGGGAGAAGTGCAGAGACCTGAGTGTTCTCTTAAGCCAGCTGCTCGGTGCACCTTCTGTCCTCCACACAGACCTAGGAGGGAGCGGGGGTGCAATGCAGGCATTAGGTTTTCACAAGCGTTACCTCCAGGCCCTGGGAGGAGGAAGAACTCCCTGCGGGAGGGAGAAGGCCATCAGGGCTCATCCGTTGGTGAGAATTCTTAGCTGCGTGTGCGGCTTGCTCTTCCGTACCTAACTCATTCCCAGTCTCAGAACAGGCGCGCAACAAATGTTTGTGGAATGACTTTGGCCTTGACCTGACTCTACTCTGTTCAGTCCTAGCTTGTGAGGTGCATCATGAGAGAGGTGCCAAGTTCAATTTGATTCTTGGAGTTGTAAGTGGACTCAACATATACTTATGAAGCATTGTGTTATGATCCGGGCTTAGAGACAAGTCAGGACGAGGACAGTGTCTGGCTTCAAGCAAATAAGACGAATGACGAGTGCTGTGAAGGAGGATTGCTGGGCAGATACAGGAACGCAGAGGAGGGGCATAGAGCCCTAGAGGTTCAGAACTAGACGAGGATCCAACAGATTTCCCGGAGGACCTGACGTCTAAGCGGACTCCTGGAGAGAAGTGATGGCTGGTGGAGGAAAGGGTTCAGGTGGTCAGAGGAAGGTTTTGATGGTATGCGGCTAGGTATCCAGGAACACACAATTTGTAAAAGAAAGTAAGGGGTGTGTGGGTGGCTCAGTCAGCCGAGGGGCTGACTCTTGATTTTGCCCCAGGTCATGATTCTAGGATCGTAGGATGGAGCCCATGTTGGGCTCTGCGCTGACCCAGGAGCCTGCTTAACATTCTCTTTCCCTCTGCCCCTCTCCCCTGCTCATGTGTGCTCTCTCCCTCTCTCTCTCTCTAAAATAATAACTTAAAAAATACTACCTATCATAAGCCAGGCTCGTGTCTGTGACACTCTGTGATTGTCAAAATGTGGTTGCTGGCCCAGTGGCATCGGCGTCACCTGGGAACGTAATAGCAATGCAGATTCTAAGGTCCCGCTCCAGACCTATTGAACCAGATACTCCGGCTCGGGCCCAGCAGCGCGTGTTTTAACAGGCCCTCTAGTGATCCTGATGCTGTGAAAGTTGGAGAAGCATCACTCTGTGCAAAATGACCATGAAAATGATCGGAGAAGGTGGCCACCACCTGGGTCCTGAGGGGCAGCCCCTCAGTTTCCTCCTAAGTGCAAATCCAGCTCTCAGGTATTCATCACCCTCCAGCTGGCAGCACAGGAGAGAAGCACCCCACACGGCCCCTGGAGGATGAGATGAGGAGAGATCGCGAAGCTCCCCCCTTAGCTGGCCAAGACCTCAGCAATCTCCCCACTGAGAAGGGAGGATGAGCAGGAGGTCTGCCCTGAATCTGTTTACCGCTTCAGCAACACACAGAAGAAGAGAGAGCCGCTAATTCCCAGCACCCTTGTCCCTGGTGAACAGTGAACACGACACGACCCAGTCGGTTGGTGTCTTAAGAGCTGCACAACCAGATTAGCCACTCCCAGGGAGCGAGGGAGGGAGGGAGTAAATGGAAGGGCTTCCCCTATGGGGAAAGAGCTGAGCAAAGACCACTTTCCTCCTCAGGGAACTAGGGCTCTGCTGGTTTCTCCTCCTCTTACTTTACTGTGGGAAATAAAGCCCCTTTGTTGTTTTTCATTAATTAATTTATTTTCGGTAGGGTGAACTAAAGTACCCTAAATTGTGTGTGTGTGTGTGTGTGTGTGTGTGTGTGTGTGTGTTGGTTATGGTGTGTGCTGGGAATCGTTAAGCAATAGATGTAAAAATTTTCCCATGTCAAAAGTTTGGGCGTATTTCCAAGAGCGGAACTTTCCACGGCAAAATGTCATCCGTTTTCAAATGGCGCTAGGGGTCGCAGGAAATCAGTGTGGAAGTGCAGGGGCACCAACACGGGATACACACTGATACCACAGGTCGGGGCTGGCCCGTCTCCCAGGCTTTCACCCCGGAAGTGTCGGCCAGTGTGCATCTGTGCCAGCCAGGCGAGCGGGTTTTCATAAAACCACTAGTAAGGACACTGCATTATGTTCTTGGTTCTATTTTTCGCTAGAGTATGAAGCTAGAACTCTATTCCCTCCCCTCCCCAGTCCTCTGTTGTTTGTTTGTTTGTTTTGTTTTTTCTTTCACAAATCAGTAATATTCAAAGTTCGGGATATTTAATAGTTGGGGTCCTCAGTCTCTGAGCCCTGGGTTTCAGCAATGAAAAATATTTTCGGCATATGAGGAGAAAAGTCATAAACGTCATATTAGAAAGCTTCTGAATTTTATTATTATCCTGCCTTTTTTTTTTTTTTTTTTTGCAAAATGATGCCTTTTAGAATTCAGTCGGCATTAGTCACAGGCCATGTGCAGCAGGTCACTGGTTTCCATAGCGCTGTCGGCCGGAGAACCGCAGGGTAATTATTTCTCCCATTTTGTCACAGGAAGTGCTCGTTCCAACACGACATCCTCTCAAACCCCGCAGCAGCCTAAGTGTTTCAAAATAGCTACATTTGGAGGGACCTTTACGTAAATCTGCTCTCTTCTAAATGATGCCCGATCTTCCTGCCCGATTTTACATCTACCCATTCGCGACGGGGGGCTGAGACGCAGAGGATGTGCCAGGGGAGGGAGGGGAGGGTGAAGCGATGTCCATTTTCTGTTTCTGAAAATGATTCAAAAGCACCAAACCCCAAACCAGGCTCCACTGAAGTGAAGTCGTCCTTTCACGGGGGACCCAGCAGCCTGGCAGGCTGGGGGCTGCGGTGGGGGGCTGGGGCAAAGGCCGGAGAGCAGGTCCCAGCTAACAGAGGCCTGGGGCCTGAACCTTCCTCCTTAGGCAGTTGTGTGCGTCGGGGTCTGCAGACAACGCCGAAATGATCCTGGCAGTCCCTGCGGCAGGGAGCCCACACTGGGCCTGCAGGCTTGCACGCTGAAACCCCCAGCCACGGTCGCACCACCAAACGGGGGGCGGGGGATGGAGTCTGAGGGGCCTCCTATGTTCTGGAAGGGAGCTCCCCCCCCCCCCCCCACCCCACGTGGGAGGAGACCTGACCAGGGTGGGACCCGCTCTGAACTTCTCTTCTCCGGGGTTGTTGGGAACTCCCGAGGCTTTTGGGCCAAGGGCATCCTCTGTGCTCCCATGTGGGCTCAGGTGTGGGGTGCCCGCTCTGACTCACACTGAAGAGACCTGGGGAGTCACCCAGTCCAGACTTAACATTTCACAGATGAAGAAGCAAGCCCAGGGAGGAGCTGAACCTGCTGATAGTGGACTCAGCTCACCGTTGGTGGAAAGGAGCTTGCATTTCAGATGCCTCCCCTGCTGCGTTCCTCCCCCCAGAAGACCATCCGAGTCGTCCCAAACTGTCTCCCTCTGACAGACAAAATGCTGCCCCTACCCAGGCCTGTGACCAGAGACAGGACCAAAATCCTGAGCTCTCGCTTACTGGTCAGATGGGAATACACCCCTTTTTCCAGAATTTCTCTCAGTGAGGCTAAGAAACCCTAACGGGCTAGGGGATGTTCTGGAGTCATTGTAAATACTTTCCAGGAAAAAAAGAATGACAGAGTAGGCATTCAAACTCCTGGTGGCTGAGCCCCACTCTCTTCTAGGTCCTGGGGACACCGAGGTTAGACAGGCTCTGTTCTTTAGAGCTAAAAGTCCAGGGTGGGAAGCAGGAAAAGAGACTGTGGAAGCTCCGTCTACGACAGCATATGCAGCACTTGGGGCCTGAGGTGAGAGAGTCACTTTTCCCATTCCCCAGGGGTATCAGGTGCTCAGGATTCAGGCAAGACCTTCCAGGGGGCCTGTGTGAGCTGGACAGGCAGGAGCAAGGGAGAGAGATTCAGATCGATGGGGTTTTGGAATGGTGGGGGTTCAGAGCTGACCGCCAAGAAAGAATTCTTGAAGACGTCTTTGGTGCAAAAAGGTGATTTTATCAGAGCACGGGGACAGGACCCGTGGGCAGGAAGAGCTGCACTGGGGTTGTGGAGAGTGACGCTTGTATACTATGGAGTTGGGGGAGGTAAAGTCAAAAGGGAGGCCTCCAGGAGGACTTTGATGTGAAGAGATGTGATCCTAAGACACCTGAGGCCTTGCTGTTGTCCAGCTCAGGCTGTTTTCCCCTAGTGAGGCGTTAACATTAGGACTCTAAGGCGTTCCCCGAAGAACATTATACTCTGTATTTGCCTCAAGTATTTGCCAATGGGCTGCAGGTTATGAGGAAATTTAATTTCACCTGCCATTTCTTTCTCGCCTTTGTTCCCCACATCACTATGGAGGGGAGGGTGATGTTGGGGTTCCAGGAAACTGAGTCTATAGGTTTCCGGAGATTAGGCTATTGATAAGATTGTCTTTTTTTTTTTTTTTTGTAATTTACTAAGATATTTGTAAACTGATGGATTCTCCTGTCCTGCAAGACTGTGATCGCTATCAGTTAACCACTTGTTTTCTTCCCTTTCCTTTGTTCTTGGGCAGCCAGGAGTGTGCAGAGAATATCACACACGTCCCACTTGGGTGAGGGGGCGTGGGTATGTGTACTTGGCCCTCAGCTTGCCTTACGCTCCCTTATCAAGACCAGCGGAGGCGCCTGGGTGGCTCAGTCAGTCAAGCGTCTGACTCCAGCTCTGGTCATGATCTCACGGTTTGTCAGTTGGAGCCCCACATTGGGCTCTGTGCTGACAGTTCAGAGCCTGGAGCCTGTTTTGGATTCTGTGTCTCCCTCTCTTTCTCTGCCCTCCCTCCCTTGCTTGAGCTCTGTCTCTCTCTCTCTCTCTCTCAACAATAAATAAACATTAAAAAAAAAAAAATGGAAGACCAATAGAGAGACACAAGCAGTTGGAATTCAGGATAATTTCCAGGATCATCAGAAATTAGAAAAATAGTAATAAGCACAGTCTCAGATTGACCCAGATAGGAACTTCCTCATATCTTCTGATACATGATGTGCAGCCTACAAACTTCTCTAAAGGGCAAACAGTCAACAAAAGGCTGGAAGAACTCACTGCAGACTTCACTACGGCCTCTGCAGACTACTGTTTGGATTTTGTTTTTTATTTTTATTTTTTTTAACATTTATTTATTTTTGAAAGACAAAGAAAGAGTGTGAGCAGGAGAGGAGCAGGGAGAGAGGGAGACCCAGAATCTGAGGAGACTCCAGGCTCTGAGCTGTCAGCATAGAGCCCCACACGGGGGCTGGAACCCTCACACCATGAAATCATGATCTCAACTGAAGTCAGACACTTAAACAATGGAGCTGAAAGGGCGGGCCTACGCCGGCTGACTCCGTCTTGTTCTGTGTCCTTCACCTTGACCACACCTCCTCCCCTTGAGTAACCCCCCCTCACCTGCCTAACAGGACTCGGACCCTTCCCCAGGACCCTTCCCCAGCCAATCGGCTGAGGCCATAGCCATTACCTCACCAACTGCCCCTAGGCCCCAATAAAACCTTTGTCCTTTTGAAACTCACTCTCTCCCCGGTATCTCACCGCTGCGTCGGTGCAGGTAGGGGATTGAGCTCGAGCTAGCTCGAATAAAGGCTCTTTTGCTTTTACATCGGACTCGGCTCCCTGGCGGTATTTGGGGATCACGAATTGTGGGCATAACAGAGCCACCCAGGCGCCCCTGCAGACAGCCCCTGGTGTTTTGATGCCAGAAATGGGGTTTGTCGTGGGGACAGCATGACACATTTCATATGGCAGGACACATAGGAAAGAACTCACTATGTAATATTCATTGAATGGACAAATCGCTTCTCTGGAATTTCTTTTTTGCATATAAGATGAATCGTTGGGTTCTGATGAGGTTTTATGGGGTGACCGTGGGGTTCGTGGGGTCCGGAGCCAACGACCAAGAAAGAATTCTTGGAGACATCTTTGGTGCAAACAGGTGATTTTATTAAAGCACAGGGACAGGACCCATGGGCACGAAGAGCTACCCCGGGACCATGAGGAGAAACTGGTTATATACTATGGGGTTGGGGGGGGGGGAGGGGGGAGGTAAAGTCCAGGGAAAGTTTCCAGTGAGATTTTCATATGCTAAAGAAGACTCACAGGATACTGGAGGCCTAACTATTGTCAAGCTCAGGTTGTTTTTCCCTCTAGCGAAGCATTAACATAAGACAGTAGGGAGTTCCTGGAGAAGCATTTTACTCTGCCAGCCTCAAGTATTTGCCAATGGGCTGCAGGTTATAAAGAAATTTAGTTCTATCTGCCATTTCCTTCTGCCTTTGTTTCCCAAATCACTATGGAGGGAAGATGGAGACTTAGGTCCTGAAGGACTGTGATCTGTTTTTTCCCTTTCCATTTGTTTTTTCCCCTTCCCTTTGTTTTTGGGCAGCCAGGAGTGCCTGGGGAATATCACACACATCCCACCCGGGGTGGTGGTGGGGGGAGGTGTTTGTGGCCTGTCAGCTCCCCTTATGCTCCCTCATTATGTTCTACTCCTGAAGCCAAGACTACACTATATGTTAACTAACTTGAATTTATTTAAAAATAAGTAAATTTAATTAATTAAATTTAATTTAAAAACAAAAATAAAATAAAATGTCATTTGGGAATTTTTGTTCTTTGTTTTTGCTAAACACTAAATATATATATATATATATATATATATATATATATAGTGTTAATATATATATGTATATAAAACACTAAATATATATATATGTATATATAGTGTTAATATATATATGTATATAAAACACTAAATATATATATATAGTAAAAATTGCCTATAATGCCTGATGGGGTTTTGGGGTGATGGTTGGGTGGTCCGGAGCTGACAGCCAAGAAAGAATTCTTAAAGACGTCTTTGGTGCAAAAAGGTGATTTTATTAGAACACGGGGACAGGACCCGTGGGCAGAAAGAGCTGCACTAGGGTTGTGGCGGGTAACTGATTATATACCCTCAGTAAGTCTCTAAGGAATTTTGGAAGCAAGGTTTCCAGGACCTTGAAAGGCTAGCTGCTATTAGGAAAAGGTCATTTATTACCGTTTAGTAAAACCTCAGACACGAGACCCTTCAGATATATATCAAGGGGCCATAAACTTGGGAGTATGATTGCCAGCATATACCCTGGGGGAGTTGAGATAAAGGAAGTTTCCAAAGGTATTTTTATATGTTAAAGTAGACTTACAGGATCCTGGGGTCAGGATAAAGTTAAGCCACAATTCCCTTTTGCACCTAGTAAAGTGTCATCATCGAGGCATCTGAGCTCCTAGAGGATCACTCTGCCTGTTTCAAGGGGTTGTCAATGGGCCGTAGGCAGTAAGGGAATTTAATTTTTCATTTGCCTTTAGTTTTTCGTTTGTTTCCCACATCACCATGGCAAGCACCATTCCTTTTTTCTTGGGTAGCCAGGAGTATCTGGGGATTACCACATATATCCCACCTCGGGGTGGGGTGCTGTTAGCCTGTACTTTGCCCTCAGCTGGCCCCAAGTTCCCTCATCAATCCCAATACCCAGACATACCCACTGTTAACTATTGGTGTTTTCTATTTGGGGTCATACAATTTGACTTCTGCTTTACTTATGTAGCCACAAGCTCTGAGTATTTTCAAGATAATCACAAATGCATCATGAAAATCATTGTAATGTCTGCATAATATCCTATAACCTATATAGCATTCCTTTGTCATTATACTTTTGGTTCTTTTTAACACTTTACCATTATAAATATCACTGGCATAAGATATTGAGGATGAAGTGTCAGGGTATTGGCAACTTACTTTCAAACAGGACAAAATGCTGTCACTAGTTGAATCCAGGTAGATAGTATATGAGAGGTCATTGTACTTTTCTTTCAACTTTTCTGGGTTTGAAATTTTCATAATAAAACATTATAAATAATAGTGCCATGACGAACACTTTCGTTTGTCCATTTCTCTGATCTAACCCTTCAATTTTGTGTTTATACCAAATTCTTAAAAAGGAGGCACTGGGTCAAAAGTCATGAATATCTTTAAAGATTTTGTTAGGGAATACCCTGTTATATGGTGGCCGACAGAACTGATAAGGGAATTTCAGTCCCTGCCTGAAAACTTCCCTTCCAGGTTCTTGTTCCCACCCTGCTTGCCTCAGGTGCCAAATTACTACTAATGAGGAATACGGAAGTAACAGCCTATAAATTGTCCCCTCCGTAGATGCTCTGGGCTCACATCTCTGGAGAATGATCTCCTCTGGGCCCACCGGTGTAAAATAAACCTCCTTCCTTCCAAAACTTATTCCTCCCAAGATCTCTGAGTACCGCTTGGTTCTTCTTTCTGGTGATCCAGACCAATTTCCATAACAATTTCACTGCACATTCTCAACGTGCTGTCTTGAGGGTTATACCAACAATGTATGGAACTGTTGTCCTGTTAGAGGCCATCCATGCCTTTATGTGAATTTTTTATTAATATCTGCTATTTTCATAGAAAAATAGTATGTTGCTGAGTTTCTCCGGTTACTGATAAGTTTGAACACTTTTCCTTATTTTCATTAGTTTTTTGTATTTCTTTCCTGACTCATAACCTTGATCCATTTTTCCATTGAAAGCTTAGTGTTGACTCATTTCCTTGAATGAATTTTTTAAATTAAATGTTTATTATTTGGGGGGGTGTAATGTATGAACATAACATAGTTAATTGTAATATGAACAGGTAGTTCCTGCCCTACCCCTACCCATCACCAGAGAATGCCTCTTTAAGAGTTTTCTTTAAAGAGCTGTTTTTTCTAGTGCTTTCTCTAAGTAACGAGATTTTTTTTCTGGTTTTTTCAAGTAAATAAAGCTATAATTTACACACAATAAAATGTACATATTTTACCTGTGCTGTTAAATTTTAACTGTCAATGAGGGTTTTTAATTGAGTAAAAAAAACAAAAAAACAAAAAAAAAAAAACCACAACATAAAATTCATCCTCTTAACCATTTCTAAGTACAGTTCAGTGGTGTTAACTATACTTACATTGCTGTGCAACAGATACGTAAGAACTTTTTCACCTTGCAAAACTAAAGCTTTATACCCGTTGAACAACTCTCCATTTCTGCCCTGCTGCCCCAGTGCCTTGACAGCCCCCTGGCAACCATAATTCTACTTCTTTCTATGACTTTGACTAGATATCTCATATAAGTAGAATCGTACAATATTTGTCTTTTTGTAACTGGTTTATTTCACTTAGCATAAAGTCCTCCAGGCTTATTCATATTGATGTAAATGGCAGAATTTCCTTCTTTTGTTAAGGCTGCCTATTATTCCATTGTATGTATATACTACAGTTTCTTTATCCATTCATTCATTGATGGGCATTTGGTTTGTTTCCATTTCTTGGTTATTGTGAATAATGCTGCAGTGAACGTAGGTGTACAAATATCTTTTTGAGATCCATTCAATTCTTTTGAGATTATACCCAAAAGTAGAGTTGCTGGATCATATGTTCATTCTATTTTTAATTTTTTGAGGAAAATTCATGCTAAGTAATATGCTTTTACAAATATTTCTTACTTTTTTTTCCTTTCAATTTTATGGACATTATCTACTGACTTTACACACTCTGGGAAAAAAAAGCTTTATTCTCTCCCATCTCGATTTCCCCTTCTTACTATCTTCCAAGTATATTTATATCCCAAGTTTTGGTTAAATTACTACTGTGTGTTTATATGTTTTTTACTCTGCAAGCATTGTTTATTTAATTTGCTTTCCTATAGATCTTGTTTTTCCTGGAGTTCAGGCTTGTGCTATTTTTTATTCCCTTAGGGTTTTTTTTAAGTACTTACCATTAATTTATAGCGGATTCACTTACAACACTGTAAAATTCCCCTCAATATGGTCAAGCTCATCTTGACCTGTTAATTACACTTTTCCCTGGGAGACAATCCTCTGTTCTTTTGCTCTATCTCCCCTGGTTTCGTTCTAGGCCTGCTGTAGAACAGCAGAACTAACTTCCACCATCATACTGGTTATTCTCTTCATCTCTTTCCTGTGTTGGGTTCCCTGTTTCCTGGAGCCCATGACTTAGCTCTCTTCAAACTGATGATCCTTGGCTGCCTATTTATATTTAAGAGTGGAAGCCAAATGTTTACAAAGGGATTGACAGTGAAAAGACTGATCGTGTATTATATCCCAGGCACTACTGAGCCCTTGGGGCTTGAAAGAGAAATAAGACTCCAAAGGAATAAATACAAACACACAATTATAAATCTAGAACTGCTGATGTGACTGCAGAATATATACAAGGGTTAGTAGTGACACGTAGGAAGGAGTAATCAGCTGCTCTCACACAGCCTTCCCTTCTAGACTATACTAATGATGATAACAGGAGTGGCAGTGACGATATCTAACATTTGGTAAATCCCTACCCTGTACAAGTACTATTTAATATCCATTTAAGGCCAAAACTCCTTTTGGTTTTAAAGTGACGACTTTTCTGAATTTTCCGAACAGAATTTTATTACCTTGAAAAGAATGTGTCATATATCAATAATATGTGAAGGATCAACACAGGTTGACAAGTGGTATTCTGAATGTCTGTTTTTTCTTCAATCTGTATTCATCTTTTAAAATGAAACAAAGTCGGGGCACCTGGGTGCCTCAGTCGGTTTAGCGTCTAACTCTTGACCTCATCTCAGGTCATGAGCTCAGGGTTGTGGGATTGAGCCCTGTGTCAGGCTCTGTGCTGAGCCTGGAACCTGCTTGGGTTTCGTTCTCTCTCTCTCTCTCTCTCCCTCTGCCCTCTCCCCCATTTGCATGCTCACTCTCTCTCAAATAAAATAAATAAAATGAAACAAAGTTATACCTTGTGCAGGGCAATATGTATGTCATTTGCGTAGAAAGGGATGTATTAATACATATTTTTGCATAAATTGCATGTTTAGCAAATACTTTTTTAGAAGAACACACAATACACCGTGGACACCCCCAAGGAGGGATGTCCCGTGCACTTATATGTAAGTTGAAGGAGAGTTTTTAAAATAACTTTTCTGTGCATCTAATCACTGTGAACTTTTAAACCATGGACATTTCTATTGCTTTTATAATTAAAAACTAATTTTTTTTAATTAAAAAAAATTTTTAAGTTTATTTATTTATTTTGAGAGACAGATACACAGAGACAGAGAGAGAGAGAGAGAGAGCATACAAGTGAGTGCAGGGGAGGCAGAAAGAGGGAAAGAATCCCAAGCAAGCTCAGTGCTGTGTAGACCCCAACACAGGGCTCAATCCAGGAACTGTGAGATCATGACCTGAGACAAAATCAAGAGTCAGATGCTTAACCAACTGAGGCCATCTAGGCACCCCTTTTTAAAATTTTTTTTAAAATGTATTTATTACAGGGGCGCCTGGGTGGCTCAGTCGATTGAGCATCCGACTTCGGCTCAGGTCATGAACTCGCAGTCCGTGAGTTCGAGCCCCATGTCGGGCTCTGTGTTGACAGCTCAGAGCCTGGAGCCTGCTTCCGATTCTGTGTCCCCCTCTCTCTCCACCCCACCCCTGCTTGTGCTCTTTCTCTTTCAAAAGTGAATAAACATAAAAAACTTTTTTTAATAAAAAAAATTATTTATTACAAACTAATTTGAAATGAAATAATTGCACCATGTAAACATGCAATCATAACATGGTAATAGAAGAGTGATTATAGTGGAAAACCCTCCACCAACATAATTCCCCTCAGTGCTGCTTTCAGGACCACACGGCTCAGGCCATCCACCAAGAGCAGTGACAGAACACTGCCAGGTCAGGGAGGGGAGTGAGAGAAGACACCACGAGGGCAGCGTTTTGGAGAGTCTCCGCGTCCTGTCTGCCTGTCAGCTCCCCGCCCCTCACTGACTGCAGCCCATGGTGGAGGCAGCTGCAGGTCAGAGCTTGAGTCTGTCCAGTTCCACTTGGTCATCCCCTCTCCCTCCCTTCCTTCCAGAGCAGTGGTCACAATCTGGACTCAAGCCAGCGCCAGTTCAGTTGAGTTTTGGGGCTGGAGATGGGGTCAGGGGTAGAAGAGAAAAAATCATAGACGGACCAGGCCAAAATGAACCAATGTAACAGCAAATCCAGTTGGTCAAAGCAGGGAGTTGGGAACAGTTAAAGCCAAGGTCCTGCTACATCTGTGAATGCAGAAATCCAAGCAAGGTCAACACCAAGGAGAAGAGCAGCATGAACACCTAAGAATGTGCTACTCACTTAATCGTCCCAACAACTCTATGACATTGACTCCACTCTAACCCCCATTTTATAGATGCAGAAACTAGGCGTCCAGAGATGCAGTGATTTGCCCATGTCACAAAACTGGTAGGTTTTAGAGGTAGGATCCAAATCCTAGTAGTTCAGCTCTGGAGCCAGGAACTGTGTTAATGATAGGAATAAAACACTACATTAACTACTTACTTACCACTAATAAACATGTGATCACAAACTGTGGTTTGAAGAGAAGAAATGCAGCCCAAAACTATGATACTTGACCTATACCTCAGAGTTAGCTAAGGCTTTCCTGGTGAAGAAAAACTGGAACTGAGATCTAAATATTGAGTTACTTAGGGGCGCCCGGGTGGTTCCATCGGTTAGGCGTCCGACTTCGGCTCAGGCCATGATCTCGGTTCAGGGGTTTGAGCCCCACGTCAGGTTCTGTGCTGATAGCTCAGAGCCTGGGGTCTGCTTCGGATTCTGTGTCTCCCTCTGTCTCTGCCCCTCCCCTGCTCACACTCTGTCTGTCTGTCTGTCTCTCTCTCTCTCAAAAATGAATAAACATTAAAAAAATTTAAATATTGAGTTACTTAGATAAAAAAGCTGGAAGGTCAGAAGAGAGTTCCAGATCATGAGAATAGCATATGCAAAGGTCCTGTGGCAAAAGAGAGAATGCCAAGTCTGAGGAAAGCCGATGTAGCAAGTGCTGACTGACGCTGGGGACAACATGAGGCAATGAAGTTTGTGCAGATTGGTTAAAACCTGGTCATTGCCTTCACATCTAGGATTTGGGGTAGAGAAGTGCTCTGGTATGAAGAACCTGGGCTTTTTTGTGGGACTTTACTGCAATCGTGTGTATCAGCATCAAGCACTAACCTTGCCCATGTGCTGACATATGCTAGTTTTGTTCTTCCTCTCCCATGCCCCCATTCTTCCCTTCTGCTCCATTCCTGACTCTGTGACTTAGATAGAAGCGTGCAACAATGCCCAGCTTGCACAAAGAACTGGGATGTGGTGACCCCAGTTCCTCTGCACTCTTTGTAAAGAAGCCTCCTCTCCTCCCCCTCCCATCCCACCCCACCCCAGTCTAGAGTGACTCACCATAACGGAGAGACAGACAGCTGAAGTGCATTTGGCAAAGACCAATAGCACATTGTGTCACAGACTTTGTTGGCTTTCCCTAGCCTGAGCTTTCAAAAGCAATTCAAATAAGAGATGAACCAGGTGCCAGGGTCCATTGATCTGTGTCTGTTAGAATTGAGGTGGATGTCAGCCGTGTCCCCATTTGGCACTTTCCTTCCAGACTGTGCCAGGAAGGCGCTAGAGAATGCCTACTGGATATATATATGATGGAAAGCTGGCTGTCTGGCTTGCACTCACTTTGTTTATCTGGGTCTCTGCACGGTGGCATGGCCTCCATCCACCGTAGAAAATTGCCGTGCTCAGACTGTTTGACTTTGGCATTTTAACTTGTTTTTCATTTCTGTGAAATGAAAAGAAGATTATTCACTTAATAATCAGAGGACAATTGGCTATTCAAGAACATCCTGTAAGCATTACAGGGATCGGTCCTTGACCCTGAGAAAGAAAGGAAACAGACATTCCTTGGAATGGTGAAGATCCAGCTTAGGAGCGGCAGTGAAAAGAAGGATGACAGCAGCATTTTTGGAGGGTCCATCCAAAACTCCCTGGAAACTGGATCGGCTTTGCAGAGCTCAGGGTTGTTACAGCAGAGCTGTTTCTATACCTGTATGGAATCCTAAACACTGAAAAATATATGGGAGCGATACTTACTAATCACCTAACATGAGCCCAGCTCTGTTCTCGGTCCTGGGATCCCAGAAGGAGGGGTTCCCAACGGAGTGGGGACAGACATTGGCTGTCGGTGACCTCAGGGGTACCTCCAAAGACTCTAATGGAGGACTGCACAATATAATAAGAACAGAGCAAAAGCCAGCGATATTTGCCTGGAAAGATCTGAGACCATCTCAGAAGGCTGTCTGGTCCTCATACCCCTCTCCGGGAGGGCCTTGTATCAGTCTCCCACTTCAAAGAGAATTTGTTTACAACACTTAATGGTTTAGAGTCCGCTTCTCTACTCCTGTAGCTGTTATCACTGCTACATGTCCTTGCTGAAGAAGCTTCTGATTGGGCTCCTGGCTTAGCAGTAAGTGTCAACATGTATTGAGTTCTTACTGGGAACCAACCCGGAGCCAGTGAGCCCTATCTCATTAAACCTTAGAACAATCCCAGGAGGCAGCTTTTATTCCCATCCCCACTTATAGATATGAAATCCAAGACTTGGGGGGGTTAAGTGGAATGCCCACAGTCCCACAGTTAGAGGCAGAGGGCTATAAAATGAGCATTCTGATGGCAAAGACCTTGCTCTAAGCTAGGAACCAGCAAACTCCGACTGGTTAGCCAGATCTGGCATGCTGCTTATTTTTGGAAATAAACTTTTTTTTTTTTTTTTAAGTAGACTTCACCCCCCAATGGAGAGCCCAATTCAGGTCTTGAACTCACAACCCCCTGAAATCAAGACCTGAGCTGAGATCAAGGGTCGGTCGCTCAACCAACTGAGCCACCCAGGTACCCCTGTAAATAAATATTATTTGAGCATAGCCACACCCGTTTTTTTTCCCAACTATTGTCTATGGCTCTTCTCATGCTACAAAGGCAGGGTTGAGTACTTGTGACAGACCCTATGGCCCACAAAGCCTAAAATGTTTACTTTCTGACTCTTTTCAGAAAAAGGTTGCCGAACGCTGCTCTCAATCATACACGAAACAACCTACCTTCCAATTAAATCAAAGTCTCCCAGAGGGCACAGACTGCCTTATTCATCCTTGCTGTCCCCTCGGCCTCCAACCTGGGAGATTTCATTATTGATGCAGTGGACCTTAAAATGCTTGCTCAATTAAATGGATTTAACCTGTATTGAAGCAATCCTAGACCTCCTTCTAAAAATGTAAAAATTGAGGCGAAAATCACATTTGCCGCAACCTTCATTAGGTGAGACAAATCCTGGAGGTCAAGATCGATTGCTCTAACAGCAGAACAAGGACAAGCCTAAACTGAAGCAGATGCTACATGTGCAACAATCTGTTTTTAAGATGTGTTCTTCGGTGAGTAGCTCGGCAATCAGCTGGTTTAAAAAAAAAAAAAAAAGACAATATATCTTTCAGCACTTTAGAAACTGGAAAGTACACATAAGCAAAACCTCAAGGAGACAAGAATAAATAAAACCTATCTTAAGTCTCTGGCGTCTTGCAGGCAGCCCAGGGAAAAGAAGCCAAGGATGAGGGAGGAAGGGAGCATTCCTTTCCAGCAGGGGGGAGGGGCTGTGGTCAGTCAGACCTGGAAAGCGTCGTCCATTTTGGAGTGGTGCCTCCGAACCCGGTGAGACCACACGCCACAGGAGTAGGAAGTAGGAGTAGGAAGGTGACAATGGTAATGACGATAGTGATGTAAAATCAGCTTTTTTTGCGCCTCCTTGGCTGCAAAAATTGTTTGGCAGGTCACATGTGTATGAGGAATTAAGGATGGAATGAATGCAAAAGTGTTTTTTTCCTCTCGCATAAGTATTTACCTTTCTTATAGCACTAATTTTGCTGCATGACTATGGCCGGTTTCCAGTGCTTCCTCAGCACAGGAACTGGAAAATAGTAGGTGCTTAATAAATGTGTGCTAGGTTGATAGGTTTTGCAATACATAGCAGCCTAATCACAAAAAATGACACTCTACAGATATAATTTTCCATTTTCAATGTAATGAACATTCCAGTAATGCTGTAAAGAATCTTCGTAAGCAGAAAGCAAGTGGCTTACAAATTGCATATTTTATGCCAATGTATACATTTATTAATATTCTCCCGTACTTGCCAATTTCTGGGGGTTTTCCCATCTACAGAGTCAGCATTTTATTTTTTTATTTTATTTTATTTTTTTTTAACGTTTATTTATTTTTGAGACAGAGAGAGACAGAGCATGAATGGGGGAAGGTCAGAGAGAAGGAGACACAGAATTGAAACGGGCTCCGGGCTGTCAGCACAGGGGCCCGATGCGGGGCTTGAACTCACGGACCGTGAGATCGTGACCTGAGCTGAAGTCGGCGCTCAACCGACTGAGCCACCCAGGCGCCCCTACAGAGTCAGCATTTTAGATTGCTGTGTCTTCCAGGTATTGGTTCCCATGTTTCCTGAGGTAGAAAATAATTTTTTTTTTTTTTCCAGGATTCTTCCATTGTCAACATCATTTGCATTATTTCACCTTTGTCACAAATATTTCCAAATTTGGTTAACTTCATAAATTAGCGCACTGGTCTTCCGGGTCATAAATAAAGGGGTTTCCCTCACCGGCACCTACTAAGCACGTCAAGTTGGTTACTACCCATCCCCATCACCTCTTCCCCTCCAAATAGTCACCAGGTCCTGTAACATTTTTAGCTGAACCTGTTTTATGAGTGAACATTCCAAGAATCTGTATGGAACAAGGTACATCTAACTTATAGCATTTGTGAATTTTGCTAAAACAAACAAAACAAAAAACCAAAAACCATTAAGGTCCTCCTACCGACAGTAAAAGGCATACATTAAAAGGAATAAGACTAGGGGTGCCTGGGTGGCTCAGTCGGTCGGGCGTCTGACTTCAGCTCAGTTTATCATCTCATGGTTCGTGGGTTTGAGCCGCACGTCGGGCTCTGTGCTAATGGCTCAGAGCCTGGAGCCTGCCTCAGATTTTGTGTCTCCCTCACTCTCCGCCCCTTCCCCACTCACGCTCTGTCTTTCTGTCTCTCAAAAGTAAATAAATGTTAAAAATATTTTTTAAAAAATAAAGGAATAAGACTATACCAGCCCTGTAGAAAATGACAGGCTCAGGCATGGATCAGCTCAGAGTCAAGGAGACCATGACAGAGATTCCTGCCTCACTGTTGGTAAATCAGTCGATTTGTAGATGGCTATCAGTCCAACCAGACCAAAGTTCTGAATCTTTTTTTTTTTTCATTGTGACATGAAATAGCATGCAGGTCCTGTTGTCATCTTGGCAGCCCCATTCTTTCCCCACTCCTGAAAGCACTGACTCTGCAAGTGGGTCAGAATAGTCATTCTAGTGGGAGAACCTGGGGACCACTCTAATTTGCAAGTTAGCCATTGGCAATATTAGCATATACTAGGAACAAGTTGATAGTAATTAATTCCTTACCATCCAGCCTGCACGCCACGGCAACCCACTCAGGTGTCATATCTCTGTAAGAATCTTCAAGAAATGTTGAGGTAATTGAATAGAATAGATAGGCACCTGGAGCGCTCAGCCTGCTGCCAGTCCATTTCACCTGCCTGGAGGGTGGATATCTATCTCCCCTAGAGAACTTGTCTGCCTGTTTTAACTCAGAGTATAGGTTAAATTAACGGTTGTAAAAATCCATCTGCCTTGTATTTTGTTATGCAATCCAACCACGCTAATGGACTTAGTTTGCATACTTTTAGTTGCGTTCTTAGGATTGGCATACAAGATATTATAACAAGTGGAATGAAGTCATGAATTTAACCTACTCTAAAATTTGAGTTTGCACCAAAAAAAAAAAAAATTTAAATTGTATCAGTTAGCTCTTCTTATGCAACAGACCACCCCAAAATTTAGATTCAAAGAGCAAATATTTATTGTTTCTCAAATATTTATTACTGGTTGAGTGGTTCTTCTCATCTGGGCTGGATCCCTTGGAGTTATATGGTCTAAGATAGCTTTTCTCGTGTCTGGGATCTCAGCTGGGAAGGGTAGGGTTGCAGGACAGCGTGGGCCCATCAGAGAGAAACAAAGCCAGACATTGGTTAAAAGCAGTAAAAACATTTTTTTTTTTTTTTAAATAACTACTGCAGTAGGGAAAAGAGCAGAGCTTTCAATTCTGGTTTGCATATAAAAGGGAAAATGAGGAAATTGGAAGGGGAAGCGAGCAGGGACTAAGGTAGAGTCAGGGAAGTGAAAAATTACCAAAAGTGAGTAGGAAGGGTGGTTCGTGCAAAGGCAGTTAGGTCCTGTGTCTGCTAACTGGGTTTAGCAAAGTTAGCCTCCCACCCTCCACAGACTGGGAGACAGAGGTCCTATTCTTGATAATTACATTTTAAAGGAATGACTTTTAGGGGCACCTGGGTGGCTGAGTTGGTAAAGTGTCTGACTTGATTTCGGCTCAGTTCATGACCTCACGGTTTGTGAGTTCGAGCCCCAGGTCGGGCTCTGGGCTGACAGCACCCAGCCTCCTTGGGACTCTCTCCCTCTCTCCTGACCTCTGCCCCTCCCCTACTTGCTCTCTATCTCTCTCTCTCAAAATAAACAAACCCCCTCCCCCAAAAAATTTAGGGGCGCCTGGGTGGCTCAGTCAGGTAAGTGTCTGACTTCGGCTCAGGTCATGATCTCACGGTTTATGGGTTCAAGCCCCAGGTCAGGCTGTGTGCTAACAGCTCAGATTCTGTGTCTCCCTTTCTCTCTGCCCCTCCCTTGCTCATGCTCTGTCTCTTTCCCTCTCAAAAATAAATAAACATTTAAAAAAGAAATGTTTTTAATGTAAAGGAATGACTTTCAGATCCTTGAGAAAGATACTCTAGAGTTGGCCAGATGTCTGTACATCTGCAAGGGACAGTGGAAGGATTCATAATCATCAGCTTTTTTAAATAAATGCTCTGAGAAAGGGAAGTCAGGGACCTATCTTTGGGTGTTGGCTGGAACAAAGCATCAATTCTTTTGGCAGCCTTGAGCTTTTCTAGATAGAAACTCAAGAGGAGCAGGATCCTGCTAGAAGCCATGCTAGTATTTGGTCGAGTCAACTTGGGCAGGGGTTTGGACTGAGTCAGTTGTGTGGAGAGTTTTTGCAGTTCTCAGCGGTCCCTGCACCTAGTATCTCATCCTCCAACAGGCTCATCTGGTTTGTTCACATGGTGTTCAAAGTCCACAGGTGAAAGAGAAGGTAAGCCCCAGTGCTCGAGTACATTTTGAGCTTCTGCTTGCTTCATGTTTGCTAACTTGGCCAAAGAAAGTCAGATGGCCAACTCCGGATTCAAGGGGTAGAAAATAGGCTCCTTCTCTAGAGGGGAGGAGAAGCTAAGTCACAAGGCAGAGGGGCCTCCATACAGGGGTGGAAGGAGTCCTTGCGGCCATCTTTGCAAACAATCTCCCAAAGATTTCAGTCTATTGCCAGCCTGGTTTTTCCCCAAGTTCCTATTCTTTAAGCAGGAGGAATAAAAATTTTAATCATAGGCCTATCTCAGCTTAAAGCTTAGTGCATTCTCATCATTTAAATAGTCCATTTAGGTATATTGAGTCTCTCTGGAATCATAATGCTCATAGATAGCCTCAACGCTTCCTAATTCTAAGACGGTATCCAAGGGGAGGGATGTGGCAGAGAAGAGGCACAGTAAGCTGCTGTGGTTAGTCTGTGTCTTGAACAAGGTGCCTCAGTGTGGTTGGAGTAGGGGTTTCATTCTAGCCCATGCCTTGCTCGCCAAGCCATGACCTGGGTAGAGCTGCATCAGCTTGGAGAAGGGGCTCCTCTTTCCAACTGATCATCCCAGAGGGGTACCTGTTGTCTTCCCTTTATCCAAAAGACACCTTATTCTAACATGCACGAAGATACCACATAAGTTAGCAAAGGCCCAGGATGTTCTAGGACTGGAGAAGGTAGTCCCTTGGGTGGCATTCGTTAATTAGCTCTCATTTTCCATCTTCTTCTGGCAATGACTGGGCCTGGAAACAGACAAGGCTTCCTTATATCATATCCTCCTTGCTCTGTGTTCCATCTAAGTCATAATGGTAGGGAGAGCAATTCCCCCTACTCTATAGACAGGTATATCTGCTAAGTGTTTTTTATGTGCTAAAAGAAGAGATTTCCAGATATTGAAATTTATTGAAAATTATTTCTCAGGACAATAGCATGGCTTGTAAGACTGCTGTCCTATTGCATAATTGTACTTTGCATGGTGGAAACTGACCATGATCTTCCTCCCTGTTTAATTTCTGCCACCCTCTCTCCTAGGATGTGGAGGAGGGACTAGAGGAGTGCTTCCATAAGCAAGGTCCAGCATCATCTGGATTACCTGCAAGCTTGTAGAAATGCACATTTTCAGGGGCGCCTGGGTGGCTCAGTCGGTTAAGCGTACGACTTCAGCTCAGGTCACGATCTCACTGTCCGTGAGTTCAAGCCCTGCGTCGGGCTCTGGGCTGATGGCTCAGAGCCTGGAGCCTGCTTCCGATTCTGTGTCTCCCTCTCTCTCTGCCCCTCCCCTGTTCATGCTCTGTCGCTCTCTGTCTCAAAAATAAATAAACGTTAAAAAAAAAAAATTAAAAAAAAAAAAAAGAAATGCACATTTTCAGACCTTACCCCAGACCTACTGAATCAGATCTTTGGGGGTAGAGCCCAGGAATCTCCAGTTTTACAATTCTTCTGAGAGATTTTGATACCCACTAAATTTTGAGAAACACTGGACCAGCATATAGGGCTTGTACTATACTAAAAAATGCAAAGGAGAAGAATACATTAATTATGCAAATTAGGAGAGGTTGGCAACTCTTTGTAGCAATGGAAGGAACACCTCAATGGAAACCCAGGTTCCTAGAATCCTGAGTGACTTGGGCAGGTTGCATAACCTTTCCAAATCCTGTTTTCATACCTAGAAAACCAGCGTTTGGAGCAGAGTATTTCCAAGGTTCCTCCCAGCCTCATCACCCAGGATTCTGATCATTCATTATAGTCTTAGTAACCAATGAGACAGCTTTCCAAATATGACTATTCCTTTTTGGTGCTGATTACAAAGATAGGAGGCTAATGTTGTTGATTGACTTCCACTCTGGCTGATGCCTTTTGACAATACAGGAGTGCATGAGAGGTTGACATCACAGGAGTGGAGTCAGGACTGTTATAGCCACCACTGGCCATGGAAGAATATGCTTGAGGGCTGAACCTGGCCAAGGACTGTAACACTCACAAGTCAAGCCCAACCACTAACTTTTCAGCATTTTCAATCCAGTGACTGTGATACAAATCAAAAAAGCTTTATTCTGTACCTATCTGCTCACCCCCATTGTTCTTTCGCAATTGGAGTTTGGGAAATAACCATTTTTGAATTAAGTGGTCAACCTGCATGCCGGTAACAGCTTCTCATTTATGCTCCCAAACTCAAAAACCCTTGAGCATTTGTACATTTCCAACCTATGTTTTATCCAAGCTGTGCCATTGTCTGTGCAGTCAAAATATCCTCAAAGACCTAAGAGTGAAATAAGTTGCTAGATGAGCAGAATAGTGCCTTCACTCCCGCCCCAAAAGATGTCCTGTCCCAGTCCTCGGAACCTGTAAATTTGTTACCTTAACATGCAAAAGAGACTTTGCATGTATGGTTAAATCAAGGATTTTGAGATAGGAGATTATCCTGGATTCTCTGCATGGGCCCAAGGCAATCACAAGTGTTCTTCTTTTTTAAATTACTTTTAGATTGTTTGTTTGTTTGTTTGTTTGTTTGTTTGTTTTGAAAGAGAGCACACTCATGAGAACAGGGGAGGGGTAGAGAGAAAGGGGGAAAGAGAATTCCAAGCAGACTCCACGCCGACAGCACAGAGCCTGATGCAGGGCTTGATCTCATGAACTGTGAGATCATGACCTGACCCCAAATCAAAAGTCGGATGCTTAACAGACTGAGCCACCCAGCCGCCCCAAAAGCGTTCTTCTAAGTGAAAGAAGGAGACAGGAGAGTCAGAGGAGATGTGAGAGTGGAAGCACAGTCAGAGTGACATAGGGCCAGGGGTAGGAATGCGGGCAGCCTCTGGAAGCTATGAGGAGCAAGGAAATAAAGTCTCCCCCAGAACCTCCAGAAGAATTTTTGTTGTTTGAGAGAGAGAGAACTCGTGCTCAAGCAGGAGGTAGGGAGCAGAGAGAGAGAGAGAGAGAGAGAGAATCTTAAGCAGGCTCCACACTCAGCACAGAGCCCAACTCAGGGCTCGATCCCACAACCCTGGAATCCTGAGCCAAATTCAAGAGTTGGACGTTTAACGAATTGAACCACCCAGGCGCCCCTAGAAGAACATCTTGATTTTAAGACTTCTGGCCTCCAGAACTATAAGCTATTACATTTGTGTTGTTTTAAGCCACTAAGGTTACAGTAACAATAGGAAGCTAATATACTTGCCTCAACTCATTCTTTGTTGAGGGCTTGCTGTGCCCACCGTGTCTCTCTGTGCTCACTTTACTTGCATTATTCCTTTTAATTCTTAACAAGATGTAATAGCCGTCCCAAGTCATCAGCTAACAGTGCAGTCTGACCCAGAATCCAAACACAAGACCATTTACATTGTTGTCTATTTTTTGGATGAGGGTAGCAGTCTTATGTTCTTTATTACTTTTAAAGATCGTTTTGTGAATAACTAAAAGTGATTCCGTCACAACATCCGCACACAGAGAACAGAACGCTTCTTAGACATTCCATGACCTCCACCACAGTCATCAGAGCACAAAATAAAATGCAAATTTGGCTAAGGAAAAGCCACTTCTCTCTGGCTGACATAATTAAGTGGGTAATTTCCATATTATCGGTGGAACTGGGGACTTGTTCGTTCTCGCTGAGATTATAGATGGACCCTCATTCCAATTTGGTGGTTCAAAGAGTCTCATGCTCTTCTCATGGAAAATTCTGAATCATTTGCGATGAGGATTACTATAGTGCTACTCGTTAGTGACCGTCCAGTCAAGAAATGTACCACTTCTCAATAATTGATTCCACACGGTAAACGCAATAAACAAAGGATCTTTCCCTCCCTTCTGTGTAATGGTCTCCCTCAGGACAAAAGCTGATACAGGAAAAGGAGGTCAGATATAATCCAGTGGTTTTCAGTTATTCAGAGAGAAGATTATGCTCCCATGATTATTCATTTGCCTTTCTACCCTTCTATTTCTGTCCTACAGAATCCCGTGTGGGAAAGGGTTGCCGGTAATCGGAACTTATCCAGGGCTTATGCAACACGTGTGCAGAAAAGCCCTAGGCCCGGGCACTGCTGTCTCAGACCAGGGTGGTGCTTTTAAGCAAACCTAGTGGGCTTTGGGCCTGCACAGAACCTGGATCCTGGTAGGTCTTTAGAAGGGGGTCCAGCCCACCAGGAATTAATTCTGCACCCAGACGCTGCAGTTCCCTCTGGGACAGCTAGAGAGCAGCAGAGAATCGGGTGTCTAGCCGGTGGCCTGGAGGTGGAGGACCCTCCCTAGGGAGCAAGGAGTTGCAGCCCAAGGTGGCAAGGTCAGAAAAGGTGGCAATGACAAACAGGCCGAATATGACGCAGTCAAAACACAGGAAAGAGTCCAGGGCAGTTGCTGAAATATCACTTGGGGGAAATTTTAGAGTCCAGAGCAAAAGCCTCTGAGCTAAGAGAAGACAGAATGGAGCTTAGACCTAGAGGGAGAGGTTGAGAGCCATCAGCCAGAGGGAGGTCCAGACCAGAAGTGACAAGCTAATTCCCATTCCTGATGATGGGCCGTGTGCCCCAGGGGAAGGTGTCGGGGAAAGCTTGCTGTAAGGGAGCGTTATGTTCCTCGCATGGCCTCTGCCTCTGAATTTATCCATCAGTTTTGTCCCTGACAGTCAGCTCTGTTCCCACTGCCAACTCATCTACTTCACCACAAGGAGTCTAAAGACTAGTGAGGCAAGGGGCGCCTGGGTGGTTCAGTCGGTTACGCGTCCGACTTTGGCTCAGGTCCTGATCTCACAGTTCGTGGGTTCGAGCCCCACGTCGGGCTCTGCACTGACAGCTCAGAGCCTGGAGCCTGCTTGGGGTTCTTTCTTTCTCCCTCTCAAACACACACACTCTCTCTCTGCCCCTCCCCTGCTATCTCTCTCTCTCTCAAAATAAATAAACCTTAAAAAAAAAAAAAAAAAAGACCAGAGAGGCAAAGCTCTTAAGCAGATCTGAAACAGAGGTACCCACATCAGACAGAGGCTCCTCTGTGACAGCCAGCGCCAGGCAGAGACGGCAGCATGGGATCTGCCTTTGGGGTCAAGATGAGAGGACAGACCTCCAGGGAACCTGTCACCCTGCTGTTTGAGCTCTCCAGGATGGTGGCGCAGCGGTCAACAGCACACACTTGGAAGGCTGGGGAGAAAGCTCACAAAAGACATCCTTGTGTAGATGTGTTGCTGCCCTGCAGGGTGATGGGTTCTGAAGCTGCCTGTCACACCTCCAGCAGCAACGGCCATTTACATCTCCTGAAAGGGAAGACGATAATTCTTGTGCCAAAAGCTCTAGCAAACTGTCTCCTGTCTTTCTTTCCCACCCTCCCCAACAGCCTAATGCTGCGGCAAGCAAGGGAACATCCTCTTACACATGACGCGGTAAAACAAGAAAGAAAACCGAGGATGGCAGTGCGTCTATTACTGCCAGGAAGTCTCCTTACAAATGACAGAAGATTATTTCGGCGACAAGATAAAGTGTGTTCAAGGAGCGAGCCCTCTGAAGAGCAGCAGGCTGTAAGTGCCCCTCCACGCCTCCCTCCCACGTCCAATGACGTCACATGGGGGATGGAACAGTCAACAAGGCCGAAGAGTCCCTGTCAGCACCCGCACTGCGAGGGGAGTACAAAGCAGACAGCTCTGACTGTCGTCAGGAAAACCTACCTCAAATGTTTATCTCACATTTTTGTTTAGCTTTCCGGGGACGTTTAGGATCTAGACGCAGAACCTCGGAGCTCCTGACCCATTAAGTTAATGCAGTAAAAAAAAAAAAAAAAAAGGCACTGGTCTCAGGGGACAAAGTAACCAAACCGATTCTTTGATGTACTATTATCAAACAACCATTAAACATGATTTTCTTAGTTTTTCCAACCAAGTGTTTGAATGTCTGCTTTGGTACGGAGTTATCAGAAGATATGGCACCTACCGGGTTCACTTTAAGAGTAGCTGTATCCGCGAGCGGAATGCTATGTTGGTATATGAGTTACAGCAGTGCATTTGCAGACATGGGAAAACACTCAGTTGAATGTTATTAGATGCAAAAAGCAAATCACAAAATAGTTTGCATCGTGTGAACCCTTTGCAGGGAAAGGCAAAAATATTTACGAGGACATGAGCTAGTGTATTAATTAAGTAGGTGGCACTGTGTTTCTTGTTTTTTTTTTTTTTTTTTTCCTCTTTTACTTGTTGACTTCTAATTTTTAGAAAATGACTATATATCCTTTGGTACAGTTAACAAAACATAACATTTTAAAAACAATAATAGCGTCAGGGAAAAGGCCGCTGTAACAGAATTTTCCAGAGTCGTGACATAGTCCAACATGGCTTCACAGGCCAAGTCTCAACTATTAATTAGCAGGCACTCAGATCTGAAAAAATTATTTCTGGAATAGCAGGAATACTTCTTGTAATAAGCCAGAGGCTCAAGGATCCCTGAGAAGCATTTGAGATCGAGCGTATGTTTTGAAACAAGTCAGACAGGGCACATGCCCTCTGAGAAATGTCAAGATGGCACAGGAGGACACCCGGAAGCCACCGGCACTGCCTGTTTCCTGTCACTCTCTGGAGCCCACAGTGACAGGGTTCCCAGGAAGTGCCCTTTCAGAGAGTATCTTCGTTTTGGTCTGTTCCTGAATCACTGCGGCTGCTCACCCGCACTGTCCTTGGGGGTCTGTCACTAGACCGGTAGACGGGACGTGGAGACAAAAGTGGACACGGAATTGGGGGGTCGCGCCAAGGTGCTACGTGGGGCCCTGGACAAGGCTCCTCTCCTTATGTGTGTAATTGGGTTTCATCCTTTTGTGATCCATGTGGAGCCACCTGGCTTTTCCTTCCCCATTCTATACTCAAAGAACCCTAGAGATAGAATTTTAAAATTGTAATGTATTTAAAAAAAAACCTTGTAAACTGCTGCATGGAAAATCCTAGAAGTATCTCGGAGATGGTATGAGTAACTATCTTACAGGAATGTTGGGGATATTAACTATTAAAATTAGCATAGCGCTTGACATATAAATCATATTATAAATGCTAGCTGCTGTTAAAAATTATTTTAAAAAAATCTTTTAGAGTTTATTTTTGCTGCTGTTGAAAATTATTTTTTTTTTAACTTTTTTCGTGTTTATTTATTTTTGAGAGAGACAGAGTGCGAGCTGGGTTGGGGTAGATAGAGAGGGAGACACAGAAACCAAAGCAGGCTCTAGGCTCTCAGCTGTCAGCACAGAGCCCCACTGGGGCTTGAACTTAGAAACCGCGGGATCATGACCTGAGGTGAAGTCGGACACTTAACCAACTGAGCCACCTAGGCACCCCTAAAAATTATTTTAAAAGGGGCGCCTGGGTGGCTCAGTGAAGCCTCTGACTTCAGCCCAGGTGATGATCTCACAGTTCGTGAGTTTCAAGCCCCGTATCAGGCTCTCTGCTGTCAGCACAGACCCGGCTTCAGATCCTCTGTCCCCCTCTCTCTGCCCCTCCCCAACCTGTGTGCGTGCACGCTCTCTTTCTCTCTCTCTCTCTCTCTCTCCCCCTCTCAAAAATAAATATTTAAAAAAAATTATTTTAAAAGACAGTTTAGGGGTTACAAACAAACTTTATTTAACACCTCATGAAGCAGTCAGTCTCAGTTCCCAGGGGTTCAGGGAACTGCAAAATGGGGCAGAAAGCAAGAAGCTTTTACAGAATAAAGAATAAGGAACAAGAAAGAGAAAAATAGAAAATGAAGGAACAAGGAAATGAGGATAAAGCCAGCTCAGAACTGGCTTAGCATTTAGGGGTTGGCTGACCAGATGTATATGCTGAGTTTCTGGTCAAGCAGAGCATTTACAGGGACATGGAAATTATCTAAGTTTTGGTTTGCTGATGTGGTACCCCTGGGGCAGGAGTGACTCCATCTGGAGCCTAGAAACTTATTTCAACACTGCTAATAATGTCTAACTCAGTTGTTTCTCCTTAAAAAATACAACGTAAACTTGCTTATATTCTAAATCCTACTTATATTGAAGAGTTAAAATGTTGGTTTGATTGATTCTTGTCCTATGGAGACAGAGAAAGAAAATTCTCAATCATCAAAGAGATGAAGGCTAAGCATCTCGGTCATGCTTAATTTGATTCCTCAGGCATGAATTCCTTTCTGTTTCAAACCAATCGCCCTATCTGATTTCATCCAGGGCTCAGGAGTTTGGAGAGTCCTTGCAAGGCTACATTGGCTCTGCCAATCTTAAAGTGGGTCTTTGTGTGCTAGCAGTGAATGAGGCTCAATGTTAATGCTTTGTTCCTTTTAACTTCCATTCATGTCTTTCTACCTTTTGAGATCCTGCTGTTGTAGCCTACTTGGATTTTGGATGGGGTGGCCCAGGAAAGTTTGCTCCAGAAAAAGACTGTCACAGATCGTCTTCTTTCTCCTGCCTGCTGAGTGATATAGGAATGAAACTTCTAGAGACACCAGGGAAGTCTATAAATAAGAAGGCTGAGCAATTACCAGCAGTGGCATTCCATTCCAAAGATGACTCCTAATGACAGCTCAGGCAAGTGATGGATATGTTTTTTGTTTACAGAGGTCTCTTGGGAGAAATAACTCTCCCCATTCTCAATCCTTGTGGTTCAGCCACACGTGACCTGGGCCTGTCCAGAGTTCTCCACTCCCCTGGTCACAGTCATTGTAACCCAAGCAGGAGAAATCAGAGCACCCTGGACTTTTTCTGGAACTAGTAACAAAAGAAGCACTCCTTTCTTTTTTCATGAAGATCCTTAACTGTGAAAGTTATGTAAGCCTAGAACGGTTGGTGGCTCTCTTTGCCTTTACAAGGAGTGGTGGGGGAAAGGCAATTAAGAATGATGCTAACACAGAACTGAGAAATGGAAAGAGAACCTTGTAAGCCCCCAGATCTAGCCCTACAGAAACAACCTGTGTCCTAGTCTTTATAGTTATATGAGCCCATAAAAGTAAGTCTGAGTTCGTTTCTGCTGCTTTACAACTGAAAGAGACCTAATTACTACAGTCTATTGAGTAATATTTATTGATATCCATCTTTGTGCCAGGCATTGTGCTGTGCCCTATCTTGAGGAAATTTCATTCTACTTTGAGGCAAATGAAATGGAAAGTCTTCAACAGTAATGAGTCAGCTTCTAAGAGCCCATGGAATGCAGAAATATTGCTTGACTGAATTCCTGGATAGTCAGTGAATCTTGACACATCAAGGATATACTTTCCATGATGCACCCATCATATTGTTTGGTTTAACCAAAAAAGAAATACACATCTGAAGCATTACTCTTTCCATTGCAGAGCTTCTATATCAGTGCACCATAGTGTGGTACTTTTAAGAATTCTCAGCTGAACCTGCTCCATCATCTTGAATATGAAATTCTCCATAAATCCATGTGTATTAGCTTCCTAGGCCTGCCATACCAAATTAGCACAAGCCAGGCGACTCAAGAGAACAGAAATTTAATCTCTCACAGTTCCGAAGGCTGCAAGTCTGAAATCAAGATGTCTGCAGAGCCATGTTCCTTCTGAAGGCTCTGGAGAAGCATCCCTCCTAGCCTCTTCCTAGCTCCTGGCAGCTCCAGAATCCTTGGTGTTTCTTGGGCTGCTGATGCATCGCTCCAGTCTTTGCTCCATGGTCTTCTTTCCCCTGTGTGTGCTTCTCTGTCTTCACACGGCCTTCTTATATACATAACATCACTTGATTTAAGGCCCATCCTTAAATCAGTATAACCTCATCTTAACTAATTATATCCTCAAAGACTCTATTTCCAAAGAAAATTACATTCTGAGGTTCCAGGTGGGCATGAACTTGAAGAGGAAACTATTCAACCCAGTGTACCATCCTCCAAAACCTCTCTGTGGAACCAAACTTTCAGATATAATGGCACAAGGAAAATCCCTTCTGGTGAGATTATCTCTCCACATGTCACAGAAATTAAAGGTAAAACTTCTTTTTTTTAATAATATATATATATTTTTTTAATGTTTATTTACTTTTTGAGGGACAGAGACAGAGCACAAGCAGGGGAGGGGCAGAGAGGGAGACACAGAAACCAAAGCAGGCTGTAGGCTCTGAGCTGTCAACACAGAGCCCGACACGGGGCTTGAACCCACGAACCCGTGAGATCATGACCTGACCTGAAGTTGGATGCTCAACCAACTGAGCCACCCAGGCACCCCGAAAGGTAAAACTTCTAATAGAAATTCTGTGCTTTTAGAGCAGACAGCTCTTACAAACTGGGCCAGCAGAACCCAAGAAGTATAAACTCCATTATACCTGCATTTATATTTAGTGAAAGTAGTTGCTGCTCAACCAACACATAGCTGTGTTTACGGACTGTGGGAAAGAAAGTATAATCCTGAGAGAGATGTTCATTCAACGTAACTACCCATTAGGGAAATACAAATTGGAACCCCAATGAGATACCTCTGTGCGCCAAACAGAATGGCTAAAACCGAAAGAATGACAACACCAAGTGCTGGCAAGGATGTGGGGCAATGAGAACTCTCAGTTGGGACTGGGGAGGCGTGTAATGACGCAGCTATCTTGGAAGACTCCTTAGCAGTATGCACAAAGTGACACATGTGTTTACCCTATGACCCAGCATTTCTACCCGAGGCATCTACCTCAGAGAAATGAATGTGTACATCACAAAAAGACTTCTCCAAGGCTTTTTCATAGCAGCTTTATTCACTGTGGCTAAAGTGAGAAATGACTCCCAAGTTTATCAACAGGAGAATGGTATGTAAATTGTGGTATATAGTGGAATGGAATCTTATATGCTAATAGGAAAAATAAAGCTAAAGACATAGAAAAATACGGATGAATCTTAAACCATTTATATTAAATTTTTAAAAGCCAGACATAAAAGAGAATAAACATACTATATGTTTCCATTTACATGAAATTCAAGAACGGACAAAATTAACCTACAGTGATACAAAATAGAAATATTGACTGGGAGCTTACATAAAAGAACTTCTTGGCTGGGGCACCTGGGTGGCTCAGTCGGTTAAGAGTCTGACTTCAGCTCAGGTCATGATCCCGCGGTTCGTGGGTTCGAGCCCCGCCTTGGGCTCTGTGCCTACAGCTCAGAGTCTGGAGCCTTCTGCAGATCCTGTATCTCCCTCTCTTTCTGCCCCTCCCCTGCTTGTGCTCTCTCTTTCTCTCAAAAATAAATAAACATAGAAAAAATTTAAAAAAAAAGAACTTCTTGGAGTGGTGAAAATGGTCTATATCTTAACGTGGGTAGTAGATATGTGAGTGTATATGCACATAAAAATTTCCATCAACCTACGTACTTAGGATTTGTGTATTTTTATATATGTAAGTAATACCTCAAAAATAATAACAATAACAGTTCCTGCTCTCTTGGAGCTTCGTGATGGGCAGGGGAGATGACCATTAACAAATTAAAGACTCAAACATGTTATTAAAATTATTATAAATGCTATATATGATTTAAAAAAGATAGAGTACTTTGAGGCAGATTAGCAGAATACAATTTGGATTGGGGAATTATTTTCTGAACTCCATATGCCACTATTTCTGCCTCAGATCTCTCTTGCAATCTCAGATAGTGTCAGTTATTTGCAGACATACTAGGTAGTTGTTGAAATCCAACTGATCCCTGCCTGTTTATTGGACCCTGGATCAAAACACATGGTCATCATGAAGATAAAAAGCTTCTGCACAGCAAAGGAAACAATCAACAAAACTAAAAGGCAATCAACGGAATGGGAAAAGATATTTGCAAATGACACATCGGACAAAGGGCTAGTATCCAAAATCTATAAAGAGCTCACCAAACTCCACACCTGAAAAACAAATAATCCAGTGAAGAAATGGGCAGAAAACATGAATAGACACTTCTCTAAAGAAGACATCTGGATGGCCAACAGGCACATGAAAAGATGCTCAACGTTGCTCCTCATCAGGGAAATGCAAATCAAAACCACACTCAGATATCACCTCATGCCAGTCAGAGTGGCCAAAATGAACAAATCAGGAGACTATAGATGCTGGAGAGGATGTGGAGAAACAGGAACCCTCTTGCACTGTTGGTGGGAATGCAAACTGGTGCAGCTGCTCTGGAAAGCAGTGTGGAGGTTCCTCAGAAAATTACAGATAGACCTACCCTAGGACCCAGCAGTAGCACTGCTGGGAATTTACCCAAGGGATACAAGAGTACTGATGCATAGGGGCACTTGTACCCCAATGTTTATAGCAGCACTCTCAACAATAGCCAAATTATGGAAAGAACCTAAATGTCCATCAACTGATGAATGGATAAAGAAATTGTGGTTTATATACACAATGGAGTACTACGTGGCAAGGAGAAAGAATGAAATGTGGCCCTTTGTAACAACGTGGATGGAACTGGAGAGTGTTATGCTAAGTGAAATAAGCCATACAGAGAAAGACAGATACCATATGTGTTCACTCTTATGTGGATCCTGAGAAACTTAATAGGAACCCATGGGGGAGGGGAAGGAAAAAAAAAAAAGAGGTTAGAGTGGGAGAGAGCCAAAGCATAAGAGACTCTTAAAAACTGAGAACAAACTGAGGGCTGATGGGGGGTGGGAGGGAGGGGAGGGTGAGTGATGGGTATTGAGGAGGGCACCTGCCTCAAACGATCTGTTTCTGTCTCTCTAAAAAATAAATAAACATTAAAAAAAAATGGTCATTTCTAACGGTGAGTCAGCATTTCATTCCAGAAAGTTTAGGAAACTTGCAAATCAGAATCTTATATCATTTGTCACTGGCACATCTCCTTTTCTGGAGCCAAGGTGAGACAAAAAGGAAAGGTCACTTGGCTGAGAGCTGCTATGTGGACCTTTGGAGAGAACTGGATGAAACCACGTGCATTATTCTCTTTCTTTTTTTAAAACATTTTTTTAATGTTTATTTATTTTTGAGACAGAGACAGAACATGAGTGGGGGAGAGGCAGAGACAGAGGGAGACAGAATCTGAAACAGGCTCCAGGCTCTGGGCTGTCAGCACAGAATCCGATGCGGGGCTCGAACCCACAAACTGCGAGATCATGACCTGAGCCAAAGTCAGATGCTCAACCGACTGAGCCACCTAGGTGCCCCATGTTATTCTCTTATTAAACATGCTCATCTATCTACATTTAACAAAAGGACAGATTTTCACTGAATTATTCATGGAACAATATCTTAAGACTTAACTACTTACAAGAGGGTTTGGAGGGGATGAAGTAGTCACTAACTTACCTAATAGGCAGTTATTGATTATTAATTACATTAAATGCTTAGGTAAAGAAATGAAAAGCATTACAGAACTGATATTTAAAAAAAATAACTCCTCATAAAAAGGCATACAAAACAAGAAACTCAAATGCTAAACGTTGAGACGGTCATATTCCTGTAAAGCATTTGGTTAAAAGAAAAGGAAACTTAAAATATTAGATAGAAAGTCCCAGCAGATGGGAGAAGGTTTGGACAATCCTGTAGGCAGGATAAATGAAGTCTGTGTAAAACAAAGGACCCAGTCCAAAAATGCTAGTCTGATTACTAATATCTGGGGTGGAAGCCATATTGAACCTCAATCAAAAGTCTATTATCCTATAACTTCAGTATCTCATAATCTCAGCTGTTCTAACGTGCCCCTCTGCCTCTTTGGATTTGGTAAATCCTGTGAATTAATCAGTTCAACACAATATATATTTAGTGTTTGCTTTAGAAATAGGTGGTGTCTTGTTTTAATTTTGTGGAATCTCTGTATATTTTTGAGCATGTTGAAAAGATTGGATAATTGGAATATACATACATATGTACGTGTGTGTGTGTGTGTGTGTGTGTATATATATATATATATAATTATATTTATTGGGTTAAAAATGTTCATTAGCTACATCTAAGGAGACACCCCAAAGGGAGGCTAATGAATCTGTGACAAGGACTTTTGGGGCCAAGTAAGATGAGTTCTGGGTGCTGCCTTGCCTCTAATAGACAGTTTCTTTGTTTTCCTACCCATGTGAGGGCTTGTTCTTAACACTAGAGCTAGATAAGAAAGCAGATTCTTGCCTCTATGACCAGTACTCCTGGCTAGTGTTATACAAGGTCAGAACACTGATGAGGCTGTGTATCACCTAGTCATCAACTTCAAAGGCCACAAGAGAACCTCTGGAAGCAACGGCTGGAATTTCTCCTGGTTGGTTGGCAGGTTTTACTACATTTTGAAAGGAAGCAACAAATTTCTGAACACCTCTGTCTCTGTCACCTGACACTTCTGTCCTCACTAGGATACCATCTATGTGATTAGAATGAAACGTCCAATTAACAAGGTTGGCCGCGCCTCCATTTTTTTCTACGCATCACGTGTACTATTGCTATAGCGTTGTCTTGGGAGTAGATACATATGGCAGAAGTAAACAACTGCACGCCAGACATCTTCTTTCAGACCTCCCTTGAGCTCACCCGCTCTCACATCTCGAGGGTGTACTTCCATTTTAGTAAACGTCCCCGCTTGCTCCATTCACCCCTGGTGTCTGGTCTGTCCTCTAATTCTTTCTTAGGACGACCAGGAGCCTCCAGCGACATCCCTGGCTGGGCTGGGCAGAGGTCTCAGGGCCCGGCAGTCCACCCGGCAACAAAATGACCTGCATAATTCAAGGCTGTTCAAGAAAGTTTTCCTCAAGATGAACTTTGAGCTGTGTTTTGAAGGAAGGGTGAAAAAAAGTGGTAGGCAAGGAGAAAGCAAAGCCAGGTGGAGGGAATAGTACAATGAAAGCAACGAGACCAGAGAAAAGAGTGAAGGAACCTACTTTGGGGAGTGGGTGGTAAGAGGACCCTCACCAGGGAGTTATTATGGGATGCTGTTTTCCTTTACCTCCAACTAGGAAATGTGAGGAACGTGTCTTAAGAGCAGGCATTTGAGCCAGATGGCCTTGTAAAAAATAACCCATTCTATGCTTTGGAATGTTCTAAAGTGGAAACCCATACCCAAGAATGGACTATGAGAAACAGCATTTTGCTATTTTTAGACACAAACGCCCTCTTTCTCTGAGTAATAAGCTTAATGCTCAGACTTATGACTCAAGGACTACAGGCAAATGAAAACTATATCAGATTAATATTTTCATAATATTGTTCCTATTACAGTCAGTTTTGCTCAGGATAACTGCCAAAAAGGATGTTGTGAATCATAAGCACATGGTTTCGTTTGCTGGATTTAGCAAAGAAAGAGGAGTGAGGGCCTTGGGGTTAGTGATAAAGGCCGAGAGCTCGTCACCTGCTAGGCCAAGCTCTTGCAGCCATAGATCAACCTCTGAGGACTGTGCCAGGCCCTCTGCTCCCCCAACACAGCAAGCACAGCGAGAGACCCACGGGGTTGCTTCAAGGACACGTGTGACTAATAAAGGTCCTAAGGAGAATTCTGTATGGTTATGCGTGAAGGGGTTTTGTCCCTTCTGTTTAAAAGTCCCCACAGTTCTGGGGCGCCTGGGTAGCTCAGTTGGTTGAGCATCTAACTCTTGATTTCCGCTCAGGTCATGATCTCATGGTTTGTGGCTCTGCACTGACAGCGTGTGGAGCCTGCTTGGGAGTCTCTCTCTCTCTCTCTCTCTCTCTCTCTCTCTCTCAAAATAAACAAACTTAAAGAAAAAAAAGTGCCCATAGTTCTGCTTGATACCAGAAGCTGCCACGTTTTAGGAATGTCCATATGAGCACATATCTGGATCTTGAGGCAGCTAGATCCAGAATGAAGAGAGCCTGATGGCAGAGGGAAAAAAGAGAGCAATAATACTAATGAGTACTCTTTATTAAGCACTCACTACCTGTGATATTGTGATACAAAAGCAAGTACATATTTGGTCTTGCGTTCCTGGCACAGAGCTCTTCAAGCCCGTGTAATTTGCTAAGTGATAAGTGCTATAAAGGCTGGAAGGGAATCTTTTGTTCCACACAAGCCCCTTTCAACCACATCTGAGTTTATGTTAATGAAGTGATTTTTGGAAAGCCCACGGGATGGGGGCTGGTTGCCAAGGAAACCAACCATGTGATTAGAGGGTCAGAACTTTTAGCCCCACACTATCCACATTACTTCCGCTTCCCAGGAGGGGAAAGGAGCCGGAGACAGAGTTTAATCACCAATGGCCAATGACTTCATCAATCATGCCTATGTAATGAAGCCTCTGTTAAAATCCCTAAAGCTTCCGGTTTGCTGAAAATGGAGGTGCTGGGAGGGTGGTGAGCCCTGAGAGGGCATGGAACCACACTCCTTTCCCCATACCTTACCTGTGCATCTCTCCCATATGGCTGTTCCTGAGTTGTATCCTTTTATAACAAGCCAATAATCTAATAAGTAAACTGTCTTTCTGAGTTCAATGAATCACTCTAGCAACTTATCAAACCCAAGAGGGGGGTCATGAGAACCCCAGATTTATAGCCCAGAGGCACAGGTGGTAACCTGCTCTGGTGATTGGCATTCAAAATGGGAACTGGGGACAGTCTGGGGGGGACTGTGCCCTTCACCTGTGAGATCTGATACTGTCTCCAGGTAGATCGTGCCAATAGAATGAAATTGAGTTAAATTTGTAGGACACCTAGTTGGTGTCCACTAAGAATCAGAGAATTGCTTGGTATAAAGGAAAAAATCACCCCACACACTTGGAGTACAGAAGTATTCAGTGAGTAGTGAATAAAGGGAGCGTTTTCCTTTTCATTACCATATTTCTTATAACCCTGATGGGCTGATGGAATCCTGGCAGAGGGACCACTCCACATCCATTTTCCCCTCTCTTTTATCACTGTCAGTTTTGTTTTCCCCAAGTGCAGCCTCCGGAAAACCACACGCATCCCTGCTCCAATAATGGGCCTGATCTATCTCAGGGTAAGCCTATCCCCTTCCCAGTACTTGGTTCAGGAATGGCCACTGTAGAGGCCACTTTTAGGCAACAGGCTTGAGCAATGGAAACCTGAGTAGGGGAGAAGGATCCACAGTGACTCCCTGGCTGAATACTGTCAGACCCATCGGGCAACCCACCTCAAAATACCCCTAAGCCCTAGCTGACCAATGGGCTACTTACAACCAGGCAGTTACCAAAAAAAGAAAAATTCCATATGTCCCCATACCCCCTGACCTTCCTCTTTTAAAAACAGCCCCACCCACTGCCTCATTGCATACAGTCTGTCTTCTTTGCTGTCCTGCCGGCCACTCCCTTGTGGTGTATTCAATACACTTCTGTCGTCTTTGTTCTGCCTCAGGTGAATTCTTTCACCACCTGCCACACGCCACTGGATTCCACAGATCATCATGTTTTGGGGCCCCCATCCAGTCAAGAAAGACACCACAGCCATGTGTACGCTCATCTAGAAAGTGAGTTGGGAGGAGAATGCTCCTGGAGCACTTCTTAGAAAAGTTTCCTTAATATTTGATGCTTAGATCAGCTGCAAGCGCATAGCTAACCGGGCAGAGCCAGCATGAGGGCGGAAGGGGCCAGGAGAGGTAAAGACTGGCTTCCTAGCTAGCACAGTTGAGCCACTGAGTCAAAGAGCCCTGAAATCTGCATTCTTTGGGACATCCTATTATGTAAGATAATCAATGTCCTGACTGCTTAAGCCAATGTGAGTCGTATCGTTTTGCTACTTGCAGCCAAAACCACCCTAACTGATACACTGCTGTATTTTCCCACTTGGAAGTCTTGACGCAGACAGCTAAGTAACTCACTCAAGAACTGCAGAGCAGACTTCAAAGCGAGGTCTCTCTGACTCGAATGCCAAGCTCTAATCTGCTGACTAACCTGAGAATGGGCCATTCGTGGCTGTGGAGGAGAGCCACGGAAACCATGAGCCAGATGTGGGGGCTGCAATATCAGAAGGGAGCTAATGTGACTCTTCTTCAAATGTTCCTTCCCACACAGTGGGAGGGATCCGAGGCACGGCCTCCTCATCAGTCAAAGCAGCATAAAAATAACATCATCACAGAGTTTTTCTATGTACAAGGTGCTCTTCTGATAGATGATTTTAGCTGATCTCATTCTTTTAACGATCCTGCTGAGGCATGCATCCAACTTTATAGATGAGGAAACTGAGGGTCTATAAAGTTACAGGACTTGCCCGAAGTCCCCTACCTATGTGGTCGAGCGGGGGCTTGCTACAAAGTGAATCTGGGGTGCCTGGGTGGCTCAGTGAGTTAAGGGTCTGACTCTTCACTTCAGCTCAGCTCACGGTTCCTGGTTTTGAACCCTGTGTTGGGCTCTGCACTGACAGTGTGGAGCCTGCTTGAGATTCTCTCTCCCAGTCTCTCTGCCCCTCACCCACTCTCTCTCTCTCAAAATAAACAAATAAATAAACTTAAAAAACAAAAAACAAAGTCTTACTCTAAATCCATGCTCTTTCCACGTCGCTGCGTTTGTCAATAGGACTCTTGTTCTTACAGAAGATATGCTCGAAACCATGTACTTCAGAAAAAAATTCTTGGCAACACCTCGGGGAATGGCGGGCTGCACAGTTAAAGCAAGGGCTGAGAGGTCAGTACACTCACCCTTCTAAAGTCCCCAAACACACCTCAGCCCTGGGGCCAGGAATCCTTATTGTCTAGAAACAAGGCCCTCAAGGAAGGCTGGAAACCCTCAAGCAACGAGCCTTTCAGCCAAATCTCCTGTAGGATTGGAATTTTGCAGTGCACAATCTTTAGTTGAAAAGCTCTTTGCTCTCCACTAATAGCCTTAGACCATGGAAGAAGACATTCCCGGTATCTATCTGTTGGTAAGTGGCAAAGGAGCCACGCTGAGGAAACCTGTGTCATAAATCAGTGGAGAAACGCAAGCTGTTTGTCTCTTGATTTTACCGGCTGAGGTTTCTCTTTGGTTTTTATAAAGATGATTAGAAATTGGGTTTCCCCAGAGGCACCTGGGTGGCTCAGTCAGTTAAGCCCCTGACTTTGGCTCAGGTCACCATCTCACGGTTCGTGAGTTTGAGCCCCACATAGTCAGCTGTGCTGGAGCCTGCTTCAGATTCTGTGTCTCCCTCTTTCTCTGCCTCTCCCCCTGCCTCCCCCGCGCCTCAAAAATAAACATTTTAAATAAATAAATAAATAAATAAATAGTGTTTCTTCGAGCAAACACACACCTACCCAAAACTTTTCTGTTGTCTTCATTAGCAGCTGTATGCACTGGGGGATTCTGTGTAGAGCCCCTCCCTGACATTGCCATGGGATGGCACTAACTCCATGACTAGCCTGTAGGACAAAGGTAGCAAGAGCAGATTTCATGGCGGATCTGGTTAATGAGCCGTCAACTATGCACACATATTATGCTAGCACTTGGTAGAATCAATGTTGCCAAAGACCTGGTCATTAGTGAGTTTCCAGTCTAGTAGAGACAGCTGTTGTAGCCGAGACTTCTATTTGAAATCCAATATTCATTCTTCCCTTCTCCTAGAGAGAGAGAATTTTTAAGTGGGTGCATGATTACCGAGCCAAACACTGTACTTCTCAGCCTCCCCTGCAGCTAGGGGTGGCCCTGTAACAAAGTTCTGGTCAGTGGGACTTTAGAAATGTTCAGTGCACCTTCCCTGCTGTACCTTTAAAAAGAAGCAAAGACCTCGCCTTTTCCCCTTCTTTTCCTTCCTGCTGCTTGAAATACAGACGTGATGGCAGGAGCGGGAGGTACCATCTAGAACCATGAGGTGGAAGCCACATCGTAAGGACAGAAGAGCAGCAACATAGGAGGAACTAAGGCCCTGATGATTATGGAGCTGCCATACCAGCCCTGGACCATCTCCCTGAACTTTGACCCACAAAAGAAGTTAACTTTTCATTTAAATCACTACTATTTAGGTCTCTTTGTTGAAGAGGCCGACTTTATATCCCAACGAATATAGATGAACACACAAATCCCTGTAAACCAATGTCGAACAGCTCAGTAGCCCCCATCTGTGTAATGGCAGGACCCCAGCAAGATGTCCTCCATTTACTCCAGCGAGCTACCAGAAGATGCTTCACAAGTGACCTACAACCAGTTTATTAACTTGCACACTTGCTCTGTTCTTCCCTTTCTGCTCCGTCATCGACATTGCCCTCAGTGTGGCGAGCCTTGTTGCCTTCACAGCCCATCACAAGAAGGCCAAGAGTACTATCTCTTCCACTTCCAAACCCTCCAGACTTCCGGGTGAAGAGAGGGCCAAAAGCTCTTTGCAAAAGCCAAAAGGGACCCCTTTACAATTCTAGCCACTCTGTGCCTCCTGGTGCATCTGGGCAGCTCTACCCAGAGCCCCTCCAGATGCTTGTGTTAGTTTTGGATTCTCCCTCTTCACCAAAGGGCACAGTCCATCCATAGGGCCAGCCCAGGGGAACATCCCTTCCAAACTCCTCCTTCTCTTCTTTCTGTCGCCACCAAAGCTCTTCCTCCTCCATTGCTCACCAACCAAAAGCTCACTAACATGTGCATAAAGGGAAATAGACCTCAAGATGCATTGAAGGTGTGTGTAGGGGAAACGCTGACAACAGGCAGCTGAAGTTAAACCATATATGTAGGAAAAGACGTGTGTGTGTGTGTGTGTGTGTGTGTGTGTGTGTATTGTGTGTTGACGTTGAGGATTCTGTAGCAGCAGGAGTAACCATGAAAGCCTTCACGAAAGAAGCATTATCTCCAGATCCAAGCCAGTTATATGGAGCTCAGAGAGACTTCCAGCTTCCCATCCACTCCAAATTCTTAATAGGTAGCCAGATAACAGAGTGAATAGGAAAACTGACAGACAAACTGAAGAGTCTGTTTTTCCTTAATCCAGTTGTTTTGGTTCATTTATCAAGAGTTCATAATACAAAAGTGCCTAGAGGGACCATAAAGAAAATGTCAATGAGTGAAGTGAAAACCTGGGACACAGGTGTCCCACCCAAGGTGACAGTGGATACTCAGATCCTGCTAACTGTTGCCATGTAGGAATGGGGACCCAGACCAGATTAAGTCAGACTTGCCAAAGCAAATGAGCAAGACATCCTAGTTTTTTATGTGAACTATCCCAATTCTTATTTTTAAAATACTTTTTTGGAAATATCCCATTTTTTAAATGCTGATCATTAACTCGAATCTTTTTAAATCACTTCAGTGGGCCAAATTAAATTCATTTTTGGAACACATTCAGCCTGCATCCTGAATTTTGGGACCATGTTTGTATCTGTACTTAATGTTTGTTACATACTTGCTTTGAGCAGGCCATTGTATTAGCTCCAGGTGGAATGTGTATACATGTGCATGGAGAGAGTTATAAAAACAAGGTCACTGTTCTCAAGGAATTTATAAGCTATAAGGGCAGATATGAAGATATGACATAGACACATACAATCGCAGAGAGGAGGAAGTCACATCTTATTTTGGGAAGTCAGAGATAGCTGCTTGGAGGAATCACCACTTCCAGAAAGAGAAGCCAGAAGAGATGAAATTTAGGAAAGGGTGAGGTGGGTCAACAACACCAAGTGCTACCCAGCGATTACAGAGGACAAAATCAGGGATGGTTATGGACGTTGACAATCAGGAGGCCATCGGCCATGGAGGAAAGGGTATTTTTAGAGGGTAATAGGACCAAGGAAGTGAAATTATAAGTGATACCACTTGTTGGAGAGACTCGACCACCTCAGGAAGGAAAGAGGAAGAGAGCTAAGGGATTAGCGAGACTGGAAGAGACAGGAAGCCAGTGAAATTGGGGAGGGGGGGACATAGGAGAGGGAGACATGGGTGATGGTGAGGCAGAGACAAAGTATAGATTCAAGGAAGGAAGAAGGAGATGGCACCAAGGGTATAGGTAGGGGGTTAACCTCGGTCAGAGAAGGAAAGCCTCTGTAAAAGGAAGGAGTTGTCGCTCGGCGGATATCACAAATCACAACACAGTCCCCAGAAGTCCTGTTTCTGAAAAACATCAGAACAGAAATCTGTGCTGAAGAGTTGTAAAGAAGGGGGGGGGGGGGACACTTAAAATTATTTCCATGGAAGTCCAATTAAATAATAAATCTTTTTGATTGCAGGAAACATCTTTGAGAAAATAGGAACTCAGTGACAAGTTTTAAACAGGGTTGGAGGCAACACAAGTGAAGATCCATAAAGTTCAGCTTGGCTGCAGATGGAATCAAGAGCAGCCTAAGTGCGTCTTGGGGAATGGAAAAAATGTTCTAAGAATCCGCATGAATAGAGTGGGGTTATCTGTGGGGAAGAAAGAAAGCCAATGACTCTGCAGTTATGAGACGGAAAAACAGAAGGATTAGACCACTGGAGATTATCTTAGAAAGGAGTGGGGTCGGTGGCACAGTCGCCCCTTTTCCATTCTTAGACCTCTTCCAGCCATTGTGAGAGCTCAGCATTCGTTCCTCTCCGGAGCGTGCCTTTAGTTGTCCATCCACACTGGCTCCGTGCCTGGCTTCCGCTGGCTGCTTCTACTTGACGGCTTCCTAGAAAACCCACAACTGCCTCTCTGGCATGTCACCATCCCACTAACTTGGTTTTAATAACAAGATTCAGTGCTTTAACTTGTGCTACTTACCTCGCTCGTGGCCTCCGACAGATTTCTGTGATTGTTTCTGAGGCAATATCATGGGCAGAAGGTGACCTAGAAATAACACCTAGCATTTGTCACGGCACATACCTACTATGTGCCAAGCTGGGCCTCGCATACAACATTACGGCGGTCCATCATGACAGTAACCCTCTCTCCAATCTCTGCCCCCTTACCAGCTGTGTGACCTCAGGGAAGCTTCTTACCCTTTCTTCAGTTTCTTTATCATAAAATGCAATAATAATAATAAAGTCTATGTCATAGAGTTGCGAAGATTAAATGAGTTTGACACACTTAGTGTGCTTAAATAGTGTTTAGTACGCAGTAAGCTCCCAATAAATGTTCACTGTTATTATTAAGGAGGGGCCATTATCATCTTTATTTTCTTTGTGAGGAAACTGAGGCAAAGCTTGTTTAACTCATTTCCCCAATGTTAACACAGCCAGCTGGTAAGAGGTGGACCTGAATGATGCCAGAGTCCTTCTTTTTATACAAGAAACCAGTTAGAATAGTGAGCTGACTCCAAGCTTTGAGAAAAGGAGCTAAGTCAGCCAGTGATTTAGGGAAGATGTCTTCTGTGTGCATCCTCAAGTCCCTAGGGCCACCACTCGTTGCTGGTAGGTGAGAGAATGGCTACAAAGCGATCTTCAGCAATAATGTCATGGTACTTCTTGAGATAAATGGAAGAAATCTATGTCTAGTAGTACATATTCCTAACATGGTAAATGATTGCAGGAATGCCCTTGGATACACATGGCTGCGGCCGGCCTCAGGTCTACACTGGCTGTTGGCCAGAAACATCAGGGTTTTTTTTTTTTTTGTCAGGTGACTCTCCCTTCAGGGTGGCTCACAAGATGGCTTCCTCCAGAACAAGCAAATGAGAGAAAGAAAGTCAGAGGACAGCCTGAGAGAAGAGCCACAGTCTCTCTGTTACCCACTATCACAAGTGACATCCATCCCATCTGCCAGATTCCATTCACCAGGATTGTGGCACTAACTCCAGCCCACCCTCAGGGTCAGGGCACACAAGCAGGTGACGCCAGGAGTTGGGGGGCAATTGTAGAGGCTGCCTACTGAATGAGTCTCGGATGCAAACTGTTAACTGTTATCATCCAGATCACCACCTTGTTGTTAAATGTTCTTTGCACTTACCCGTCCGGTTTCCGAGGCATATGACTACATTGGACCTTATCAGCCACTCACTCCTTTTTACGATGGTCTTCTCTAATTTTTTGTCAACACCTCAGTTTGCAAGTGTTTGCCTTACCTTTATTTGGCTGTTGTTTTTCTCTTCTGCCACAGGCCCTCGTTACTCTGCCAAACTTCAAGTTTTCACCTTATTCTCTTCATCAAGTGTCACTTTCCCCTGGATTTATGTATCCCTGAGATGAACATTGTCTGAGTAGCCACCATGTATTAGATGTCCTGACATTAACCATTCTGCTTGGCAGAATCGTTTACCGATTAAATTCCTTTGAATCAGTGACCCCGGGTTTCTAGAGTCATATTATTGGCTCTGAGGACAAACATATCAGAGATTTCTTTTGACACCACTTCTGTATTAAATCTGACATTACCTGTATAAACAGGTGGGGTAAGAACAGACCATTCCACTTTATTGTTTTCCATTTTGCTTTTGGAACATATGATGTAGTTTAAAAAGTTGGTAATGTTTGTCCTGAATTTGCTCATCTGAAAATGATTTCAGTCGAGTAATTTAATGATTGGAACATTTTAGAGCTTTTTCCAGGGCACCAAAACTCTTAACTTGGTTTATGAATTCTGCAGCACTCTCTGGCTGACTGTTCCCAGCTGCTGCAGAGCCTTTACCAAGTCTGTCTGTAATTCCACAGATCTGGCCTCACAAAGGGGTTTTCATCCCTTTTGTTTGCTTAAAATGTTTTCCACTTGGTTTTTAGGATCAGGCTCTGATCATGGTAAAATAACGGAGACAGAAATATTCCTAGGGGGGTAGATATTACTATAAACATTACTTACTAACCATTTGGCGGAAGAACCCTTGAACCTGGGGTCTGGGAGCATCCAAAACTCTTTCCGAAGGTCCGACAGGATTCTGTTGAGCAAGAAGATTAATGGAAAGGAAGCTGCCAGAATAATGGCTGCAGTGGATGTTACCGCTACTTTCTGCCTGCTTATTATGAATAAAAAAATAATACATAGTAATTTGTGGATTATGTGAATAGTGCATGAATTTGAAGATGATTCTTAGCTAAATTCAAAGTGTCCTAATTCTGGGAGTAAATATCATGTCAGCCACCACGATGACTCTTTTGGTGAGGCTCTCGTTAACAAAGCAGTCTTCATCACGCACTATCAGGGTGAATGCTCTCTTGACCTCAACAAATGCTTTCTTCCTTTCTTTTCTCTCCCTCACTTGGGGCATTCTCTATGCTTCTTTTGTATTCTAGACAGGATTTTATCTCAAAAGCTATGAGCCTTACTAATGTTAAGCTGTTTTAAAGAGCTGGACGTATGTCAAGAAGAAAACTATTCAGGGCTGGGTTCCAGAAAATACATACCCAAATGATTTCATTCCTAGCTCAATCACATGGTGTTGTCCTTGGCTGAAATGTGGCGATTAATATTCCCTTCAAATTCTCAAACAGCTAGAAGCTTCTTAAAGGGTTGAGGTTTATGGCAGAGAGTTTTGCTTAAATTTTTAAATTGTTGTTCCATTATAGCAGAAAGTTATTTTTAGTTCATTCTTCTGTATTCTTTGTTCAATAATGTCTAATCCTGAGCAAGGAGAGGCTTCCCAAATTAAGTCACAGATCAGTTAAGGCTAAAGTGAGATTTCTGCTCTTTAATAGTCTTTGACAAGGAGGACAGAAATTCTGGTTTATATAGTTAACAGGCAACAACTTTGGACTCAGGTAAACTGAGGCAATGTGCTCTGCTAAAAAGAGCAGAGAACCGAACTTCTAGAAGGTCTTGGAACTCTTCAGTTTAATTCAACATTTACCAAGAAGTTGTTTTATTGAGGATTCTTTGCTGTCAGCAGAACTACGATGATAATAAGACATGATTTCTTGCCCTAAAGGACCTCAGAGTGTGTGCTTGATGGGGGTGGGGTCCGGGGAGGCAAACACATGAATAAATAATAAGAATAAGACTTGACACTAGACAAGTAAGATAAATAAATGTCTGTTGAACATCAGGCAGAACATGTATAACATGGTAGTGAGTCTCCTTTTTTAAATTATACTTTTTATTTTTCCCTTTATTTTCACAATAATATCATAATAATTCTTATTTCTATCTTACTTTTTCTATTGTTCCTTCCAACTTCTATTAATTCTACCTAAACAGTCTTTTTTAAGTTTTTATTTTAATTCCAGTTATGTAACATACGTATGTTACTAATATATATATTAGTTTCATATGTACATATGAATATAATACAATATATATATTCGTTTCAGGCGTACAATATAGTAACTTAACACTTCCATACATCACTCTGTGCTCATCACAAGTGCACTCCTTAACCCCAATCACCTATTTCACCCATTACCCCACCCTCCAATTCCCCTCTGGTAGCCATCAGTGTTTGTTTCTATAGTTAAGAATCTGTTTCTTGGTTTCCTTTCTCTCTCTCTTTTTTGCCCCTTTGCTCATTTGTTTTGTTTCTTAAATTCCACAGATGAGTGAAATCATATGGTATTTGTCTTTCTCAGACTGCTTTTCATTTAGCATAATACTCTCTAGCTCCATCCACGTCATTGCTGGTGGCAAAATTTCATTCTTTTTTTATGCCTGAGTAATATTCAATTTATATATATATATATATATATATCTTCTTTATCCATTCATCAATCAGTGGACACTTGAGCTGTTTCCATAGTTTGGCTATTGTAGATAATGCTGCTATAAGCATCAGGGTGGATGTACCCCTTCGAATTAGTATTTTTGTATTCTTTGGGTAAATACCTAGTAGTGCAATTGCTGGATTACAGGGTAGTTCTATTTTTAACTTCTTGAGGACTCTCCATACAGTTTTCCAGAGTGGCTGCACCAGTTTGCATTCCCACCAACAGTGCAAGAGGGTTCCCCTTTCTCTGAATCCTCACCAACACCTGTTGTTTCTTGCGTTGTTGATTTTAGCCATTCTGACAGGTGGGAGGTGGTACCTCATTGTAGTTTTGATTCACGTTTCCCTGATGATCAGTGCTGTTGAGCATCTTTTCATGTGTTTGTTGACCATCTGGGTGTCTTCTTTGGAAAAATGTCTATGCATGTCTTCTGCCCTTTTTTTAAATTGAATTATTTGGTTTTGAGGTGTTGAGTTTTATACATTCTTTATATACTTTGGATACTAATCCTTCATCAGATATGTCATTTGCAAATGTCTTCTTCCATTCTGTAGGTTGCCTTTTAACTTTGTTGATTGTTTTCTTCACTGCGCAGAAGCTTTTTATTTTGATGAAGTCCCAATAGTTTATTTTAGCTTTTGTTTCCCTTGCCTCAGGAGACATATCTAGAAAGAAGTTGCTATGGCTGATGTCAAAGAGGTTACATACTGACTGTGTTCTCCTCTAGGATTTTTACGGTTTCAGGGCTCACATTTAGGTCTTTACTTCTTTATTTTGAAAGAGGGAGAAAGACAGAGAGAGACAGAGAGAGCACACAAGCAGGGGAGGGACACAGGGAGAGAGAGAATCCCAAGCAGGCATCATGCTGTCAGCACAGAGCCCCGCATGGGGCTGGAACCCACAAACTGTGAGATCATGATCTGAGCTGAAGTCAAGAGTTGGACACTCAACTGACTGAGACACCCTGGTGCCCCTCACATTTAGGTCTTTAATCCATAAAAGGGCAACATGTCTTGACCTTCAAAATATATGGTATGGAAATCAATGAAATTCAAACTCTGCAAGTACATAATTCAGTGAGTGAATCAAATTACGTACTCTATTTTATCTTTGTGTGGGGGGAAAAAAACCCAACCAGGAATAGCTGACTAAAGATATTGTAATTGATGAGACCTATCTCTACTTCTAAAATCCTCAAAGGAATTCTAAAATATGGGCATTTGAGGTCCTTTCCGGACATTGGGAGTCATTTGGTCCATGATGCATAGTAAAAATGAGGATAGCATCCATGATGGTTTTCCCCAAATTGTGCCCATTCCTAGGCTGAGAAGCCATGAGAATTCAGTCCCAATATTGTGTTCAGTCTCCCAAGGGAGCCCACAAAGCACTCCAGGGACAGAAGCTTGGGCAACTGGCCATTGGGGCCTTAGCCCATGTTCCAACAAGTAGAAGGAGAGCCCAGGGGTTAAGGAAAGCTAGGATGATTCCAGATACTGAAAATGAATGTGCTTCAAACCTGCGGAAAGAGAAAACTATTTTTTGTCCTCCCACAGACTGGATTTTGCCCCTACCCCCTTCCACTGATTTTTCCTCCCTGGCCATCCCTAAGTCTCTGAATTCTGCCCATACTGTTCAATGCACACACCAATCTTTCCATTCTTTGAGCAGTTGAGCAGCTAACTCTTTTCTGTGTCCTAGACATAGATCTTGGCTCCTCAATCATATTCTAAGCTAAGACACTCATCCATCCAAAACTGGAGCACCTACTATATGCCAGGCATCATGCCCAGTGCTGGGACACCACGGTGAACAAGGTCTCTGCCCTAAAGATTCAGACTAATAAAGGACACAATTATACACTATGAAAAGTGTGAGGGAGGGAATTAGCAGGTGTTATGATAGAAAATAATAAGCAGAACATCTCAGAGGAGGCAACCTGGACACCGAGACCTAAAACAAGAGCAAAGGTGAGCCACACAAAAAGGGCAGAGGTTAGAGGACATTCCAGGCAGAGGCACTGTAAAGGAACAGGACTGTAAAGGAACAGCACTGTAAAGTGGAAGGACTTTGGCCTCCTCAAGGAAGTGCAGATGGCCAGCGTGACTAAAGCGAGCAAGGTGGGAGGAAGCAGGAGCTGAGGCTGGAGGTGAGCAGGGCTGCAGCTGGACCCCAATGTTACATTTATATTCATTCAACTTTGGTGCCCAGTCCATGCCTCCCTTCAGTGATCCCCTTAACGCCCAGCACAGACCTTTGCTCAGGGTAAACTTTCAGCAAATACTAGACAGCTGAAATGATTGAGAGGCTCCAGTCTTGCACCACCCCCACCCCCAGCACCCCCCACCCACCATTCATTATCTGACCAACTTCAGAGTCAGGACTCAGGACAGCTGCTCCTCAATCCTTGTGTTTGATCACGTCCAGCCCTCATCCATGCTTTTCCCAGGAAATGGGGAGCTCAGTGGATGAGAATGACTTTGGTGAGTACATCTCATCGCTGATCGGCTTTCTTTTTCTTTCAGCTTTATTGAGGTGTAATTGACAAATAAAATGGTAAGATAGTTAAAGTGTACAATGTGATGATTTGATATGAGTATGCATTATGAAGGGATTCCCCCATCAAGTTAATTAGCACATCCATCACCTCATGGATTTACCTATTTACTTATTTATTTAGTGAGAATATTTCAGTTCTTCTCTCTTAGCAAATTTCAATTATACCATACAGCGTTATCAAACCAATTTGCTTCTCAGAGGTGGTCCAGCAGTGCAATGAAAGTCTGAGACTTGGGAGCCAGGCTTCTGGAGATTCTTACCCTGTTTCATTCTCCTCCAAGCTGTGCACTGTGGGGTAAATCAGTCCACCTCCTGAGCCTCAGATTCCTTTCCTGTAAAATGGGACTATTAAGAGTGCTTTCGCCTAGGGTTTCTGTGAGGATTAAAATGTATGATGCATGAAAAGCCCTTCACACAGAGCCTGGCACATCATGAGCTCTTAATCAATGATTCGCTATTGGTGTTTTATGATTAGCATTAGCATTATCAACCATGGCCCTTAAAATACCCCAAATTTCCAATTCCACCCTTCCCTTTTCTATTTGGAGAAACCCTGGGACACAGCTGGATGCCTCTTCCCCTGTGATGGCTTCTTAGACACCGCGGGGGGGGGGAAAAGCACTGACTCACTCCTCTCTCGGCCACTGCAGTGAACTGTGTGCTCTGCTTCGGTGACATTTGATACTCACCGCGGTGCGTGGCAATGGTCTGTCTCCCCTGTGTGACTGTGGAGTCCGTGAGAACAAAGGCAGTGACTTTGTGCAATAACTGTCGAATCAAGGTTCACATTTTTTCACATTTTAACATCTCTGAACTCGAGGATGCATCTTACGAACAATGGCATGGTGCAGTCAACTGACAGTTCTCTTTTCTTAGCATCATATGAAATAATAACGTGTCTTACAACAGATGGCATCTTACGTTAGATAAATATGATAGCTCTGGGGATCGGCTTCAGAGACACACTGCTGGGGTCTCCTATTTGGTACGTGACCTTGAGTGAGTTACATACTTAACCTCTCTCTACTGCGGTTTCTGATCTGTGCACTAGACATAAAAATTGTATCTCCCTCAGCCAGTAGTTGTAAGGCGTCACTGACTTAATATATTGTAAGGTATTTAGGATAGTGCCTGGCACACTTTAACGTTGTAGAATTATTGGCTACTGTTCTTTGTGTTCCTGGTGGCTAGGGTGGTAACTGGCCAGACTGGGGGCTTAATAAATACGTGACAAATAAGTAAAAGAGCAAAAGAACTCACTAACCTTGACAGCCATAGGAGCAGAGGCTCCGCTCTTCCTTTGAGAGGCTCCTGCACCCAGCTGCTTGCTCCCACCTCCACCTCCGGCATCACACCCCCAGTCAGCCACCCAGACAATAGGGGTTCCAAGGACAGGTGGTTTCAGTCCAATATGGGCTCCGACAGACAGACAATCTTTGCTTCGGGGCTCAACATCAACCCCACCCAGACTCTCAGAGCTGGACCACACAGAGGCCTGAGATTCTTCCTATCCATCTTCCTTCCTTCCTTCTCTTCTTCAACAGCTATCGAACTTCTATGTGGTGTGGGACACTCCCCGCCCCCCGCCTTCTCCTGTTCCTCCCCTAAATCCCTCACAGACCTTTCCTTCCCTCAGTCTCTTCCTTGTCTAATTCCACCTTGGCCTCTGCTTCTCAGAGGGCCCCTCCTGAAGGACACAGTAATGCCTACCTGGACCCAAGCAGTGCTTCTGCGTCTCCTGCCTCGTCAAGCGTAATGCTGCCAGAGGAGAAGCAACAGAGATAAGAGGATGTGGAACAGCCCAGGAAGAGCTCAAACCCACTGAAAACCCAGTGCCATTGGGCACAACCATGTCAGGATTTCAGCAAGCATGCACAAAGCCATATTTGCTTACTGAGGAAAACCCCTTCTCCCTTGGAGGCCCCAGAAAGGCTGTCTGAAACCCCGCTGTAAAAGGCAAAACTAAGCGGGGAACCTGAGCCACGGTCTCTCCCCTCCTGCCCTGTGGTGGACCTGGAAACCTTGAGAACATTTCCTCGGTTCTTTGTGCCCTCTGCCAACCAGACCATGCCTCACTTGGGTTGTGTCTGAACAGAGCCGCCAGAAATTCTGTCATTGGGATCTTTTCTTGGCCAGGAGCCAAAGAAGCCCCGTTTTATACTCTGTTACCAAGAATAGATTCTGTTTCCTCCCAATCCTGTGCTTAATTCAAGAGTAGCTAAAAATGCTAGGTCAACACACATGCTATTTTTATTCCCACCTCCCATGTGCACACCCTTCTCCGCTTCGAAAGGGTAGCCTTTCAAATCCTGGAGTTACACATCAGCCCAGTTGTTGCCATGGAAAAAATGAAAATAATGCTTTCTCTCAATCAGATGGGCACTTGTTTCTATGGCCTGCCCCTTCCTCACCTGGCCTTCCTGTCTCACTGCCTCTCTCAGGACAAGGACCACATGAAAAAAGGAGGCTTTGGTTTCTGTCCAGAGAAACCAATGACTACTGGAGACAACTCATAGAGGCCTCAAGTTTGGCTTATGCTTTAGCCACCACCATTACCAGACCTGAATTCCAGGACAGCCCTTTACCCATTAGAAGTATACCATCTCAGGAGGCCTCCCTGCCGGAAAGGCCCAGATAGCTTACAAATGACTAACACATAACACGTACTCAGGAAATCATTTTGAAATGCCAAATGGATCCTGTACCATGTTAGTATGTAAAAATGGAAAACCAATAAAATGGAAGGTAACTGTTTGTATTTTTAAAAAAATGTTCTTTGTGTTTTGCATGGTTGATAATATTTCTTTAAATAGTCAACTCTCTTTGCACCTGGATGGCTCAGTCGGTTTAAGCATCCGACTTCGGCTCAGGTCATGATCTCATGGTTTGTGAGTTCGAGCCCTGCATCGGGCTCTGTACTGACGGCTCAGAGCCTGGAGCCTGCTTTGGATTCTGTATGTCCCTCTCTCTCTCTCTCTGCCCCTCCCCTGCCTGTGCTCTCTCTCTCTCTTACACCCTCTCTCAAAAATAAACAAAAGCATTTCATAAATAGATAAATAGCCAACTCTCCAAGCACAGACACGGGAGGGTGACTTTACACAGATGCACATTTTTAGAGTAATTTTTGAGAGACTTATCTACGGTGAAAAGCTAGGCATTGACGCTCCCTCTCCAGCTGCAAAGGCTTCTTTCTTCTCAGCTTCTAGGTTGGAGTTCACAGGCTCCCAGGCGGTGGCAGAGTGACTTGAGCCTGGACGCACCAGGCTGCTCTTAGTTGAAGGATCTCTGTGGGCCAACGAATGGCTCTCCTGCCAGCACCCACCCCACCCCAACCCCCCTTCCCTGAGCTCTGGGTCAGGGACGTGTTTGCACCTGGAAGGGGTCTGGGCAGGGCTGGTGAGGATTGAAGGTGCCCAGAAATTTGAGAGGACTGGGGAGCCAAGGTTCTGAAGAAGCATGCTGATTCAGACCCTAAAAAGGATCACATTCCACCCCACCTAGGTGCTGACTATGCCCTCCAGGGATCGTCTGGAGGAAGAGTTCTCAGTTGGGGATACACATTAGATTCATGCCGGAGAGATTTTGTTTTTAATGCTAAAGGCACGGCCCTCTGCCCAGAGATGCTAATTCATTTGGAGATGAGGCCCCGGGAATGAGTGTTTTTGAAAAACTCCCCCAGGTGATTTGAACATGCAGCCACCGAGAACCCCTGTAGTAAACAGCTGGTCACCCACCACCTGACCACACTTCTTGGGCCTCGGTCAGAACGAGACAGGCTTTTGTGAAGAGAAATTTAGGAGCAATGACAGCATGTGTGGTGTCTGGGGAGCAAACATATCCATTGTATGGACATCTTCACATGTGTGTAAAATGTATATTTAAGTGTATACAATGTGTGTGATACATATGGATGCAGGCAAAACCAAAAATAGCCTTGGTCTTGAGAGTTTCCTCATGAGACAACTTTTAGGTTTTGAATTCTATTTTTTTTCCTGCTACTATTTTAAAACATTGATATTATGGACAAACATGGTAGGATTCCATTTATATGAGGTACAAAGAATAATCAAATTCGGACACAGAAAGTTAGAATAGTGGTTCTCAGAGGCTTGGGGAAGGAAGGGGATGGGGAATTACTGTTTAATGGGTAGAATTTCATTTGGGAAGATGAAAGTGTTCTGGAGATGGATGTTGGTGATGGTTGCACAACCATATGTATTCACTTAATGCAAATGAATTGTATACCTAAAAGTAGTTAAACTGGAGGTGCCTGGGTGGCTCAGTCAGTTAAATGTCTGGCTCTTGCTTTTGGCTCAGGTCATGATCGCATTGTTCATGAGTTCGAGCCCTGCATTGGACTCTGTGCTGATAGCACAGGACCCTGCTTGGGATTGTCTTTCTCTCTCTCTGAAAATAAATTTTAAAAACTAGATAAACTGATTTTTTTTCAGTTGAATTACAAGATGTTGTATCATTTTGGATAACTTTTAAGGTTCCAAGTTTAACAAGCTCCCATGATGCATATAGCGTTGCACCGAATCTTGGAAATAAATCAGTTCCTTCTTCCCTTAGATACCTCAGAGGTAATCTCCGCTTCCTGCCTGTGGGTCCTTTAGACTAGGGACCAATACCCAGAGATCTCCACTCCAAATGTATTGCTCCCCAGAAGCCTTTGAGACTTCCAACAGAGCTGCTCACAAAAGTTGTCACCTATTCCTCCCACCTCCACCACCGAGACCCTCATCTCACAGCTATTCGTAACCATCCAGAAATTCTCAGGGGTTTTTTAATTCATAGGCCTCATGAACCACCACAGCCAGCTCTGAGGATGTTTGAATGGAGCATCAGGGTTTGTATGTAGGGAAAGAAGGGCGGTAAAGTGGGACTTCAGATGTCTTTGAGCATAGGGTAAGTGAACACAAAGAACGAATTAGTTCCAATTTTGTCAAATGAATGGCACTTAAATGACAATAGCATAAGTGGCCAAAATGAATCAGCTCTTTCATTTATGCATACTTCAAAAAACTATGGAGGAGCCACGATGAGCCAAGACTTGTCATAGTGGCATTGCAAGGACTCTGAGAAGTCCCTGACCAGTTGCAGAGATTAAATGGGCTCTAATTGTAGAACATGAGAAGGGCCATAAGCAAGGTTCAAATACCACTCTTTTTCTTGCAAGGGCCAGAAATACATCAAGGCTTAAGTTAAAAAGGATGTACTGGCTCACAGGATAGAAAAGTCCAAGGCAAGTTTGCTTTCAAACAAAGCTGGATGCTCGTCCTCAACATCTTTTGAATTTCTCCTCTTATCTCTTAACTCTCTATAGTCTTTGTTCAGGGACAAGCTCACTGTAGTGGTGATCAGAATGCTCTAAGCTAACTTCCTACACGATTAGCAAATTCCACTTGAAGAGAGCTATTTTCTAAGAGTGCCAACTAGAATTCTAGAAGTCTTAGTGAGATAAAGTACCTATCTCTAAAACTGGAAGGATGAGGAAACACAGGGGTTGGCTCTACCCAAACTATATAGATTAGGTGAGGGGTGGAGGAAATGTTTCCCAGTGGAAATAGAGCTACCCTAACCAGAAGAGGGGATGGAACCTGGCCAAACAATTCTTCTCACCACACTGTGGAAGTTTAGATGAGGTAATAGGCCTGATCTCCTGGAGGAAATCAGAGAAGGCTTCTCAAAGGGACCAGTATTTAAATCGATCTTAAAGACCTTAAAAATGGGTAGGATCTGGTCATGGAAGGAAGAAAAGGTTGAAAGAAAGAGCCCACCATGGTAAACAAACAAACAAACAGAACAGCAAGAAAAGTATGAATACTAATCAATGATTTTAGATGAGAAGATTCTGTGTAATCAGTCTATTATTAGGTGGTACAAGTTGGTCCAGAGAGAACAACACTGAATTGAGGCAGGTTAGATCCCTGAACCCAATTCAGAAAACTGCCTTGGACGGTTTTGGTCTTTCAATAATGATAATAGGATTTCTTGAAAATGAGCAGGGCAAGAAATGATGCAATTTTACGTGACCTAAATGTCACATCATAGTCACTCTTGATCAAAACACACAATATACCTATAGAAGTTGCTGAGGAAGACTATTCTTTAGGTTGGGGTATAATTTGTGAAGTAAATTTTCTTTTGGCACTCTTGGATTTTTGTTTTGCCTTCTAATGTACAGTGAGACAAGGGAGAACTTTACCCATTACAAGACTTTCAATGAGCCTCATGTAAAAAAACAGGTAAGAGTTTGAAGTACAAGATACTAAATAAGAAAGCAAAATCAGGTCTTAGGGTTTGGATATTTTCTTTTGTTTTACTTTTTTGCCCATAAAAAATATAATAGAAGTCCACAAAAAGGATTATTTAGGAAAAACAGAACTCCATGGCCTGCTTCAGCTGCCATTCTAAGAGCACCTTTTCAGATACAAGTTCTCTTCCAAAAAATTCTTGGAAATTCTGAGAGGTTTTGTAATATTGAATGCTTTCAAGGCTCAAAGCCTGAGCAAGACAATAGCATCAGACCTAAAAATGCTTCCAAATGTCTAAGGTTCTCTTATTTAAAATTTTTAAATCCCAACTATATCTGTCTTGAACCCAATCCATGGTCCTGAAAGCAGTGAATTTTTATTTCATTGGACACTCCTCCTTACGGACCCACTCTACATGGGAGGCAGTTCTGATAAACCGTAAGTAACCATGGCTCTCCAGGTGTTCCCTCAACAAATACAAAGAACCGGCAAGTAGAGCCAAAGAGCTCAAGAAACAAAACCATAGCCAACATTTATTCTTGGTTTTTGTCACTACGTCTTTCATGCGTTCATATTTTCTTTTACCGTTAAATATACAGTAACCAAAACTATTAATATACACATAAAGAAAACACGTGCAGCATGTAAGCATGGTAGGTAGTAAGTAAGTCTAGTCAGTGGTTGGTTTCTGCACCAAGATTGATGAAAGGGGCCTGTGTGGCTTGTGCCATTCCCAAGTGGAAGAACCTCAAACGAAGAGCACTATGAGCCACAGTGAGCCAAAGAAGGCTACTAACACAAGAGAGTGTCTGTTCACACCAAGGGACGGCGTTCCTATTTTATTTTTTTCCTGAGATTTCCCTTTGTCCTGGTCTCCAACAAATGTCTTAAAATTAGTACAATACCAAATGAGACATGAGGAAGGAGACATAGGATAGAAGTGGGAGAAAGTATGAGTGGAATCCAGGAAGTTCTGTGGTGGAGGACTGATAAATCTCGATAAGGAGAAAGTGAACAGAAGAGTTCATCAGTCCATCTTTCCCTAAAGGGAAAAAACACATACATTTTTGGCTTTGGATAAATAGCGAAGGCTTTTGCAGAGGGGAAAGTGTCATGGGAAAATGGAAAATGTCTCTAATGTCTATAGCACATGAAATATCAAAGAGTAATAAAATATTAAAGGGCAAGAGGGTATATCTGTAAAAAATTACAGAGCACATGTTGGACAAAAAGTAAAATTATGAGATTAAATGGTTGTGTTACTGAAATAGCACTTGGTACATAAACTCAAACATTCCTGTTCAAATTCAGTTTCTCAGAGGTTGGGCTTCGGATGCCTGAGCACTTTCGACAGTATCTTTGCCTTCATTCTTCTTTATTCGGATAAACACAACTGCTAAAATTATACCTAAAAGAGAAAATTCAAGGTCAAAGAGATGGAATCTTAAATTGTACTATCACATTTGTTTATGAAGTAATACCCGGGTAGGAAAAAGTGACTCATGTAACTTCATTTCTTTCTGTGGGTCAACAAAGTTTCGTTGTCCTGGTGAATAAGGGATTCTAGGCATTGGCTTCCTTGGGTTCATAAGCTTATCATTTATCTTGGTCAGTAAGTACGTATCAACTCCCAAATCATACCTATGCTGGTGGCTATTGCTGGGTCTTTACCAAGAAATATAGGACCTAATGTATGTGGCTGACTAAGTGCATGAGCATCTGGCAGACTTCTTGAACTTTGGACCTACTCAGTGAACGTTGATTCCAGTCCTTCATCCTCTTCTCTAGAGGAAATAGTCCAGTGAGAACAACCAGAAAGCTGTTCTCTGACCTGTTCGCCTACCTAAAGCTCGGGTGTGTCCACACCAGTTATCACATTTTCTTTGGTGCCTTCCTCATAGCTCCAGCTTGAGTAGACTCCCTAATCTTTCTGGTTCCTCCTATCTCTGAACACCTACAAAATTACATTGTGCGTTTTAGCAGTAAATGTGTACTATAAACCAGAGACCAATATGGAAAAGGGGAGTTGTTTTAAGGAAATTAACCTGCAGTAAATTTATAGGAGGAATCGTGGCAGAAAAGACTGGATACTCAGAGACCCATTAAGAATATTGCACTAATTCCAGGGTATCTGGGTGGCTCACTCGGTTAAGCATCCGGTCATACTCAGGTCATGATCTCATGATTCGCGGTTTCAAGCCCTGCATCGAGCTGTCAGTGCAGAGCCTGCTTTAGATTCCCTGTCCCCCTCTCTCTCTGCCCCTCCCCTGCTTTTGCTCTCTCTATCAAAAAGAAAAAAATAAACATAAAAAAAAAAAAGAATCTTGCACTAATTCCAACCCTACTTTGAAAAAAGTAAGGGCATGAAACTGTAAGATCCTATTACTTCTAGCTCCAGATATCCCCAGACTTACCCAGTCTAACTTGTGGCAAAATTATGGCTTTACATGGTCATCTGAGAAACTGCTATTTGGTGCATAAACTCAAAAAATCCTTTCAAGATGGGAGGGAGGAGAGAATAAGAAAAGGCATAGAGGTAGAAGGAAGCTTAAGTGAGTGAAAACTCAAAAGTCTAGCTCAATTAGTATGAAAGGGTATGCACCAGCCTGTGATCAGGGGGAAAAGATGATCCCCATGCATATGTTAGGATGAGTAGTGACTATGTCACAAAGGCCCTTCCATGTCATGATAATGAGGAATCTGGATGGAATGGTATAAGGAAATGAGGTCCCTTTTAGAGCTGCGAATCAGAGGATAGCAGCAGAAAAGACCAAATGCTAAGAGAACAAGTAAGAATTCTTAGAATAATCCCAGCCTTCCTTTTCAAAGAGAAGGGATGTGAAATGGTATAAACCCCTTCAGTAAAGTGGATGTGACTTGGTGAAGTATCTATTTCTAATATTTAACTTATGGTGAGGACAACAATTGAAAGAGGACCTCTTTGAGCACTGAGCGTTTCACAAAAAAAGAAGACGGCTAGAAGTGGGGACCCTGCTGTTTAGCCTGGCCAGGGCCAAAGCAGAATAAGGCCCATGATAAGCTCGACTTGTTCTGGGGTAACAAAGAATTAGTCTACCATCATGAAAATACTCTAAGGGAAGGTCTGCAACATTTTGGGTATGTAAGCGTCTCCACCGGAAGGCTAATTCTACCTGTTCCAACAACGGTAGACTGGCCTGTAAGCTCTGTGAGGGTAGGATCCGTGTATATCTTGCCCATCACCTATCCCCCACATCAAGCACCGTGCCTGCCGCATAGCAGGGGCACAGTTACTGAATCTCTCTCTCCTGTATCACAAAAGCTTGGACACTAGCCACAAAACATAACAATTTATGCTTTAAAGCCTCTTGTGTGATATTTCCCAACTAACCAATGATAGGTAATGGGTGGTATTAAGGCAGCAGATCTCAACTAGGAGAGTCTGATGGTTTGCTGGTAATGCATATTCCTGGCTGTTTGCCTAGAACGTCAGTAAGCAGCCAGCAGACCAGCCCCGAAGACAGACCCTGAGGTGAAGGTTTCTAAGGCCCAGAACAGGAATCCTTGAATCTGAGAAATTATACTCACCAATAACCAAAAATGTGGTCAGGAGTATACCAACTGCCATGCCCACAGTGGGCATCCCAGGCTGGTGACCTGCTGGCTGAAAACAATGTCCTTCCACACATGTGCAGAAAGTAACTAAAACGCAAAACAGTATTTGGTAAAATATATTTTCAAGCAAAAAGTTTGCAAAATCCTATATCAAAGACAGGAATTCTCTCAAACTACCCATGGTGACAGACATCATCCCAAGTTGCCTGTGGCAAAGTACCTACCTGGCAAAGAGACTACACCTTCCAACGGTGGCCGGCCACCATCACTGATGCGGATTGGGACACTGTAAAGTCCCTCTTCAAAGTTAGTGTGCTTGGTAGAAAGTTTGGCATGAGTTCCTGTCAGAATAGGGGGAAAAAATGAATGACATAAAAACACAACCTTATACCCATGTATCAACAGGAATAAAGCTCACCTTTGCAATATAATACTACGGTTGGCCAGGAAATTATTCGATATGAGTTAAATTACCCAAAGTATCACCACTCAACATTGCCTTCCATAACGTCAAACAGGATGCCAAAGCACCCTTTAATTTCTCAATTTATGATTGCTCTGTAGAATAAATACTACTAACTATCATAGCTCTGTAGCTATGTTTTATAACATTAGACTGAATGAAACACTGAATTAGAAAAAGAAAAAATATTTGAAGACGTAACTGCTAAATGATTTTCCAAATTAGGTAAAAAATCTAAGTCCTCAGATCCAAGAAGATTAGTAAATCCCAGGAAAAAGAAAAACAAAGTGACACTAAGGCACATAATAATCAAATTGCTTAAAACTAGTGAGAAAGATAATCCTGTGTGTGCGTGTGTGTGTGTGTGTGTGTGTGTGTGTGTGAAAAAGAAAATCTTAAAAGCATCCAGAGGAAAAAGGATAAATTACATTTAAGGGAACAAAGAAGAAACGGTGCAATCCAGGACACCGGGGGGAAAACATCTTCAAAGTACTGAGAGACAGAAGTCTCAATAAATTTAAAAGTATTTTAGCCAATTGTCCCCTGGTTGCTAAGCAATTAAGTTAGAAATCCATAATCAAAGATGTGGGAAATCCCCATGTATTTGGGAACTATATAACACACTTCTAAGTAAGCCATGGGTCACAGAAGAAATCTAAAGGGAAATTAGGAAGTATTTGGAATGGAATGAAAATGGAAACACAACACGTCAAACTTTGTGGGCTACAGCTAACATGACACTAAGACATAAAATTATTGCACCAAATGCCCACAATAACAAAGAAAAACTTTCCAAATTAATTGCCTCAGCTTCCACCTTAATAAAAATAAAACAAGAAGAACAAATTAAATTCAACATAAGAAGAATAAAGGAAATAATAAAAATCTGAGCATTGAAATACAAAACAAAAATGCAGGAAAAAAAATCTATGAAATCAAAAGCTGGTTCTTTGAGAATATCAGTAAAATTAATGACCTCTAGCCAGATCGATCAGGAAAAAAAAAAGAGACAACCTTCCAATATCAGAATGAGGTGACGATATCACTGCAGAGTCTGTAGATTTTAGGAGAATAATAAAACCATATGACAAATAACTTTGTGCCAATAAATTAGACAAATCAAATGAAACAGACAAATCATTTAAAAGACGCAAACTAATAAGTTCAACCACGAAAAAATCTATAATTTAAATAGCCCTGTATCTATTAATGAAATTGAATTTTTTAAGCTTATTTATTTTGAGGGAGAGAGAGCATGAGCAGGGAAGCGGCAGAGAGAGAGGAAGAGAGAGAGAGAAAATCCCAAGCAGGCTCCATGCTATCAGCTCTCAACCCAACGTTGGGCTCGATCTCAGGAACCATGAGATCATGACCTGAGCCGAAATCAAGAGTTGGTCACTTAACTGACTGAGCCACTCAGGTGCCCCAAGAAGTTGAATTTTTACTTAAAACTTTTTATAAAGACAACTCTGGGTCCAAATGGCTTCATAGTAGATTCTACCAAACATTAAGAGAGAAATAAAAAACAATTCTACACAAACTCTTCCAGATAATTGAAGAAGTAGAATATTTCATAACTCATTCGATGAAGCAGCATTACTCTGACATCAAAACCTGACAAAGACATTACAAGGAAAGAAAGATATAGACCAATATCCCTCATGAATACAGATGGAGAAATCCTTAAAATTTTTGCAAATCAAATCCAGCAATACATAAAAATGCTAATATTTCACCACCAAGTAAGCATTATACCAGGAAGAGATTGGTTTAAGATCTAGAAGTTGATTCCAAAAGTTGATTGACACAATTCACCAAATCAATAGACCAAAAAAATCAACCATACAATCATCTCAATAGATGCAAAAGAAGTACATGAAAATTTTAGCATCCATTCCTAGTTAAAAAAAAAACAAAAACAAAAAACAAAACAAAACAAAAAACCTCTGTGCAAGTTAGGAACAGAAGATAAACTCCTTGATCTGATACAAAAAAACTATAGCAAACTTTATACTTAATGGTCAAAGCCTAAGTGCTTTCTCCCAAGATCAGTTTATTTCTACTCTCACTACTTTGATTCAACATTCTACTGATGGTTTTAGCCAGTAATAAAAAAATACAATATGATTGTCCATGTAGAAAGTCTTTGGAGGGGCGCCTGGGTGGCTCAGTCAGTTAAGCTCAACTTCAACTCAGGTCATGATCTCATGGTTAGTGAGTGTGAGCCCCATGTCAGGCTCTGCACTGACAGCTCAGAGCCTGGAGCCTGCTTTGGATGCTGTGTTTCCCTGTCTCTCAGCCCCTCCCCTGCTCATGCTCTGTCTCTCTCTGTCTCTCAATAATAAATAAATGTTAAAAAAAAAAAAAACTAAAAAAAAAAGACACTGTTACAAAATGCAAACACAAGTCATAATCCATGAGAAAATATTTGCAAGCATATATCTGACAAAGAACTGATACCTCGATTATAGAAAGAATGCTAGAAGTCAACAATAGAAGGCCAACAGCCAAATGTTTCAAATGGGCACAAAATTTGACCAGCCCCTCCACCTGTGAAGATATATGGGTGGCAAATAAACACATGAAAAGATGCTCAACACCATTAGTCTTTAGGGAAACTTACATTAAAACCATAATGAAATGCTACTGCACTCCCACTAAAATGGCTACTATTAAAAAAAACCAAGCAGAGCAAGTATTGGGAGGAATGTTGAGCAACCAGAACCCTCATAGACTGCTGCCGATGTAGAACGTTACAAACTGGAAAGCAATTTGCCATTTTCTGAAAACTTTAACCATACAGCTACCATATGACCCAGCCATTCCACTTCTAGGTATTTAACCAAGAAAAATGAAAGCATATGCTCCTACAGAATTCTTGGTCACAATGCTCACAGCAGCTTCATTTGTAACAGCAAAGACTGGAAGCAAACCAAGTGACAGTCAAGAAGTGAATGGCTAACAAACTGAGAGCGTCTTACCATGGAATGCTACTCCATAATCGGAAGGAATGAGTATTGATACACAGAACGACATGGAGAAATTCCAGAATAAGTAAGCTAAGGCAAAAACAGCCAGCCAAAAAGAGCACATACTGTATTATTTTATTTAGATAAAATTCGTGAAAATGCAAACTAATCTATAGTGATGAAAAGCAGAGCAGCCATTCCCGGGGATGGGGGGTGGAGGACTGGCGGGGTGGGGGTGGGGTGGGAAATGAGGACTGCACCTAGAGCTGGAGCATGAAAAATCTTGGGGGGTGGTGAAAATATTCTTATCCTTATTGTGATGAGGGCTTCATGGGGTCTACATTTATCAATTTCTATAAAATTGTGCACTTTAAATATGTGCCGTTTATTGTGTGACAATTATTTTTCCATGAAGGTGTTTTTAAAAACCATTATGAAATCTGTCCCTCGGTGGCCATTGGAAATTTTGCAAATGCTGTTCAGATTGTCCAACTGCCCCTATACACTAAGGGGGATGCTGTATGTTAATCTCTCCTCCCTCCGAAGCCCAGGGCTTTCTTCCCCCTGGAGAGCTCCCCTCTACAGGTTCTCAAAGCATGAGCTTCCTCCGTGCAGCATGGGGGAAAACTCTGTGTTGAGTGCCACCGCAAGCACACCAAAGCAAATAAAAACTAATTTTATCATCCGTCAGTGTTTTGTTCAACTCACCGTTGACTCTCGAAACTTTCCAGTCATTTTGTGAGCTTTCACTGACGAGGGAATATGAAAAGTGTGGACTCGGAAATGACCGCTGATCATCATCAGTCACCTCAAAAATGAGAGTCCCCTCTTGGTGGAGGGGATGGCACAGAAACAAGCCCGTGTACTCCTTGGCTAGCCGAGGGGGGTTGTCGTTGACATCCAAGAGGGTCAGGTGGAAACTGGCTATGGAGCTCTGGGAGGAGCCGCCTAAGGAAGTAAGGGATTGAAACATGATATCAGCTTTCTCATTTTCCTCATAACGTGACAAGATACCTTCTTTTCTTTAAAATAAATAAATAAATACACACACACACACACACACACACACACACTCTTAAAGCAGTTGGTATGCTGAAGTAGTAGAAAGATAACAAGCTTTTAGAATCAGACCCGCTTTCGTTTCCTGGTTAAAAAGTCTTAGTGATGATAATAATAACTAAGATTTACACACTAATATTTTATACGTATTACTTCAAAACAACTCTGATGTGCATTTACTGATGACAAGACTGAGGTTCAGAGAAGTCGTGTGACTTGCTCAAGGTCACACAGCAGTAGAGAGGCCTCCATCCCAGGAAGTCTGACTCTAGAGCCCATAACCGCTCCTCAGCACTGACTCGGGCATGTTTGTGGTTTTCTACACCCCGTTTCTTCAGCTGTACAACATGTGACTTTGTGAGGATCCCATGTGTCGTGTTTGTTGAAAACAGTAAAGGGCTGCGCGAATGTTATTTTCTGTGGTGTAGTGATGAAAGATTTAGACCCTGTAGCCTTAATGGTTGGTAGCTGTGTGACGGTGGGCAAGTTACTTAACTTCTCAGTGCCTTGATTCCCTCGTCCATAAAATATGGCCAATAATAGTACTTACCCAAAGTGTTGTATGAGGATTAAGTTGTCACACTGAGTGCTTGAAACAAGGATGCCAGGGCAACATAAACACTGACTCTCCTCATTCTCCCTGACATCAATCACAGATACCAGTTCCACAATTTCTGACCCCATCCCGTTTCAATTCCAGTGAACCCTGTCTTCCTGCTTTGCTTTTCAACTGTCTTCTAGGGCCCTGACCACATTTAACCAAAGGGGGAAAAGACACTGTGCTCTTGAGGTCGTTTCAGGCATCATTTCAGAGCCAACAAGGGGTGCAGAGCATTGAATCCTGATTTTGATTTGTGAAACTTCTAAAATGTGAGAGGCCTCTAGGACACATCCAAAGTCAAGCGTTAATCCCCATGGTATGTTGTAGCGGAATGCGTGGCACAAAGGCTCAGCCAGAAACTTCCTGATTACTCGGGAGCTTTTAAATCAAGAGTTAAAGGTATACAATGTGATAATGGAATATGCATCTGTGGAAACACGCAAGGGAGAAAGACCGTCTCCCCACCCCCGCCCCACCCCCACTTCAGCAAGGCCCGTCTGCTTGCACACAATCGTTCCAAATTTGGCACACACTTCGGCATTTCTACCCTCATTGGCTTAATCTGACTGTGGTGCTTTTGTTTTTCTTAATCTTTTCACAGGCAGGAGCCATTTTTATGATTTCCATCCACTGGAATGTTCCCCATTCCACCTCCCAACCCTGGGCCTCACATTTTGAGAGTTTATTTATTTATATATTTTTTTTGGTCTAAAACTGTATTTATTTAGTCCCAATTTGTTCAATTCTCATTTTCTGGTAAACCAGGCAGATATATTTACTATTTAATTAGAGGCTTCAACCAGCATAAGAACAACAGAATTTCTACTCTAAGTTAGAAAACTCCATTTAAATGCAAAGAAGCCTCATGTTTTAATCACCAGCCTTATCACTGGTAAGCATGCTATTCCTGTGGATTTATGTTGATTTTAATTTTTTAAATTCCCTGGAACTCTACGTTCAAAGTCAGTGGGGATATATAGCACCACAACGGGATCCAACGGAATGCAAAGATTCTGCAGGATGATTCAAACATCCTGGGCTCATCTATATACGTCTTTTCTTTCAAATGGTCACCTGATTTCATCAAAACAGAGATACCCAGGGCCAGCCAAACCTAGTGAATCAGAATCTCCAGGGGTGAACTCCTCCTACCTTATTGAACAGTCTCCCAGGTGATTCTGGCACATATCCAAGTTGACAACATGGCATAAAACACTTTCTGTCTCAGGGGTACCTGGGTGGTGCAGTCGGTTAAGCGTCCAACTCTTCATCTCCACTCAGATCACGCTCTCACAGTTTGTGAGTTTGAGCCCCACATCAATCGGGCTCTGCACCGATGGCACTGAGCCTGCTTGGAATTCTGTCTCTCCTTCTCTCTGCCCCTCCCCTGCTTGTGCTCTCTCTCTCTTTCTCAAAATAAGTAAATAAACTTAAAAAAATTTTTAAAAAAAAAATATTTTCTGTTTCAGAAAGGATCAGACCTGAACCACTGCAATCGCAGGCTGAAAGAGCAAGTAATGGTCTAGGTCAGCAGAGCAGTGGTTTGGCCCTGCTCTCAAGAGAAACCCACAAGCACTTTGGAGGAAGGGGAGGGAGTTCAGCGGGGACACAGACACCTGCCCAGAAGCTGTAGTCCCTCCAGGAACAAGAGCGAGTGGCAGCAGCTCTCTTGCTGCCTAGCCAGCCTGCAGGTGCACCCCTGCCTGAAAGAGCCCAGTTCAGGGGCACCCGTGGGCCGCACCTTGCACAGAACCAGGAAGGTGTGGGCCCTTCACTCCACTTTTGTACCCTTATCAACCTTCCACTCTAAGATAGGCTGACAATTTGACCCAGTTAAGTTTCCCGCCCACGCCATCTTCCCTCCCATGTCTATTAACGTACCACCTAATAATTTGCTCCTTTTTTCTTTCTCACCTACTTCGGTCGCCATCACTTGCACCCGATACAGACTTTCAGCTTCCCTGTCCAGAGGAGCCGTGGTAAAGATCTCGCCAGTGACAGGGTCAATTTTAAGCCAGCCTCTTGTGTTGTCTCTCAGAGAATAACTTCATAAAGTAAAAAGAGCAAAAGAAAACCCACATTAGTCTGTGTGAAAATGTGATGAGAGTCTATGGATTATTATGCCTTATCCCTTGCATATCACTTATAACATATTTAAAGGATAATTAATCAATATTATTAATGCTTTATTTGTATCTCATCTATCTTTAAAAGGAGGATGTCCTCATCCTTACAGATTTGTAGTTATACTTGTTTTATTAGAAAAGGTATAGTCACAAATTCTGGAGCAAAGAAGTTAAACTTTTCTGCAAATCAAAGGTTTCTAACTAAGACAGCCTGGAAACATCTTTAAAAAAATGTTTTAATGTTTATTTATTTTTGAGGGAGAGAGAGAGACAGAGTGTGAGCGGGGGAGGGGCAGAGAGAGAGGGAGACACAGAATCCAGGCTCTGAGTTGTCAGCACAGAGCCCGACGTGGGACTCAACCCCACAAATGGTGAGATCATGACCTGAGCCGAAGCCAGATGCTTAACCGACCGAGCCACCCAGGTGCCCCCTGGAAACATCTTTTAAAACTGATTAGCAAACCACTCCCTCTAAGAAAACTTGAACACCCAGGGGCGGAGATGCCAGGGAATGGGCGGATACTCAGGTTGCTGGTGGCACAGTGAATTGTTCCTTCTACAAACATCTACTGAGTGCTTAGCAAACATCAGGCTGTAGAACAAGAGAGGAGATTATCAAAACCAAAAACAAAAACAAAAACAAAAAAACAAACAAAAAAAAACAGGCTCTTAGGCCAATGGAGGAGACAGACACAGAAATAGACAATTCCAATAAAATGTGGTAAATACAATGAGAGGGGCCCTGTGGCACCCCAGAGAAGCCTTTCTGAAGCAGGAGATGTTAACTAAGGCAAGAAACAGGATGCTTCCGGCAGAAGCGATTGCATGAGCTAATGCAAAGAGACCAAGGAATAGCCTGGTGGTGTGAGAGGGTCAGACATCCCAGCTGTGTTGGGATAAAAACGGGAAGCAGTGGATGGCAAAAGATGAAACCAGGGAAGTAGAAAGAGCCAGATAATGGGAAGCAATGGGCAGCCGTGGAATGCTGTTAAGCAGGAAGGTGATCTAGTCATATTTGTGTTTTCAATGAAACTTGTTGTTAGGTGTGTGAGAGATGAATCTGAGACAAGACTAGAACCACAGGAAAACCGATTAGTGTTGCCTTTTGAGAGGCAACACAACATAGCCATAAGGATGTCCATATCTTTAGGCCAAAGAATACCACCTCTGGAAATTTTCCCCCAAATAAAAAACAATTTAATCAAGGTTAAAAAAGAATTCTATTCATGCATATATTCAAAATATTTTATATAATAAAAAAATACTGGAAACAACCTATATGCCCAGAAGCAAGAGAATGATTAAAAAGCCAGGGTGTATTAGTTCATCAAATTAATTTTTTTTTTTGTAATATTAGTATGTTCTATATGCCAAGCACTGTTAGGCTGCATGTACAGCTGATGAAGAAGAAATCCTATGTACTTGGGATTTCATTCTGAGTAAGATGGGAACTCTTTGGAAGGTTTTCAGTGAAGTCCTTTGAGCTGATCCACTTTTTAAAAGGACCACTGTGATTGTGGCAGGTGGACGCAGGGTGGGCTGGAGGAGTGGGCAGGGATGGACCCAGGAAAGAGAGGATGGTGGTCTGGACCATGGTGGACATGGTGAGAAGCATTTGCATTCTGGATATATTTCAAGGAGAGGATCTCTCATTTTTGCTGGTGGGTCGGATTAGGACCCAATGGGTGCTGATGGATTATAAATTTTGGGGCTGAGAGAAAAAGAATGCACTCAGGCCAAAAACTTTGGAGCCATCCTTAATTCTAAACTGACCTATTACTAGCATCAGAAATATTGATTATTCCTCATTCTTGAAATGCTTTTTTTCATTTGTCTTCTTACAGGACACTCCCCTTCTCGGTCTTCTTCCTCATCTTCCTGATCTCAATTTAATAGCATGTATATCTTTTCCTTGATCCAAGAAATGTTCTTAAATGACTTTGTTTTCCCTACTCATAAACTCAAAATTTTTTTTCACTTATCTTTGACTAATAATCTTTATAGCATTCTCATGAAGAAGGCAGAAGCATTTGTTAAACAATAAATGGCCGTAAATTACAAATATTTTGTGCCCCATCATAATTTGTGGCTCTGATGTATATATTAGTACCTACACTAAACCACACAGTACAGCCCCCACTCTTCTTTCTTTCTTATGTTTGCCTTTAAAAAAAAATGTTTACTTATTTTTGAGAGAGAGAAACAGAGCACAAGCAGGGGAGGGGAAGAGAGAGAAAGAGACACAGAATCCAAAGCAGGCTCCAGGCTCTGAGCTGTCAGCACAGAGCACAGTCCCGTGAGATCATGACCTGACCTGAAGTCAGACGCTTAACCAACTGAGCCATCCAGGCGCCCCTTATGTTTGTTTTTATGGAACCAGAGAAGGATGTAGAGAGTGAAATTGTAGATGGGAAATTTATTCCTTGACAGACAATCAGAAAAAGGTCTTAGAAGTAATCCTAAGTACTTAAATGACAGCTCACTGGGAGGCAAGACTCCCCTCAAATGTTTCAAGAAATTTAAGGAATTTAAGGTCATTCTTAACCACATGCAATGGTTTAAGGCATGCTAAAGTATTTGTCATGCCGCAGAAGCAAAAGATTTGGGCTCAAATCCTATCTATGTGCTTGTTAACTATACAATCTTAAAGAAGTTATAAATATTGATACAGATATGGATACACACACACACACACACACACACACACACACATATATATATATCTTGGGCAAATTATCATTGTTCACTTCTAAGGCAAATCTGTGTAAGTCCTGTCGCACTGGGAAAAAATGACTAAGAATAGAAAGATTTACATCTTTTTTTTCTAACCGCCTCAGCCTGGGCACTGACCTCTCCAGAGGTAGGCTCTGGAATGAGTCTTGTCACCCCAGAACTATTGTCCAGAGATCCAAGAAATGTAGGCACTCTGCATCCAGAAGATTCCCTTATATCAGGTGACTGAGTCTGTCCAACTGGGCTTTTGCTTCATTCTCTCTGTCTAGAGCTTCAGTCCATTTTAGGGACTGGGCTAGAACTCTCTCCCAAACCCTGGCCCCCGTGGCTGGTACAGACACAGAGACTGGCTTTGGGTCGCCCAACTTCTGGACCCCATCTGCTGAACTCACCAGCTCTCAGCCACAACTTGCAGTTAGTGGGCTGGGATGGAAGCTGACATGCTTCCCACTTGCCTGGGCCTGGATTCTCACTGATGCCCACAGGGTACTGATGACTGTTGGAACCAAGATTAAGTTCACCATGGACCCTAAGATAGAGCTTCAGATCACTGGCTGCTTTCTTAGGGGAGAGCCCTGGAGTCAGGCCAGCTTCTCTGCCCCTCCCAGCCCTTCTTCCTCCCCTCTGGCCATGGTCCCAGCACAGCTAGGCCTGCCCAGCGTTGCTCTCCTCTACCTTATGTCCAGATTTTCCGGATCCTTGGCAGTCACGTTGCCCACTTTAGTGCCTACAGCCACATCTTCCCTGACTTTTGCTTGGTATATGCGCTGGGAAAATTGGGGTGCTTCATTCACATCTGTCACAATAAGCTTGAACTTCGCAGAAGAGCTGGTGTTATAATGTACACCAGACACCAGAGGCTCAGGATTCTCCGCTTGGAACACGATGTTGTGAATGGCTACTGTTTCAAAATCAAGAGGCTATGTAGGGGGAAAAAAAGAGGAAAAATTAATTTGGAGGACGATTAGCTCTCTTAAAAGATTCGGTCCCAAAAGTCCTTTAAAAACTTCCTTACAGAGCAGCAGTTCCCAATTTGGTGTCAGCAAAAACCTACTTCTCGGAATGATAACAGAACCATAAAAAAGACTTTGCTAAAGGACTTATCAGAGCTTTTAATATGCTATATGCATTCTGACTCTCCTAAAAGAGGAAATCAATATAGCATTCCTCAAATTTACTTAACCCTGGGATACTCCATTCATTCAGCAGAAATTTATTAATTCTATCAAGAAAATTCCCAGAAGACAGATGGGGAAAGGCTCATATTGAGATGTTCACATTGTATGGAGAATGATTTCCCAGAGACCTCGGGATCCAAACCCCAAAATAAAGGACTTAACCTCATAGAGGGTGGCAGAGGTTAGCAGAGAAAATCAAAAGATAGAGGATCCACTCTTGTTCCAGACCATGCTGGACAGAGCCAGGAATCAAGAATCAAGAAACTAATTTGAGTGTAATAAGAGGAAGCACATAACAGAGCTACCCAAGACAAGGAGTTGCTTCAAAAACCAGTAAATTCCCAACTCTGGTAGCTTTCAAGAATAGGGTTAAACAAGATATAATAGGCTAGCCTAGAAAGAACTTACATATCATTTAAGTAACTTGTTCTGTGTGACTTTTAAGGTCTCTCTCAAGGCACAGAGTCCATGATTCTGGGGGTGGGGGAGGAATCCTAACTTTAAAGGCCTGCTGAAGAGTGATAGCCCCTAAAGTTGGGCTTCTCATCTGGGATTAAAAGGCTTCTAGGAAGCTGTGAAGCCCTAGAAACCAAAATTGAAATATTTATATTTGTGTACATGTGAATTTTCTTCCAGGGAGAGGATACAGTCACAGTCTCAGTGGCACCCAGGACCTCAAAAACAAAGGAACCAAAGCAAAGCCCGAAAGGTACATCATGGATTGTGGAAACCACACTGTTTTGTTCACTCTCCCAGGCCTATAGGACCCAGGACCTCTGGTGAGCTGTCAGTCTTTTAACTTTGGTTTATGTCAGTTGCTCATCAGTTAAACAGTAATGGTAATATCCATTCAGGAAGAGAAAAACTCATCACTTCTTGGCCTTTTGGCTAAGATCAAGGAAGAGAAAAACTCATGGAGGATTTGACACACCATCACATTAGCTTGGCCTGCCCTTCCCTAACATCCGAAAAAGTTCTCTCCCTCAGTCAGGACTTGGCTCAATGTCAATGTTGTCCTCTCCACATCAGCTTTCCCAGTCCCCACCGGCTATCCCCAGATGGACGGGCTCCACATCCTCTGTAATCTCACAGTACCTGCCTCAGGAATCTCATTGTTTGGTTATCTATTTTAGATCTTTACTGAGCATAAGCTCTCTGAGAGGAGGAATTGTGTTATATTCACCTTTGTTTCTCCACTCTTCCTTGGCATGCAGTATCCATTGTGTTATCAGTCAAGAAATATAAAGATGAGAAGGACTTGGTCCCTCTTGGGCTCTTGAGAGCCCCAGTAGAAAAGAGATTCTGGGGAAAATTCCCACTCTTCAGAAACCCCTCTCCTCTATGCACACACAAACACACACAACATCACAACACAATTTCTAGTGCAATAGAAAGGATGATAGAAAGATTGTTCATATGGAAGAGAAAGGATTATGTCTGAAGACTCAAGGTCATTTGAGATAGAAAATAAGAAGCAATTGACAGGATATAACATACAGGTTATAAAATTTTGTAAGCTAGACAATATGTAAAAGAGAGGATGTTTACAGAGATAAGCACGCCCTATCTGCAGGCCATGGCCCCATAATGATTTTTTGATCACCTCCAAGTGATCTGATAGAGCTCCCCACCTGAGGGTGGGGTGCAAGCTAGAGCTTCTGACTCCCAGGGACCCATTCCTTATCTCAGGGGATGAAGACAGGGGCATCAAACAGAGAAATCCTGGCAGATAGAACAGCCCCAGAGCAAGCCTACAATGTGGACAAAGGATGTACTCTGTTTCTTGCTGGTCCAGCCAAGTCCAAGCTCATGCAGGCAGCTCAGCTCTCCATGTGCTCAGACAGAGGACGGGCATCCTATCCTCTCACCAAATGGGTCCTACATGGCCTCCCTGGATTTCCCACCCCATCACTGCCGCCCCCAGAAGTGGGGGATAAAAACACGAGACACCATGTCTGCAAATGGGAAGAAGCCTGTGTTATCCCGAAAGAACATGTGAGACTGAGAGTAGAAAAAGATGAGAGGGGAGACTGTGTGTCCAGCTAAAGAGCTGGAACTTTATCCTTGAGGAGCAAAGAGAAGCATTACGCACAAGACTGACAAGGTCAGATTTGTGTTTTAGGAAAATAACTGCAGAAGCAGCCATGTGAGGGTACCCACACCCAACAGGGAGACCGGTAACGAGAGGACGTCAGTGCTTAAACACTTACTGAATGGAAGACCAAATGAGAAAGGAGCAGCCTGCTATTGATCAGTGTGCTTAACTTTCACACCAGGAAAAACACTGACCCACATCTTCCAGGGAAAAAATTAGAAATGAAAGATGCTAAATTAGCAAACGATAATCAGCAGAACTTAATCAGAGAGAGACAAGCCTTATCAAACCCTCTGTATCATCTTTCATAACACAGGGAGGTGCCTGCAAAGCCAAGTCAAGAGACCCATTGTGCACAATGAAAAATTATGCAGCTTTTTGAAAAAAGAGGAAAATCCTGTCATATGCTACAGCATGGAAGAACCCTGAGAACATTAAGCTAAGGGAACTAAGCCAGTCACAGAAGGATAAATACTATATGATTTCGCTTAAAGGAGCTACCTGGAATAGTCAAATTTACAGAAATGGAAAGTAGAATGGTGGTTGCCAGGAGCTGGAGGGTTGGGGAAATGGGGAGCTCCTGTTCAAGGAATGCACAGCTCCATTCATGCACGATGAAAGAGATCTAGAGATATGCTATACAACCGTGTGCATATAGGTAAGGTGCACTATAAAATTTTAAAGGATAGATTTTATGCGATGTATTTTTGACCATAATTTTTTCAACTAGTTTTTTTTTAACTGAGTTGAATCCTCAGCAGCTTTTTTTTTTTAAGTTTATTTAGTTTTGAGACAGAGAGAAACAGAGCATGAATAGGGGAAGGGGCAGAGAGAGAGGGAGACACAGAATTGGACGCAGGCTCCCGGCTCTGAGCCATCAGCCCAGAGCCCGACACGGGGCTCGAACTCACGGACCGCGAGATCGTGACCTGAGCTGAAGCCGGACGCTTAACCGACTGAGCCACCCAGGTGCCCCGTTTTTTCAACTAGTTTTAAACGTTAAAAGATGATTGACACGATGGTTCAAAAGCAATGGTACTCCCCTAGCAGCTTAATGGATATGGAATTAGAAGCCTAAGACACACACAAGTAACCACATTACAGGGTCTAATTTACTTAAAACACTAAGAACAGTATAAATACACACATCTGTTATAGTGAATACATACATCCTAAGGGCTATTGGTTAACATTTGGTATATCCTAAACCCAGAATCTACACCTTAGGGTGAGCTGTTGCTTAGCATTTAAAAGATCTTAATCAGAGATACACGCTGCAGCTACTGCAGGCCTTGAGCCACAACTACCTCAAGCAGCCCTAGAAGGTTCGTTAATTGGCAGAGTGATCTTACAAAGAGATGGGGTGATATTAGTGGTCTCCAAGACATGTAGTCTGGTTTAAGATGTGGTATAATCTCTCAGTCATCACATGAACAACAGTGTGAGCATCTGGCTAGGCTAGCAGCCTATACCCTTCCGAGTTCTAGAACTCCAGTTCTGTTCTGTCTAGGATCCTCTTTCTTTGGACAGTCAGACAAATCCTCTCACGAGAATACTGGCATCACAGTGCCTGAGGGACGGAGAGCTGGGACTTCACAGGACTACAGCACAAGCTGGATGATTCTTTTTGTGTATATGGTGCAGACTTCAGTTATTTATTCAGTCAACCAATATTTATCAGACTCTACAATGCGCCACGCAATATTCCAGACACTTGGAATACAACCACAAACACAATAAGGATGTGACAAAGATTTAGGTCAGAGGCCTGCGTGATTGTAACGTACCTCCTCACGCCAGGGTTGTGTGGGAGGATACTCACAGCTTGCACCCACCACTGATCATTCGGGGTCACCAACACCTCCCTAAAGGTGCCCAATAGCCACAAATGGTCAAGTTAACTTAAGCTGGTTCACAAAAGCCACCACAAAGAAATGTTGACATGTGGAAATTACTCGTACTGAGATGGACAGGCCTCTACTCATAGATCTCCAAAGAGCTCTGGTCCTGGACAAACTGGGAGCTGTTTGTCCCTGTCAGCACGCTTCCTGGAGCACCCACTGCCAACTCTGAAAACTGTCCTTTCATTTGCCTGTTCCTTCTGTGGTTCTTCTCCACATAGACAGCCATGAAGAAGGAGGGGGGTGGGTAGTTATAACATCATCTTTTCCAAATGTCAGACTGAGACAGGATGCTAATGGTTTGAGTTGGTCCAAACACAAACCTTGCCGCTTGATCCCAACGAGGCCCTTCGTCAGAAGTGAAGTATATGGTAATAATAGGATCAGAGTCCTGACACTCTGCCTTAGGGCTCCCTTCAACACTAGCACTTTCCTCCCCATGCTTCTATCCATTTTCTGTGACATCATTCTATTCTGTCCTCCTCTTCAGCTTTCCTTTATTCTGGTCCAAAACTTTCCTCCAGCACCTTTTATTTTTTGCAGCCTCTAGCACACTGCACTGCAAACCTTCAATACTCAACCACACCTACAGAGACTATCACTGTAACTCTTATCCCTTTTATTTCCAAATATATTGGATGACACTGAGTACTGCTTCCTATTGAGTCATCTGGTAGACTATTTACATGCTCTAAAGCATAGATGAGGCAGCCATAGAGAAAAAAGGTCAGTTGCGGGATGGGAATAGAATGAAGAAGGGATGGGAAGATCCTGTACAAAGAAGTAGCTACTATGGTAATTAGACTTTGGCTCTAGACTTCCCAGTCCTTACAGAAGGAAAGATAAAGTGAGAGCCAGTGAGTTCAGCAATATCATAAAAGATGAAAGTAGGGGGTTGGCAGGAAGGATAGGAGGAAAGGATAAACTTGTCTATTAAACCTTGGAAGGAGATATACCAATTTCCAGCTATTATTAAAGAAGAATCTATGGATGACACATTAGAATAGAGGGTCTACGGCCTAAAGGGCTCATAGGGCTCATCCAGTCTAACATCCCATACTTGCAAAGTAAAGCCCTAAGCAAAACCTCCCCACTCCCAAGATTTAACAAATAAACACATAGAACACCTAGTTAAGTTTGAATATCAGGTAAACAACAAACATTATTTTTAGTATGAATAGGTCCCAAATATTGCATGGGATACCCTTATTCTAAAATATCATTTATCCTATATTTTATATATCTTCTATGGCAACCCTCCCTCCCTCCACAAAGGTTACTTGCTGAGTTAGTGACAGACGCAGAATTAGAATCTTGGCCTTCTGTCTTTCCGGTGGATGAGAATGACTGAGTGCTCTAGGAGTCCCTCACTACACCTGCAAGGTCACTGCTAATCCATTACCTCTGCTCATAGATCCTTACACCGTCCTAAGTAACTTGATTTATCAAAAAGAAAACTTCCACTAACGGGGCTATTTACCTTTTTAATTATGACATATCCAGCGTTGGTTTGGGGATCTGTGTCAATCCCCAGTTGCCCCTCACTGTCTCCCTGTATAATACGATACAGGATTTTAGAACTCCCAGTAAATGGCTCATCAGTGTCTGTGGCCCGGATGGTCAAGATGGTGGACCCAACGGCTGTGTCTTCAGCAAGAGTCAGGTTTCCATACTAACAACAACAACAAAAAAAAAAAAAAAAATAGGAGAAGAAAACGAGAATGTCCTCTGTCATCAAGCACAGTTGCCAAAGGGCAAATTTGTCTCTTTGGTTTCACAATGAACATACGTCATAGTTTGTATCAATACTTACCGAGCATGTTTTCTTACTGATAAATTTGGTGCAGTTGATTTTGACTTCAGTCATACTTGTAGACTGATATCCATTGCACCAAGAAACAGGTCTCAGAGCTACTGGTAGGACTCTAAAATAGATTCCCCTTCTCACATCCAATATGTTTACTAACTGAAATTATTATACTAGTGATCATATAAATAAATAGCTACTATGTGTTGAGTACCTAAATTGTGGCAGGCACTTTACATACGTTATTTTAGTTCATCTGTAATCCACCAAGGAATAGAGGGTAAGAGCCTGAACTTTGGAGTCAAACAGCCTGGGGATGAATCCTAGGCTTGCCACTCGGGAGCCAGGTGACTGGAAGCAAGTCATCTAATTTCCTTACGTCTCAGGTGATCATCTGTCTAATGAAAATAATAGTAGGACCTACTTCCTGCTTGCTGTGGGGATTGAGAGAGATAAAGCATGTAAACCCCCTGAATGCCTGGCACATAAGTACTCAATAAAGATAAGCAATAAAACACTCCATTGAGTAGCTATATTATCATTTCCATTTGACAGAAAAACAGAAGATTGGAAGGGTAAACCCCACCCAAGAGCATACAGCTAGTGAGTCACAGAATTGGGACTCAAGCCCATGCTTGTCCAGTTCCAAAGCCTGTGTTCTTACTCACTGGCCTAGACCATGTCCACTGAAAATCCCCCGATCATCTCTCTCGGCATCATGATCTTAAAGATGGTAATAGGCAGGGCCCAGGCGGAGGACTGGGGCAATGACAGAAGCCCACTCACTCTCTCAAGAGCCCACTTTGTATTTCCAACTCTCAAAGCAGGGTGTTCTTGTCCTCAGTGTGAAAGCACTGTCCAGATGGACCAGAAGGAAACCACAACACAAGGAAGGGCTCCTGGAGACTGAGAAGGAAGGGGTTCCTTACCCCACGCTTGTGTAGCCCCAGTGCCTGCTACACAAGTTATATTCAGTCACACCTCTTGCCGCCCCAAACCCTCTCATACATCAATTCCCTTTCTTTGTCACAGCCTTGTCCCTATTTTGATTTGTGATCATCATCACAGGGCTCTCGACCGTCCCATAACTGACTTCAAACATGACCTAACAATCTAGTCAAATGGGCTTCCCTCTGCTCTAGAATAAAGAGAGACATCCCTTTTAAGGGAAGCAGTGGTAAAACCACCCCAAGTTTAAAGCCCAAATCAAAATATGTGAAATATTTTTCTTGACGTTCTCTACTGATCCTTTTTCTCCTGCTTTTTCTGACCAATTTTCGTAATTCTTGCAAATGTCTTAAGCACATCCTTCTTGAGCTTAACCGAGAGGTTAGTTTTTCTTCTCCTTTCTCTTACCCAATTATTGCAAAAGGAGTGGAAAGTGCCAATATTCCAAACATCACATTTTTGACTAAAAATGCTGGTCTGAGACCATTTATTGTCACACAATATATAATGACAAATTGCAATTAGCCATTCAACTCCATTCCATTTGACAAAGATTGCGGGTGCAGCTTTTAAGCAAGCCCTTGGAAGAAATGAGCCATTGGTAGAAGTTTATAAAATTCTGTTTATAAACGCTGTTATATACTATAACAGTGAATGCTATTGTTCCCTGAAGATTTCCACTGAGGATGGTTGTCTGGGTTTGTTACCAGTTTGCCTAAAGCTACCTTTAAAGTCTGGAATTTTTCCTAACTACTTACAGTGTCTTTATCGCAGAAGTAAGGGCCAAGTAATATGAACAAAATAAAGAAAAAACAGATGAAAACTACTCACATCTGATTTTTCAAAGATGGGGATCTGATCATTGATATCAATAACATTGATCTCCACGTGACAGAGGGTTTTGAAATCTGAAAGGCAAAGTCATATGACAATAATTTTTCGTTAGAAATCATGCGTTAAAATTAGAAATCTGCAAGAAAAACATTGGCAAGGCAAGTGACAGCCACAGCCAGAATTCTGCTACTGACATGCAGTTTTTGTGGAAACAGAATTCTCTGCTCCCCACCTGTACCCACAAGCAGGTCACCAAAAGGAGGCTGGAGAAAGCCCTGGAAGAAGTTCCTCTGGGCGTTCCAGGCACATGGAACATATGCCCCCTCCTCAGTAAGGCTTGTCCTGATCAAGACAGTTTGGGTTTTTTTCCTGTGAAGCAACCAACCGTAGCCTTCAAAGCCTAGTGCAAAACTATCTTTCCAGAAAGCCTGCCCTGAGTAGCCCAGCTAGCTTTCTTTCCTTCTCTGAACACTTCCAGTACTTACCATCCTGCTTCTCTGTCCTCTATGGTGGGAAAGTCGGGTGCCTGTTCCCTTTCCTCCAAATGAGGGAGGAAGTGTTACAGTTAGCCCTCTCCAAAAAGCCTGGCTACCCAGCCTGTAGGAGGTGAGGGGGGTCAGAGGTAGCTCATGGAACCCTTTGGGAAATAACACAGGCTTTGAGGGTGGGTTTGACTATTCAAATATCTGGTCAGAGAGAGCAGGTTCAACCTAGGTCCAAGAGGAGCACAGAATACAGATGGGAATGGGGTGCCCAGGGAAATATCCAGAGTGAGGAACAACTTTCTTTTCTGGGGTCCCCATGGTTCTAAGCCATGATATATTATGTTGTATAATGGCTAAGACTCAGGGCTCTGGAGTCCCACTGTTAAAATCTGACTCTGTCACTTACCAGATGTGTAAGAGCTTGGTGTGTGTCACTCAAGGACTCTGTGCCTCAGTTAGTTTTTCTATAAAATGTTGATAACTGGGCACCTGGGTGGCTCAGTCGGTTGAGCATCCAACTTTTGATTTTGGCTCAAGTCATGATCCCAGGGTTATGGGATCGAGCCACGTGTCAGGCTCTGCACTGAGCGTGGAGCCTGCTTGGGATTCTCTCTCTTCCTCTGCCCCTCTCCCCCACTTGCACTAGAGAGCACTCTCTCTCTTAAATATAAATGAATGAATGAATGAATGGATGAATGAATGAATGAATGAAATGTCAATAACAACAGAACTGAGGTTCTTATCCCAACACAAATCTTCAGCACTGTATCAGTGCTTTACCAGCATTACTCATTTCATCTTCAGGCTAATTTCATGACGTTAAGTACTATCATCATTCTCATTTAGTTCACGAATGAGGACACCACAGGATAGAAAAGCTAGATAAGCTAACCGAGGTCACACACTAACTAGTGGTTGAGCCAGGATTCAAATCCATGTGCTCCCTTTGCTCTCTCTGTCTGCTCTCCACCCTTCACCCTGCTCTGTGCCCTGGGAGGCTGACCTCAGAAACTAACTACATGACGGACACCCTGGGTGCTGCCAATGGCAGCAGTGACAGGAGATGGGAGGAGGGGTGGGAGGACAGAAGTCGGGGGCAGTTCCCCTTTGCCAGCAGCCTCTCCTATAGGTACAAGTACAGGTCTTGCTCCTTCCGGGAATGTTCCCTTCCCTTGCCCCTTCCCACCCCGCCTCCGCCTCCGTGGAAGGCAGGCCGTCTATTATGCTTCACACCTCCCATTGCTTTTCCTTAACCTTGCCTTCAACCTTTGCAAATAACCCCTTCTTTAAATTCGTCTTGGTTATTCCTTTTGAGGAACTGTTTGCTGCTAGGATCCTGACAAACACTCAGGCATAAATGGTGTTCAAAGCACCGGACATGAGGCCAGGCTTGTGAAATAATAACATTCGAACTATAATGATGGATGCTGATTAAAGCTGGGGTCAGTCCCTGGAATATTTGCAGACAACAAGAATAGCTAGCATTGTGGTGGGGGGCGGGGCTGGTGCAGGGAGGGTGGAGGAGGGGTGGTCTCAGGACCTGAATTTGCTGGCTCCTCGCTCTGCACAAACCTCAAGTTGGGCCAACAGTGAGCCAGGATTTTATGTAAAGCTATGTTAATTAAGCCTAGTCTCTAGGCTAGAGTAGTGTACAATTGAATGTTTCATTCCAACAACACACATACACACGTATATATTTATGAATAAATATATTTCATGATCTGGTCCACATTTTCTATATAGATGTACTCACGAACACAGAGAATTTGTAATCTGATTTCCACCTTATGCTCTTGCAGCCTCAAATTGCTTCAGGTCTCAATGCATTTGCAGATGGAATTTCTTCTCCTCTATAAGCCCTGCACTATTTTATAACTTGTCATATTCATCCTTCAAAACTCAGTTCAATGAAACCCCTTCCAGAAAGCCTTACCTGCCCTCTCCCTCCACTGAGTCACTCATTTCCTTCATGGGCTACCTTGTGCATGTTTCTTGTAATTTATTTATTCACATGTCCATCTCCTTTATCATGAAATGCTCCTTGAGGACAGACACTGTGTCTTATTCATCTATGTATCTTCAGTACCTTGAATGGTATCTTATGCAAGGTAAGCGCTCAATAACTATTTGCCAAAAGAACGGATGGCTAAAGGCGTGAAACTGTTAATTCATCATAGGAAGGGATGATTTATTATACTCACTTCTGTTGTACCTCTTAACATAATGCTAGACATATATCAGGCCCTCAATATTTGCCAAATTACTAACTTCCAAAAAGCCTGTAGTAGAGGCCTATTGAACCCTAATTCTCTTCAGTATATCAATATCCATATAAAGGGGGAAAGGTGAAGAGTAGTGTCAAATGATGCTCTCTTCTTCTCTGTACCTATATAATCTATGACTCCTAGCTCAACAGTTACTGAACTATTGGTCGTGTGACATTCGGTGCTAGTTAACTCAAAGAAAGATTCTTAACCTAGGAGTGTGTGTGCCCCTCAAATAAATCTGGCTATGAATACATGTGTTTTTGTATGTCTATGCACACTTGTCTGAAAATGTGTGCGTTTCTTAGAGAATGCACCATTTTCATCAGAGTTTCAAAGGGTCCTGGGACCGACAAAGATTAAGAACCACTTGCTTTGAAATTGTACGGGAATAAGGAACAATGTCTCCTGGTGATGTCACATGGCCAACTGGAAGCTGAGAGAAAACAGAACGCCCCCAAGTGTATTGCTCCCCCATTTTCATACAATAGAGTCCTTGGAGTCTGAAAGGGAGAATAGAAAAATACAATTAACAGGCTGGTTTGTGATCACAGCAGCCATGAGAACGTGCCTTGCTGACTTCCAACAACAGGGAACTTAATTGACAATGGCCCCGCTGCTGTGCTTTGAAATCCATCAGCACATTTGCATTGAGGCCTCACTTCCCATGGGCTGCCCCAGCCAGTGACCGAGCAAGGCAGGCATGCCAAGGCAGGCATGTTCAAGGAGATCATAGACTCTTTTGATGGCTAACCTTGGACTCCTCAATGACCTTGGCCAACTTTTCATTTTTTCCTTTTTTTTTTACTCTTAATGTTCTATGGTACTCCCACCAGCCTTCTTTCCTTCTCTCCTCCATTCAAGGTTAGGTTTGTATTGTGGTCTAATGGTTCTGATGCCTGAACTGTAACTCTGGCCTTTACCATGTTGGGCCAACTCCCTCTATGTTCCATGTGTGTTTTATAAAGGAAGGAAGAACTCTCAAATGGCATTCTGTAATACACCCAGGCATTAGAGCAGCTTAACAAATCGCAACTGGAAGGAAAACAGTATTTCACTTTTGACAGTGAACATGATACTAACCTTTGTCAGACACCTCTATTGTCAAATTGTACTGCGGAGTGTCTTGCTTCTTCAAGGACTGCCCAGCCAACTGGACCACTCCCGAGTAGGTTTGGACCAGGAAGAGTCCTTCCTTGGGAAGTTTGGGAATTTGATCCACAATTTTGTATTCTAAAACACTGTTGGCAGTATTTTCTTCATCCATGTCATGGCCAATAAAAGTCCCAATATTGCTACCTGTGGAGAAGGAATAAAGGGAATCCATCCATTACAGACTCTATTTAATCTATTTAATCTGTTAAAAATGGTTTTAGTGGATAAGCAGTTTCCTAGAAAGTGCTGTAAATAACTTTGAGTAGCAGACTAAAGTTCTTAGATTTATTTGGTTCCTCTCACTCTTTCCATAGTGTAGTACATCGAGCAGTATATTAGTCTGACAGGGCCAGCGTAACAAAGTACCACAGGTTGGATAGATTTAGCAACAGAACTTTATTTTCTCACAGTTTCTGAAGGCTAAAGATCTGAGATCAAGATGTTAGCAGGGTTGGTTGGTTCTAAGACTTCTCTCCTTGGTTTCCAGATGGCCGTCTTCCCATGTCTTCACATGGCCAGTCCTCTGTACGTGTCCGAGTCCAGATTTTCTCTTCTTAGAATGACACCATTCATATTAGATTAAGACCCACACTAATGGAAGCATTTCAACTTAACTACCTCTTTAACGAACCTAGTTCTAAATAATATTTCCCCTTTGACATACTGAGGATTTCACCATATGCGTTTTAGGGGGGACACAATTCAGCCCATAACAAATAGTGTCCTACAAAAATTCATGTCCACCTGAAACCTCAAATGTGACCTTATTTGGAAATAGAGTCTTTGCAGATGTAATTAGTTAAGGATCTTGAGATGAAATCATCCTGAATTTAGAGTAGGCTAAATCCAGTGATTGCTGTTCTTATTAGAAGAAGAGAAGACACAAGACACGCACAGAGGAGGTGGCCACGTGAAGGAGGCAAAGACTAGAGTGATGCCTTAAGCAGTCAAGGAATGCCAGGAACCACCAGAAGCTAGAAGAGGCAAGAAAGAATTCTCTCATGGCTGGCACCTTGATTTTAGACTTCTAGCCTCCAGAACTGTGAGAGAATACATTTCTGTTGTTTGAAGGCACCAACTTTGTGGTCATTTGTTATGGCCCCCCTTGGACACTAATAGACAAGACAAATGGTGTAACGAAACAAGGCTGAGCCAACTGTGGCTTGCTTCTAAGCAACTTTATGCATTGGTTGCAGAGACTGACCCCACCCCAAAGATAACACAGGGCAAAGAACAGGCACACATCCCCCACCTTGGTGCAGTTTATAGCCCCATGTATTTTATGCTGGTGAGTGTTTTGGTCCAGGGAGTTCCAGAAGTCAGAGGCTATGACTCACTGCTCCCTCTAGTTCTGAGTGAGTTCTAATAGGTTCTGGATCGTCTTGCCCTGTGAAACGAGAACTGTGGGTTTCTCAACATGCAGTAAAAGTTCCATCTTGGGGCTAAAATTTGAATACATCCCAGTTGTGGAGTTAAGTTTCACCCCTTCCCCAATCAATCTGCATCAACTGACTTACGTGGAAATTTAGGGATTTTTTTTTTTTGACAGGAGAGGTAGAGAAGTATGCATGTTTTGTCTATAATGGAACCAGACACATGTAGATGTGTCTCATGGGCTGGGGAGGGGGCATTATGATCTACAAGGCATAGGCAAATATTTATCTAATATGGCAGTAGCTGCTATTTCTGAGTCCATTATGACCAAGTCACCTTTGTGGCATACATCTGCCCTTAAAAATATGTGTGTTGGAATGAAAGAGTATCTTACTAAATTCTGTGATCCTTTGTGGTCTGAGCAGCCCTGTCTTGGACCTTTCCTCTCAGCAAGTAAGTGTAACACAGAGGACACTGTTCTTCTCCCACCCCACAGGAAAATTCCAGCTGTCAGAGTCACCATGAGGACTATCAACATCAGTGACTGGGGAAATTCCAGCAGAGGATGCTACTTAGTGGGAGCAGAGAATGTTTTGGGTGGGCCAGAAGTAAAAGGAGGGCCATGTCTCTGAGTGACAAAGGCCAGGAGCAGGTGGCAGCCTGAATTGATTCAGAGGTATATACAGCATCTCTTGGGACACTCAGAAATAGTTGAGGCCGGTGGGGCAGGGAGGTGGGCCTTTGACGAGAAACGAAATTTCCTGTATGAGCACATAGAACTTGGTAACGAGTGGGATTTCAGAATTAATATTGGCATTGCTAAAACTTGGGGACATGAGTCCTATGAGATTTTGGCTAATAAAAGACACTAAAGATACCAAATCTTTGTTTACGCTAAATATAGAGAACAGACTCAATCTGTGCTGATTTATAAGAATTCCTGGCCCATTACATCCACTGTTTGACACCTTGTGAAATATAGCTACAAAATAAATTCTCACCTTTAGAGAAGCAAATATCCCCTGGGCCCCTGAACAGTTTATTCTACCAACAATGAGTTCTTCACCAGTCTCAGAAAGCTAGTACTATCCTCTTCCCAAAGGTAGGCAGCTTTTAAAATTGTTCCCAATGACCTCTCCCATATTAATGCCCTGGTGTAACCCCCACCTCTTGAATGTGGGTTGGGCCTAGTGACTCACTTCTAATGAATGGAATATGGTAAAATGATGGATGTCACCTCAGGGATTAGATTATAAAAATACTGACTTTCATCTTGGTCACCATTTTTCGAGCTCTCACTGCCCCCCACACCCAAGCTTCCCCTCTGAATCAAAGGTACCCAACTGAGCTACACTCTGATTCCTGACTCACAGAAACTTTGATATAATAAACATTTGTTTGAAACTGTGAAGTTTGGGGGACATTTGTTATGTAGCAATAGACAACTAATACACTAAATGTTAGGCCCTAAACAAAGAAACTTGAGTGATCATCTGGAAAGTTCTTCAAAGATCCTCTGCCTTCATTTAGCATCACAGACCAGAAACTTGGGAGGTTTTCAAAAAGGGCGATGCCACAAATATTTCTTGGCTATTGTAATACATTTCATTCTTACACAACTGTCACTGTTGGAAGATTCTTCCTTATAATTAACTAAAATCCTTCAAGCTGTCATTTAACCCTTCCTACTGCAGCAAGAATTAGAATAAATGAAAAAAAGAGGACCCGAGCAGAACATGCAGACAATAGGTAATCTATATAGGACTCCTGACAGCAAGAAAAGAAAAAAAACAAAACAAAACTATGAGTATTGAGCAAATAAGCCACAGGAGCAGTACTCATCAAGCTGCCAGAACGGCACCCACTGTGCCAAAAATGTGTAGCAAGAAGAGTAGAAAGATCAAAAGAAAATGGTAAGAAGGTCCACAAGGTATAGGAGGGTCTGCTTACAAGGACAGCAAGGCCCTAGGAGTGGCAGTCTAATCTTGCACAAAACAACAGACAAAAACATTTCAAGACATGCCAGCCTGTGGCACAAAAACAGACACTCAGATCAATGGAACAGAATAGAGAACCGAGAAATGGACCCACAAACGTATGGCCAACTAATCTTTGACAAAGCGGGAAAGAATATCCAATGGGATAAAGATGGTCTCTTCAGCAAATGGTGCTGGGAAAACTGGAGAGCGACATGCAGAAAAATGAACCTGGACCACTATCTTACACCATACACAAAAATAAACTCAAAATGGATGAAAGACCTAAACGTAAGACAGGAAGTCATCCAAATCCTCAAGAAGAAAGCAAGCAAAAACCTCTTTGACCTCGGCTGCAGCAACTTCTTACTCAACATTTCTCCAGAGGCAGGGAAACAAAAGCAAAAATGAACTATTGGGACTTCATCAAAATAAAAACCTTCTGCACAGCAAAGGAAACAATCAGCAAAATCAAAAGGCAACTGATGGAATGGGAGAAGGTATTTGCAAGCGACATATCGGATAAAGGGTTAGTATCCAAAATCTATACAGAACTTATCAAACTCAACACCCAAAAAACAAATAATCTAGTGAAGAAACGGGCAAAAGACATGAATAGACACTTCTCCAAAGAAGACATCCAGATGGCCACCCGATACATGAAAAACTGCTCAACATCACTCATCATCAGGGAAATACAAATCAAAACCACCATGAGATACAACCTTACACCTGTCAGAATGGCTAACATTAACAACTCAGGCAACAACAATTTTATTTCAATAAATAAAATTTAAAGAAAGTATCTTTTAGGGAAATACAAATCAAAACCACAATGAGATACCACCTTACATCTGTCAGAATGGCTAACATTAACAACTCAGGCAACAACAGATTTTGGCAAGGATGCCGAGAAAGAGGATCTCTTTTGCACTGCTGGTGGGAATGCAAACTGGTGCAGTCACTCTGGAAAACAGTGGAGGTTCCTCAAAAAATTAAACATAGAACTACCCTATGACCCAGCAATTGCACTACTAGGTATTTATCCAAGGGATACAGGTATGCTGTTTTGAAGGGACACAGGCACCCCAATGTTTATGGCAGCACTATCAACAATAACCAAAGTATGGAAAGAGCCCAAATGTCCTTTGATGGATGAGTGGATAAAGAAGATGTGGTACATATATGCAATGGAGTATTACTCAGCAATCAAAAAGAATGAAATCTTGCCATTTGCAACTATGTGGATGAAACTAGAGGGTATTATGCTAAGTGAAATTAGTCAGTCAGAGAAAGATAAATATCATATAACTTCACTCATATGAGGATTTTAAGACACAGAACAGATGAACATAATGGAAGGGGAGCAAAAATAATATAAAAACAGGGAGGGGGACAAAACATAAGAGACTCTTAAATATGGAGAACAAACTGAGGGTTACTGGATGGGTTGGGGGAGGGGGGATGGGCTAAATGGGTAAGGGACATTAAGGAATCTACTCCTGAAATCATTGTTGCACTAGATGCTAACTAATTTGGATATAAATTAAAAAAATAAAATTAAAAAGAAAGGAAGAAAGAAAGGAAGAAAAAGAAAAGAAAAGAAAAGAAAAGAAAGAAACAAAGAAAGAAAGAAAGAAAGAAAGAAAGAAGAAAGAAAGAAGAAAGAAAGAAACAAAGAAAGAAAGAAAGAAAGAAAGAAAGAAAGAAAGAAAGAAAGAAAGAAAGAAAGAAATGCCAGCCTGTTCAACCAATGGGCTCATTACCATGGGGTAATAGACAAGCAGTGTGCCAAATCCTGGGAAGTCCTAAAACTCCCAGAAATCAGGGGTACCGGGTTGGCTCAGTCAGTTAAGCATCCAACTCTTGGTTTCAGCTCAGGTCATGATCTTGTGGTTTGTGATTTTTAGCTCCGCATTGGGTTCCATGCTGACAGCACAGAGCCTGCTTGGGATTCTCTCCCCCTCTTTCCCTGCCCCTCCCATGCATGTGCTCTTTCTCTTCCTCTCTAAAAATAAATAAAGCTAAAAAAAAACCTCCCAGACATCATAATGTTCTCCTAGCAGTTGTCCTCTGTACAAAACCAAAGCTATCATTCAACACAGTGAACAGAAACAAAGCAAATTGAGAACGAAAGGACAAAAATAGGTAGGACTTGAGCTTCATCTACCATCTTCCTGAACAATTATTTGATTCCTAGAGAGGGAGATTCAAGGGTCAAAAGCCAACTTGCATTCGTAGTGCTTACTTATTGTAAGGTATCTGACATTGGATGTAAATGATCATTTAAATCATTTAGCAAGTTTGACGAGATTTTATCAGATTGTCAGAAGGGCAAATAAGAATTGATGGGACAACCTTGTACATGAGATAAACTTATATATGTATACAGGATCCTGGCATCCATAAATGGTTATGATAATAGGGGTAGTTGGTAGTAGTAAATGGGTAGTAGTAGTAGCAATATAGTGGTGGTCGTAGTCATAAAAGCTCCAGTTTCGGAGCACCACCCACATACGTTTGAGCCAAAATACTGTACCTATGGGAGTCCAAAGTGTATTCAATCTCTGCGCTGTGTAGACATGGACAACCGATCCCCGACCAGGCTTACCTGCCCACCCACCACCTGGTAGAGAGGAGAAAGGGCTTACAGAGGTAATATATGGTGAAGAGTTACACAGCTTCGAACAGCTCTCTTTTCTTACCTATATCTTCATTCTCCTGGACCTCAAATACGGTCACCGCAGATGGACATGTAGGTGGATTATCATTAATGTCTTTCACTTTTACACGAATTTGCAGTGGGAAGGCAAGCGGTTTTCCCATCTCATCCTTTGCCACGGCATAAAAAACATACTACAACAGGAAGATCAGTGTTAAGACAGGACTCCTCCATCATCCCCTTTAAAAGGCAGAGGAAACAGCTTGGATTTACCCCTTTATTTTCAATTTACTTAGAGCTGGAAGACGAGAAAAAATGAAATGAGTTGGATCTGTGGGTGTGCTCTCATGTCTTTGAGAGAAATAATATACTGGGGTCCAGAACACGGTTTGGGGCTCTGGTTGTCGTTGTTGTTTTTATGTAAAATCGATTCTGCATTTAGTTGTCCGTAGGCACTGGACTCCGTCTTGCTATCTGTGAAACTCCTCCCAGACTTACTCACCGAATCCTTTTCTTCACGGTCCAAGGGCTGAGTCACATAAATACCTCCTTCCTGGTCAATTGAAAACGGTAAAGTTGACAGCTTCTCCTTTTCAACTAAGGAGTATTGTGCACCTGGCTCATTCCACTGCACCTACAGGGCCCAGAGTGAATTGCGAGAAAAGATATATCAGGACCAAGAGAACCGGAAAGGGATAAACAATTTTCCGGTTTTCAATTTGAAATTTCTGACGATCTTGTTTTTATGTCTGTGTTTTCCTAGAGCCACTTCATACTCAACCAAAATTAAGCCTTTTGTTTTCTTGTTTTACCAAGTTACATTGCTCAAAAAAAGCACACAGGGGTGTTTTTCTTCTCTAAAGCAGGTCTTTGTGAATCTTTAAAGAATTTGTGGGTTGCTCCTTTGGAGGTCTGACCATGGAGACTTCATATCCATGAAACATTAGTTCAAGAAACAAAATGTACTTTGCAGCTGGTACTATCTGAGAACAAATCCATGACATAGGACAAGTTTCTGAAACTCAACAATGGCGATGATAAAAGCAGTAGGAGACACTCTAAACTCTTCTCCATGCCATTATTTAAGTAAGACAAATAGTACATAAACAAAGCACATTCATCCCCTAAATATTTAGTCTTAGAGACTCCAAAGACAAGAATAACTGCCAACTCCTAGTGTTGTTCGTAAACAACTTGGCAAAAAATAAACTGAATGGTAAGATCAGTCAACTTGCCAGAGACACAGCCTGGCCTCTCTGACATTCTAATACTTATAATAACACCTGCAGAGGATCTGCCACATGCCAGACACAATTCTAAACACTCTTATGTACGATTTCATTAAATTTTCAAAGAGCCCCATGAGGTGGAGAGGTAGAGACTATTATACCCATTTTATAAGTGAGGAAACCAGGGCACAATGTCTATGGCTATCAGAAATTTCTCTATGGCTGTGAGAAATTTCCAGACTAAACTATTCTCTCAGACCAGCTTGGGAAGGGTATCAAGGAACCACCCTTGCCCCTTGTTAGCTGTTTAAACACCACCCTCCTGTCAAGCCAAAGACCATGTTCTTGGTTCTTGGTTCCCTTGTGTCCTAAAAATTCAGTCTGACTTCTTTTCTCTTGAGCTGTTCCCTCTACTCTTCTTCCTGGGTCTCAAGACACCCAAAGCACTTTCCCCAGGCCTGGGTATTAGGTGCAGCACCTCGAATTTCTTTACATTGACAGCCCTGAGAACAAACAAACACGTGTGCTCTTTTTAGCATTTCTAAGTCCTTGTGGGGATAACCTACATAATAAATAAGACTTTAGTAAAGGCCCCAAGTCTGAAATTTGCATGGCTGTGAGTCCTGACACATTTTCTTAGCTGATAAAGCAGAATATCTCTTGCTTCCATTCTTTTTTTTCACCCCGAAGGTGAAGTTCATTAATTCAATATTTCAATAAATAAAAATCCTTTTAAGATTGACAATAGGTATGATGGGATGGGCCAATCCAGGACCCCTAACAACATCATTCAGAAAAATATCTTAGGGGAACTACAGACTGAGACTCATAATATTAAAACCTTTTATCCATGTTCACAAATACTGTTGCTGGGTTACTCTTCACAACAACAAGAGAGGTATTATTATCCCCATTTTATTGAAGAGGAGCTGGGGCTCAGAGGAGTTAAATGGCTTATTCATGATCAGTCATTAAAATAATGGAGGAGGCATGTGGTTTTGGTTATCTGCTTCAAAATCTAGTGCTCTCTCACTAACCCACAGTTTTCACGTCAAGGAACCCCCTGATCTTACAGAAAATATCAGGTCTGGGTGGACCTGAAGGTGGATTTCCAGGATCTAAGGTAGGAGGGGACCCAGGGTAAGAGCACCAACCACAGAAGTGGGAAGAAGGGGGACATTTGAATGAAGAGTAGAGGCACATATAGGAGATGGAGTCACAGGAGGGTGGTCTCCAAGAGTACAGGTTGCCGACTTGACTCCTACTCTTAGCCAGTCCTGTGTCTGTCCCTCAGTCTCTGATGGGATGAGTCTATCGGATAGAGATTTTCTCACAAGAATAAGAAGCAGTCTTTCAAAAATATTTGCAACTCCTATTCAAATCATGTATATTAGTAGTATCTACTTGGAAGGGAAGGTGAGTACAATTCTTTTTTAAAGCTTGTGTATGTGTGTGTATGTGTGTGTATCTGAATCCAAGTTGGTAAAGTCCAGGGTTTATCCATGATAATAAACTAATAAACTCCAGAGACTCAGGGCCAGAGACTTTGTCTATTTAGTTTGTTTTATAATTATGCTATGTAAAAATGTACCCAATAAATATATCAGTGAAGACCATGACAGAGGGCCTCTACAAAGTGAGGCCATTTATCTCATTGTCTTGAGGGGTGCCTGGGTGGCTCAGTGGTTGAGCATCCGACTTTGGCTCAAGTCATGATCTCCCAGTTTGTGGGTTCAAGCCCTGTGTCAGGCTCTGCGCTGACAGCTCAGAGCCTGGAGCCTGCTTCAGATTCTGTGTCCATGTCTGTGTCTGTGTCCCTTGCTTGCACTCTCTCTCTCTCCCTCTCTCCCTCTCCCTCTCAAAAATAAATAAATAAACTAAAAAAAAAAGTTATCTCATAGTCTGGAGACATTCCTTGGGCACTACCTGAGTGATTTTGATGGGGTGAGGATCAGTTGAGTTTTCTACAATCTCCACAGGCTCTGGTGCTTTCCAAATATTCTCCTTCACCATAATGTTCACAGATGTGCTGTCACTGAAGGAATGATCATTCTGGCCTCCCATGTCCTTCACTGAGACCACCAGTCTGTAGGAAGGATTCTTAATGGGATCCAATTCCCGAGATCCTATGAGAAGTAGGAGAGAAGAGAAAAGGAAATGTCTCCAAGGGTAACACAGATCTATGTCCCTCTTCCTGACTCAGTCTTATGAGGGCATCATTTGACTTACCTTCTAGGGTAAGGGAAATTGCCCCTGTTTTGTTGTTGATCTGAAAGTACATGACATCATTGACCTTGGGAAGCTGGATGATAATTTCATAAATAAGCTGACCATTGGGAGTAGTTGGGTCATCCAGGTCTGTAGCATTGACATACATGAAGGGTTTTCCTGTTTAACAAAACATATCCAGAGAAGAAAAATATGTTAATTGAAATCCAAACCAACAATAGCCACTTTTATCTTCTAAGAGGCAGAGATAGGATGGCAGAAGGTACCATAATTTATACCAGTGGGGAAATAAATCTTTACTCTGCTTCCTTCCCCTAGGATGGGGTTTCTTGAAATATGGTCCAGGGACTTGTAGGGGTCTTTGAGATTATTTTAGGTTTGATGGAGTCATGCACATGTAAAAGATCCAATCAAGCACAAGATAATTTGATGGATTTTAGCATAAAGGAGTATCAAAAAAAAGGCTTTGGTATAGTTTCAGATTTCACATTGTCACCAGCCTTTAAGAAACCACCACTTGTTGAGTTCTGGTGTAGTATCAAAGAATATCCACAGTTATCTGAGGATGCTATTACAATACTCCTCCCTTCTTCAACTGCGTATCTGTGTGGGGCCAGTTTTTCTTCATATGCTTCAACTAAAACAGCCTATAGCAACAGAATGGGTGCAGAAAAGGACACAAGAATCCAACTGCTTTCAGTTAATTAATCCAGTTATTAAAAAGATGTGCAAAGATTAAAACAAAGCTATTCTTAATAATTCCTTTTGTCCTTAAAAAGTTATTTTCATTAAAATGTTTATTATTACTTACAATGAATTAATTTTTTAAATTTCTAATATGGTAAATATTGATAATCAGTGATGTCCTAGAGCGAGCTCTTGAAAGCGAATGGTTGAATTTCCAGAAACTTTGTGAACCAATCATTAACACCACTGGTAGCTTAAAATAAGCCATGTTGGGAGTATTTATACCACAGAAATTGGAAAATGTTACAAATCAGGGCTTCTCCCCTCAGAAAGATAGCTATTAAACATTTACCAGCACATCACTGGATATAATCCACATATTCAAAAGATTTTTGGAGTTGTTAATAATTTTTAAAAGAACACAGGAGCCCTGAGACCAAAAATGTTGGGAACCACTGATCTAGAAGACCCTATTGGTGAAGAGAGAAAGGGTAAGACTTAGAAGATTCTTGGGGTGCCGGGGTGGCTCAGTTGGTTAAGCGTCCGGCTTTGGCTCAGGTCATGATCTCACAGTTTGTGGGTTCAAGCCCCGCGTCGGGCTCTATGCTGACAGCTCAGAGCCTGGAGCCTGTTTCCGATTCTGTGTCTCCCTCTCTCTCTGTCCCTCCCCTGCTCATGCTCTGTCTCTCTCTGTCTCAAAAATAAATAAAACATTAAAAAATTTTTAATTAAAAAAAAAGAAGATTCTTATTTAGCAGAATTCATAAGTGAGTCTTTGGTTGTGGTCTCAGGGACAGAAAGTGAAATTGCTGCACATGATAAAGTGGAAGAAATGTTCTTCCTGAGTTACTAGAATTGGCACTGAAGAAAGAGATACAAGATTAAGTAACATAGAGGGAAACTTGACATTGAGTTGGTGGAAATGGCCAAGAGTCTTTATGAAAACTCAGAAGTCTAATATTCACATTTGTTTTCTTCATATTCATATTATGATATAATGCTCCTTCATCTCCCCAAATCTTCAATAATGCCTTGATGAGGGGCTTTAATGTAAATGAAGGGTAGAAGCATAGTGAAGGGATGGACTGTAAGCAGGAGTTGCAAGTAAGAGAAGAAAAAGAACTGGGAGCCAGCAGTGACCATAAACGTGTAGATTTCTGGGAGAATGTAAGAGACTGAGCTCACTTCCCTAGAGTATTCTTGAGTGTCTTAGAGCTCTAAGGTATTCTTTTTTTATATAGTTTGTTTGTTTGTTTGTTTGTTTATTTATTTATTTATTTATTTATTTATTTATTTATTTATTTATTTTGAGAGAGAGAGAGACAGAGAGCAAGTGGAGGAGGGGTAGACAGAAAGGGGCAGAGAGAGAGTCCCAAGCAGGCTCCTGCACTGCCAGTGCAGAACCCAACATGGGGCTTGAACCCACGAACCATGAACTCATGACCCGAGCCAAAACCAGGAGTCAGATGCTCAACCAACTGAGTCACCCAGGTGCTCCCAGCTCTAAGGTGTTCTAAAGCTCATTCTAGAATCATAGTTCTCAACTGGAGAGATTTTGTCCCCCGGGTGACATTTGGCAATGTCTGAAGGCATCTTTATTGTCACAGCTTGGGGAGAGGGGTTGCTAACAGCATCTGGTGAGTAGATGGCAGGGATGCTGCTAAACATCCTAACATGCACAGAACAGCCCCTGACAAAAAGAGAATTATCAGGTCCAAGATGTCAGTAGTGCCAAAGCTGAGAAACCATGTCTTAGAGCAATGGAGATAATAAACTAACTCCTAGATGACTGTTGTGAAATTTAAATATGACAGGAAGTGCTTAATGAGTGATAGCCGCAGCTGTTAGCCATACAAATCTGCTCCTCCTGCCTGCTATTCTTCTATCTTTCCATAAATATCTCCAGACTCCTGCCTTTTACCTGGACGAGAATTCTGTCTTACTGAGCCTTCATAGTTTGGCTGGAGAAACGTGGGTCGATTGTCATTGATGTCCTTCACTTCTATGGTGATGGGAACTGGGCCCTCCACTGTGGCTCCATAAGCATCCAGGGTGGAGACCTGATGTAGAAAGGAAAAGGAAACCACCGTGATGAGTCTGAACTTCATATCACACACTCAAAAGTCAGTTGAAGGAAATTAGACATCAAAGATCCAATAGCCTTGTGACTATAGGGGTGAAAGACACCCATAAAAGCCCTATATTGGGAGGTACTAAAACAGGGACCCTATCCGTTAAATCTGGCTAATCATGACTTTGTTCTTCCAGCAGTAGGGTATACTGGACACTGGACGTGCTTCTTTTCTAAATAGTTGGAGTCAGTTAGATAAGAACACTTTGACCCTTAAGGCTGTGGAAGTGCCATGTCCTCTTACAGAGCATTTTAGTGGTCAACCTGCAAAGCCAATAGAAGTTACCAGACAGGAAGCTTTTGCTTGTTCTTTTTTTCCTACAATTAGTTCTCTGCCATTCCCATGTATTCAGCTACAAACCATGAAAAACTAAGGAGGACAAAGAGGGAGAAGTTATCTTCAGTCAGATCCTCTGACCACTGGTTACTTCTGCTTCTTGCAAGGCCCACAGGAGTTCTGTCCTAGCACTGATGCTGCCTTCTCTGTGGATCCGGAACCCACACAACAACCAAAGGAAGATACCAGCGAAATATCAGAGAAGGGTTGGCTTGGTTTTGATCCAGGTACTTGAGCATGGCCATGCATGGGCAAGCAATGCTTTCTGAGGGCCTTGGCAATTTAAATTGGGTTACTCTGGTTAAAAAGCCTGAAGAAAAGGGGTACCTTTGCCATACCCAAAGGGGTATCCCTTTGTAGTTGGTAAAAAATTGTCAAATGAGGTTTGCAAAGCATGACATTAATGTCAAGAGAGCCGTAACAGGATTCTGTGAAAGAGATGCAGGTGCCAGTGATTCTTCTAAGATAAAAGATGTTCAGAGAGGTTGGAGTTAGATTCCTGTGTCTGGTTTCAATTCACCTGGAGTTTGTGAACAGCTCTTGTTTCTCTATCCAGGGCTTTGTTATGATACAAAAGTCCATCCGGTTGTATCTGAAATATGCCATCTGTCTCTCCAGTTAGTTTGAAAGTCACAGCAGGAGGACTGGCCTTAAACTGGGGAAGAAAGCAAAAATCAGATTAGGTTGTAAGGAAAAAACAATGTTGCAGAATTTGTAGAAAAGGTGACGTTTTCATTTGTACAATCACTAAATAAGACCTGAGCTTTTAACGTGGTGCATTCGAAAAGTTCGCTCTGGGTGGCTCAGTTGGTTAGGCATCAAACTTGGGATCAGGTCATGATCTTGTGGTTCATGGGTTTGAGCCCCGTGTTAGGTTCTGCACCGACAGCTCAGAGCCTAGAGCCTGCTTCCAATTCCGTGTCTCCCTCACTCTCTGTGCCTCCCTGGCTTACACTCTGTTTCTCTCTCTCTCTCTCTCTCTCTCTCAAAAATAAACAAACATTAAAATAAATAAATAAATAAATAAATATCCGCCTGAATATTAACTATTTATCTTTTAAAATACATTTCCTCAAGAAACAATGTATAATATAATTTAACACATTGATAAAAGTAAATTGATGCTTTAAATTGTGGCTGTAGTTAGATAAGATTTTTCTGAGAATATCTGAAAGCTATAACATTACCAGCTTCTTTTTTTTTTTAGGTTTATTCATTTATTTTGAGAGGGAGAGAGAGCACAAGTGGGTAAGGGGCAGAGAGAGGGAGAGAGAGAAAATCCCAAGCAGACTTTTCACCACCAGTGCAGAGCCTGACACAGGGCTCGAACCCACAAACTGTGAGATCATGACCTGAGCCAAAGTCAGACACTTAACCAACTGAGCCACCCAGGTGCCCTAACATTATCGGCTTCTAAACGGGTGATGGGCATTGAGGACAGCACGTGTTGGGATGAGCACTGGGTGTTGTATGTAAGCGATGAACCACGGGAATCTACCCCCAAAACCAAGAGCACACTGCATACACTGTATGTTAGCCAATTTGGCGATAAATTATACTAAAAAAAGAAAAGAAACATTAAAAGGGATAACGTGATTTCTAAGATTAAAAAAAGATGTCATTTGGTTCTTCTAAACATTATGACAAAGGTTAAGAGACATTTTAATGTTAAGAAAGCAATTTAAAAGTGGCTTCAACTTGATAAAATTCTATATGACAATCTTAATTGATTTTTCAGAAGTGAAGAAAATATCAGTAACTATTCATGGAATAGTTATAGCACTTTTAAGACCACAAGAATAGAAATTTCATGGGATCCCTGGGTTGCTCAGTCAGTTAGGAGTCCAACTTTGGTTCAGGTCATGATCTTATGATTCATGGGTTTGAGCCCCACATCAGACTGTGCTGGCAGCTCAGAGCCTGGAGCCTGCTTCCGATTCTGTGTCTCCCTCTCTCTCTGCCCCTCCCATGCTCAGCGCATGCTGTGTCTCTCTCTGTCTCAAAAATAAATAAACATTAAAAAAATAAATAAATAAAATTTTTTTTAAAGAATTAAATTTTATTTTATTATTTTTTTTATAAATTTTTTTAACGTTTTATTTATTTTTGAGACAGAGAGAGACAGAGCATGAACGGGGGAGGGGTAGAGAGAGAGGGAGACACAGAATCGGAAGCAGGCTCCAGGCTCTGAGCCATCAGCCCAGAGCCCGACGCGGGGCTCGAACTCACGGACCGTGAGATCGTGACCTGAGCTGAAGTCGGACGCTTAACCGACTGAGCCACCCAGGCGCCCCAGAATTAAATTTTAAAAAATTGAAAATTCACGTATAATATAATGGATGTCAAAGGAAAGCCAGAGTAGCCATATTTCATCAGACAAACTAGATATTAAAACAAAGCCTGTAACAAGAGATGAAGCGTATTATGTCATAATTAAGGGGTCTATCCACCAAGAAGATCTAACAATTGTAAATATATATGACCCCAACTTGGAACATCCAAATATATAAATTAATTATCACAAACAGAAAGAAACTCATTGATAATAATACCATAACAGTAGGGGACTTTAACATCCCACTTATAGCAATGGACAGATCATCTAAGCAGAAAATCAACAAGGAAACAATGGCTTTTAATGACACACTGCACCTGATGGACTTAATAGATATATTCAGAACATTTCATCCTAAAGTAGAATTCACATTCTTCCCAGTACACATGGAATACTCTCCAGAATAGATCAGAATAGATCACATACTAGGTCACAAATCAGCCCTCAACAAGTACAGAAAGACCAATATCATATCATGCATATTTTCAGACCACAAAACTATGAAACTTGAAATCAATCACAAGAAAAAATTTGGAAAGACCACAAATTCTTGGAGGCTAAAGAACATCCTACTAAAGAATGAATGGCTTAACCAAGAAATTAAAAAGGAAATTAAAAAGTATATGGAAGCCAATGAAAATGAAAACACAATAGTCCAAAATCCCTGGAAGCAGCAAAGGCAGTCTAAGGAGGAAGTACATAGCAATCCAGGCCTTCCTAAAGAAGGAAGAAAGGTCTCAAAAACACAACCTAGCCACACAACTGAAAGATCTGGGGAAACAATAGCAAATGAAGCCCAAAACCAGCAGAAGAAGGGAAATAATAAAGATTAGAGCAGAAATCAATGATATGGAAATCGAAAAAACAATAGAACAGATCAACAAAACTAGGAGCTGTTTGCTTGAAAAAATTAACAGAATTGATAAACCTCTAGCCAGATTTATCAAAAAGAAAAAGGACCCAAATAATGAATGAAAGAGGAAAGATTACAATCAACACTGCAGAAATACAAACAATAAAAAAGAACATTATGAGCAATTAATATGCCAACAAATTGTCAATATGGAAGAAATGGACATATTCCTAGAAACATAAACTACCAAAACTGAAACAGGAAGAAGTAGAAAATTTGAGGGGGCACTTAGGTGACTCAGTCAGTTAAGCACCTAACTTTGGCACATGTCATGATCTCATGGTTTGTGAGTTCGAGCCCAGCATCAGGCTGTCTGCTGTCAGCACAGAGCCTGCTTCAGATCCTCTGCCTTCCTCTCTATCTCTCTTTCTCTCAAAAATAAATAAACATTAAAAAAATTTTTAAAGAAAATTTGAACAGACCCATAATCAGTAAACTAACTGAATCAGTAATTAAAAATCTCCCAACAAACAAGAGTCCAGGGCTGGATGACTTCCCAGGGGAATTCTACCGAACATTCAAGGAAGAGTTAATACCTATTCTTTTGAAGCTATTCTAAAAAAAAGAAAAAAGAAAAAAAAGAAAAGAAATGGAAGGAAAACTTCCAAACTCATTCTATGAGGCCAGCATTACCTTGGTATTCCAAACCCCGACAAAGACCCTACTAAAAAGAATTACAGACCAATTTCCCTGATGAACATAGATGCAAAAATTCTCAACGTGATACTAGCCCACCAAATCCAACAACACATTAAAAGCATTATTCACCATGATCAAGTGGGATTTATTCCTTGGCTGTGGTGGTGGTTCAATATCCACAAATCAATTAACATGATACATCACATTAATAAAAGAAAGGGTAAGAACCACATGATCCTCTCAATAGATGCAGAAAAAGCATTTGACAAAATATAGCATCCTTTCTTGATAAAAACCCTCAAGAAAGTCAGGGTAGAAGGAACACACCTCAAGATCACAAAGGCCATACATGAAAACCCACAGCTAATATTATCCTCAATGGGGGAAAACTGAGAGCTTTCCCCTTAAGGTCAGGAACATGAAAAGGGTGTCCACTATTACCACTGTTATTCAACATAGTGTTGGACGTTGTACCTCAGTAAATCAAACAACATAGAGAAATAAAAGGCATCATCCAAATTGGCAAGGAAGAAGTCAAACTTTCACTCTTCACAGATGATATGATGATACACTACATGGAAAACCTGAAAGGCTCTGCCCAAAGCTGCTAGAACTGATCCATGAGTTCAGCAAAGCTGCAGGATATAAAATCAATGTACAGAAATCAGTTGCATTTCCATACACCAATAATGAAGCAGCAGAAACAGAAATCAAGGAATCCATCCCATTTACAATTGCACCTAAAACCATAAAATACTCAGGAATAAACCTAACCAAAGAGATAAAAGAACTATACGCTGAAAACTATAGAAAGTTTATGAAAGAAACGGAAAAACATTCCATGCTCGTGGATCAAAAGAACAAATATTGTTAAAATGTTGATACCACCCAAAGCAATCACACATTCAATGAAATCCCTGTCAAAATAACACTAACATTATTAACAGAGCTAGAACAAACCATTCTAAAATTTGTATGGAACCAAAAAACACCCCAAATAGCAAAAGTAATGTTGAAAAAGAAAACCAAAGCTGGAGGCATCACAATTCTAGACTTCAAACTGTAGTACAAAGCTGTAATCATCAAGACAGTGTGGTACTGGCACAAAAACAGACACATAGATCAAAGTAATAGAATACAGAAGCCATAAAAGGACCCACAAATCTATAGCCAACTCTTCTCTGACAAAGCAGGAAGAATATCCAATGGAATAAAGACAGTCTCTCCAGCAAATGGTGTTGGGAGAACTGGACAGCAACATACAGAAAAATGAACCTGGACCACTTTCTTACACCATACACAAAATAAACTCAAAATGGATGAAAGACCTAAATGCAAGATAGGAAGCCATCAAAATCCCGGAGGAGAAAACCAGCAGCAAGCTCTTTGACCTTGGTTACAGCAACTTCTTACTAGACATGTCTCCCGAGGCAAGGGAAACAAAAGCAAAAATGAACTACTGAGACCTCATCAAGATAAAAAGCTTCTGCAAGGTGAAGGAAACAATCAACAAAACTAAAAGGCAACCGACAGAATGGGAGAAGATATTTGCAAATGACATATCAGATAAAGGATTAGTATCCAAAATCTATAAAGAACTTATCAAACTCAACATCCAAAAAACACATAATCCAGTGAAAACATGGGCAGAAGACATGAACAGTTTTCCAAAGAAGACATCCAGATGGCCAACAAACACATGAAAAGATGCTCAACATCATTCATCATCGGGGAAATACAAATCAAAACAACAATTGAGATACCACCTCACACCTGTCAGATGGCTAAAATTAACAACACAGGAAACAACAGATATTGGTGAGGATGCGGAGAAAAGGGAACACTTTTGCACTGCTGCTGGGAATGCAAACAGGTACGACCACTCTGGAAAACAGTATGGAGGTTCCTCGAAAAGTTAAAAATAGAGCTACCCTACAACCCAGTAATTGCACTACTAGGTATTTATCCAAAGGATACAAAAATGCTGATTCAAAGGGGCACATGCACCCCAATGTTTATAGCAGTGCTATCAACAATAGCCAAATTATGGAAAGAGCCAAAATGTCATTGACTGATAAATGGATAAAGATACACACACACACACACACACACACACACACACACACAATGGAATATTACTCAAGGATCAAAAAGAATGAAATCTTGCCATTTTCAACAATGTGGATCGAACTAGAATGTCTTACGCTAAGCAAAATAAGTCAGAGAAAGATGCATCCTATGATTTCACTCCTGTATAAAATTTAAGAAACAAAACAGATGAACATAGTGTAAGAAAAGGAAAAATAAGATAAAAACAGAGAAGGAGCTCTTAAATACAGAAAACAAACTGAGGGTTGCTGGAGGGGTGTTGGGTTGTGGTATGGGCTAAATGGGTGACAGGCATTAAGGAAGGCACCTGATGGGATGAGCACAGGGTGCTAAATGTAAGTGATGAATCACTAAATTCTACTCCTGAAACCATTATTACACTATATATTAACTAACTTGGATTTAAATAAAATTTAAAAAAAAGAAAATTCACATAAAATGAAGCAAACATAAAAGTTTGCTCAGCCTCATTAATCATTTTAATACATTTTTATATTATTTATTAACATTAAAAACTAATAACGGCCAATGTTGTAAAGGATGTAAAGAAACATATATATTATTGGTGGAAATTTAAGTTAGCACAATCTTTTTGAAAATAACTTGAGGCATAAAATGTAGCCTTTGATAGAAAACATCACCAAACAGAATTTATCCTAAAGAAATATTTTTTAAACAGTAAGCTACATGTTTATAGTATAAGTAGCCTTATTTACAATATTGGAAAGTTGAAAATTCTTAAATGATCAAAAACTAAAGATGATAAAATTACTACTGTACATAATAAAGTTGATAGAATGTTAATAATTAAAATGTTCATTTTATAAAGTATGAAGCAGCACAAGAAAAAAGTGGATTTATGAAAAATAACAAAAGGAGAATATAAGAGTAAATCTAGACTATGGTTGTAATAGTACCAAAAGCATTCATGTCAGTGGGCAAGAAATGGAAAAAAAATATATTTGATGTGTTAAGTGGGTAGAACTGTGGGTGAATACTTTTTTGTGAGTGTTTGCTTGTTGATATTATGTTATTTATCTACTAAATGAAAGTGTTACTATTTTGTATTTTAAGGAAAAGTCTTAGATGTCAATGGGAAAGGTAGAGTAATGATCTGGAAAAAAAACAAAACTTTTCCTCCAGAAAGCAATGAGAAACTGGAAAAAAAATGTAAATAAATATAGAAATAAAATGCAAATAAATAAATATAAACTTTATCAGAACCTTGGAAATTAACCAAAAACTTGCAAAATCCAAGGAGCATTTATTTAAGAAAATTACTGTCAATAAGAACCAAGCTTTGTGATTACATTGAATTGCCCAAATTCCATTGTCCCTTATTCAAGAAAAACAGGGAGGGGGACAAAACAGAAGAGACTCATAAATATGGAGAACAAACTGAGGGTTACTGGAGGGGTTGTGGGGGGGGATGGGTTAAATGGGTAAGGGGCACTAAGGAATCTACTCCTAAAATCATTGTTGCACTATATGCTAACTAGTTTGGATGTAAATTTAAAAAAATAAAATTAAAAAAAAAGGTATACAGTAGTCTTGAAATCCAACAGCCTCACAACCACAGTACCATGGAGAAGGGAGAAAGGGTTTGGAGTTTCCCAAAAGCCCCACTCCCAGAGAAATGCTGTTATCTGACCTATCTGGAAGTTTCCTGGAAATATAGTGTGAGGAATTTGGGAGTTCACTCACTGCAAACAATTTTTCTCTTGGGGAATGTGTCAAAAATAATTATCAGCAATTATTCAACTTTGCAGCTACCTGAGGCAGTGATAATAGTTAATATAAACAAGAAGCTGACCAAAATACTTAAAAGGTTAATCTGGGAAATAAGATGACCCTAGGGGGCATTGAAAATCTTCCATATATTCCTGGGAGTGTAGAAAGCCACATTCACAAGTAGGGCTGTGTACCTACTCAAGAAAGACCAGAGAAGGCCCTAATATCTCACCTCTGGCTGACCTTGAGGCTTTGTGCAAGCAAAAAGTGAAGGCTAACGCAGAGTTGTAAACTGTTTACCACATTCTTGAAGGTGTGTCCAACATGCACACAGAACTCCCTGGCAAATGAAATCTCAGTTCAATCATTTGGTGATATCAATGGCCACACATGACAAAAAACATACACTTTACAAAATTAATTCAGTAAAGTCATTAAACAAACAAACAGCAACAAACACTGGAAAGAGGAGGATATACGATTTCTAGAATTTCCATATCATATTCTTTAAAATGTCTAATTTTCAACAAATGATTATGAGACATGCTAATAAAAAGAATGTAAGGCCCATATACAGGAAAAGAAGCAGTCAGTAGAAATAGCCTCTGAGGAAGGCTAGATGTTACATTTACTAGATAAAGATTTTAAATTATTTTAAATAGGCTCAAAAACTAAATAAAACTATTTCTAAAGAACTGAAGGGAAGTATTAAAATGATATCTCACCAAAGAGAGAATATCAGTAAAGACATAGAGATTATTTTTAAAAAATTTTTTTAATGTTTTGCTTATTTTTGAGACAGAGAGAGACAAAGCATGAGCAGGGGACGGGCAGAGAGAGGGAGACACAGAATCCAAAGTAGGCTCCAGGCTCCAAGCTGTCAGCACAGAGCCCAATGTGGGACTCAAACTCACGGACTGTGAGATCATGACCTGAACTGAAGTCAGATGCTTAACTGACTGAGCCACCCAGGCACCCCATAGAAATTATTTTTTAAAAATAGGAATTCTGGAGTTGACAAGTATAAGAACTAAAATAAAAAAATTCATAGAAAGTTCAACAGTAGATCTGACATAGCAGAAGAAAAAATAAGTGAACTTGATATTCGATCAATTGAGATTATCTAATGTGAAGAACAGAGAGAAAAAAAAGAATGAAGAAATATTAACAGAATCCTAGAGACCAATGAAGAATCATCAAGCAAACACATGCGTAGTGAAAGTCAAAAAAGGAAATGAAAGAACAAAAGAGGCCAAAAGATTATTTGAAGAAAGAATGACCAAAAGCCTCCCAAGTTCAAGAAAAATATGATACATCCATGAAGTTGGATTAAATCCAACTATAGCAAACTCAAAGAGACTCAAAATTAGACACATCATCAAACATGTGAAAGACAAAGGGAGAATGCTGAAAATGCAAAGACTCATTACACAAGGGCATCCTCAATGAAATGAACACCTGGTTTCTCATGGAGACTATGCTGAAAGAAAAAAACCTGCCAATTAAAATTGTATATCCAACAAAACTACATTTCAAAATGAGAGTGAAATTAAGCCTGACTGCTTTTAGAAGAAAAACAGACTTTAAAACATAAATTGTTAATTGAGAAAAAGGAGGACATTCTATAAAGGGCCAATCCATCAAGAAACTATAACAATTACAGACAAAGATCACCTACCGACAGACCCCAAAATGCACTCAAAATACACTCCATCCAACAAAACCCTAATACACATTCTTCTCAAATGCACATGGAAATTCTCCAGGATAGATTATATGTTAGGCCATAAAACAAGTCTCAATACATTTTTATTTTTTTATTTTTTTATTTTTAAGTATGGAACGCTTTGTGGATTTGCATGCCATCTTGTGCAGGGGCCAATCTTCTCTGTATCGTTCCAATTTTAGTATATGTGCTGCTGAAGCAACCACATCTCAATACATTTTTAAACACTGAAATCATACAAAATATATTCTCTGACCACAACAGAAGAAAATTAGAAACCAAACAGTAGGAAATTTGGGGAAATCACAAATATGTGGAAATAACACACCCTATAACCAACAGGTCAAAGAGGAAATCAAAAAGGAAATTATAAATACCCCCCAACCCAGCCATTGCACTACTACGTATTTATCCAAGGGATACAGGTGTGCTGTTTCGAAGGGACACAGGCACCCCCAATGTTTACAGCAGCACTATCAACAACAGCCAAAGTATGGAAAGAGCCCAAATGTCCATCGATGGATGAATGGATAAAGAAGATGTGGTATATATATACAATGGAGTATTACTCGGCAATCAAAGAGAATGACATCTTGCCATTTGCAACTACGTGGATGGAACTAGAGGGTATTATGCTAAGCGAAATTAGTCAGAGAAAGACAAATATCATATGTCTTCACTCATATGAGAACTTTAATATACAAAACAGATGAACATAAGGGAAGGGAAACAAAAATAATATAAAAACAGGGAGGGGGACAGAAACATAAGAGACTCTTAAATATGGAGAACAAACAAAGGGTTACTGGAGGGGTTGTGGGAGGGGGGATGGGTTAAATGGGTAAAGGGCATTAAGGAATCTACTCCTAAAATCATTGTTGCACTATATGATAGCTAACTTGAATGTAAAGTTAAAAAATAAACTAAACTAAATAAAATAAAATAAAAACATAAAAAAATTTTTAAGGAAATTATAAAATACTTTTAGATGAATTAAAATGAAGACACAGCAGACCAAACCTCATGAGATGCAGATTAAGCAGTACTTCGAGCTAAATCTTTAGCTGTAAATGTTTATAAAAGAAGAAAGATCTCAAGTCAGTCATCTTTTCTTTGAGAAACTAGAAACAGATGAATAAAGGGAAACTAGGAAAAGATAAATAAACTAACCCCAAAGCAAGCAGAAGAAAATAAAGACTAGAATGGAAATTAGTGAGGGGCACCTGAGTGGCTCAGTCAGTTGGGCATCCAACTTTAGCTCAGGTCATGATCTCACAGTTCATGGGTTCGAGCCACGCGTTGAGCTCTGTGCTGATAGCTCAGAGCCTGGAGTCTGCTTTGGATTCTGTGTCTCCCGCTCTCTCTTCACCTTCCCTGCTTGTCCTCTGTCTATCTCTCTCTCAAAAATAAATAAGCATTAAAAAAAATTTTTTTTAGAATGGAAATTAATAAAATGGAGAATACCAAAGCAAAGGAGAAAAAAAAGCAACAAAATTGGAATTTGTTTTTTTTTAAAGATCAACAAAATTGGGAAATCTTTAGCTGGGCTTATCAAGAAAAAAAAAAAAAAACAAGATTCAAATAACTGAAATCAGGAATGTAAAAGCAGACATCACTACCAACCTTCAGAGATAACAAGGATTAATGAGAATATGATAAGTAATTATTTACCCATCAGTTAGACAACCTTGGTGAAATGGATGAATTCTTAGATGAAAACTATCAAAACTGACTAAAAAATAAACAGGAAATCTGAATAAAACTATAGCAAGTAAAGAGACTGAATTAGTAATCAAAAAACTTCCCACAAAGGAAACCCCAGGACCAGTTGACTTCACTGGTAAATTCTACCTAACCCATAAAGAAAAAATAAAACCAAATCTTCACAAATGCACCCCAAAAGTAGAGTAAGGAATACTTCCCAACTCATTCTAAGAGGATAGTATCATCCTGACATGATTATATACCATGATCAAGTGGAATTTATACCAGAATATAAGACTAGTTCAATATATGAAAATCAATTAATTTAATACCCCATAGAATAAAGGACAAATCTATGGACATACCCATAGATTTGGGGGTATTAATTTAATACCCCATAGAATAAAGGACAAATTCTATGGATTTGTCCATAGAATAAAGGACAAATCCAAATTAATATCTCAACAGAGGCAGAAAATCATTTGACAAAATCCAATATTCTTTCATGAAAAAAAAATACTCAACAAACCAGGAATAGAAGGTAATTTCCTCAACCTGATAAAGGCCATCTAAGAAAAACCCACAGCTAACCTTATAACTAATGATGAAAGACTAAAAGCTTTCCCCAAAAGATTAGAAACAAGAAAAAAAAAAGCCCAATCTTGCCACTTCTATTTAGGCTTTATTCAAGGTCTAGGCAAGAAAAAGAAATAAAAAAACATCCAGATTGGAAAGAAAGAAGTAAAACTAATCAAAGACGGCATGATCTTATATATGAAAAATCATACGGAATCTGAAAAACTTATACAGCTAATAAACAAGTCCAATAAGGTTGCCGAATAAAATGTCAGTATAAAAAAATCAATTGTATATCTACATGCTAGCAAAGCATAATCTGAAAATGATATTAAGAAAATAATTACATCTACAATAGGAGCAAAAAGAATAACATACTTCAAGATAAATTTAAAAAATAAATACAATATTGGTAAAGTGAAAACTATAAAACATGGTTGAAAGAAATTAAAGAAGATCTGAATAAATGGAAAACATCCCATCAAATTAAAGGCTTTTGTGCTTCAAATGACACTATCAAAAAGTGAGACAATAACCCATAGAATGTGAGAAAATATTTGCAAATCATATATCTGATAAGGAACTTGTAATATAGAATATATAAAGAGCTCTTAGAACAATACAAGATAACCCAGTTTAAAAATAGGCAAAATATTTCTCCAAGGAAGATATACAGGGGCGCCTGGGTGGCTCAGTCAGTTAAGCGTCCGACTTAGGCTCAGTTCATGATCTCACGGCTTATGAGTTTGAGCCCCGCATCAGGCTCTGTGCTGACAGCTTAGAGCCCAGAGCCTGCTTTGGATTCTGTCTCCCTCTCTCTCTGCCCCTCCCCCACACGTGCTCTGTTTCTCTCTCTCTCTCTTTGTCTCTCTCTCTCCCAGGAAAAAAAAAAAAAAAAAAAAACATTTAAAAAAAAAGAAGATATACAAACGGCCAATAAGCATATGAGAAGATATTCAACATCATTAGTCATTATGGAAATGTAAACCCACACCACAAAAAGTACCATTCCACCCCCATGAGGATAGCTGTAATAAAAACAGATAAATACATGCATTGGCAAGGATGTGGAGAAATCAGAACCTATAAGCAATGCTGGTAAGAATGTAAAATAGTTCAGTTGGTTTGAGAACAGTTTTACAGTTCCTCAGAAGTTAAACATTGAATTAACTATGATCCAGCAATTCTACTCCTAGGTATATATCCAAGAAAATTGAAAATATATGTCCTCACAAATAGTTGTATATGACTGTCCATAATAGCATTATTCATAATAGGCATAAATGTCCATCAGTTGAAAAATGGACATTCAAAATGTGGTATATATCCATACAGTGGAATATTAATCAGCTATAAAAAGGGAATAAGTATTAATATCTGCTAGAGTATGGATAAATTTGGAAAACATGCTAAGTAAAAGAAACCATACACAAAAGTTCACATGTATGATTCTATTTATATTAAATGTCTACATAGGCAAATAGAGACTGCAAGTAGATTTGTGTTTGCCAGGAGCTCAGAAGAGAAGAGAATGAGGACTACTAATGAGTACAGGGTTCATTTTGAGGCTGATGAAAATGTTCTGGAATTAGTGGTGATGGTTGCACATCTCTGTGATATATTAAAAATCAATGATTTGCACATTTTAAATGGTAGGCTTTATGGTGTGTAAGCTAAATCTCATTACAAGGAAAAAAATGACCTATCTTAGATTTGTATTATATTATCTTATGATCTAGAAGCCCCTAGAGTACTGAACTGGAGCTAGTTGAAAATCCTCAGTGAAAGAAGTCTGTGGCTGTTTAGTTCTTTTTTGTTTTAAGATATGTTACCAACCCAAGGATCAGCCTCGTGCGGCACTGAGCTTGCTTTGTGTCTCCCAAACTCCAGGCAAGAATATTTCCAGTGGTACCAAATAAAAGTATCTGTGCAACACCTCCGCACCATTGCAATAAAGAGTTCAAAGCACATCCTACCATAACTGGGTTTGCTGCATTCTCTCCATATACAAAGATGGAGAGAGTATGGTATCTCCATCTCCAAACAGGTATCAGGAGATCTGTGTTCTAATCTCAACTCTGCCAATAACTTATTTAAGCCTCAGTTTCCTTATCTGTAAAACAAGTGGTTGGTACCAAAAGTCTCCAAGGTCTTTTCTAACACAAAGATTCTGAGATCCCAGGAAGGAAATCCCCTTCGTCTCCTACTCCTCTCCTCCAACACACTCACCCATAAGTAAGAAACATTCAGCCATGACAACTGGACTATCATTTCTGGCCAAGAAGAGATGGGCTTTGTAGGGTGGCTGGCTAATGGAAAAAGAACCGAAAAAGACGTGGAGCAACCCAAGAAATGATTGCACTGACTGGGATACTCAGAGACTAGAATCATCTTACCAAGCCAGTTTCCAGGTCTGTGAAGTTTGTAAGTTGGGGATTGCCTCTCTGGGGTCCTGATTCTGTTCAATAGATGCTCACGGAATACCTACTCTATACTGCCAGTCCTCAGTACACGCTTTTTCCTCTGGCAGCACAGGGCAGGTGTCCATGCTGCTGCCTTTTTTCGGTCCCCTTTATAGCTGGAGTCTCTTACTTCCATCTACAGTCCACCCTCAATCTGATGCTTTTCTCAGTTATCTAACTACATGAGATGACCGCCTCCCAGCATGGCCAACCCACTGGCCAGGGCCCAGGGATGGGTTCAGAGAAGATAGTAAGGAAAAGCACACCATGCCAGTGCTACTCCAGAGAATCTGCATCTTTAAATGCTTCAAGCAGCATGCTCATTGGATGGATAGTCAGATGGCCATCCCACTCCAGGGACTTGTTCCCTTCCCACCCTGAGGAAGAGGCAGTGCCTATAGGCACCAAGCTCCGCACCCCCAGGGATGGGAGCATTTTCCCCAGACATGGTTGAAGAAGTCTGAATGAGAATGTCACGTACAACCCCTTACAATACTGAGGCCACCCATCTCTCTGTTTAACTTAGCTTCTGAAATCATTCTTGATAATGAGATCTGCCATGCCTCTATTTTATTTCCTGCTGTACAGTAGATTAAGGAGTAAAGTCCACTGTGAGAGCCTGTAAAATGAAGGTGACAGTGATCAAGAGTAGCCATTACCTGGAATATGACTTGACTTGGTTCTTGGCCTTCAAAAATAGAAAATGTCATGGGTTTCAGGGGTCCACTAAACTTCCTCTCCTGGCCATATCCAGCTGTCTGTTAAAAAAGGAAATAAAAAAAAGAAAACTAGCATACCCATCATTATGAATATATACATGCCACTTGCTAATTTTATTATGGCTTCTAGGACTGATATAGAAGACATAACATTCTAACCTAGTCAAAACAATGCAAAGTATAGTCAAAACAGATAGAAAGAGATCTGATATTGTTGAGTTTCACTATATCAAGATGGCTTGCCATGAGTCTTGTGCTATTTTTCTCCTTTAACCATTCAAGCAATCCCCCTGTAGAGAGAATATTAACACTCCCATGTTACAAATGAGGCTCACAGAGGTGAAGCTACTTGCCCAGAGTAAATGCCTTAAGTGGTTGTCAGGGCACACACACTAAGATCTAACTGAACAAAAGCTTCTATCTGCCCACAATGCCACTCTGTCTTCTAAATACAACACAGTGTTAAATCAGCTTCTTAAAACACCTTTCCTCCACTCCTATTCATTTAGAAGGACGTTTATGGAAGATTCCCAGCACCCTAGAGTTCATGGTCACTTCAAGGACAACTAGATTTATAAGGGAAAAAAATATTTAGATGTGTTGAGTACAGTGCTTACTTGGTACAACTGTAACTTCAAGAAAAGCTTACTATTTTAACGTTTGATTAGCAATCCATGCTCATACAGGAAAAAAAAAAAAGAACAAAATGTTTACTTCAAGTAACTAAGACATTTCTAAAGCCAAAAGACCTTGAATTTGACAGGCAAGAAACCTCTGCAGGCACCCAAATTCAGGCTGGAATAGCAGTATGTGGTGGCTGGGACAGTAAGAAGAGAAATTAGTTATGTGCCGAACTCAGTCCTAAAAACAGTTAATCCTGACAACCACCTGGGGACAAATTATTACTGCCAGCTCCGTTCTACAGGCAATGAGACTAAGATGCTGAGAGGGTAAGCAGTTTGCCCAGGTGCTGACAGGAAGCAGGATTCTAACCCATTGCAACTCTGCAATGGCTGCCCTCAGCTGCTATGCCCCACTACCTACCAGAGGGAACAAAAAAGGACCAAGACAATCTGACAGGAAAACAGGTGACATCAAGGATGTACAGGAGGGTATGACTCCCACCATTCCCAACCCAGGAGGATGGGGAGCATCCAGCGGCAACCCCTGCCATCCCTCCATGTCCCACCACAACTATCCTTCTAAAGTGAGACAGAGCATGACAGGTGGCACACGGGGGGGCAGCCAGCCATCAACCCACCCACAGAGGGCGCCCTCTGGAATGAGGGATTTAGCACCCGTACCCAATGCTTCTTCTGTGGTTCTTCAGGTCTACTTGTGTGGAAATCATGGGTGGGATAGGTTAGGATCAGAAGTATAATATGAGGAGTTGATGGTTGGGGAGCTGGAGAGGTAAAGTCAAGAAAGTGTGAAGAACTCGGGGGAAGAGAACTGTTTGCCACTTCTTCAGGGAGAGCAAGTACACTCTTGGGATGGACATGCTGAGAATAAACCAAGAACAATCAGTATGAGAGTTTGGGGGAAGGCCTTCCACTATATCCCTTGGTTCACTGAATTTCGATTAACTTGATACTGGTTGTCTGTCAGATGAAAACACAGAGGGTTTTGGAATTTGGTCTCCACTCCCTCAGATTGTGGGAGGCCCGTGGACTAGCTGCCCCCAGCCATCACCAACCTCTCTCTCTCGGGAAGCCAAGAGGTCTCTTTCCCAGACTCCCCTGCAGCTAGCAGGGAGCTGAGTGACTTAGTTCTGGCTCCTGAAACAAAAGGTGAAGTCTACGGGAGGGTTTCTGGTCCAGCTTTTATTTTCCAATGAAAAAGGACAGATGTGGCCAGCATTGTCACCCCCCTTCCCCGTTGTTCTTGCTCAGACCATGGACCGCATGTCTATGGCTGTGGTGGCCATCATGAAACCACAAGGGAACAAATCAGCTCAAATAATGGTGGAGCGAAGAGAATGATGCCCAAGTCTCTGATAATATCACAGAAATGCAAAACCTGCCTTCGGCTGTCCACTCCAGGCTTCTCGTTATCTGAGGAAATAAACCTCGACTTACTAGAGCCACTCCAAAGTTGAACTTTCTATTGCCTACACTAAAAGCATCCTTAACTGACACAATAACGTTATAGACTTCTAGCTCATCAATTCCTTTAAAGGAATATCTTCCTCTGGGGGCTCTTTCTCCCCTGCACTCCTTTTCCACATATCCTCTGGAGGGCAGGACACAAGAACTGGGTGCAGATGTCCAGGCACCACCATGGTTTGTACAAGATAAGAGCAGTGGTTTCTGTGGGATCATGATTTAACAGCAAACTGCCTTCATCAACTTTCTGCTCATATCAGCAAGCGGCCAGTCTTTCAGCAGCTCACACTAGTAATGGCATCCAGAAGAAACTCCCATTAGTCGAGCAAACCTCACAAACAGGGCTGTGTTCTTCCTGCGAGGACAAGCTGGCTCACCTTTCGGGACAGGAGGGTATATCTCAGTTGCAAGGTTCAAAGTTGCATTCTCGTAACAGGGCAGCAAATCTCCCTACATGCCCATTAACATTTCTATTTGGGCTATAAAGATTTCAAAATGCGTGTGCGTGTTCTGAGTCATCAAGCCACATTGCCCGAACTGGGAAAGGTGGTGTGGGGGAAACGAGAAAGAAAAGAGGGTTCATGCAGGAGTTGGAGAGGTAACACCTACCATCCTGCACGAAGTAAAAGGAAGGGAAGAGAATAGAACTGTCATTTTTTAAATGTTTCCTGGGCAGCAGCTGTGGGACTAGACCCTCCACACGTATCATTTCTTCTGCTCCTCAACAAGATCAGGAAAGTATGTCCAGAAAAGTGCCACAGTGGAGACACAGAGAATGTGGGATGAAGCCAGCTCTGTGGCACCACCGAGCCCCAACTCTGAGCCACGTTGCCACACCCTTCCAGACCAGCAAAGGATACATGGGACTGCTAGGTCTGCCTACCTTGTAGCCACCCTCCTTGTACTTCCCATCAAGAGTTCTCTTGCAGTAATTACATAGTATTTATGCCAAACCCTCCTTACTTCTAGAAGAAGTACAATCCCAGGCAAAACTCTAAAACAGGTGGCTTCTCCTTGATTTCCCTACCTAACTATTCAGCACCCCTTCCCAAACCCTGGTCACTTACTTGCTTTCTCTTCAGGGCCCTTGCAATATATTCATGCAATGTTTCATTCCCCTGACGGAAACCAGTGCTCAGGAGAGAACAGGAAAGCCACTTGCTGAACAAATGACTGAGGGTGAGGGGCGCCTGGGGGGCTGAGTCAGTCAAGTGTCTGATTCTTGATTTTGGCTCAGGTCATGATCTCACAGTTGGGAGATCAAGCCCCACCTCAGGCTGAACATGAAGCCTGCTTAGGATTCTCTTTTTTTTCTCTCTCTCTCTGTTCTTCCCCCACTTGTTCATTCTCTCTCTCTCTCTTTCAATAAAATAAATAAGCATTAAAAAAAATTTTTTTAAATGACAGGGGGTGGTGGGGTGGATGGTAGCAACTCCCTTCCTTCACCTGACACAGCTGTGCATGTGGCTATCTCCTGGGCAAGGCTCTTGCTGCCAGCAATGGTTTGGGCACTATTTCTTACTCTAGGTAGAAATCCCACTGGCCTGAGAGTAGAGAGAAGGAAAACTTATATCCAACGTTTTATCCAGGAAAAAAAAAAAATGCATATCGCCTTCTCAGACAAGATAAGCCCACTATTATCAAATTATCATGATAGAATCTTGTCTTAGATCTTGCTGTCTCCTAATAGAAGTCCATGATTATGTACTTAATTTCTACCCTGTTCCTGGCATAGTGCTGCGTGCTGAGGCTGCAAAGATGACTAAAAGATAGTTCTCCTCATGGAAGTCAAGGTCCATATGAATGTAGACACTGAATATTTAAAATGCTGTAGTAATAATAATAGGCAATATTTATCTAGTACTTAGACTGGGCCGGTCACTGACCAAAGGGCTTTATATAAATGCACTAGCTCATTTAATGGCCACAAGAACCAATAAGGCAAGTACTCTTTTTTTTAAAAAAAAAAAATTTTTTTTAACGTTTTATTTATTTTTGAGACAGGGAGAGACAGAGCATGAACGGGGGAGGGTCAGAGAGAGAGGGAGACACAGAATCTGAAACAGGCTCCAGGTTCTGAGCAGTAAGCACAGAGCCCGACGTGGGGCTCGAAATCACGGACAGTGAGATCGTGACCTGAGCCGAAGTCGGACGCTTAACCGCTTAACTGACTGAGCCACCCAGGTGCCCCAAGGCAAGTACTCTTTTGAGACCCATTTCATGGGGCAGAAAACTGAGGTTCAGAACTTAACTATCTCACCCAAGCTCCTATCACTAGTAAGTGGCACTGCCACTTTTGTACCTAGGTCTGACTTCACTACCACCTGTGATAAGACAGATAGCAAAGGGCATTCAATAGGGTAAGAAGAGGAGACAGGTTAAGAGGGGATGTTTGACATACTCCAAGCAGCCCTTGTGTCTGGCTTTGAGCCCCCAGTCTGTGAGGAGGCACATCGCTCATAAAGTTGGAACCACAGCTTCCTTCCCTCCCCCAGGAGGAAGGCTCTGGTAGGTTTACAAGTTTGGCTCTGTTTCATTATGTCAATATTCTGAACTTTGAGGACTCTAGGAGGCTCCCAGGAACTTAGAATTTGATGCTATTTTTGGGTTCCAGAAGAAAAAAACAAGATTTGAAATGTGAGGGTCTAGCAACTTCCTTCTAAAGAGAAAGCAGATGCTTCCCCATAATCTTGCCCCCTAATACAACAGACTGTTGGGCAAGTGTATGACCTTTATGAGACTCATGAATAAAACAACAATGACACCCCACTATCTACCCAAGATTGAGGGCTGGGTCTCTCCAGAGTCCATCCAGCTCTAATTTCTAGAAGCCTGTTAGTCAACAGGGTTGACTCAACAAATGGCTGAAGACAACTTTGACCAGAAAACTCCAAACCATATATAGGGGATAAAAGTACAAAACAGAGCAGGGTTGAAAATAGAGAAAATGTTTTTCTTAATATTCCCATGGTAATTTTTCATGGTCAAAGTAAAAAAAAAAAAGTCAAGATTAAGGGACATAGACTAAAGTATATATATATATACACTACATACACATAAATATATTTAGTATATATAGACATTAATATATGTACAGTATACTTTTCTTTCCAGAGTCCCTGAGCTATACATGAAGATCTAAACATGAATAGACAGATTTGTTTTAAACCTTGCCCATTAAGTGGTATTGGTTCTTAAGAGCTGAGGAGAAAATACCTCCCTGGTTGAAGAGTAGACATTTGACTTGTAGCCATTTCATCAAAAATATCACAGTGGGGCAAACTACGTGTCCTTTGTATACAATTTAATTTTGATAGATTTTTTTTTAGGTGATGATAATCATCGTTTCCTTGGTATGAGGTAGAAAATGGCAGAAAATATTCTGGCAAATAAATAAAGAGCATCCTCTTCTCTTACCAAATAAAGTGTAAGGAGACACAAGCAATGGAGTTGGGCTCGCATCATTGTGGTTTTCTGTATTGAAACTTCTGTGAATAAACCAGAGATAAAAGTGATTAGTTACCAGTCGGTTAAAATCACATATTTCCAACCAGAAAGGATCATTGAACAATATCCAGTTATAAACCTAGTAGAATGGGATTTCTAAAGGCCAACTTCTTCTCGTTTTGGAACCACCCAGCCTTCCAGAAGCTTTATGATGCCTCATCCATAGCAACACACAAGTCAAAATCCCCAAAGAAGCTCATAGTTATTCCATTTCTTTACCTGTTTCACTTTATTATAATCTTCTCCATTTAAGGGTCTTAAATGGTAGAAAATAAGTATAGTTTTCACTTTTATTGTATGCATGGGAAAGATATGTTTTGGCAAATGCCAGGATAACAGATACTAAAATTTTAGTGATTCTGATTCAAAGTTGCAAAGACATGAGCTTCCTCGAGCAGAAAGAACCCAAGAACGTTCATCATCCTTCATTCAAAGACTTCACCAGCCACACTTCGGTCTTCTAAACACTGTTGCTAACTAGGCAATATGCCTAAGGGAATATGCCTAAGTATATTTCCTACGCCTAAGTATATATGCCTAAGGCAATATGCCTAAGTGTATTTCTTAATACTCCAAAAGCAACCAAATAAAAATCCAAACTCTGTCCTTACTCTCTTCTGTTCAGCATTATTCCTTTCTTTCTTGTGGCTTCACATTTTTTCAACATTATAACTTTCACTCTGAGACACATCATGACGAACTGATTTTTAAGATCTGATATAAATTTTCCACATGGACTATAAAGCAGAGTTGTTGCCTATCATAATACTGGACTGCTAAAACAAAACCAAAAAAATTGGTAAAATGGAACATGTACCCATTTCACCAAAATTCCAATGAACTTATATCACTAATATAGTCACCATGAAAATATGGTTATTGAAATTCTAACCACTCTAAAAATGTAGTCCCTGACATTTTAAATTTCTTACATTTGGATAGCTTATAGTTGAACTTTATAAGTACCACACGCTAACCGATTGAGCCACTGGAGCTCCCATATTTGAACTTTAAAAAGGTAAATGTACTACACAATTTTAGCCTCGCAAATGCCTTAGGAGATAAAGATGGAAATAAGCATTTATTAAGCAACATCTAGGAGGTAGATTTGGGAGGAGCCTTTACAAACAGTGTAACAGTGATGTAGACAGTGGATTCTGAGTCAGAAAGCCTGTGAGTTTCTCACAAACATAATGAGTTAGGAAATGTTATACTTGTTGTATATATGAGGAAATGGAAGTTCAAAGTTAAGTGATTTGCCTAACACATAGCTAGAAAGGGACATTGCATTGCTTTCAGCCAGATCTGTCAGATCCCAAAGACCTAAACCTCTTTCAACTCTTTCTACTGTACTGTATATAATGTGGGAGCTGCAGAGATACAGATATAGGAATAGAGGTATGGAGATATACAAAATGTATATATTGTTTCTACATGCTAAATCAATGAAGCAACTATTCCCAAGGTTCTACAGCTATGTTAAGGAAGAACTAGAATCAAAACCCTTCAGGAAAATCAGATTCATAAATTCTATAAATGTTTAGAAATGAGCTTTTGCAACAGAATTAATTTGGTCGTTGTGTTCAAACATCATTTTAGAATTGGCTCATTATCTTAAACACAAACAGACATTTTTCTACTGCTTTAGACTGCTTATGTGGTTTGGAAACACATGGAAATAAATAACAATGCCAGGCTGAAGTATATTGCAATATGAAATATATAAATATATAAATATATATATATATAAATGAATCAATGATTAAATCTAACTAGGTTTGTTTTTTTCACATTGGAAAAATTCACATGATCAGCTGTCACCAATGTTTTTAAGAGAAGGGGTGCCTGGGTGACTCATTCAGTTGAGTGTCCAACTCTTGGTTTCAGCTCAGGTCATGATCTCATGGTTTGTCGGTTCAAGCCCCACGTTGCACTCCAGACTGACAGTGTGGAGCCTGCTTGAGATTCTCTCTCTTTTCCTTTTTCTCTGCTCCTTTCCCACTTGTGCGTGCATGCTCTCTCTCTCTCTCTCTCTCTCAAAAAAAAGTAACAAAAAATAATAATTATTATAAAAAATACTTGTAAGAGAAGCGAAAATATACATGATGATGGCACACTTGGGGATCATTCACCTCAAGCTCCACAGCATTCAAGAGCTTTTAAATACTGGTCCCAACTTACTCTTCCAGTCTTATCTCCAACTCCCTTCCCACCCTCAGTAAAGCTGTCTACCAGGATGGACTCTGCACCCGAGATTTCCTGTCTCCATGCTTCAGGGATTGCTGTCCTCCCCACCCAGCACAAGGCCAGCTGCAATAAAGGGACAGATAATATTTGCATCAGGAAGTTGGATTAAGATTGTCCTTCCTGACCTCTACTCATACTACTTGTCATACCTCACCTCTAGTTCCAACTTGTTCATTTATTTCAAAAGCATTGAATTATTATAAAAAGCTTCTCATATGCCAGATACCATGCTAAGAACTGGGATATGCAAATAAGGGGTAGCTCACAGAGCTAGAACCAAAATCCTACTTCCTTAATGAAATGGTCAGTGATTTTCAGCCAGATGTATCTTCCTCTTGAAACACCTCCTACATTTTGTTTTTTAATCATTTATTTATATATCCGTGTTATTTCCTCTACTAGGAAGCACAATCCTTCAAGACAGAGGCCGAATTTTATTTTTTTATTTAAAAAATTCTTTTATTATGTTTATTTATTTTGAGAGAGAGAGAGAGAGAGAAAGTGCGCACAAGCGGGGGAGGGGCAGAGAGAGAGGGAGACACAGATCCAAAGCAGGCTCCAGGCTCTGAGCTGTTGGCATATAGCCCGAGGCGGGGCTCGAACCCACAAGCGGCGAGATCATAACCTGAGCCGAAGTCTGACACTCAACCAACTGAGTCACCCAGGCGCCATGAGGCCTAATTAAAATTTTTTTTTTTTTTTTTACCTCTCACAGCTTGTCATACTATGCCTTGCATATATTAAGCCCTCAACAGATGTTTGTTAAATTCTAAAACATTTTAATTGTCTAACACTGATATCCTATGAATTTTGTCCAATCTATAAGAGCTTTCAGAATAAACATAAATTGTTAAAGGAAGTTAATTTGGAATTTAAAGATTTGTTTTGATGCAAAGTAATACATTTTTATTGTTGGTGAAAAGGTTTGCTTCTCTTTTAAATACACTAACAGATTTCTGCTCAGTAAATAGGTTAAGGACTGGCAGATACACATCACCTCTTCCTTGAACTGATTTCTTTAGTGCTTTTAATCTCCCAAAGACATATAAGTTGAATGATAGAAAAGCAAATGAAAATAAAATAAATGCCTTATTTTAGTCAGATGCTCAGACAGGCCACCATCTGGGATGCTTTAAGGAATCTAAAATGTAAAAGTAGCAATGCACTTATCCCTTATTTTGTCAGTCACAGCTAGTCTTATCCCTCACAGAAAGGTTTCCAGTGAGCAAGAGAAGTAATTGCTCTCTGCTGCCATGCCTAGGGTTCCGTGATTTATTTGCAGACAAATATACCCCACAGTGCGGTTGTTGGGAACACGGACCCCAGAGTTAGACAGGTTGGTGTGGATCCTGGTTCCTCCAGCAACCTGTCTGTATTCCTCTGTAAAGCAGGGATGATCATAGTACTTACCTTTGAGATTTATGGGGTTCAATGAGTTAATAGTTTGAACAGTGTTCATCACATAAAAATTCATTCTGCCACCTCGTTCCCTTAGTCAGAGCTTTCAGCACTGTCCTGGAGAACGTCTCCTTTCATCATCCCTGGCGTTTGGAGGCCCCCATAATACTCAAGAAGCAGCCTTCACAACCAAGCGACGCCGTGAGACAAAGCCTTTATCTGAATGCATCAAGGCAAAAGGCACTAATGCTGGGATTATGCCAGAGGAGGACTTTAGCCCCTCAAACAAATCTTGCCTATATTTCCTCTGTGCATGGACGTAATTCCACTAATGAATATCACATCCTGGATCATAATATTGCTGGAGGGAAACCATAGTTTATAACCGCAACTGCCTAAAACCACCACGCCACACACACTTGATAGATTTCCTCACAAACACTGCTTAGAAAAGGATTGGAGTGTATTTCTAGATAATTCAGTGACATTTTAGCTGCCCTACCTGAAATGGTTGATCCAAAGATCTGCTTAGAATTTTTGCTATTTGTTGGGGTTCCCCTCAGGCACAAAGACTAAATTCAGACAGTTTCTATGGCAACTATCTGTGAGGCCAAGCACATCCTTAGCAACACAGGTCAAAGGTTTTGTGGGAAAGGGGGATTTTGAAAAGCCACCACCACTTGCTTTAACCATGGACCATCGGCAAATACAGAATCAGGGCTGCTGGCCTTGCTGTTTACGGCCAATGCCTTGATTCACCACAGCCCACAAAACACAAATCCCTCTGCGTCCTGAATCTGTGTCCAGCCGGAAGAATAGCACGAAGGCAGCTAACACTTACTGAAAACCATTTGCCATGCACATGCTAAGACTTCTATATGCGTTACCTTATTGATTTCTCGTAAGAACCCTCTGAAGCAGGTACTGTTAAAATCTGCCTCTTAAAGATCAAAAATCTAAAGGTGAGGGTTAAAGAGGTTAAAAGACGTGCCCGAGATCACACTGCCTGGCTAATTCTACACCCATGTTCTTTTCATAAACATAATGAGACATCTAGTATCACTTAATCCATTACACATCTTCCCAAAAATTCAAAAAACTTTTTCTTTTTCCTTTTTTTTTTTAAACTCTGCTGCTCTTCCTCGTCAGAAACTGATATGATGCCCCCTGCTCAGAGGAACATTAGCCTAGGAGATCTAGTTCCTACAGAACACGTATTCATGTATGGTACCATCTCTCCTCATTTCCCCGCTGACCTTCACCTTAGCAGTCTCCTTTTTAAAAATTTTTTTAACATTTATTTTTGAGAGACAGAGCAAGAGCAGGGGAGGGGCAGAGAGAGGGAGACAATCTGAAGCAGGCTGCAGGCTTCGAGCTGTCAACACAGACCCTGACGCCGGGCTTGAACCCACAAACTGCGAGATCATGACCTGAGTCAAAGTCGGCACTTAACTGACCCGGTGCCCCAGCAGTCTCCCATTTTTTAACCAAGCCAGGTGTTATGTGTTGGATAGTGCCCACACCCAATTCGTATGTTGGAGTCCTATCTCCTAAGGACCTCAGAATGTGATGTTATGTGGAGATAGGGTCTTTACAGAGGTAATGCGCTTAAAATGAGGTCATTAGGGTAGGCCTTCATCCAATCTGACTGGTGTCCTCATAAAAAGGGGAAATTTGGACACACAGACACACAGAGAGGGAAGACAATGTGAAGAGACATAAGAAGAAGATGAGCATCCAGAAGGAGAAAGGAGGGGCCAAAAACAGACCCTCATGGCCCTCTGAAGGAACCAACCCCTGCTGACACCTTGATTTTGGATGTCCAGACTCCAGAACTGTGAGATAATAAATGTCTGTTGTTTAACCACCCCATCCGTGGTGCTTTGCTTTGGCAGCCCTACCAAACTAATATACCAAGGAACTCTGATTCTGACTAAGAAAGGCACTGCCATTCCAGGACAGAGGTGGCCTCAGAAAGGGCTGTCTTCAGTTATTATACATGCAGCGCCCATGGCAGGCCTCTCAGGGCTCCGTTCGAAGCTTGATTGATTCTCCTGCTGGGCGCCAATTCCTCCAAGAGGCATTTTTAGACACTCTTGTCATTTCCCCCTTTATCTGAGTAAGGACGTGGAATTTCTAGATCCCAAGTCTCCAAACCTTCAAGTAACTCAACACACAAGCATTGATTTTCTCCCCCTTGCAAAAAGCTAGAAAGGCAACCCTCAAATAGAGTTAGTCATCGCTCATCCTTAACAGAAAAAAAAAAAAAAAAAATGAAGCATTAAGGGCTTTGAATTCAAATAATTTACCCTGCTCAAAGGTTGAACTATGCATTTCTAAAGAACAAAGGAGGTGCAGGAGGGAAGGACTAGAAAATTTGTTTTCATAGGTGATGTGGGCAGGAAAGGATGTGACTGGACTTCATAATACTGCCAGGACCCAACAGCACCATATATCCTGTGTACCATTTCTTTCATCTCTGCACTGTATATTGCTAAGAGCCCCGTAAATTATAAAGCAAGGCCAGATATGAATAAAGATCAGATTAAAAGCCTGCTCACACCATTGTTCATCAAGTGATGTTCAGATCAATCATGCCCATCTTGTCGGTCTTGCTCACAAATCCCTGGCACCAATTACATCTCTAAAGGTCTAGAAAAATCACAGGAAGATCTGACCAATTTGCACTCTTGACAAATTAGGGACCCAATTAAAGCGGCCATTAATAAGCTAGAAGGAAACAGGCAGGCATAAAAGCAGGGCCGCTGCCTCATCCTTCAGACTGATTTAGGAGGAAGGAAAGAAGAAAATGAGGGATGGACGCCCACCCCCGGGCACACAAATAGAAGCACTTTGTTCTCTCGCTAAGCTTTGTAACGTAGATATGCCAATATTTCAGTGTATGAAAATCTGGATTTACACGTCTGCAAAACTGAGAGTGATTATTTGTATCAATGGGTTCGTGGTCAAGATAAATGGGCTCACGAAAGATAGACGGCCTCCCCCAGGACTTAAAATGTTTTCAATTTATGTGATCAATTTAAATACAAATGACTACTGGAATCAGTCATATTAAAGAAGAAATGAGCTCTAAGAAACATTTTGAGACATGTGCTTATGCCTATTCCTGCCTAGCTTTATTCCACCCAACACTCCCAGGAAGGGAGTAAGGGAAGGGCAGCGGGAGTGAGGAGCCCTCTCCTCAGAGTCGCACAGGATGCCCCATCCCTGAATGAGAAGGTTGTCAGGGGAGGTCAAAGGGAAGGGAGGGCCCCAATGGGCATAGATGGATGCCTAGTCATGGTGCTTGCCTGACATGTCAGGCAGGTTGGCCGTAAGACGTCAGTGTTGCTTTCCCTGCGATGTGCAGGTTGACACCTCAGAAACCCCGGGAGGCCACAAGGGAAAGATGTGCTTTCCTCCGTATCTGTCAGAATATCGTAAGGGCCTTCCCTGGCCTAAAGAGGAGGCTAGGAATCATTATTTTTCATAAAAGATGGCTGAATTGCTTTTGACAAAGTGCTTTCTCATGATACAACAGTGACTTGTGTATTATTAAGGACACAGACAAGCATTTGCCAGTATAATAAAATCACACATTCTGGTCTTAGAAATTCCTTGTGAGGTAAATCTAAATTAGATTTCATCCCAATGGGTTTGGACACAGAGATTAAAACAAAACAAAACAAAACAAAAATCCCTAAAACACTTGTTGTAATACTAGCTCATTTATAAAGTAGCCCCGAGGCAGGGGTTCTCATGACAAAAATGTACAGACATGCTTAACCATAGCAGGTTCACTTTCCAATCCCTGAATTAAATCATAATTGGCGGCTGGGATGAGTCAGAGAGTAAAAGAAAAATGAATTTAATTCTATCTTAACAAAGAATACCATGCCACTATGAAATCTCTCGTGAGTTAGTTTATTTATAGTTGAAAAAAAATTTTTTTCTAATCAGCTAGCATTTTATGAGCATTTACTAAGTCAAACGCTTTGGATAACTTATTTCATTTAAATAGCACAACAATCCAGGGCACCTGGGTGGCTCGGTCAGTTAAGCGTTGGACTTTGGCTCAGGTCGTGATCTCACGGTTCACAGGTTCAAGCCCCACGTCAGGCTCTGTGCTGACAGCTCAGAGCCTGGAGGCTGCTTCTGATTCTGGGTCTCCCTCTCTCTCTCTGCCCCTCCCCCACTTGTTCTCTGTCTCTCAAAAATAAATAAATATTAAAAAATAGTAATAATAAATTTAAAAAATAAATAGCACAACAATCCTATAAGGTAGGTCCTGTTGTCATCCTATGGGGAAGGAAACTAAGCTCAGAGAGGTTGAGGAAGGGGCACCATTCTGACTGCACAGATCAAGCACAGAACCCTCCTTAGGATGAACAGAAGAGGTGTTCATCCTTAGTTTAAACATTCTTTAAAACTACAAATCTACCATTTTGACTTCTCTTTATCTCTTTGTCAAGAACACAAGTCTTAATATTTAAAAATAATTAAAATATGGTAAGAAATTATTGAGTCAGAATATCATGGATGAGAAAATTCAATATGTCTGTCTTAGAGAATCTTTTAAGAAAAATTAAGTTTTCTTTGTGCCACATACACTAACTGAGCATAGCTTGGGCTGCTATATAAGCTTAAGTGAAAAATCAACTTTTTTTTTTATTACTTCAACCACTAAGTAAATATCTGTTTTTATTACATTTATATTTACTGTACCTCAGTAAACATGGCTATTTGTTGTCACAAGTAACAAATAGGTAGATAGATACTCCCGTAACAAACTGAAGTACTTTTTCCATGTTGAATCATTGAGTAGACCACAGAATGAGCCCCAGTCTAGGCTGGAGACCAAGGATTTCTGAATGAATGCAATTTTATGCCAACAGGTAAATCTATAGATTTTTATCCATGTAAACTAACATCCATAAAAGCACTTATCTGTGAGCCTTTGGAAAAAGAAGCAGGATGATTCGTGCTCAGCTTTCCTTCTCCGAGTCACCTCTCTTAACATGGAAGAAAAGTGGGGGTGCATTCTCCTTTCCAGGGACTTCTAAGTTGAGTTCCTGCCAGCATATATTTTGCTTTTCATAAAAGAAGGGAGGAGGCACAGGAAAGGTAACCTTCATCTTGAACAACAATGACTTTTCCCAGGGGTCACTGAGGCAAGTTTCAAAGGATGCCACACCCACTGAAAAACTTACACAGTTGACCCTTAAACAACTCAGGGGTTAGGGGCACTAAACCCCCGTGCAGTCAAAAATCTGCATACAACTTCTGACTCCCCAAAACCTTAACTACTAATAGCCTACAGTCCATAAGACTGGAAGCCTTATGATAACAAAACCAGTCAATTAATACATCTTTTCTATGTTTTATTAGATACTGTACTCTTATAGCAAAATAAGTTGGGGAAAGAAAATATAAAGAAAATTATAAAGAAGAGAAAATACATTTATAGGACTGTGCTGTATTTATTGAAAATATTTGTTCCTAAGAGAACCCACAGAGTTCAAACCTATGTTGTTCAAGCATCAACTATATACAAAACATCAGAGGGGCTTTTAAATGCCTCTCATAAAAACATACCAACAAAAAAACAAAGCCCAATTGTTTCATCATTCTGTTATATCTTTGGATTTCATGTCCTTAGAATAGAATCTGTTGCTCTCTTGCCCAAAATGCCATTACTGTAACATTACTGTTGTTTTTCCCTAGGAAATGAAACAACAACTTTTCAGCTTGACCTGAATCATCTACTTGACCTTTTTAATGGACAGGAGAGCCAACTCTCATTGAACAGCTACCACATGGCAAGCCATGTACCAAATTCTTTACAAGCTTATCTAATTTATTCTCACAACTGCTTGGTTAGGCAAGTATCTCCATTTTATAGATGAGAAAATTAAGGTCCAGGGAGCTTAAGCAATCTGCTCAATGCCTGCTGGCTGGTAAATGATGAAACTGGCCTAACCCATCTGCCCAACCCTGAAGACTCATAAACTATATACCCTGCAATCTGCGATAAACCCTTACTCAGTGATTCTTTTTTTTCCTGGTGAGAGCTAAATGTCATCCATTTTTCTTGTCACCTAAACATGTGCTTTCTTTCTCTTTGAAATGATTTTTCACTTGCTATCTAAGTTTTTGAAGAAAAATAAAAACAAGAAAATATCAGAGAATGTATTGCTCTTCTAATCTCCTGTTCAGCATCCCCCATCAGAGACAGCATCTGTCCCGCAGAAGTCACCCATAATAAAGAAAAAAACAAGACAGAGGCAGAGACCGGACCTTTGAAGACACAATAGGCTGTACACAACTTGACATCTCAAAATAATCACTTGTTAGCAGATGGTACATCTACCAATGAGGTGGAAAGAAATACCAAAAGCTGACCAACACATACAATAAGTCTTGCTTTCCCAAGGCTTGCTTGCAGGTCTGTCTGTTTCCAACTCTTTGTTTGTTTATTTGTTTGTTTTTGTTTTGTTTTTTGGTTGTTTTCAATTCTTATATCCAATACTTTTTAAGAAAAGGGTTTCTTTTCTCCTATGCATTTCCCCTCCCCCATTGTGTCCCAGACAGTCCCAAGAATCCTAAGTTTAATCTCAGTCTCTGAGAAGTAGATAGAATGCTCATTTTTTTTTTTAATTTTTTTTTTTCAATGTTTTTTATTTATTTTTGGGACAGAGAGAGACAGAGCATGAACGGGGGAGGGGCAGAGAGAGAGGGAGACACAGAATCGGAAACAGGCTCCAGGCTCCGAGCCATCAGCCCAGAGCCTGACGCGGGGCTAGAACTCACAGACCGCGAGATCGTGACCTGGCTGAAGTCGGACGCTTAACCGACTGCGCCACCCAGGCGCCCCTAGAATGCTCATTTTTTGAAGACCACATCTGAGAGAGAACACTTTGTAAGAATGAGATTCCAATTCTAATTTCTGGAATACAAGAGCTCCAGAGCATCTTAGGTCTAGGTGCTCTTATATTTTAATCAGAAAGAATGGGTATAATACTCATTTAAACATCCCAAAACTCCATATTTTCTTTGTTTACACTGCCAAGCTTGATTCAACCAAAGATATTTCATTAAATTTATAAAATAGAGACTAATTAAAAGAAACTGAGAAAGAAATTATGCTCCCTAAGCAAAACTTGTCACACCAGAAATAAGCTTCCCTTCCCTTCCCAGCTACGTAGCACTCTTCAAGGAATAAATTTGTCCAGCAACTTAAGTACTCTCCCTCCACCATCTGTTTTGTCATTCTTGAAGAAGTACATTATCAACATAGTTAAGACATGTCAACCCTTACCTTTCTGTAAGTAAATAACAAAATGGCCGTTAAAAGTTATTTTCTTCCATTCAGCTGTTGAGACTCTTGCTGGGGCTTGAGAATCTCCCTGGAGAACACTCCCTCCGCACTGTTCTGCTTCCCCAGCCTCTCCCTTCAGACTTCAGTCAAACATTAACCATCCTATTAGGTAGGTTTTATTGACCGCAGAAGCCATCAGATGTCATAAAAGGTATCATTGTATTCACTCCAGAAAAGAAGTGGGCTTGTACCAAAAGAAGTTAATTCATACTCAATACATCTCCAAACAAGTATCTGAACTTTTGAATGTAGAGAAGTAAATTAGAAGACAAACAGAAGCCAAAAAGGGGAAACACTCTATGTATTCAACTGCTTCTAGAGTGTGGGCTCCATGACATCAAGACTGTTTGTCCATATTTTGTACACCCAACATCTAGCATAGTGTCTGTACAGAAGGCTCAATCGACAAATTTTTGTCAATTCCATCGCAAACACAGACAGACCACAGGGATCCACGTCTGAGCAATGACGCAGTTCACGGATAACCAGCCTCAGGAGACATTAAGAAATAACTCAGAAGGTGTGACCAAAGATGCAATCTGGCAGTACCTGCTTCTGCAATTCAAGGGTCCTCTTCAAAGTCGACATGAAACAACCAGTAGTAGCCTTCCCTCCAAACACAAACAAGTCCTTATTTTTTTCTCCACAATTGAATAGATTTACCTAAAAATCAGGTTACTTCTTCCACTCAAAATGAGGTTTCCAATTAAACAATAAAAGCCAATAGCCCCAGATTTCTTAAGTCAAGTCATCTTTTAGGCTGATTTCTGATTCCCATCCTTCAGTCACTCTGGGAATCCACACTGAAGAGGAGAAGCAATGTCACTTTTGTGTCAAATGTGTCACACTTTATCCGGTTTCTGTTGACTTTCTGATATTCATTTCTGGGCTTCTCTTGAGCTGTGTTATGCTTTCCATTTGTCTCTAGGTGTGCATCCAGTACAACCCACTGTCTAGATGGACTTCCTCCTTCTCAGATCCCTTAGGAAGCCCATGGTTGCTGTAAGCCTTATTTATCTTGAGGACCTTGAAAGTGAAACCATCTCGTCACATGCCAATGGTTAGCATATTCAGTGGATCAGCAGGTCTAGGAAAAATCCTTCTCCTTTGTCTCACAGCCAACATAACTATGTTTAAGGCAATGAGGTCAGTGAGGCTAAGCGAAATTCTTAACACCTCTGCCCTCCCATTAGTTAAATAAAATGACCTTGTTCTACAAAATCAAATAGCTCCCGCTTGTATGTTTTACTTCCTGAAATCAATGACAAGATTCCACCAGCATGGCTCTAAAAGGAGTTTGCTTCTTTAGAAATTTTGAAATAATGTATGTAAAAAGTCCTTTTAAATCTATAAAGTCTTTTTTAAAAGTATATATGTATAACTTTTAGTCATTCTTTCTCAGCAATATTATATGACTATGTTCATCGCATATCAGCTTATCAGTTAAAAAATGTTTTCTCACTTAATCTTTACGACATGTCTACAAAGTAGATTCCATTTTATAGGTAGAAAACAAAAGTTTTACCTTTTAGCCAAATCACACAGCTTGATTATAGAATTAGGACTCCAAACCTGGTCTGATTCAAAGCCCAACCTATTCACCACAACTATAGAATCTGTCAAATTATTTTCCTTCTAGTTCCATGTGAGTAATAATAATATCCATAGGAAGAAAGCTCCCTGTGTGACACCATTCCTGATAGAAGATAGCCAAGTTCCCAAACAAGGCTTCCCTGTGCATTTTATGCTACTTCCAGCCTCTAGCTTCCAAGTCAGAGAATCAGATTGACTAAACTCTAAAAGGCCAAAGTCAGCCATCAGAAAAATCAGGGGTGCCTGGGTGGCTCAGTCAGGTAAGGGTCCAACTCTTGATTTCGGCTCAGTTCATGATCTCATGGTTCATGGGTTCAAGCCCCACATCAGGCTCCACACGATGACAGTGTGGAGCCTGGTTGGGATTCATTCTCTCTCTCTCTCTCTCTCTCTCTCTCTCTCTCTCTCAAAACAAATAAAGTTTTAAAAAATAATTGAAAAACTTCATAATAATCAGAGATACTCTCCAATCTGCACCTTACCAAACTTCTCCCAACATTTGATGCTATCATATGTTTTCCCTAAATCGCCCTTTCTCCATGGTTTCCTTGCCAGTACTCTTTCCTGGTTTTTCTTCTACCTCTCAAGCCAGTCCCTTCTGACCCCATTTGTAGGCTCATCAGACTCCCAGTTTATCTTGCCTTGTCACTCACTCTAAGAGATTGGATCTGCTCCCATCTACATGCCAAAGACTCAAGTGTCTCTCTCTGCCCATACCTCTCCCTTGGCCTGGGCTTCAGTCTTTTATATCCAACCACCTATTACCACCCATATGCACAACAAACTCAACACAGTCAAAATTAACCTCACTATATTAATTCCTCCCAAACTGATCTTCCTGGGACACCACTCGTTCGTGTCAGCCCTGGCAGTCATCAAGTCTCAGCCAGACAGTGCTGTGATTGATTAGTAATCTCTATCATAGGTATAAATAAGAGACTGGCAATGGATATGCCTGGGATTCACCAATCTTTCCTAGGAGGACTCTGTAGCCTGGATACTAGGAGCTCAGTAAATATCAGTTTCCATTCTCTGTTTGTGGATCTCTCATTAGATGAGATTAGATTAGAAACATCGGATTGCCTCTGAAAATTTTGTCCTTAAGTATTTCCTGGTGGGGGGGGAGGAATAGTCTTTTCAACAAATGGTAATGAAACAACTGGTTACCCACATGCAGAAGAATGAAGTCAGACCCCTACCTCAGAAAAATTAACTCAAAATGGATCAAAGATTTTTTTTTAATTTTTTTAATGTTTTATTTATTTCTGAGACAGAGAGAGATAGAGCATGAGCAGGGGAGGGGCAGAGAGAGAGGGAGACACAGAATCCAAAACAGGCTCCAGGCTCTGAGCTGTCAGCACAGAGCCCGACGCGGGGCTTGAACTCACAGACTACAAGATCATGACCTGAGCCGAAGTCGGACGCTCAACCGACTGAGCCACCCAGGCGCCCCTGGATCAAAGATTTAAATGTAAGAGCTAAAATTATAATTATAAAAGTCTTAGGAGAAAACAGTGGTAAATCTTCATGACCTTGGATTTGTCAATGGCTTCTCAGATATGACATCAAAAACACAAGTAACAATAGAAAAAAGCAAATTAGACTTTTTCAAAATTAAGAATTTTTGCTTCAAAGAACAGTATTAAGAAAGTGAAAAGAGGGGCACCTGGGTAGCTCAGTCGGTTAAATGACCAACTCGGTTTTGGCTCAGGTCATGATCTCATGCTTTGTGGGTTTGAGCCCCATGTTGGGCTTCATGCTCACAGAGCAGAGCCTGCTTGGGATTCTCTCTCTCACTCTCTCTCTGCCCTGCCCCCACTCACTCTCTGTCTCTCTTCCTCAAAAATAAATAAATAAACAAACAAAATTTTTAAAAAGAAAAGAAAGTGAAAAGAACTCACATAATGGGAGAAAATACTGCAAATCTCATATTTAAGAAGGGAATTGTATGTAGAATACACTAAAAAAAACACCTTACAATCAAAACTCAATCAAAAGTGGACAAAGGATTTGAACAGAAATTGTTTTAAAGAAGGTACACAAATAGCCAACATGAACATGAACTGAAGCTCACCATCATTACACATATGCAAAATGTAAATCAAAACCACAAGATGCTACTTCGCACCCAGTAGGACAGCTGTACTAAAAAAGGCAGGGGCGGGGCACCCAGGTGGCTCAGTTGGTTAAGCATCTGACTCTTGGTTTCGGCTCAGGTCATGACCTCAAGTTTCATGAGTCTGAGCCCCCCATCAGACTCCAAGCTGACAGTGAAGAGCCTGCTTGAGAGTCTCTCTCTCCCTCTCTCTTTTGTCTCTCTCTCTCTCTTTCTTTCTCTCTCTCGGAATAAATAAACTTAAAACAATAAAAAGGCAGATCGCAACAAGTATTGGAAAGGAGGGAGAGGAGTCAGAATCTTCCACTTCTAGGGGGAATGTAAAATGATACAGCAACTTTGGAAAACAATGATGGATATTTTCTCAAAAAGTTAAACATAGAGCTACCATTCGACCCAGCAGTTTCATTCCTACGTATCTATCCAAGAGAGATGAAAATGTATGTCCACACAAAAGCAGACAAAAGCACATGAATGTCCACAGCAGTATTTTTCATAATAGTCAAAAGTGAAAACAACCCAAATGTCCATTGACTGATGACTGGATAAACAAAGTGTGGTACATCCAGATAATTGAATATTATTCATCCCTAAAAAGGAATGAAGTACTGACATGTGGTATAACATGGATGAACACTGAAAACATTATGCTATGTAAATGAATCCAGACCTTTGAGGTCAAGTACAATTAATGGTTGCCTGGGGCCAGGGCATGGGGCATGAGGCTAGAGAGTTATAACAAAAGGGTACGGGGTTTCTTTTACTGGTGATAAAAATGTTCTAAAATCCATTGCAATGTAGCACCAGCATTCTTCTCAGAGCTAGAAAAAACGATCCTAAAATATGTATGGAACCGCAAAAGATCCCAAATAGCCAAAGTAATGTTAAAAAAGAAAACCAAATCTGGAGGCATCACAATCCTGGACTTTACCCTCTACTACAAAGTTGTAATCATCAAGACAGTATGGTATTGCCACAAAAACAGACACATAGACCAATGGAATAGAATGGAGGACACAGAATTTGACCCACAAATGTATGGCCAATTAATCTTTGACAACGCAGGAAAGAGTATCCAATGGAAAAAAGATGGTCTCTTTAGCAAATGGTGCTGGGAGAACTGGACAGCAACATGCAGAAGAATGAAACTGGACCACTTTCTTATACCATACACAAAAATAAACTCAAAATTCATGAAAGACCTAAGTGTGAGACAGGAAACCATCAGAACCCTAGGGGAGAAAATAGGCAACAACCTCTCTGACCTCGGCTGCAGCAACTTCTTACTCAACATCTCTCCAAAGACAAAGGAAATAAAAGCAAAAATGAACTATTGAGACCTCATGGAGATAAAAGGCTCTGCACAGCAAAGGAAACAATCAACAAAACTAAAAGGCAACTGACAGAATGGGAGAAGATATTTGCAAATGACATATCAGATAAAGGGTGAGTATCCAAAATCTGTAAAGAATTTACCAAACTCAAAACCCGAAAAACAAATAATCCAGTGAAGAAATGGGCAGAAGACATGAATAGACGCTTCTCCAAAGAAGACATCCAGATGGCTAATAGACACGCGAAAACATGCTCAATGTTGCTCATCTTGAGGGAAATACAAATCAAAACCACATTAAGATATCACCCCACACCGGTCAGAATCGCTAAAATTAACAACACAGGAAACAGCAGATGTTGACGAGGATGTGGAGAAACAGGAACCCTCTTGCCCTGTTGGTGGGAATGCAAACTGGTGCAGCCACTGTGGAAAACAGTATGGAAGTTCCTTAAGAAGTTAAAAATAGTTAAAAATTACCCTATGACCCAGCAATTGCACTACTAGGTGTTTATCCAAAGGATACAGGAGTGCTGATGCATAGGAGCACATGTATCCCAGTGTTTATAGAAGCTCTATTGACAATAGCCAAATTATGGAAAGAGCCCAAATCTCCATTAACTGATGAATGGATAAAGATGTGGTTTATATATACAATGGAATACTACTTGGCAATGAGAAAGAATGAAATCTTGCCATTTGCAACAATGTGGATGGAACTGGAGGGTATTATGCTAAGTGAAATAAGTCAAAGACAGAAATCATATGCTTTCACTCATATGTGGAATGTGAGAAATTTAACAGAGGACTATGGGGGAAGGAAAAGGGAAAAAATAGTTACAAACAGAGAGGGAGGCAAACCATAAGAGACTCTTAAATACAGAGAACAGACTGAGGGTTGATGGGTGGGGGGGCAGGGAATGGGTGATGGGAAGTGAGGCGGGCACTTGTTGGGATGAGCACTGCGTGTTGTATGTAAGCAATGAATCATGGGAATCTACTCCCGAAGCCGAGAGCACACAGTATATACTGTATGTTGGCTAACTTGACAATAAATTATATTTTAAAAAAAGAAAGAAAGAAATTTAAAATAAATAAATAAACAAAAAAATAAAATAAAATAAAATTCATTGCAATGATGGCTTCACAATTCTATAAATATACTAAAAACTGTTGAACTCTATGCTGAATTTTATGGCATATGAATTTTATCTCAATAAATGTGTTACCAAAAAAAGGAAGTTTTCCCTGCAACCAATCCCACCCTATTCAAGACTTAGGCTAAATACTTTCAGTCACCTCAATCCAGTCCCTTTGAAACAGATCATTTGTGTTCTATCATCACAGGTATTTTGGGATGTTTTAATCATTTTATTTTTGCTTAAATATATTTGTTTTACTTATTAGTTTATCTCTTCTTATAGGTTTTCCTTTTTATAATGTGAATAAAAGCATTTCCCTACTTGAAGATTATCTTTGCCCTGAGCAAAGAAGAAAGGAGGAAACAACCATGTGCCCACAGAGCCCTTGGGTCTGTTTCTTAGTGTTTCAGCTCAGCCAGTTCAACACTGGATAAACCTCTGATCTCACCGCCTGCCTTTCTAGGTGCCTAAACCTAGTTACTTGAGAAATAAAGAGGAGAAAATTTTCTTCTCCTTGGTGTTCCCGCTCGGGATAACATTAAGCTTAGCCTCAGTAAAAACCCAGGAGAATTTCTGGAAAAGCCTTGTTATCTTAAGTCTGGAATTTTCCAGGTGCTATATGAGAAAATACAGGAACTGAAATCTCACATCTATGAGAAATACAGGAACTGAAATCAATCTTCACTGAATTCCCCTGCTGAAGCCCAGTCCATGGGAGCAGCCCACAGTGCAGAGGGAGGAGGATGGAATCTCCTGGAGACCGAATCTCTGGCCTCATCAGCAAGTGCTCAGGGCACCAGATCTCCCTTCTAGCAAAGCATGCAGAAGGCCCAGCAGAGCATCCTTAACTAAATGGCTGGAGTCCCGCTTACCCACCGGCCCCTCGGCCCCTTGTTTAAATCCGATTTGCTTGACCAGCATCTCACAGAGGCGGCCCCTCTTCCCAGTGCTGCTCCCTAATCAAGAGACACAGGGAATTGCCTGAAACCGGGACTGTTTCCAAGCAGATTTACAAGTGGCAATACCACTTGTATGGCAACACAAGAAGTGGCAATACCTTCCCTAAGTTACCACTTAATACGAAAGAAAACCAGTAACAGTTAACAACACAGGGCTTGACAAAAAGCTAACCAAACCCACCACTTTTTTTTAACCCCCTGAAAGAGTTTTCTAAATACAAATAATTAGTGCAGGGGTTCTCAAACATGGCTACACTCTATCACAGGGATTCTGATCTATTGGTCTTTGGTGAAACCCGACAGCAATCCTTTTTAAAGTTCTCCTTGGTGCCCAGGCACAGCTGAGGTGAAGAACCGGGCCCATTTCTAATTGCCCGGGCCCATTTCTAATTGCTCTCTATATGATATCATTTCATCTTTGCAGCAACCCTGTGAGGTAGCTACTATTATTACTCTACAAAAAAAACAAAAATTTTTTTTGAGGGACAAAAAAGGTAAAAATAGACGCTCCACGGTTTGAATCCAGGTAAGAGTAGGGGAGAAAAAAATCCAAGCACTTAAGAGCTTGCCATCGCTGAGCTCAAGTTACAGCCTACAGACCCTGCCACCCCATCTCCCACCCGGCCCTACTTACCCACGAACACCCTGGAAACAGGGTGGCTCCAGTTCACCAAGCAGCTTGATCAGCTCACAGATCCACAGCCAAATGAGCAATACTTTCACCCCAATACCATTCCCACCAGCTCTCCCTCCCACGCCACATTTCCTGACTTACTTCCCTGGGAATTCTATCCCAGCTGAGCAACCTTCCCCGGGTACCATCTCCATGAACAGCAACACCAACCACTTTATCCCGTTGAGCATATCCCACCCAAATTTTCTCCCTGCTGATAGCCTCCCAGGGTTCCTCCTGCCCTCCCTTGTCATGGAGCAAAAAAGCATCACCTGGCCGCTTCAGATTCGGTTGCTGTCTTTCAATTGCTCTGGAGGAAGGTCACCCTCTCTCAGAGCTAATTAGGAAGTGGTTAGCTTTGCTGTAGCTCAGCTCAGACAAGTCAGGCCTAATGACCAATATTGCTCAAGGAGTTCTACATAAACACTGGGCACACCTTGCCCCTAGCAGTAACTGAATTATCCCTGGCTCAGGGGGCTTTCTAAAATGTACCCTCCCCTCAAAATACACATCAAAACCACAAAGATATACCAACTTACACCTGTCAGAATGGCTAAAATTAGCAACTCAGGAAATAACAGATGTTGGCGAGATTGCAAAGAAAGGGGAACCCTTTTGCACGGCTGGTAGAAAGGCAAACTGATACAGCTACTCTGGAAAACTGTGTGGAGCATCCTCAAAAAAATTAAAAATAGAACTACTTTATAATCCAGCAATCACACTGCTAGGTATTTACCCAAAGGACACAAAAATGTTGTTTTGAAGGGGCATATGCACCCCAATGTTTAGCAGCGCTATCAACAATAGCCAAATCATGGAAAGAGCCCAAATGTCCATTGATTGGTGAATGGATAAAGAAGATGTGGTATATATATGTGTGTGTGTGTGTGTGTGTGTGTGTGTGTGTACTGGAATATATATATATATATATATATATATATATATACATATATATGTGTGTGTATATATATATATATATATATATATATATATATATGTATATACTGGAATGCTACTCACTGATCAAAAAGAATGAAATCTTGCCATTTGCAACAACATGGATGGAACTAGAATGTGTTATGCTAAGTGAAATTGTTAGGGAAAAATCTGTTATATGATGCCCAACAGGACTGATAAGGGAATTTCAGTTCCTGCCTGAAAACTTCCCTTCCGGGTACTTGTTCCCACCCTGCTTGTCTCAGATGCCAAATTACTGCTAATGAGGAATGTGGAAGAAACAGACTATAAATTGTCCCCTCTGTTGATGCTCTGGGCTCAGATCTCTGGAGAATGATCTCCTCTGGGCCCACCGGTGTAAAATAAACCTCCTTCCATCCAAGATCTCAATTGCCACTTGGTTCTTCTGCCTGGTGATCCAGACGAGTTTCCATAACAAAATAAGTCAGTCAGAGAAAGACAAATATATGCATTCACTCATATGTGGAATTTAAGAAACACAACAGATGAACATAGAGGAAGGAAAGGAAAAATAAGATAAAAACAGAGATATGGGACTCCTGGGTGGCTCAGTCGGTTAAGTGTCCGACTTCAGCATAGGTCATGATCTCGCAGTTTCACTAGTTTGAGCCCCGCGTCAGGTTCTGTGTTGACAGCTCAGAGCCTGAACCCTTCTGTGGATTCTGTGTCTCCCTCTCTCTCTCTGCCCTTCCCCCTGCTTGTACTCTGTCTCTCTCCCTCTCAAAAATAAATAAAAACATTAAGAAAAAAAAAAGATAAAAACAGAGAGGGAGCAAACCATAAGAGACTCTTTTTTTATTTTTTTTTAACGTTTATTCCTTTTTGAGAGACAGGGAAACAGAGCGAGACAGAGCGAGACAGAGCATGAGCGGGGAAGGGGCAGAGAGAGGGAGACACAGAATTGGAAGCAGGATCCAGGCTCTGAGCTGTCAGCACAGAGCCTGACGCAGGGCTTGAACTCACAAACTGTGAGATCCTGACCTGAGCCGAAGTTCGGCGCTCAACGACTGAGCCACCCAGGCGCCCTAAGGGACTGTTAAATACAGAAAACAAACTGAAGGTTGCTGGAAGTAAGATGGGCAGGAAATGAGCTAAATGGATGATGGGCAATAAGGAGGTCACTTGTTGGGATGAGCCCTGGGGATTGTATGTAAGTGATGAATAACTTGGTTCTACTTCTGAAACCAATACTACACTCAACATACATACACTGTATGTTAATTAACTTGAATTTAAATAAAGAATAACAAATAAAATAAAATGTACCCTGCTCTCAATGACTGAATATCCTCTCCATTACTAGGCTATCATGTGGCTCCCCACATAACAATTCTGACTTGAGGATCTTTGTTCCAGAATTTAACATTAGTCTACAGGGACCTTGGACTTTGAAAATTAATTTTCTTCTCTCTTTGGCATACAAAATTCTTTGCTCCTTTTCTTTTGATCATGAAGCAAAAGAGTGTGGGGAGAATTACCAGGGAGCCGGTCTGGGGGTCACAGTGCCAGTGGCACATTCCCCCGAGCCTGACGCAGGCAGTGGGAACTTATTTCTCCCTGTCTTTATCCAGCTCCATGACAAATTAGTGTACTATTCTTTTTTTTTTTCCAGTGTACTATTCTTTAAGCAGAGTGTTTAAGACTACAGACTTTAGAGACTAGCAAATTGGGATCTGAATCCCAATTCTAATGCTATTCTTTGACCTCGATATGTATCACCAGCATGGATTGGGAAATCTTAGACTAGACCCTCAATAATGCACCCTCCACTCTGTGCTCGTTACTTCAACAGCCCAGTCAAGGGGGTAAAAACCCAAGGTGGATTAGGGGTTTTTGTAGGGAGCTCTGAACACCGTCTAAAAATGGGACCGATATATTTTAAATATATATCGAAGGTGGAAAGAGGAGATTCCTAACATTTTCCGTTAATTATTTTTCTAAAGAGGTTTCAACTCTACTCCACCTGCCTGAAGCATATTTTCCCATTTGCTCCTCCCAACCACACTCAGACCAGAAACCAACAGCAATCAGCCTTATCTGTCACAAGCCTAAGTAAGTAACTAAGAAGAGAGTCACCCTATGTCATGATATTACAAAGGCTGCTAGAAAATTAAAATTAAAACCCGGTGTCTTTACCACACCAAACCAGATACAAAGGAAGCCACAGAAAGTTAAGTTCAAATCCTCATGTAAGTTTCTATTTTAAAAGCTAAACTAAAAAAAACAAACAAAAAAACAAACTACAGCAAGCATCAGTGAGAAAGCTTGAGATGAATCATGAGGCATTGTAGTGGACATAATCTGGACATGGCATTTCTCACCAAATGGCTTCTGGAAGCATGGTGAGGACTCTGATTTCTCTTGGTAGCTGACTAGGGGGTTGTCCTGACTCTACAGCCCTACAGCAATGTGTTCATCTACAGCAATGTGTTCATCTTTTGTGGAGCCGGCAATACTCCCCATCAGAAACTTTGAACAATTTTCAAACGTAACCCATCTGATGACTCCAAAAGTTAGTTTGCCACCTGAAGTGTTCGTCTACTGGATTTCAGGATGAGCCCTGATTCTCATTCAACTGTTTACTCTAAGAAATAAACAGTTACTTCGATTTTCTCTGTTTAGCGAATGTTTGTTCTGTGCTGGGCATTGGGAAAAGTGCTTGGCTTACGTTATCTCTAATGTGCACAAGTCTGAAAAGCAGATCACAACCTCCAAGCCCCATTTACAACTGAGGAAACTGAAGCTCAGGGAAGTCAACTATCTTGCTCAAAGGCACTTAGCTGGTAGATTACTGAGCGAGGATTTGAACTCAGATGCAGTGACCCAAGATCTTTGCCACTCTGTACACCGCTCCTGGTTTATAGGGATGTCCTAGTTACAGCTCCTGCTCAGGACACCACGACCATTCCTTTTCTATTATCACTTGGCCTTGCCATGGCTTTACTGCCACCAACCAGAAGGGGACTTAGTATATAACCAACTTGTGTGTGTGTGTGTGTGTGTGTGTGTGTGTGTGTGTGTGTGTGTGACAAATGATAACTAAATTTATCGTGGTGATTGGAGCGCCTGGGTGGCTCAGTCGGTTAAGCGTCCGACTTCAGCTCAGGTCACGATCTCACGGTCCATGAGTTCGAGCCCCGCGTCGGGCTCTGGGCTGATGGCTCAGAGCCTGGAGCCTGCTTCCGATTCTGTGTCTCCCTCTCTCTCTCTGCCCCTCCCCCGTTCATGCTCTGTCTCTCTCTGTCTCAAAAATAAATAAGTGTTAAAAAAAAAAATTAAAAAAAAAATTTATCGTGGTGATCATTTTGCAATATACACAAACAGCAAATCATTTATTTTGCACACCTGAAACAAACACAATGTTGTATGTTGTTTATACCTCAATTAAAAAGTGGTTTTAAAGGCCAACTCTGTTTTATAACAATCTCAAAAACAACTCTGGAGAATTTATATCAAAACTAGAATTGCTGCTTTGGGCAAACTCTCTAATGTTTAAGTAGGCAATGTTAACCAGTCCTATGTATTTGTGTGCTCCTATATTCCCTCCAGGACATATTTATATAAATTCATCCAGAGTGCTGTGTTCAAATTCCAAGCTCTCCATTTCCGAAGACTCCTGGGCTCACTGAGATTTTCCTGAGATGGTAGCAATTGGTTGTTGCTTCCCTTAGCATTTTCCAAGCTGAAGTCATGTCTGCCATGCTCTATGAAAAAGAACTCTAGGGTCACAAGGAAAAGTTTCTCTTAAAGATGTCTTTCAATAAATAAACGAAGTGAGAATGATAGAATTTGAATGTTATCATTTTTCAAACCCTACTGAAATGATAAGTCTAGGCAAAGACCAGCAATGGCTGCCACATCACAAATAGACGAACCGGTCACCATATGGCTCCCAATAAAAGCATGTAATGCTGTGTATGCAGGACTAATGTTGAAAAAAAAAAAAGTACCTGAATCAGATCAAACCTCCAACTTTAGAGAGTAGATCCAACAGTGTAAGATCTCTCTGCATTGAGAGTATAAAAGATGCAGAAACATTCTCTAGAAGGACATTGTTTACATCCACCATTGGTAAAAGCAAAGGATATATCATTAAAGTGTAACTTAATAAAGGCTTTTCTACAGGGGTTTAAATTAAGGAAATCCATCTAGGATAATCTTTCTGCTAGTGATTAATTTGATTCACAGATAGGCAGAAGGCCCACAGAAGTATCTGTAGTCTATAGTCACACCAAATGTTTCATCCAGGCTGTGTGTGTGTGTGTGTGTGTGTGTGTGTGACTTGAATTTTCTCATTTTAACATTTTGTGATAGAAAAGTTCAAACATAAACAGAAGTAGAGAGAATAATGTAATGAACCCCATGTCAGCAATTATCAGCTCATGTCCAAACTTGTTTCATCTATGCCTCCCTTGAAGCACACCATCCCCCACCCCAGAGCATCCAAATTGCTTCTTAGAAAAAGAAAATGATGATCTTACTCTGGAAGCAGCCCTCTGGTCAACTCTGATAAGGGTAGAATGGTCCTCCCTTACCTGGAATACAGGCCAGGCTTATCAATTCATAAAATCGTGTCAGCTTTGCTCTCTGCCTGACTGGTATCTGAAGTATAGAAGCTCTTCTACTTACAGACAGATCGGATTCTTAGAGGCTTTTTCCAACTCTATTTGTGCTCAATTCTGAAGAGATGTCATACAAATTACTTTTAACATTTTTTTGTTTGTGGTAGACAATTTTGAGGGATTTTTGCTTTCTTAGCTGCAGATATTGGTGAGTTCTGACTCTTAACTACAGGAGTTCATGAGTTCTGACTCTGAACCACAGAATTTTGCGGTTGAAAAGACTTTATCTTTCAGTCAACCACCTTCCAGGCCCTAACCAAACAGCTAAGTCTGCCTGGCTGCTGCTACTCAGCTCTGGCCAAAAACCGGCATGAATGTGGGAAGGATCCATTCCTCACACCACACACCAGAATATGTTTCAAGTCGATCAGAAATTTAAAAAAAAAAAAAAAAAGTTAAGAAAACCATACAAGTACCAGAAGGTGAATTCCTCTACAGCCAGGAAATGGAAAAAACTTTCCTAACTCAAAACCTCAAAACACAATGAAAACATTGATAAACACAATCATATTAATTTTTAAAAACAATCTGCGTGGGCACAAACACCAAGAACAAAGTAAAAAGAAAAGATAAACTATGGAAAATACATGCACTGCATAATAGAGAGAGGGTTGATATGTTGAATGTATAAGAGCTGCTAAAAATAGAAGCAAAAAAGATCCCCCACGAAAGTAGACGAATGGACAAGCAATACGAACAATAGTTCATAAGAAAGGAATGCAAATGGCCCTAAAACATATGAAGAAGAAAATTCTGTACCTCACTAATAATGAGAAAAATGTAAATTAAAAACACTTATTTATCATATTAACAAAAGCCCAAATACAAGGCCTGTTGAAGAGCTATGGGGAATGCATAATGATACAACCCTGTGGATGGGAATTTGGCAATATTAACAAAATTACATTTACCCTTTGTCTTAGAAATCTCATTTCTAGGAAAATATCCCGTTGAGACACTGGAAAAAATTTCCTAAGATCTATGTATAAGGTTATTCATTGCAGCATTAGTTACTAGTAAAAACTGAAAGCAATCAAAATGTCGACCAATAAGGTTCTGTTGAATACAGTGTGGTATATCTATTAAACACTTTTCAGCTGTTAAAAGGAATCGGGATAATTTCTATACACAATTATGGAGCAAGCTCTAGGATACACTAAGTGAAAGAAACAACATTTTTAAAAAGTATATGTAGTATATCATTTACGTTATATCTAAGAAGGGGAAGACACAAATATGTATATTTGTATGTATGTAAAACTATGTACACATATAAAAACACATTTGTAGGCGTTTGCTTATTCGTATATTCCTTGATTTATGGAATGTCCTTGATTTATGATAAACCCATCATAAATTGAAAACATCGTAAGTGGAAAATGTATTTAATACACATAACCCACCCAACATCAGAGCTTAACCCAGCCGACCTGAAACTTGCTCAGAACGCTTACATTAGCCTAGAGTTGGGCAAAATCATCTCACACAAAGTCTGTTTTATAACAGTGTTAATATCTCATGTAATTTATTGAATGTTTTACTGAAAATGAAAACCAGAATGGTTGTATGGGTGCAGAATGGTTGTGAGTATATCAGTTATTGACTCTCATGGACTCCTGGCTGACCAGGAGCTGTGGCTGTCCCTGCCTGGCATCTTGAGACATGATCGTCTGGCGTATCGTTAGCCCGGGGAAAGAGACAAATTCAAATTTTGAAATACGGCGTCTACTGAATGTGGATCACTTTTGCACCATCGTAAAGCTGAAAAAGCAGTAAGTTGAACCACCATAAGTCTGGAACCATCTGTACTTTAGAAAATAGAAGAATAAACCACATTTGTTTAATTGTTACCATAGGGGAAGAGAGGGACCAAAGTGGAGAGAAGAAGAGAAGTTAGAACTTCTCTTGATAAAACTTAGTGTTATAGATTCGACATTGGAACCACATAAATTCTTTACATAGTTATAAAACAGTCTTAAATCAAAATGAAAGGAGAGCAATTCCTAAAAATTGAAAGCAAATAAAACAAGTGAACTTCACTATGTATGGAGTTGGCAACATGTCTACTGAGAGGAATTAATCCAAGTAATTTTAAAACAGTAATTTGACTGCGTATCCCTAGTGGGATAGATCCTAAGGACAAAAATAACTTTAAAGAATCTTACACTGTTTTCAAATATCATACTGTTAGTAATGATATTAATATTATGATTCTGAAACATCATAAAGCAGAAAGTAATTATGTTAATATTGTTTGGAACCAGGATTTTAGGCAGAAGAGTGAAAATATGCAAATACAAAATCGAAGAAGTTAAATTAAAAAAAAAACTTGCATTACTAAATCCAAATTCAAAATATTAGCAGAAACTCATGATGTATTTTCTGCTAAATATTTTTTTGTCATTCTGTCCGCCAAAACAACCTAGAAACAATGACCAACTTGTAAGCAACGGGCAGCCTAAAACCAGTTCGTGATCTTTAAATATCATTTTTCACAAAAGGAGCTAAGCCTCCTTGGAGAAATTGCTGATTTCAGGTCTGCAGTAGGAAATCCACAGAATGTGCCTCGAACATTTGTCATACTGGACAGCAAAGAAGTTCTCAAAAACTACTGGGGTTGTATCAAAGATTCAGAAGCCAACAGGAAAGAGGCTCTCACAGGCAAAAGATGGAAAATTTTGAGAACCAGTAAGAATAATGACTCCAATACGAAACACATGAAATATGTAAGATCCAGGTGGTAGTAATTATACTGCACAACAAGAACTCGCTGATCACCTTTGGAGGGTGCTAAAGAACCAATTTACTATTCTGGAAAGGTGTAAATCCAGGGCAAGAATCAAGGATTTAACCTGCCCTTCCTATACACGCTGAATTTCAGGGGAATCAAATAATAAAAAATAAAATAATAAAAAATAAATTTTTAAGGAAAAGTTTCTCTTTATAAAAGTCTTCCAGCTAATAAATGAAGGAATGATAGAATTAGCATATTATCATTTTGCAACCCCTACTTGAAATAATGGATCTACACAGAGATGATGAACTAGAACAGACAACTGGTCACTATGTGCCTCCTGAGAGATGTTATACAAGTCAGCTTAGGAGGAATTCTCGATGAAAATTTGTACCTGCATCAGATCAAATTTCCAATTCTAGAATGTGAGTCTAACAGCTAGTTTATAGGAAATGCTGGTCAGAGGAACAGGTTATGGATGAAATGACACCTCAGGTTGCAAAACACAAAATATGAAAAACTACAGGACAAATATTTCTTCCATATATAAATTGAAAGGGGTCAGGGAAGAGGGAGCAGAAACCTGTAGATTAAAACAAATTTAAGAGAATTTTTGGACCTGATGGAAACAACCAATTCTTTCTAAAGTGTGGGGGTAGGGAAATGACACAACTAGGAAAAGTCCAATGTTGTCCATTTTTAGGTGTGATAACAGTTATGTGGTTTCAGTTCTTAAAGAGTCCTTACCATGTAGAGATACATATCGAAAGTTATGGATTAAGTGGTTTGCTGTCTTGAACTTGCTTCAGAAGAACCCATTTGGGCTGTGAGGGTGGGTTGTGAGATGGAGGGGAACAGAGGTGAAATAAAATCAGAAGTGAGCTGGTGACAGGGGGAGCTGGGTGATGGTACATGGGAATTCATTACGTCATTCTCTCTACTTTTGTTTGCATTTGAATTCTTCTATTAGAAAATGTTAAGATGAGAAAAATCAGGTCACACACATACACACACACACATCCTGATCTTCTCTCTAACTTCTTGTTCTTGAGCAAGGATCTGGGTCAATAATGGCTAAGTGGTGGGGTTGTTTGTTTGTTTGTTTGTTTAAATAATCAGGGCATTTACTTCTTTAAAAAGAGTCATGAGCCTGGGTGACTCAATCGGGTAAGCGTCCTACTTCGGCTCAGGTCATGATCTCACTGTCTGTGAGTTCAAGCCCGCGTCAGACTTTGTGCTGACAGCTCAGAGCCTGGAGGCTGTTTCAGATTCTGTGTCTCCCTCTCTCTCTCCGCCCCTCCCCCACTCATGCTCCGTGTGTGTGTGTGTGTGTGTGTGTGTGTGTGTGTGTCTCCCTCTCTCCCTCTCTCTCTGTCTCTGTCTCTCAAAAATAAATAAACATTAAAAAAATTAAAAAAAATTTTTAAAGACAGTCATGAGCACATTCCAATTGGAAAGCTGCCTGACTATTCAACCATAATACCATGTGCTGAATCCTCTTGGTTTGCCTTCTCGGTCTGGCCTTTCAGAAAATTTAAATGAAAGCTCCTGAATTAGACAGTAAATTTGAAGATCAAAGTCCTAAAATATTAGTATTGAAACACAAAAACTGTTCTCCTGTGTCAGCATCTAAATGTAAAGCTAGGATTCATGGCCAGGTGGCCACAGAGTGAAACAGAGTGCGTGCAGACACAGGAGCCGGTGACCTGGGAGTAAGGAGGATGTAGGGGGCGAAGGGGCAGGTGGTCCACTTGTGACTAAGCCCCATGAATTTTCAGCCATTGTGGGGATGTCTTTCGCCTCTCACAGCATGACTTGGGGTTCTGTATTTCCAGTGGTCAGGGAAATCGGAGGAGGTTCAGAGAGGTCGAATAATTTTCTCAGGGTCACAGAGCTGGTAAGTGACTTAGCTCGTCTTCTAACCTAGGGAAGTCTGCCTACAAAAACTCCACTGTCTACTCTGGCAGGCCCCAGAGCAGCACTTTGTGGACACTGATGGTCAATGTCACTGCAGGGGTAATTCACAGAACATTTCCCGGGTGAAAGTCCAAATCCTTAAAGTAAAGGCCAACAGCACCGTGATGGACAGGATGAATACCTTGTTACACAAGGCAAGAGAGTTCAGAAGACAACTCATGCCTTGGTCATTTATCTGGCAGCAAATCCAGGAGCAAAGCTTTCAGAAAGCCTGGCAGGTGCTGGTGGGCAATGGAAGCATATTTCACATCTCCTTTTCCCATCACCTTATATCACTTTTAAATAGATCATGAATGATATTTTTATAGACAAATCCAGGCCCTTTCCCCTGTGGCAAGTAATGCAATAAGAGCTCATTTATTTAGCATCCTATTGATTAGAAAGCAGTGATACAATACAATGAGTATTGATGGCCGTAAAGATACCCAGAGGCAGCGAAATATCCTAAAAAGGTTTGTGACTCATCAAACTGCAATTATACTCCAGAGAGGCAGAGCTCTAAATATCTCTTATTGAATTAAATTTATCTGATAAATGTTCAGCTGCATATGGCTATGTGAAATCTATACAACCAGAATACTTCCTTACCCAGAATAGCACATTCTCTGACCACACTGGGTTTTCTGCCATTGGATCTAGATAAATATGACCTCTGCCAAAATATGTACTCCACCACCGGAAGATTTTGGAGAAAAGAGCCTTAAAACCGAGTTGGAAAGAATATGGTAGAAAATGATTGCTCGGTACATTTGGGGAGACCTCCCAAATCTGCTCTCATGTTTAAGGAAATAATATATGTAAAGTCCTATATATGCCCACAATCGGTAAGGGATCCTAGGTTGCCACTATTGTTATTATTGTCATATTATAATTATTAACATCATAATCCTTGCCTTGTAGGTCCTGAAAATAGAACTCATTGGGAGGAATGGACTTGTGTCCTCAGAAGAGGAGTGGGTGTGTGTCTTTGGTCTTAGCTTGAGCTAAGATTCACTTGAACATAGTGCAATCTAATAACCACCAAACTATTCCTCATGTACTGCTTTTAATTTATCCCAAATAAGCAAATACATAAAAAGCAGGCACAGGACAAAAAGACTATTCCTAAAATGCAAAATCTTCAGTGAAATATGCTAGGAGCTGGGTTTTCAAGTGAAGTCCTTCAGCTGATACAAAGCAGCAGAGAATACTGATGCTTTCATTGTCTCGCTACCCCTGTGTTAGTCTGGGTTCTCCAGAGAAGCAGAACCAATAAAATGTATATCTATATAGAAAGATATTGAAAGACAGACAGATGAAAGAGAAAGAAGAAAGAAAGAAAAGAAAGAAAGAAAGAAAGAAAGAAAGAAAGAAAGAAAGAAAGAAGAAAAGAAAGAAAAGAAAAGGAAAAAGAAAAGAGGTTTATTTTAAAGAACTGGCTCATGCAATTATGAAGGCTGACATATCTAAGATCTGCAGGGTGGGCCAACAGGCTGAAAATGAGAAAGAACCAACGTTGACGTTCCAAAGACCATCTGCTAAGAGAATTTACTCTGGCTGAAGGGGAGAGAGGAATAAGAGGGAATCAATCTTTTGTTGTATCCAGGCCTTTGACTGATTGAGTGAGGCCCACCCATATTAGGGAAAGCAATCTGCTTTATTTAAGTTCACCAATCTAAATGTTCATTTCACCCAAAAACATCCCCACAGAAATATCCAGAATATTGTTTAACCATATATCTGAGCATCATGCCCAGCCAAGTTGACAAATAAAATTAACCCTCACTCTCTCTCTTTCTCTCTCATACACATACACACTTGAGCAAGTTTCATCACAAAGTGAGGAAGGAAGCATCTAGAAGGAACCGGAGTTATTGTGGAACCTTCCCAAGAGGCCACATGCCTGATGAGAGCATCACCACATTGATTCCAAGGTATGATTTTATCTCTTCTTCTCTAATGAGAAAAACAATCCATTGATTGAGAAAATAGGCATTATGTATCTAAGATGCTATTTTTAAAACCCGTGAGCTAAATATTGTTGTATTCTCATTTACAGATGGAGGAACTCTTTTCAGTTAAGTGATTTGCCTTAGCATCGATCAACTAATGGAAGAATCTAAATATGAACACAGGTCTTCAAATTCCATATTACCTGTGATTTCTCTTTATGCTGTGTCAGAAGTAAGGAAAACGTGAAGTCCAGACAAAATGCCTATAACAGAAGGAACTTGTGATGGTAAGTGTGTAATATTACATGTTCTATTTCCTGTAACATGTAATGATTTCATGATTTCATCATTGTTTCAACCGCGATTAGGGTAACTGTGGGGAGCAATCCTCATGCAGATGGCAGTAGACTGCAAACTATACCCTCTCTTCGAAAGAGATTTAGGGAAGCTCTTGGTAGCAGGGCACGCCCATATCTCCCAATCTGTCACACCCTCCTGACAATCATCATTTGTCACAGATTCTTAAGGAGGCCCTGGAAAGGCTCTCACCAGGCCATCTGCCAGGTGTCTTATCTCCGCCAACCCCAAACTTAGACTAACGGTGGCTCATAGTTTGTGGCGAAGCTGTTCCAAAGAGCCGTTGAAAGGAAGGCAGCCAGTGGCAAGGCTGCGCTTTGATCTCTAACTGACCCTTCTAGCACCCCGGGTGACCTGCTCCAGGGCCCCCCCCCCCGCCCCCGGAAACCATGTCTTTAGTTTATGCTAAGATCTACCCTTGTTTGTGGCTCGTGTTTCGAGGGTGGAAATATTGAGTTGGAGAAACATAAGAAGAAGATTGTAGTAGAATCTTCGTGCTATTTGCTTTTAAAGTTTGTGTTGGTATTTGGGCTAGGAAAACAGTCTGTCTCTTCTTCTTCCTGCGCCCCCCCCAAATAACCCTACTCTTGCTTTAGTTCAGTGCCTGATCTCAAGTAGGACCAGGGGCCTGGAGAGTGGGCAAGAGGCTGAGTGCTCAGCAGAGCCACAGGCATGCCCGCCAGGTGCAGACATGAAAATAACGCACCAGTCTATGGGGCACCACTCAACAGGCACGTGTGGGGCAAGCCACATCTGCCATGGCCAACTTCTGGTGAGAGCGACCAGGAGAATCTGCGTTCCCTTCCGCGGTGACTCTTGCATCAAGCAGTGAGCCAGTCCGTGCACATTTGCCAAAGCTCTGAAAATCACGGCGAATCTGAAAAACAGTGCAAGAGCTGTTAGTCCAAACCAGGGCAGCCATGTGCAAGTAGTAAATTAGAGTCGAAGAGAAGTATTGCCAGACCGTCCTAGGCAAAGACAATGACCAGAAGCCAGGAAAGTGGTTGCCATAATTCAAAGACATATACTTGTAACAAGGCAATAATAGGGGAGGATTCCTGTAAGGAGAAGAAAATAACACATGAACACATTCAGATATCAAAATGACATTATGAGGCACCTACATACGCATTACGACTATTCTTCTAGATAAGGAAATGGGCCCAGAAAAGTTAAGTAAACTTGTACAAAGTAACACAACTGGTAAAGTGGCCCCATCAGGATTTGAAACCAGGAGGTCTGACTCCCAAGTTGGTAAATTACATTCTAGCTTTGTAATTGCTTTCTGCTTATGAGACGGTTATCAGGACTGTTGAGATTTATTAGTTTTTAATTCTCACATCGTATTTTTCACAATAATATCACATGCATTGGTTTATAAAAGAGACCATAATAACATTGTGTATTTCCTAAATATTTCATAATTTGGACTTTTTTCCCACCAAAATAAGATTTTGTCCATGCCATTCTTCCGGCACTTTCCTATATATGTGACTTGTACTGGCTGGGCCAACTTTTAACCCAAATTGGTTATTTAAAATATGAGATCATTCTCCTATACTTCATGGTTTCCTTCGGGTCACATTAAATTTTAGCTTCTTTCAAGAATGATTCTATTTTATCAGAAATTAAAACCTTAAACTGAGCTCTAATTTCTTTCCACATATCCATGAGTACGATGACAGGAAACTGAAGTGAGATTTGGGTTTTCTGATTTTCATTTTTTGGAAAGGATTTGGGGTGTTTTTTGTTTTTTGTTTTTCACTTATGGTCTTCCTAAAACCATACCATGGAGATAATCTCATTTGGCATCTGGAGACAGGTGAGCAATCTGTTTCAAAGCGAATAAAACTCGTATGGGAGGTTTTTTTAATGTCATTCCAATGCCTTCAACAGTTCTTGTGGTGTCACGGGTTGTGCTGTGACCTAGGTTGTTAGTTGCTGTGACATCATACCTTCTAGAACCCTTCATTCTCTCAACTGCAAAAAGGAACCAATGATCCCCGCTTCTTGGAGTTATGAGGTATAACTAAGCAGTAAAGATAAAGACCCAACACAAGCCTAGCACAAGGAGGGACACAATGACAGTTAAAATCTCCATGGTTCTCCCTGGTCTGAGCTCTACCCGTCACCATTCATGTGACTTTCGAGATGCTTAATTCTTCCAGAATTCTATTTCCTTACGTGTGGGTCTAGATATCAAAGGGTCCCAGTGACTCTGTGATTCCAAGGTGTCCTCTGTCCCGCCCACACCCCTCATTATGCTGTCTGTCCACTGCCACATCCATGCTGGCACTTGGCCCAGGGCCCGGGCCCCTGCCAGATCTTTGCATCCCTGCTCACATCTATTATCTCCAGGACATCCAAATGGAGCTAAATGTGCCAATTAGGCTCTACTCAAGTAATTGCACAAGTTTGAGGCTGCCTCCGTTAAAATAAATGTTTGGGCTGAAGAAAAGTCAACTTGGAAAAGAAGAAAGATACCCAAGTTTGCCAGAGAATTTTCTTAGTGCTGTTAATAATCTGGAGCTGCCAGAGCTGAGGGCTCCCCCGAGCAATAGAAATATCTCTCTTCTGCCTTCTTCCAACACGACTGTGCTCTCTATGTTATTGCTACCTCTCTCTATCCATTGTCATCACATTTGATTTGGAAACTGGATCCAAAAGAAAGCAAACTAAGCTTAATAAACTCTGGGGTGCTGAATGAACACACTGATAATTACATTACCCGGCATTCATTGAACATTTACTTTGGGTCTAAGCACAATCATTAAGACGTATTAAATAATACCCACCATAATACTATATTACTTATCATAGTATTTATTTGTGAAGTAGGAATTTTAATTACCCTCATTTTACAGATGAGAAAACTGAGGCGGAGACCAAGTTGGCTGACCGAAAGCCCACATTCCTTACCACCACACTATGTTGTCCATGATAGCACCAGTCATAGTGATGATCGCTCATACTTAGTGAGCATGTGCACGACACTGGACACTTTACAAATGTAACACAAAGAGGGAATTCACTGATTAGGAAAAAAAAAAAAAACAGCTTCTAAAATGTCCACACTTTAAGGAAGGAGCAAAATTTATCTCAGAGATACATGGTGTTTTTGTTTATTTCAGTGGTTTTCTATCCTACTTACATATTAGAACCACTTTGTAGTTTTTAAAAATACCAACATCCCCCCCCCCCCCCCGAAAAAAAAAACCCAACATCCAGAGACACCTGGCTGGTTCAATTGGTTGAGTGTCCAACTTCAGCTCAGGTCATGAGCTCACTATTTGTGAGTTTGAGCCCCATGTCAGGCTCTGCTGATAGCTCAGAGCCTGGAGCCTGCTTCAGATTCTGTGTCTCCCTCTCTTTCTGCCCCCTGCCCTTCTCACACTCTGTCTTTCTCTCTCAAAAATAAATAAACATTAAAAAATTTAAGAAATAATGAATAAAATAAAAATAAAAATACCAACATCCAGAGGCACCTGGCTGGCTCATAAAGTATATGACTCTTGACCTCAGGGTTGTGAGTTCAAGTCCCACAATGGGCATGGAGCCTAGTTAAAATTTTATGTATATATATATATATATATACATATACATATATATATACCAGTGTGTATATATATATATATATATATATATATATATATATATATACCAGTATCCAAAACCTACTCCCGGTCCTGGGGGTGGGACCCAAGCATCGGTCTTTGGTGGTTGTTGTTGTTTTAAAGAAAGGTAGACTACCGGGGCGCCTGGTGGCTCAGTTGGTTGAGCCTCTGACTTTGGCTCAGGTCATGATCTCACAGTCTGTGAGTTTGAGCCCCACATCGGGCTCTATCCTAATAGCTCAGAGCCTGGAGCTGTTTTGGATTGTGTGTCTCCTCTCTCTCTACTCCTCCCCTGCTTGTGCTCTGTATCTCTCTCAAAAATTTAAAAAAAATAAAAAAAAAAAAAGAAAGGTAGACTACCATATAAATACTTCATTTGGTTGTGTCCGGAGTCTTGGAGGCTTGACTACCCTATGTTCTCCTACTAATGGACCTTGAGAGCTTATTTGGAGTTTATAGCAGGGTAGTGCAGCTACTTGTATATCCTTGACCAAAGAAAGATTCTCTTCTATTGGGGAAGGTCGTCCTCTTGGACCAAGCACGCAGCTTCGGGAGGGACGCACAAGGAGCAGCGAGGGAGAAAGAGGACATCCGCCTAGACAGCCAGAACAACCAAATCAACCATGGCGATCAATGGGGTGACAGATGTCACAGCCAGATCACCTTAAATTCAGGCATCAGTAATTTTAAGATCTTTGCCAGTGACTCTGATGCCCAAGCAGGTTGAGAACGACTGGTTAACTTTAATCGACACACTTAAGACCATTTTTTTGTGTGTGTGAACATGATTGGGAAGAAAAAAAAAGTCATATATCCTACATCATAACGTTAGGAGACTTTGGAGTCTTCTTCAAGTAGGAAGAAGAGTTGGGAACCCTAGAACAGGGAGAAGAGAATATTTGGAAAGAGATCTAGACAGTCCAGGAGGAAAGACTAAAGATCCACAAACAGGACAGAAGGCGAGACCCTGACAGAAAAGGTGGTATGCTGGGTTACAAAACACGGAGACAACACTTCACTCTTCCCCGAATGCGCACCCTTTGAAATATGATTTGCAACTCCCCTCATCCAAAACTAGAATCCTCTTCTCCTAGTCTTGAACCTGGGCTAGTCCCGTGGCTTGCATTGACCAGCAGATGCAGCGGGAGTGACGCAATGCCTGTTCTAAGCCTAGATCTCAGAGACCTTGCATGCTTCCACTCACTTCCATGTGTGTGAGCCTGGGTTAATCTGCTACAAGTTGAGAGACCGCATGAAACAGACCCTACGCATCCCAGTCCAGCTACCAGACATGTGAGAGTTCAGCCGAGATCAGCAAAGGGACCCACAACTAACTCAAGACCCACGTGAGAGTCCAGCTGAAACCAGAAGAACCACATTGTTGACCCTCAACTGCTAATGCACAGAATTGTGACCACTGCGTTTTGGGATGATTTGTTATATAGCAGTAGCTAACCAATACAGATGACTAGGGGGATGGCCTGTAGAACAGTGGAGGATCACAAGAAGGTTGACATCTAATCCTGTTTTAGGTTGTCTGGTCTGTGCTGTAAACCCTCTTGCACCACCCACAATGGGGCCCAAATCTGCAGACACAACCACCTTGGTAGATGACATTTCCCACTGAATAAAGGGGATCCGGGTGATGAGTAACAGGAGCACAGTCACAGCAGGAGAGGTGCAGAGGGGCTTGAAAATCTTGCAGAAGCAGGAAATCAAAGTGGGGGCCATTAGGAGGAAAACAAATCCCCCCAAGAACTCAGAGGACAATGTGGAACAGGTCTCAAGTGAGCCTTCCAGGATATCAAAGGAAAAGGTGAGTCTGTTAGGCTGGAGGGCTCAGGAACACACCTGCAGCAGCCCCAAGGGTCTGTTGGTATTATTCGTCACATCAGCCCTAACTGGGAGATGTTTATGACCTTCATATTATAAGGGTAAGGATTACAAGGTTAAATAACTTCCCCAGGATGACTCATCAGGAAGGAAGTGGAACCAGGCCTCTCTGCCTTGAGGGCTCTCTGGATAAATCTAATTAGGTGGTGAGAGCTCTGACCACCTATTCTTGAAACTCCAAACCCCCAGGCCTTCCAGGATGTGGTGATTCACAGCATGCTGGCCTTATTTGAAGGCTAGGTAAAGTGACCCCCAAACCACCGGATTTAAATCATCCCGTCCCACTCAAATGGGGACCGTTTCACTCTAGTGGACGGTTCCATTGGCCTCCCTCATCCCGTCCACCCTAATTCCAGCAAAAGCCAGTGCTTCGGGGTCCCTGTGACCACCCTGCCCTCCCGGACCCGGTGGGATCAGGCCCTCAGGTCAGGAGCTGGGACCGGCCTGGGGTCGCATTAGCATCGCCCCCCTGCCCCCTCACTCCAGTGATCTAATTCCATCCAAGATGTGGCACTTCTTCCCCAGAGACTGCACCTGTCTGTGACACTGAGAGCAAGCCTCAAGCACTCCAGGATGTTCACCGATCCTCCGCATTGTCTGGGACGTGAAACCAAGACATGGGCATGCTAAAGAGGGGGGGTCACAGGGAATATCAGGCACCCAGAAGGAGCCCCATTCATGTCTTGTGTTTCTCTCTCTCTCTCTCTCTCTGCCAGTGCAAGGTCAAAATCATCTGTATACAAGTGAAATTTCCCCGTTTAAGAATTACACTTTCTGACAGATACCATATGGTTTCACTCTTATGTGGATCCTGAGAAACATAACAGAAACCCATGGGGGAGGGGAAGGAAAAAAAAAAAAAAAAAAGAGGTTAGAGTGGGAGAGAGCCAAAGCATAAGAGACTGTTAAAAACTGAGAACAAACTGAGGGTTGATGGGGGGTGGGAGGGAGGGCAGGGTGGGTGATGGGTATTGAGGAGGGCACCTTTTGGGATGAGCACTGGGTGTTGTATGGAAACCAATTTGACAGTAAATTTCATATATTAAAAAAATAAAAAATAAAAAAAAATAATAAATAAATAAAAATAAAAAAGAAACTGAAAAAAAAAAAAAGAATTACACTTTCTTCATTAAAACACACACACATATATATACACGTGTATACACACACACACACACACACACAAACACACATATATATGAATGATGCTTTCTTGAGAAAAAAAAAAACTGTGCCATCTGATTTCTCTTTCAGATTCCAAAAGTACAGGCTTGATTTTACCTCCCCAGATCTCCAGAGGGTAGGAAAGAGGACAATTAAGCTCATTAGATGCCCATCTGCTCGGTTTGCACATCTCACAAACACACTCTGCAGTCTGGAAAGACCCAGAGCTGCAATCCCCCTTAGGCCCTGGCGGAGAATGTAATCCTTACAGCACGAGCAGAGCCTTGCCTTAGGAGACCAGACAGGTCAGATAAAAATTAGTTGAATGTGAAGCACCTTTTCCTCTTCCTAATTGCAAAACTAGTTTCAAGCCTCACATTTGTAAGGAAGTTTTCTTACAATTAATCATGTATTTTATGGGAGGGCAGCTGTGGAGACAGCTGTGGAGACATCTTGGTTCTGGTCTCTGGGTTTCAGATCATGCCTGTGAGTCTCTCCTGCGGTGACTCACACATGCATGCCTCACACCCATCTCTACGAAGGCCATGACTTTCCTCCGTTAGCATCTGTCACCTGAGGGTGACTTCACCGGCCTTCAGAGCCTCCTTTCCCGGAGACCTACGGCTTGTGGATTCATCTCCGGACTGCTCTGCTTACTCTATCCATAACTGTCCCCGAGCTGCTGGCTACCTTAGAAGGTCTCTTTGGAGCCTCTGCATAGCCCACACACTTCCTGTTGCTAACAAGTGACTCTAAGCTGATCACAGCAGCTTGCAAGATAATTAAAATCCAGGGCCTGGAGGGTCAGCCATTGATGGGCAATTAGGACCCCAATTACCAGCCACCCACCATAAAGGACCATCTGTGCTTCACTCATATCCGGTGAACTCAACCTTACTTTGAACCCTACAAGTGTGGAAAGTCACAGGAAGATACAGCAGGACACAGTGAAGGGAATGAGAAGGTCCTGAGTTTGAATCCTGCCCTTCGGCCCTCTGGCCGAGCGGCCTTGGGCAGGTTAGTGAACCTCTCCAAGTGTGAGGCTCCTCATTTATAGAATGGGGACACTACTCCCTGCCTCACAGGGTTGTCGTGGATGAGATAAAGTTCCTATCAGCAAACCACAGGTGTGAGTGAATGATGCTTACCCACGTTGCTGGGCAGCCCATCCTGCCCTCAGAAACTAAGGTCAGGGCTTTGAAGCCTGGCTCCCTCTGTCAGTGATTAGCGAGATGACCAAGATCTAGTCCCTTTAAACATACACTCCCCATATGCATATTAGGGGTGCACCCCACTACTGTTCAGCCTTCCCACAATGGCGTGAGGCCAAGCAGAAACCCCAAGGCAAGGGTGCTCCCCCGCCAGAGGTTAATTCGTTCTCAGAGCTTTCAAGTGCTGGATAAAGAGAGCACCACGGGCAGGCTTTAGGAAGAGGAAAGTCCTCTTGGTTGGCCTGAGTGTGGGAGCAGGGAGCCCAGGATGGCGGGCACAGGGAGAAAGGGAGGGCCTCCGTCCCCAGAAGCAGCTTCCCCAGCCAGCACACATCATCTCTTCTGGAAAACGACAGGGTGCTCCCACCTTTCAGCTGACTTCGATTGGGACATCTAGATCTATGGGACCTGGGGGTGTCTCAGGAGCCTTGGATGTCTGACATGAAGTTTCCCCCATGAAGACTCCGGTCTCAGGGCCTTCAACCCCAAAGCGGGCCCTGGCCAAGGCCTCTTCACAATCAGCTCCCTGGAGTCTTCTGGCTCTCTCCCCATCCTCCAGTGGGAGCCCAGGAAAGACCATACCAACCTTCATCTCTGCAGGACAGAACTGAGTCCACTGCGCCCCCAGTCATCTCTCTCAAAGATTCCAGAGGACGGTATAGCAAAACAGCCCCAGAGCAGACCTAGCATCAAATGCCCCTGATAAGCTGCACAACTCTGTGCAAGACCCTCAACCTCTCTGAGCCCCAGTTTCCTCCTCTGTGAGATGACAATAATAATTGTACCTATTGAGGTTGCTGCGAGATTTCCCTGAGAATGCATGTAGCAGGACCTAAAGTAAGTGCTTGGAAAATGATAGCTATTTTTCCACAGGGTGGAAAAAATCTGGAAGGAGGGAGCATCATAGATACTAAGGAGGAGAGTCATAGACAGCAAGCTACAGGGCAGAGAGCACAGGACTGACAATCAGAAAATCTGGATTCAAATCCAGTTCCATTGTTTAGTAGCCGTGTGGCCTTAGACAAGTCATCTGACACCCACACAGTGGGAAGGACAACACATTTCACAGTGCAGGCACCATTATGCATGTGAAAGTGCAGCGTTCAAGGACTACAGTAGGGGAGGCATTATTTTACAGACTCAGACAAGAGACCTTGGGAATTATCTTCACAAGGGCATGTACCTTGCTTTATTTAATGTCACATCCCTCTAGCACAGAGCCTGGTGCCTAACCAAAGCTCAGTAAATGTTTATTTTCGAATTAATAGATTTATCCCAACACACTTCACTTTACCAAAGAAAAAACCCTGAAGCACAGAGGTGACCAGACATTCGAGGAAGGGCTGAGGCAGGTGCCATGTGTCCAATTTCCTGCCTGCTGGTTCACATTCTAGAAAACACCATTCTGAGCACCAGGAATATTCCCACTGCCCATTCTCGTTGGTCCTAGCTTATTGTACTCAGCCGGTCCTTCATCCCAACCCTGACCCTCAGAGCCTTAAAGGGCTCCTACAAAAACCCCAGTTGCTCCCTTCCAAAACCTGTCTTCAGAGAGTCCCAAATCAGCCTGCCAATTGGCCCTAAGTTTTGGAATTAAAAACCAGTCATTTCCACCTGACCAGTCCTGGTGGACAGCCACTGATTTCTCGAACTCCAGGATTTGTGAAAAAAGAGAAATATGGGTGCCGACATGGAATTTAGAGAAGCAACAGAAAATAAAAGGCACTGGTTCTGAAAGTCACAGAAGGTTCCCAAATCAGTGACTGGATTCCCAGCTGTGCCCTGGGGAAGACAAGCCCTTGCCCAGCCCCCACATCTATCTGCTCCTAATCACGTCAAGCCACAAGCCTGTCAGACACTAAGACTTAGCAAACCAGGCACTTGGCCAAGGTCATGCCAATACCTGTCAGGCCACAATTGCCAGACTCCTCTGTATTTACAAGGACTTCCAGAACACAGCTCTACACAGGTTTGTCATGGCGAATTTAATCAGGATAGGAACACTGAACCCTATTGAACCCTGTTGCTACTTTAGAAGTATGCTGTCCATTTTTGGAAGCTGGGAGACCAACTATAGAGTTTCAAAGACTGAGCTCTTTCTACCCGCTGGAGACTTGTCAGCCCTTTGTCCCAAGGTCTAGACCAATGCTCATCAAAGTATGGTCAGAAGACCTGCTGTATCAGACTCTCCTGGGGAGCTTGCTCTGGGCCCCATTCTGGTACTGGAGCAGAACCTCTGGAGACAGGGCCATGGATCTTAAAAAACCCCTGGGGCACTGAATTTGACTACCAGTCTGCAATCCCCTTACCCCAAGGGTTAGTGCTGGATCACTGTGTTCCAGAGGAGGGAATAGAGGCATTGATGCTTTGAGGTAAGAAACAGAAATTACTCGATGTCAAACGAAATGGGAGTCCCAGAGCTTGTGGAGGAGATGGGGTTCCTGCAGGGCTGTCCCAGGCTCGCACTATGCCACCCCCATGGGCTAGCGGACTTCAGTTGGGGTGTGGCTTCCTGGGCACCTGCAGAGGCAGGATGCTAAGAGATTTGGGAAGCCACACTAAGAGTCCTGTGCCAAGCCTGAAGTCAGGGAAGAAGCATACAGTAGAGGGCATCTTAGGAACCCACCCAGAGTGTGGGTGCCCAATACATGCTGGGGACCAGCACCCAGGGTGGGGAATGAGTATCAGAAAGAACAGTAGGGATAAAGGTAACCATTCCCTAAAGACCAGTTATTTTGGCCTCAAATCCCCTGGTTTCATGAATAGTCCAAAGGAGTGGAGGTCTTCCAAAAAGACCAGCCTGCTGAGGAACGGCTTAGATGTAATTTTCCTTTAAAAAATAAAGAAATGTGTCATTCTTCACGTCTCAGTGTCACAGAGAAATTTGTACTCATCACATAGATAATATGCCCACCAAAAAAAATTCATGAACCATATTTCTGCTTGGCTTATGTGAGGTCATCATTCAAGCTGTGAGTTTATGAAAGAATTCCTCAAGTCTGACTCTCAGCTTCCCAGCATGACCTTGGAAAGTCCTAACCCACTGCTGCTCAGCACTTGCACGTGTGCGACATGTGTCCTCGCCTTTTATGTAAGATGGGTCTGATTTACACACTGAAGAAAAAAGCCAAGCAGGACTGAATTCGCTCTTGTACAAGTACAGAGTTCTTTTTATTAGCATGTGAGATCATTTCCCAAAACACGTCCCATGGAACATTAATTCTGAAAGACGTACTAAAGGGTGTCTCGGGCCAATAGATGCGAGAAACATTGCATACTCTGTTCCTCCCTACCAGGGATTCACGATGTAGTACCGCAGCTCTGAGAAAGTTTTTCGGTGAAGCATTTACTGTTTGGCCTGCTCAGTACCCCTCCCCATCTGTCCCCACTTTTATAACAGCATTCTAGCTTTCCTTTAGGGAAATACTCCCTCCCTCCCCCTCGCCCCACTCAACCATGAAGTTCATGTGGCTTTGCTTATTGAAACCATTCAGTGACAATGCTGCCTCATCCTCAACACACACACACACACACACACACACACACACACACACACTTCCCTTACAGGTACACAGCCAAACACAATATCCAGCACAGAAGTACACACGCACAAGATTATTGGAGCTGAGTCATATTTTGTACCTCCAGAGATTTTACCATTCATGTTTTCCCTTAATTCTTACAAACTATCTAGACTTATTCCATTTATTAGCCTCTGTCTGTTTCTGTTGCTTGCAACCCAAAAACTCTAGATGAAGCAAGAGACCTATTTTCCACAGGCAAAAAACATGAAGTTGGGCCCTTACCCTACACCTTATACAAAAATTCATTCAAAATAGATCAAAGACCCAAACATAAAAGTTGACTATGAAACCCTAGAAGAAAACACTTTAATAACATGGGATTCAGCAACGATTTCTTAGCCATAACACCAAAAACACAAGCAACACGGGAAAAAATTAGACTTATCAAAATTAAAAATGTTTGTTCAGTAGAGAACACTATAAGCCGAGTGAAACCCCACAGAACGGGAGAAAATATTTGCAAATCATATGTCTAATGAGGGATTAATATCCAGAATATATAAAGAACTCCTATAATTCAACAACAGCAAAAAATACATAACCCAATTTAAAAATGGGCGAAGGACTTTACCAGACATTCCTCCAAAAATAGCATATAAATGACCAATAAGCACATGGAAAGATGTTCAATGTTACTAACCATTAGGGAAATGCAAATCAAAACCACAATGAGACATTACTTCACACTCAGGATGGCTATCATAAAAAAGAAAAAAAATCGGAAGTGCTGGCAAGAATGCGGGGAAAGTGAAGGCCTGCACTTCACTGGTGGGAATATAAAATGGTACAGTCACTGTGGAAAATGGCATGGAGAGTTCTCAAAAAATTAAAGATAGAATTAACCAAATGATCCAGCAATTCTGCTTCTGGGTATATTCTCAGAAGAATTGAAGGGCACCTGGGTGGCTCAGTTGGTTGAGCCTCAGACTGTTGGTTTCAGCTCAGGTCATGATCTCCCTCTCTGCCTTCCCCCCACTCAGGCATGCTCTCTCTTCTTCTCTTTCTCTCTCTCTCTTTCAAAATAAAAAAAAAAAAGAACAATATTTTTATTTTAAAAAGGTAGAAGAAACCCAGGTGTCCATTGATGGATGAATGGATAAACAAAAGGTAGAATACATTTGTGCATACATACAATAGAACATTATTCAGCCTTAAAAAGGAATGAAATTCAGGCACATGCTACTACATGGATGAATCTTGAAGACATTATGCTATATGAAACAAGCCAGTCACAAAAGGAAATATCATATGATTCCTCTTATACAACGTACCTGGAATAGTCAAATTCACAGAGACAGAAAGTAGAGGGTGGTTGCCAAGGGCTCGGGAGAAGGGGCATGGGATGTTATTGCTTAATGCACACAGGGCTTCAGTTGGGGTAAATGGAAAAGTTCTGAGGAGGGGTGGCTGTGATGGTTGCACAACAATGTGAAGAGACTTAATGCCACTGAACTACACAGTGAATGGTAAGTTTCATCTTATGCATATTTTATCACAATAAAAAAGAAGCCTATTTCACTTTCTATAACCAAAATTTCCCTGGATGCATCTGACCACAGACTTCTCCCTTTCACCAGAACTGCACATGAATAACACACAAAGCAAGGATCCCAGAGAATATCCTTTGGGAAAGGCCAGTATGTCATGTTGTGGCTGAACCTTCAAGGATAAAATCCCAGGGTGGAAGAGAGCAAGGGTCTCATCTAATGCAGGGAAGAAACACTGGGCCAGTCATCTAGGGAAGGAAGAGGGCTTCGTGTCAGTCAGTAAACGAGGATTCAGAGAGAAAGCACGCAATAGCAGAGCGCAGAGGAGACACCTGCTTCTCTGGGCCTTCATATCAAGATATCGATGAGGTAGCTCCCAAGTGGGAGAACCTAAGGATCCTTCTTCTGGAAGCAGGTTTGCAAGGTTGGAAGTAAGAGACCCAGGCAAGAGGACTGAGACAATGCACCCCAATATGCATCCCCAGGGACTGGGGGCTAATTACCTCCACCATTATAGACTGTACTGTTTACACGCAGAACACAAGTTGCTTAGCAATCTCAGAACTTAAAAAAGGCTTTTTGAAATGTTTAGCGGTTCTCAGCCACTGAGCGGAACTCCTTTGGCAGGGAGTTTGATCCACCCCTTGGCCAGGGCATTCGGGCCGGAATGGCATTGAGATTGCCCAAGGGAAGGATGACAATTTAGGATAATAGTGTAGAAGTCTCTTGTTAAGTAGCCCCTCCCTCATTGCAGGCTTCCTCCTAAAACTAATCTCTGAAGGCTCTTAGTTTTCATTTGCATAAAGAAAGTAATAAAACATAATTAAAAGCGTTGAGCTTTTCGTCATGTGCCAGCAGTTGGCTTTGTATGCATTTTCCCATTTCCTGTAAAGAACTAAGAAATAGATAACTTTGTAACTCATTTCCTCGATTTCTTCATTCAGATGAAAAACCTGAGCCTAAGAAAGATTAAGTTATTTGTCCAGGTTTCCCAGCTGGGAGCCAGGATCAAACCCAGGCAACTGGACCCCAGAACGGACCCTTTTCTCAGCCACTTCATCCCTCTTTCCAGCCGCTCGTGTACAGAGCCTCACAGTCTGCATCTTCCTTCTCAGTCACAAAGGAAGTGGATTCTTTATGTCCATTTCCGTCTTCTTTCTCATATGCACAATTATAACCGAAAGCACCTGTGAAACCCTCACGTCCCATTTATCTGTTGCATGGAGCACTTGTCTGCATAAAAGCAAGGGAATGGACAAGGTCACTATCAACCTGATTTTTTATGAGTCAAAAGTCCTCATCTTCAACACCTAAAATAGCATTTCTCATTGCCCATTGTCTGTACAGGGACTCTCAAAGACACAATTAAGGAAATCAAATGAAGAGTTCCTTTCTTCTGCTGCCGCAAGAGATAGCATTGGCATTTTCCCAGCTGCTAATGTTTTTCAGCTGGCTTTACACATTCCAAGAGACAGCGATCAGGGCCAGTCCAATATATCAGCAAAGTAGGCGAATGTCTACATTCTGGGGTCCAAAGGGTAAGCTGGGGGAGGGCACTGAGACACCCACCTATTTCAAAAGATCTTTCCCACGTGCCAGTCACACGCGTAACTGTAATTCTCCCTCAAACACTGTTGAAGTAATTGATGTGCCAACAGGCCCTAATACCACCTCATATGTGTATAACACTTTAATAACCCTGTAGAGGTTTGAATATTCTGAGGTTCCAAAACACTTTTACTTATCACATTTTGTCATCTTAAAAACGCTGCGAGGTTCATATCGCTTTTCCTATTTTATATGAGGATTTTCGAGCTCACTAGTAACTAGCAAAGCCAGGGCTAGTATCTAAGGCTTCTTTTTTTTTAACTCCAAGACCAATGTTCTCTGGATGTAAGATATTTTCACTCATCAACACTTCTTGCACAATTCCTTCATCTGCCAGAAGCCTGAGCCTAAGACAGGTAAGTTTCAGTAGCTGTACTAAGACAAGCCAACTCTGGTTGGAATTGACCAATCCGGCCTTAGCCTGGGAACCCCAAAGCACGAACTCTAATAAAGGCACATGCCCCAGGGCCTGCTTCTCTTTCTGCCTGCACCCTGCCTTGACCTCCCCATGCGGCCCCCCGAGGAATGCCTGGTTGGTATTTTGTCCAGGACTTGTGCAAAACTCAATTTCAATTTCTCTTGTGGTCTGTTTTTGAACCGTGGCTCCCTATCTGGCCCCCTGTACTTCACCTAAGAAATGCTAACTTAAACGGTTGTAACAATTAGCACTACTATCCTTATCAATAATAATCTTGGCTGTGACTTGCAGAATTTACAGTTAATAGTGACCATTCAAATGTGCCCTTCACCTGGTGCTAAGAGAAGGTATACACGGGGCCACCAGCCTGCTGGCCAGGGTTGCTTATTCATGGTCTTGCAATTCTTACCCAAAAGACACCTGGAGGGCCTGGTTTCACTTTTTTTCAACCGAGGCTCAGAAAGGCTTTTGCCCAACCATTCCTCAGATAACCCAAGCTCCTCACACTGCTGTTTCCAAATAGTGAAACACATCATGGCAGGCCACCAGTTCCATCTTTAATCAAATAGATGAATCGCAAGGCGACTTCCTTTGGCTTTTTTAAAAATAAGATTTCCACTCCTACCTCATGGCCTTGTCCAGCCTGACATTTACAAAAAAAAAAAGAAATTACTGCTTTCAAGTACACCCGATGGCGTTTGTTGTTGTTGTTTGTCAAATAAAAGTTGACTGACTGCTTGAGTTGCACTCCTCGCAACCCTGTGCCTCGCCCATTTTCTGATGTTTGCACACTTGCGCTCGCTTTGTGTCTCGGGGTGCTCCTGGTAAGGTACCCTTTGCCAACACTCGTCAAAAGGCTGTAATTCCCTCATCAGATATTTATTTCAGAGTATCTGCCGTCTGGACCACATCAACTCCCTGCCTTTAAACAAGGCTGCTGTAAACGTGGATGTGTGTGTGTTGAACACATACATATGCACAGGTAGGTATGTTTATACATGTATAAACATGTATAAACACATATATATGTATACATGTATGTATATGTGTGTGTATGAATATGCATGTAAAATTTCACACACCTTTCAAGAAAGCGCCTTCCAAAACTTTCAAATTCTGCACAAGGCAGCCAGATTTCTCCCAAACAGCTGCCCTAGGGCCTCCGGTGATACCAGGAAGAGCAATTCTCAGTCCCCCTGTGTTTCCATTTTTCTAAAAGCCTGACAGTAAAGGAGAGCTTCTCTGCTTTGATTCAAGTAGTTAAAAACTCCAGCACAACAGAAGACACAGGCACATTTTTGTCATGACTTACTTGACCACCATCCCAGCAAACTTAAATTACAACTCGTCTTGGGGCGCCAGGGTGGTTCAGTCGATTAAGTGTCTGACTTCAGCTCAGGTCATGATCTCATGGTTGGTGAGATTGAACCGTGCTTCCGGCTCTGCGCTGACAGCTCAGAGCCTGGAGCCCGCTTGGGTTTCTGTGTCTCTTTCGCTCTCTGCCCCTCCCCCGCTTGTGCTCTGTCTCTCTCTCAGAAATAAACATTGAAACAAAAATTTCTTTATTACAACTTGTCTTGACTTTTAGAAAAGACGTGCACTTCTTGAATACTTCATTTCCCTGAAAGACATTAAAATAAATAAGACCACTGACCGCAGCGGCATTTGGGGCATATACTGAAGAGTAGAGCAAGATGAGAGTCCGGTTGATACTTGAAGTTACTCTACTTTTTCTTTAACTGTGAGGCATCTCTCCCCACCCCCCGCCGTACCCCTCCCCAATATACACACACATATACATGCACACTCGCATGCACACGTGCATGCCCACACGTGCACAGCCACGCAGAGTCACCTGCGCATCCAATAGCATTCTTTGGCCGAAAGCCTCAAGTCCCTGTTTGCATACATGTTTCCCTAGCCATTTCACAAGAAAAGCAGGTGTGCGGTATTGACTTCCTCATTTCCCCAGAAGTTAAGCTGGACAAGGGCTGACGGTTTAGGGTCTCTCATTTTTTGACTGTTTTCCAGGCAGTCAAAGTCAGAATCCGCGCCCTCGCTGCAGTGCAATCTTGTGACTGGGGCCTCGGCTAACCCTTGGGACTCCCCCACTCAGCTGCCTTCCCCGCCCCCACCCCACCGCCCATTTGCTCTGCTATCTGCTGTTGTAAGGTGCCGGGCCCGTTGCTTCGTGAGCGCTCCTTGTACAAAACCTGAACGGGGCCAGATACAGATACACGCTCTGTACGCCCATCCTCAGACTCTCTTGAGGCGCTGTTTCTCCCAATGAACGACTCCCTCCCTCCCTCTGCAGCGCGCGAACTGGGCACACCAGGCTAGGTGTTCTGGTGGCTTCCTCACTGACTCCTGGCAGTGGCTCCTGCCAGCCAGCCCTCCTGAGCCATGTCCTGAAGCAGCGCCACTTGGTCTGTCGCATCCTTATTTGGAAACATTCAAGCTCCAGCGTTGCCTTCTGAACCAGGTGGAAACTTCTCAGGCTGGAGACCAACATATTCCACAACGGCTGTCTATCTTCTCTTGCAGACCGCTCACTTTCCACCTCCTAGACAGACAATAAGCGCTTTACATTTAATCCTCACAATAATCCTTCACCCTTGTTTTCCCAGTGAAGAAATTGAGGCTTATAGATGCTAAGTAAGTTGCCCTAAATAACCCAAAGTATTTCATTTGCTAGGACTGTGAGCTTACCATAAACGTGGTGGCTTAAAATAACAGAAATGTATTCTCCTGCAGTTCTGGAGGCTAAAAATCTAAAATCATGGTGTCGGCAGGGCCATACTCCCTTGGAAAACATTAGGGGAGACCCGTCCTTCCCTTTGCAGCTCCTGGTGGGTCCGGATGTTCCTTGGCATTCATTGGCTTACAGCTGTATCACTCCAGTCTCTGCCCCCATCTTCACAAGGCCTTTCTCCCTTGTGTGTCTCTTCTGTGTCCAGATCTCTTTCTATCTCTCCCTCCTTTGTCTTATGAAGACACCACTCATCAGGTTTAGGATCCACCCTAACTCCAGAGTGATTTCATCTTGAGATCCTTAGCTAATTACATCTGGAAGGACCTACTTCCAAATAAGGTCACATTTTGAGGTGCATATGAATTTGGAGAGAACACAATTCAACCCAATACACCCAGCGAGAATTTAAAACTACTTCTGACTCCAAGCTTCAGACACTTCACTTAACCATCTAGAATGTTCCTCGCCACATTGAATTTCTCTCATTTTTCTAAACAGAATTTTGTCTCTTCTGCCTCTCTGCCCTTGCTCAAACTATATACTGTTTTCTTTACATAAACCAACCTCTCCCTTTTTCTTTTCTTCAGCCCATCTCACTTGTGGAAATCTTCAATAGTCTTCATGATCAAGCTCAATGCCACTTCCTCCAGGAAGACATTCATGATTGCACCAACCAACCAAGGAATTCTCTCCCCCACCCAAGCTCCAACTGCCTTACTTCACTTGTCTCTGCTGGCCCATCTTATCTTCTCCATCATTCTAGGTTTTTGTGCCATTGTCCTCATTCACCACCGTGCCCACATCCCACCAATATGTCACAGCTCTATCACAAGCTTCTTAAAGGCACAACTACTTTCTCACACTGTCTTCTTCACAGCCCCTTGCACAACAGGAGCTCCTTACAATTAGCTCACATTCATCAAGTGAACTCATAATCATCTCTCTCTCCCTGTATTGAATAGTTCATGTGTTAGTGAGCAAAAATGCAGGATGCTTACAAAACAAATTTCCCCAACATTCCCACTTCCCCAAAATGGAATTTTTAAAAATAGCCCAATTTACTTTTCCACATCGAATCCAATCATTTTACTGATAATTTTTGTCCTTCATTTGAATTTTGTCTAACAGCAGTAAATCCAGCCCTTTCCAGGTATCATCCTGGTTTTTTTCAGTTTCTTCCTATCTCCAACGCCACCTTCCCTGGCTTCTTAGGACAGTCAAATATACTATTCTCAGGGGCTGTGAGGGCCAGGACAATGTCTCCGTCCTTGTATCCCCAGCACCTAGCGGTGCCCGGGTGCCCAACAACGTCTGAAGGATGACGGGAACGAAGGTGTAAATGCTGCCTTAGAATAGAAGTCCTCAGAGTCCTCTAGGGCTGATCATTTTGCAGGCTAACACCATCCTCACTGCAACCCTGTGAAGTAGGTGTCATGGTGGGGGGGAGGGGTGTCATGTGTGGGGAGTGCGGTGGTTCCTGGGGATGAAAAGAGCTGTGTCTACAGGAAACAGTTTGGGACACCAAAAGAAGCAAATGACTCTGAGTCACATCTGGCCTCCACTCCTAGTTCAGATATTGAACATCTGAACAAACGGGGACAGGTCACTTATCCCTCTGAACTTGTTTGCTGTAAAACGGCCTTTCAACCTCATGGGGCCACAGGGAAGAGCTATTCAAGAAGAAACACTATAGGGGTGTCGGGGTGGCTCAGTTAAACATCCATCTCTTGATCTCAGCTCAGGTCTTGATCACACGGTCATGAGTTCAAGTCCCACATTGGGCTGTGCACTGGGCATGAAACCTACATCAAAAGAAGAGGAAGTAGGAGAAGGAGAAGAAGAAACAACATTATAAAAGCCCAATATAGGGGCGCCTGGGTGGCTCAGTCGGTTAAGTGGCCGACTTCAGCTCAGGTCACGATCTCGTGGTTCGTGAGTTTGAGACCTGCGTTGGGCTCTGTGCTGACAGCTCAGAGCCTGGAGCTGCTTCGGATTCTGTGTCTCCCTCTCTCTCTGACCCTCGCCCACTTGCGCACTCTCTCTCAAAAATAAATAAACATTAAAAAAAAAAAGCCCAATATAAACAAAACACCATATTGAGGAGTATAGGGCTAAAAAAGGAAAAGAAGTAGTGGTCCCTGATTTTAAGGAGTTTCCATTCTGTTTGGGGGAAGGTAGACGTATAAAACTGATTTATGCAGAATGGAAGGTGTATGACAATGAAGACTGACATCTCTCGAGCTCTTCGTGGTATGGCAGATTAAAAGATGTTCATCTCAAACCTTATAAGGTAGGTATTAGTTAGCAACCCCATCTTACAGATAGGAAAACATCTTACAGATGGTTGCAAACGTTTCGCTTTTACTCCAAAGACACACTGACGTTAAATGGCATTGATATTAAAAGGCCTGGGAAACCAGAATCTTCTCTCTTATCACCTCCCTGTACTGCTTCCTTGAGCATTTCAAAGAGGCAAAGCACGCAGAGACGGGAACGTTTGTGCTCAATTTGAAAAAAGGAGAACGGGCCAGCAACACTGAATTATAAGGCTGTTGCTTTCGGCAATATTGAGGTCCCATGATTGTTGCTATTAGTGTGTGCCTGATTGCAAACTCAGAAACACAGGGAGTGGGAGTAAAAGAGGGTGCATGTAGGGGGCCAGAGATGTGAAAGGGGGACACCAGATGGTTCCATTCCAGCCAGGGGTCACACACCACCACTGGGCAGATGCCACGTAGGAAGGTCAAACCATATTAATGACACAGAGGAGAATTTGGTTAAAGCCTTGCCTAGCTGGATCCAGGCTGAAAATCACCAGTTTCCTTTTTTTTTTTTTTTTTTTTTTGGACCCATAATCCTTTATAATTTCCTCTAATGCTTTAGTCTAGCTTAGGACCATGAGCCTTCAGGGAGCAAGGGCACATCTGTTCAGTCAGGAATTTGCCAAAGTAAAAGATCAATCTGGCTTTTACTAGAACTTAACATCTAGAGGAACCCAAATACTTCGCAACTGTATTAGCCAAAACTAACTTTGCATCATTATGAATCATGACTCCAAAGGAGAGGTGTCAAGGATACTCTGAAACAAATAACAACTGGGCTATCACCAAAGAAAAGAAGAAATAAAATAACAGGCATGTTTCTTTAGAGAGTGCTTGCCCTAAATGCTATATGGAAAGAATCATAATTGTATTATTTGGGGAGGAAAAACATTTAAGAATGCCTTTTTTGGGGATGGCTGGGTGGCTCAGTTGGTTGGGCGTCCAACTTCAGCTCAGGTCATGATCTCACGGTTCACGAGTTCGATCCCCGTGTTGGGCTCTGTGCTGACAGCTCAGAGCCTGGAGCCTGCTTCTGATTCTGTGTCTCCTCTCTCTGTTCCTCCCCGGCTTGCTCTCTCTCTCTCAAAAATAAATAAAGATTAAAAAAAACTTTAAAGAATGTCTTTTTTTCCCAAAGATTTTATTTCTTTTATTATAAGACACATAGGTAAAAACTTGCATATTCTGAAAAAGGTAGAAAATGGTAATAAAATGGACATTTTTCCTATTAAGAAATATGCTCATAAATATGCTTTATCAAATGTTAAAATGGTTATTATTTTGCAAAATAACAATAAATAGAGCAGAGCTGTGGCATACAATGGTCAACCCAAAGTACTGGAAGTATTTATGTTTTGTGTTTTATAAAAATTCAGACCTTTGATCATATTTCAAAATTTGGCATTTTGCACTCCAGGTTATCAATAATTCAAATTTTTAAAATATTTTCATGACGGCCCCATGACTTTAAAAACAATGAAACATAAAAGGTGGTTTGACCGAGTAGAATTTGATTAAAATAATTTTCCCCTAAACAAAAAATTACAAGACACAGAAGCAAAGACATGACTTTTTGATCCCGTAAGTAGTATCTGTATCAGTTCCCAATTCTACAAATTTCTGGATCCCCGACTGTGGGCGCTGAACAAAAATTGTTCACTAAGCTTTAGCTTCCAGCAAGGTGCACCATTTCATTTCACAGCTTGATGGAGCCATGATGGTCATGATTATGATGAGCCCGGTTCTATAATTCTAGCTCCATGAATACAAGGTACAGAGAAAGAAGTTCTCCCTCCTTTGAATAAATCCCTTGAAGGCTTTTCTACATTTGTGTATGACCTAATGGCCTCAGATTCATGTATCAGAACACTGGGTGAAATTTTAATGATGAAAAGTTCTCGTTCTGAGCATTCTTTTGTAGGCTTCAATTCTCTACTATCCAAAGGAGAGAGGAACACAAGTGAACACCAAACATGTCCTCTAATGAGTCTTGGGTATTCAAGCAGCCAGGTCAGGCTTTTTCCTGTAAATAAATACTGATTTTACAAAGATCTTTCATTTCCCATGCATTATGTTGCCCTTAAGGCTAACACATTAATTCCCAGCTACAATGGGGGAAGCCATATGTAATAATACTTAAGGATCCAATCTAATATAGATTATCAGTCCCAATGGTGTTCGATGACGTCCATCAGGGGGACATCTGGGCGACTCTGGGTGCCTAGAGCACAGAGAGGTCATGGCAGGATTTGGACTTGAGCTTGAAGGCCATATTCTTGTTGTTTTTGGCCACGATCTTGCCCCAGAAGCGCCTGGCTTTCCTGGGGATGCTCTCCCTCCTTTTCTGGTAGGCCAGCCGCCGCTCATTCTTCTCCTTGCTGTCCCGCCGAAGGCGGACCTGCCTCACGATGCCCTCAAACAGCTCCTTCACATTGTGCTGGACAGCTGCGGAGGTCTCAATGAACTTGCAGTCGAACACCACAGCACACGCTCTCCCTTCTGGAAAGAAAAGGAGGGGAGAAGAAAGTCAGAGGAGCTACACAGGACACAGCCAAGCTGATGATTCTTGACCTCAAGCTGTCTCCAGGTAACTCTAGGTCAGTCACACATGTGATGGATATAGGAGGCCACTCCCAGAGCACAGAAAGAGGCAGAGTCACAGGAAGCAGGAGAGATGGACTTTAGATCTGGCCATCATACATTCACTATGCAAAAGTCCAATTTCATCAAATACGGTAACATTAATTATAACAATAAAAACCACAGCCTTAATTTATTGTACTTACTATGTGCCAGGAACTGAGTTAAATACTTTTTTATAAACATTTTTTTAATGTTCAAAACAATCTTGAAAAATACACTATCCCTTTCAGATGGATGAAGGAACTGAGGTGGGGGGGTGGTCTTTTAAAAATATGAAGGCATTCACATAGCCTGTAAGTGGCAGGGGTAAAGCCAAGCCTGCTTCTTCCTCAAGTTCAGATTCTTAACTCTTTCTCCTAACTGAGTTTCCTGAATTGGAAAAGAATCCTACTATCTGACTTTCCTCTCTTAGAAAACAATTTTAAAGCTCTGATGAGGTACCTTGAAAAACTTTTTGATGATTTCACACATGTACAATACAGTGACAGCAAACTATACAAACAGGCTTTCTGGAGCAGCCTCAATGTCAAATGTTCCACCGTGTTCAACGGCCATGTATCCAAGTTTTGGTTAGGGAAAAAAAAAAAAAGATTACTACAGACAGTCCTTTCCTAAGAGTAAGACATTCCCAAACTAGTTGTATACCTTAAGTCTTCATCAGGTTTCTTTCCTCCTGAATGAGGCCTAGCAATGCAGTATTTTATTTTTTACCATGGTACCAGGAACCAAATCTATAGTAGGCCAAAAAAATCTCAAAGGCCCCAAAAGCAAATAGGCAGTATCTCTGAACTAGGCATGAAAAAGTATATGTGACACCATCAGGCTGATGCCTTAACTGAAATTTAGGAAGCAAAAGGCAGGGGACAGGAAGGAGTTTCTAGGGTCTCCAGGAACCAGAGGCAGCCAGAGTAGAATCCTTATTCTCATTGAAACTCTTGGAGTTTTCATCTTTCTTGCATAAAGAGACTACTTTTATTTCCCTGAACTCTTGAGAGCTCCCAGGAGAATAGAAAAGGACAAGGAATAAAGGCTGGGGAGTGCCAGTAAATCCCTGAGCACGATCTTTTCCCTAAAGGAATTGCAGGAAGGGGAAAGTGGAATCCTGCAAGTCGACCAGATGGATCAGGGAGCAACAACCAGCACAGAAACAATCTGCTGGGAATGCGGGAATCTTAGACACAAAACTCCAGGGAGCATTTTAATGAGTCCCTGGTTCCGGCTTCATGAAGGAAGAAAAGAGCACCTATCTGAAGAAAACCAGGTGACCCAGAGACGGTTTCTATGACACTGGCACCGCTCCCCTTACCTGATACAGACACTTCCCGGCACCGCACCAGGTCACTTTTGTTGCCGACCAAAATTATAGGAATGTCCTCTGTCTGCCGAGCCCGGCGGAGCTGGATTCGCAGCTCAGATGCCTTCTCAAAGCTGGCTCGGTCCGTGATGGAGTAGACAATCAAGTAGGCATCCCCGACCTGCATGCAGTGATCTTGGAGCCATTCATTCTCTCCCTGGTAAAAGGAGAACCTCCCTGAGCTCAGGCTGGTCTGGTACATGAAGCATCGGGGGAAACAGTACATATATCCTATGTACCCTTGCTGATATGAGGAAGAAAGGAAACGTATTCCAGCTCCCCACATGCATGCCTCCCATGCCTGTACTATGTCTGGTGGCTATAAGCTAGCCCATCGGGTATTTCTGCCAAAAAGTTTTTACTGTCCAATTCCTCCTACAGCTTGAGTTGATAAATTATACAATGACTCTGCCAAACCACATTTCCAATTTTTATCCAATCTACCAAAAATGAGCCTTTTCTGACTTCTAAAAACTCCCTTTTGCCTTTCCCAAGTGATGAAATTTAGAGTCCTTCTGTGAGAACAGGAGACTTCTCAGTAAACAGAAGGTCTAGCAAATATCCTCAGGAGCCCAAAATCTTTAAAAAGCACATGTTGAAGACTAGTATTAAGATTGTCAATTCCACATAATCTGGTTTTATATATAGCTTTAAATTATCATCCATATTTGGCACTTGCCCTAAAGCGGATATATGTTTTTGTATTTTTTTTAATTGAACTGAGGGCAAATCACTGTCACTTGCTTAATATTCAGAGCTCATTTGCGAATGACCTGTTCCTTAGAACAGCCTCTTACTTCAGAAAAAGAAAGCTTTTAATCAAGAAAATGAGCCCACCTCACCTAGAACACTAAAAACGACAAGGTCACCCTTGCATCAGACAGCCTGTTGGAAGGCAAGCCTTGACAGAACTTACAGAGAGCTGTGAGCTCTGCATACCTTGTTTTCCCACATGTCCAGGAGTATAATTGTTGCACTTTCCCCGTCAACAATCAGGGTTCGTTCGTATGTGTCTTCTAGAAAAGCAAGAACAGTGACACTGGAGTCAGGAAATTAGGCAACGCTTTTCCGTAAGCATCACGTAGAAAATTACACTAGAAAATTAGCTTACTAAATATGCAATCAGTTATGCAAATATACAGATATTCACAAAGGCAAATTACTACTTTTTAATCACCTTTAACAACATTTTACGTATATTCTTCCACTACCTCCTAAGCAGAACCCCTATGTCTTCTGCATGTGTCACCAAAAACCACTTGAAATGAAAAGCTTTTGTTTTCATCATTCCTGGACCTTTTATATAGAAAAACCATTTATAAGGATAAACCCACTGAGAGCTTTTGACTCTGATTCATTGGATGATGCCATGAGAGAACACTAACTGCCCAGTGGAACTCTAAGCCTCATTCATAAGCCTTACATGGAAATCCACTGTACCTTTCAGTAGGGTGCTTAACTGGCAATTTCAGGAGCTCTAAGCTCAGAGACATTTTTCCTGTTTTGAAACATGCAAGAAAAAAATCTTGCGACCCTGTTTTGGCTGAAGTTCTCTTCCTTTAAAAAAAACATTCCGCTCCCTAGGAATAAACAGGCTTATTCTTCCATCTCAAGTCAGCAGGACAGCCTCCAGGCCTCCTTGGTAATGGAAACTCTCCTCCCTACACTTGAGCCCAGACTGAGTGTAGGTGAAGGGTGAGCAGTACCATGCGCCAGAGCAGCTCCAGCCCAGAGAAACCAGTTGGCGGGGGCGAGGTGGGGAGGCAAGGGGGAGAGTTGGCTGAGTTAACTGGGATTTTGCAAGAGGGATTCCCATCAACTCCATGCACATGAGCCCATCCCCACTCTGTTTCCACAACGAGGTTTCCTGTTTCGAGTTTCATCATTTGAGAATTATTATTTTTGTAATGATTTTTTTTCTTTACCATTTTTCTTGCTGCTCCTTTTGCCTGAAACCTGTTCCCTGGGATATCCAACAGGCGTGTGCCCTCACCTCTTTCCAAGGGAAGTGTTCCCTCACCAGCTACTTAAAATTGCAACACATCTCCCCTACCAGTATTGCTTACTCCTTTCCATTTTCATTTTTCTTCATCGTACTTGTAAGTACCCCACATGCAATCCACTTAACCTATTTTATTCACCTATCTTATTCTTTTCTGTCCCTCTTGGCCCCCGAATATTAAGGCAGAGATCTGCTGCTATGTCCCCCGGAACCCAGCGCAGTGCTTAGCATACTGCAGGTGGGCAACCAACACTTATCGAATGAATGAATGAATGATAACTATAGCACTGGGGATATAAACACAAGCAAACCTGAATTAGAATCTGAATGCCATCTCTTATTAACTATGTGGCTCTGGACCATTTACTGAAGTGCTCTGGGCCTCAGTTTCTTCATCTGTGAAATGGGACTGATAACAGTATTCATGCCTTGGGGCAATTACATAGGCTAGGCATGGGCACGGGGTAGAAATGCAATAAATATTAGCTGTTGTCATCACTCGCTCTGATGGAGGAAGCCGGTTCTTGCCATAGTTGGTGTTTCCTACCATAGGTAAATCCTAGCTTAAAAACACTACATTGGGGAAACCAAGGCATCTCTTGTTTTATAATAACAAGGGATTTATAAAAAGCAATGCTCCCAGTTTAAATGTTTCTTCATCTAGGAAATGGAATCAGCAGAGGCAAAGGAAGGAAAACGTGGACAAATGAAAAGGCTCTTTCTGTCAATTTCCGTGCCTCCATAAGGTGTCATTCTAATCAATGGTAATGGTGTCCCACTGGGGAATCGATTAAGTCTGTTATCCCCATCCTGTCTGCCATCCACAATGTGCAGCATGAATGGGATCACAGTGGGACGCACAATCTGGATTTCTGCAGAGTAGGGTCTCCTGACTCAACAGGCAAATTTTACAACCAAATGGAAATGATCAGAGCCTGAGCAGCACAAAAGAGGGGTTGGCTGACTGCCCCTTACTACCTCGGAGTTTTTCCCTTTTCTCTAAAAGCCTTCCCTGTTCTCAAAAAATCCAAAACAGCACTTTCTCTGCCCTCAGCCCACCACTCATCATCCAGAAGCAGGTACAAGGGACTGAGACCCCAGCAGTTCAAGTAGAAACCTACTACATTCCAATAGCTAGGGGGGAAAAGCAAACTCACGCTTCCCCTTGGTTTAAGAGATGTCTGAACATTAGCCTAGTGAAAATGGGGATTATACCTTAAAAAGTAGACGCCTAACTGCTTTGACATTCTGGAAGATTCCTGGACTTAGCCCTGCCTGAAAATCATTACGCTGCAAATCCTAAAACAATATATCTCTGCCCTGCTTCACCGCATATGCCCCACACCTAGTTTATTTTTATTTGCCAGTGGGATGGGGGGGGGGGGAAACACACACACACACGCACACACACGCACACACACGCACGCACGCACGAGTGGGGAGGGGGGGAGGGAGAGGAGGGAGAGAGAGAGATAGAGAGAGAGAGAGAGAGAGAGAGAGACAGAGAATCTTAAGTAGGCTAAGAGCCCAATGCAGGTCTCAATCTCACAACTCTGAGATCCTGACCTGAGCCAAAATCATGAGTAGGATGCTTAACCAACTGAGCCACCCAGGAGCCCCCACACCCAGATTTATATACAGCCTCTGACTACTCCCCGCCACTCCCCACAGATTCTTCAGACACACAAAGTATCCTGCTTCACGGCCCTCTGCTAACCAGGAGAGGGCCTGCCTGCAACCAAAGTTCTAGTTTCTCTTCCTCCCCTTTGTCACTCACCTTTTAGCTTTCTCAAGAGCTAATCAGGTGAGGAGAGGAGAAATAAAAGAACATGAAATTCTAGAAAAGTCCTTTGAAATTTGCCCTGGTTAAGGTGTGTGGAGAAAGGGTCGAGGCCTACAGGCTTATAGAGCTTTTCAGTATCGTGGGTCTGGAGAAGCCCTCACTTCTCCAGTGCTCTCAGTAAAAGCTGGGGGTGAACACGCACACTCTGGAATGAGAGAGATCATCCTGAGGGATGGGATGGATGTCACCTGGTTGGGTGACAGGAGCTATTCTCCCTGGACTAGTACACCTTAATGTGTCTTTAACTTAACCCTCACGGTGCTCAGAGACCCTTCTGTCCAAGATTGGCTCGCATGCTGTGTGGAAGCTGCACAGGAGTTCTCTCCCACACTAGAACGGGCTCCTGCAGCCTCTCAAAGGCTGGGAGGCTCCAACATCCCTCTCGCCCAAACTCTCAACTGCTTCCAGCTTCCATAGCCCAGGAAGGGAAGCCCACTCTAGGAACACCGTCCTCTCCTCTTGTGGCACGTTTCCTCTGCACGTCTCACGGGGCCCTAGCCAAGAGGGGCCGGAGTGGATGGGGACTACAAGCAACAAAAGTGCCAGTTTGAGAAGATAAATCCAGGCACAGGAAATGGTAGATTCAGAATCAGCTCTAACACTCATTCCATACGTCTTATGTGCCAGGCACTATGCTACATGCTTATATGCTACCTCTGTCAATCCTCCAGTGCCCTATGAGGTAGGCATCATCTCTATCTCCCTAGTGAGGAGTTTGGGGGGGGGGGGGGGTCAGCACCTTGTGCAGGAGCACTCAGCTACATCGTGTCAAAGCTGGGCTCCAAACCCACATCACCAGACTGAAGTCCAGTGCTCTTCCCATACTTCCTGTGTGCACGTGCCGTACCTTCTCACCGACTCAGGGCTTCCAAATCCTAGTCATCCTTAGGATCCAGCTCAGAGGCCACCTCTTCTATGAATCCTTTACTGACTTCCACAGTCAGAAGTAATCTTTTCTCCTCTCAATTCCTACAGCACGGTCCCTCTACCTCTTCAAGCCACTCATCACATCCTATCTTGATTTAGTTGGTGCACATCTGATCTCTATTGCACATACTGGAAGCATCTTTAGGGGGGAGCCCTAGGACTCCTGGCACGCCCCCGCAGTGTCTCACCAAGTTCCATGGTGTATGTTCAGTAACTACTTAGGAATGAATATTGCATGAATGAATGGATGAATAAATGAACGAATGGCATTAAATGTATACAGAGAGTCATAAGATTATTGCAATAGAGCTGTAACAACATCCATCTTTATTAGGAGAGATACTGATGAGAGTATTGTGTAGAGGTTTTTTTATGGTTAATGCTGAAAAAAGAACAATGTGAGGGCATGACTTGGAAAACCTTCTTCCAAGTTTCCAGCTGTAGTGATTCCAACAGCTGCCTATGGATAAGAGATGTAATCCTAGACAGTATAAATTAAGTTACTCAAATAGGACACATTAAATAGGTTGGGTCACCTGAGGAGTTTCTTGCCAAAGATTCTATTCAAGGAGGTAAGGAAAGGATTCTCCCTCTCCTTTCCCCCCATTAAGCAAAATGAGTTTTCCCAAATATAGAAGCATGCCTTCCCAAATTCCAGTTATGAGTCGGTCTTCCGGCACCATATGCCTATAGGGGTACCACCCTCCGGATAAGTACCTCTCCACTCTAACTGACAAGCATTTTTGAAAGCCTGCCACCCAGCTCTTTTAAGACCTCCCTCGAAAAACAAACAAAACTCCTGGTTGATCTCTTCCTTATGTCAATCTCCCCAAACACTTTATTGTTAACTTCATAAGGTATTCACTAATTTTACCCTGCTCTGAATTATAGCCACTGACACTTCACCCCTTCCTAAAAGGGTATTTACTACCACTGGGTACCCCAGAGCCTAGCCCAGAGCCAGGCACGTGCCTGACACTAGGAGTATGTAGATGCTACGCCCACGGGCTTCAGGGTACAACGAATGCACACAACTAGGTCTGACTCGTGGCCATACCGTGGACTAGCTTTATCACTCTGGGAAAGTTACTTGATGTCATAAGCCTCCATTTCTTCACCTGTAAAATAGGGATATTAATACCAAATTGGTTCAGTTTTTGCATTATCAGAAAAAACTTATGAGAAGTACTTAGCATAGTGCCTGGCACATCGCAGGTACCCTGTCAATGGCACTATAAGAGTAACACCGAACTAAGATTATAAAATCCTGAGTTCTCATTCCAGCTACCCCACTGATTCTAGGTAAGCCACGTGGTATTCTGTAGACTCAGTTTACTCATATGAGTACAGGAATTTTGTGAGTACCAAAATAAAAGGGATCAAATATAAGATGCCCAACAAAGCACCTCTCCCATTGCAAATGTGCTTTCTAGACAGTAGTTCCTCTCTCCCTTTCTCCCATACCGACAGTCAACCACCAGCCCTTACTGAGAAAGAGAAAAACCAGCCTTCTAAGACTGAGGTCACTATTTCTCCTTGACTCTCGTTTAGCTATAGTCCCTGAGACTTCCAGAAGTGAGGAGAGAAATCAACGTCCTATCAATGAGTCATCATGTATAGTCCAGTTCAGGAGCTGCCTCGTAAGCAGTGAACTCCCGCACGCTGGAGATGATCAAGATGAAACATTTAGCCAAAATGGGCTTACAGTAGTAGTGGGGAAGGAGCAGCATTCCAGTGCATCAAGCGGAGGGCAGAACTGACTCCTCACTAAGGCATCTTCCTACCCTGGGGGTCTGTGATTCAGCTGTGAGTTGCAACTGAGAGCACAGACACATCGTGCCACTTGGGCAAGCACTAGAAGGTTCTTCCTTCATTTCTGTAGCTGCAAATAAGGACATCCAGCTCCCCTTGTCAGGTATGCTACGAGGGAAGCTGTGGCTGAGAAACACTGTATGAATACCACTGACAGTTGGGATCCTCGTACTACTTCCCAGAATGCAGCGCTATGCTTTACGTGTATTCGAGGAACACATGCATTTTTGCGACTATGTCACCTCAAATCAGTTTTGGAAATAGGCAGGTCTTGAATATTTTCAATGAGATTATACACGGAAAATCGTCTTGAAAACATATGTATCACACACACAAACATATGTATCACCATTGTTATACTCAAAAAAAATTTTTTTTGACATTGTACTATTTTAAACTATTTTACAACCTTGAAAGACTCTAATAACGGTAGAAACTGATGAATCCATCCTAATACTTTTTCAAATCGGGTTGGTATTAGGTATAATCGTGGGAAAAAGCTATGTCTGCACTGAGCTCTTGAAAAATCCAGGTCAGCGCTGGCAAAAACCAGAGGTGGGATCCTGACCCTCTGACTCTGCCCTCTTTAACCACTCTACTCCCAGTCCCTGTGGAGCTGGAATCTAAGAAATCCCCTTTCTGGCCCAGGTTCCATCTGGAACAGGATGAATCTTCATTCTCTTGTCCTGAGGACCCATGCCAGCAGGCTGTTCTGGGGACTCAGCTTGCCCAGCCAGTGCCAGGAATGCATAATCACCACTCCCAACTCTGCAGATAAATGGCGCACCCACTCGCTCTTTCCGACTGGACCACCGCTAACGGAAAGACGCCCACTGGGGTCGGGCCACCTACCTCCCAGCACCTCGCAGTCGCTGTCCATGCTGTCATGCACACCTGCAAAGATGTTGGCCAGAGTGGACTTGCCCACCCCCTGCTCCCCTATGAGCACCACCCGGTAGTAGGTGTTCCCCGACTCGGAGGAGATGACTGAGTCTGTGGAGTCGGAAGACCAGCTCCGGCGGCAGTGGTCCTCCGGGGCAGCAGAGTGACGGCTGCGCTGGCCGTACTGGTGGGGCTCCTTCTGAACCATCAGATGCCTGCCGTCTGCTGGGATGCTCCAGCGCTGCTGCTGCGGCTGCATGGCCACGGTGCCCTGGCGCATGGTGACATTGTTCAGAGTCATCGCTGGGCCCTGGAGAGCAAAGCAGCCAAGATGTAAGCATCATAAGCAGGAGCGAGAGCTCGGGGGCTCAACCGCACAGTCAGTCATCAGAGATATTTGATCAGATGGGGTGAGACCCGGTAACCCTGACATGAGGAACCCCAAGGAAACAGTCCCCAAACCCAAGAGGCTTTCAACTGGACACACACACATGCATACACTTCGTAACAGGCTCCTCAGGAGGACTGTCATTTGCAAAAAGAAAAAAGTACCGTCAACATCACCCACTGCCCTCGAGCTTCCTCCATCCTCAAGGAAGCCTTGGGACCCCTCACTCAGCACTGACACAGAGGCAGCCAGAAGAAACTAACAGCCTTCAGAGATGGCTGGAAAAGCAACAAGTTAATGGAGCTGGGGACCAGCTGGCCAGGTTAGCTGCTCTTGTCTAAACATGGCTCTTAATTGCACCAGCGTCCAGCAGGCTTTTGTGCCTGGGTGGGAAACACGTGGCAATGACATCACTCCTCTGGCTGGACTGGACAAGCACTTATTGGAACTTCCATGTTTAGTAAAGTCGCCCTGATGCTCTCCAGCTGCTTGAATAAGCTATTATTTGGGGGCAAAAAAAAAAAAGAATTTTCTGTTTGAGGTTTATGCCTCAGCTCTGCCCTCTTGCCCACAGACATCATGTGTAAAAAAACCCAGCCCCAAGCCCTGTTGTTCTCGCAGGTTAAGGACCTACTCACGTTCCGACCTATCCCATTTGCAAAGAAAATGCTTCCCTCTTCTGAACCCACATTCACTCCAAGAGTTTTAAAATTCAACGCAGATTTCCACCTTCTTGAAGAAAATCAGAAGGCCAAGGACTCTCCCAAAATGACATTCAACAACTCTGCCACAACTTTCCCTTTGCAAGACTCCCTCCCCTTGCACGAAGGTCTGTTCCCGAAGGCTACTTGAGATAAAGTAGAAGGCGTCTCATTTTCATCAGCAAGATCATTCGTGAGAGCCGGCCACTAACGGGGAGGACCAGCCGGTTTTTCGATCTTACAAGCACAGCCTCAGTTGGCTGACTTGCATTCAAACAACAAAAGCATGACGTATCAGTCAGGGCTGCCCTCTGACCACACAGTCTGTAGGAGGAGGTCACGCTCCTACCGAGCCGAACTAAGGAACCTGCTAACGACAAATAGCATCTTCAGCACCTTAAACTCTGCTCCTGACCGGAAAACCACGGCGCAGACCGCAAGTTTCAGGGGCTCTTCTCTCAAGTTAGAAAGTTCTGCGGGCTGGGAACGCCCACCTCGTGTCCGCCCGCCCCCCGCCCCGCCCGGCTTCAGGAGGACCCCCGCCCCAAACCGCCCGCTTACTCGGCTCGGCAGCGTGGGCGCCCGCGGGTCCGCGTGTGCTGCGTGGGTGCGCGCTGCGATCCCGGGTCGCCGAGCGCGGTGTGCTCGCGCCGTGCCCGCCGTCCGTGCCGCCGCCCGCAGCCGCCGCGGCCCCGCCGTTTATAGCGCGCCGGCCGGTCCGCGCCGGGGCTTTTCCGTGACGTCAGCGCCCCCGCTGGGAGGGGGCGGCTCTGCAGCAAACTCCGACTTGCAGCCACTTCACCGAACCGGTTACTCGCAGTCATGTGACCCCCTTCTCCCCTTTTAAAAAATAACAACAGTTCCATCCCGGGCTCCTTTTATTTTGTTGTATTTTATTTTTACGAGGCGGACACAAGAAGATGGAAAGATACGCTAAGTGCCACTTAATCACGCTTCCCACGATGGCGAGCTGTCGGGACACAGGATGGAGAAGGAGGCAGGTTTGAGTTGGGAACCCAGCTTTGAAGGAAAACAGGGATGGGCCAGGTGCCCACGGAGACTTTAGCCTCTAGGATGGGGCTGCGGCCACCTTGAGTGGCCAGGGCTTGTGTCAGCCGCGTACTCTGCCCGGAAAACTGCCTCTTCCTGCGTCCTGTCACCCTCTCTCTGGAGGACAGAGGGAGGAAAGCCCCACACCGCTTTATTTCCCTTCTCTGGCAGGGACCCACAGAGAAGGGGCCAGAGAGAGGTGACGAAAAGGGACAAGACCTTGAAAAGGGCAGTTCTGAAAAATAACTTAATTAGGGGTTCAAGCAGATTGTGCTAAATGCTGCTGGCGGCACTGTCGGCCAGGATGCTGAGGCTCCTCTATCAGGGAATTCAATCAGCGCCCCAATCAGCAGCATCTCTGTACCAGGCTCCCTGGCACTGCTGGGCCTGGGCATGGAGCCCGTGTCTCCCAGCCATGGAGAGGAGCCCTGAGCCAAACACCACGGCCCCATTCCCCCATCCCCACCCCAGAGACTCCTGTGAATAAAGGGCACAGGGTTAATAATAACAATAGCAACTACTACCATCATTTACTAAGTACCTCTGAGTACCTACACTCAGTAGGTACTGTTTGGCCTCTGCAGTACCTCAATCCCACTACAATTCTGCAAGGTAGATACATTGCCACCCCATTCTATGGAGAAAAACGACACTTGGCCAGAGAGCTTGCCCAAGGTCATGCAGCTCTTGTAAGTGGCAAAGTCAGGATTCAAAACCTGGTTTGCCTGACTCTTTGCACTGCACCACCAGCTGAAGGGTTTCAGTGACCTCTTTCTGGGGACATGGGCATTTCCCAGATGCTGTGTTTGGAGATGACACTGGCCTTTCCAACACATCCATTTGCTTTTCCAGCCAGCTTCATCTCTTGGTTGGCTGGTGGCTCCGGGAAGCAGCCAAAGGCCCCAGCGTCTATTTGAGTGGCTGGCCTCTGCTGTGATTACAGTCCATTCTCAGCTCTCCTGCATGCAGTTATGTGCTTTGGGGATTATCCAAGTGACCAGCTGCAGAGACCCGCCAGGCCCCAAGCTGGCAGAGGTGGGATCCACAGAGTAATGAAAATTGGGAGTTCATTTAGACCCAGGTGCCTTGGCCCCAATCTCCTACTTTATACATAAGGAAGTTGAGACCCAGAGGGATGACAACCAGTCAGTAGTAACTGGAGCTGGACCTAGAACCTGGGTATCATAATCTCCTGGGTGGTACCCTCCCTCCATTGCCATCCAGTTTTCCTTCTGGGCTTAGCCAGGAGGGGATGGCCGCCGAGGTGAGGAGAGGAAAAGATTGGGGTGGGGGTGGGGGGGTGCATGGGGGAGAAGACAGAGATCATCCCTGACTATACAGCTGACTTCATGCTAAAACACATGTAACGTAATTTGTGAATTACCTGCATTTCAGAATTTACCATGCTTTTTCCGTGCTGAGCCTCCCACTCTGTCAACCGGTCTCAACAGAAACATTATGAGACTAAAAACTAAGAATAAATCAGAGTCTATAAGCACTTCATATAGCCTCTCAATTCTATTTTTGCCATTGATGAAGAACCTAATTCTTCACATTAACAAGAACCTAATTCTATGCCTAGGCGATATCTGCCATGAACTGTTTTTCATTGGTATGAGTGAGACATACCAAAGAAAACAAATTCTAAAGATCGGTGGGGGTTGGCAGGGGGTGCTTTCAGTTTACTATTGATTAGGTACGTACAGCAATGTTGTGTTTGAATAAAAGAATCTGCCTTCTTTAATTTTCTGCCCCACAAAAAGCCAGATGGGAAAACAACTGCTTAGCAAAAGTTTCAACTGAATGACAGTTAAGTTGGAGTATTTACACAAAAATCACAGTTACACCCCTCAAAAAGCACATTTCAGAGCCAAATCTTAGCCAGCAGAATCCCAGCTACCTTGTCCAGAATTCCAACTCACTGGAACCATCTGAGGGTATGGAACCGGAGGAAAAAAACAGGTAGAATCAGGGCATTTGGACAAGTGGCAAGTTCTGAAAAGAAAAATATTGGCAGAATATTATAGTTTCTTGTTCTATGAATTATCCTCTCCATATTCCTTCTGGCAGCATTTGTAGGCTTCCTCGGGTTCTAACACGAAGATGAGTATAGTTAGAAGGCAGAGCTCACAATAAAAACAACTAACATTTACCGAACAATACACATGCCTTAGCTCAGTTAATCCGCGTCACCCCTGCACTTCTCCATGTCTTATGGATGAAGATGATGAGGAAAGAGGTGGAATCACTTGTCCAAGGTCACAGAGCTACTAGGTAGGAGAGCTGTGCTCTCCAGGGTCACAATCTTAACCTGTTCTACTCAGAGTAGGGGACACGCTTCAGCCCCATTCGCATGCTAGCCCCACCTCAGCCCATGCCCTCCCTAACTCCCCCCTCCCAAAAGAGGAGTTTTTATCTGATTGGCCAAAGGCCATGACCTTCACTGAGCCACATTTCACTCATGGGCAGGCTTTTTCTACTTAAATGCAGTGGGCTGTCCTCTTCCTCTCCTTCTCAGGGCTCTTTCCCCCATGCCCTGGATGAGAAGGTGAACTTGGGGTTCCTTTAAGGCCCTGACTACCTCTCTGTCTCTGTCACTGTCACTCTTTCTCTCAGAATATAGACCAAGTCCCATGATTTCAAAAAGGGATGAGAAAGGGTAGAAAGAGGTGGGGATGAAGTAGAGCCTCTGATAAGGGCTGCAGTTTAGGGAACCAAGGACTTGTACAACCATTAATGTAATATTACTTTGAATCTCATTCCTTGAAAACTTTAAGGGATGTGAGATGATGGGTAGACCCAAGATCCATACATCCTTCAGTCGTTAACACTACCCTAAGAGCAAGGGAACCAGTCGACCTCTAACATACCATACTGCCTCATCTACCCTGGAGACCTACTGCAACCAAGGTGTGCTTACTCATGCCACCAGGCCATGATACTCCGTGGTAAAGGTGACATGGACTATATGCTCTCCCTTTTCCAGCATCGAAAGATAGACTGTAGACTGGGCACTGTGTAGGTGATAAAATAAATGGGTTTTTTAACTACTTTTTATACGTATTGCGTTTCAACGCCTTTAGGCAAAGCATGTTCTCCAATTCCCCACAACCCTCACTACCCCAGCCAGCTTCTTTCATTTGACTATACAGCTGGCCCCAAGGGCATCTGAGCTTGTAACTCCTGCAAGAGCCGTAAGAAAAAGTATGAGGAGATTTAGCGTCAGAAAAGCAAGTTCAAACCCAGGCCTTCTTGGACACCTGATGCTGGGATGTCACCAGACCCCAGGGGTCTTGGCTTCTGTCGTTCTGAAAGACTCAGGAGCTACTGAGCATGGAAGTGCTTTGTCAACCATTGGAGCACCATGTCAATGAGAGTGATTAGGATTATGACGCAGGATCCAAAGACCGGAGCTAGGCCACCTGCCCTCGGTTTTGCTGCCTCTTAAGGCTCAAGTTAAATTAAGCCAGCAGAATTCAGGACACATGAGGCACAGGGAGGAAGGGTGGGAAATGTGCTCATTGATGTTACTAGGAAAAAAATAATTAGCAACGAGAATGCTATGGTTATGTTCTCTGGAAACAAACACGGAGATGGGGTCAAATACTCAGCTCACAGAATAGGTCTCCACCAGCCACAAAAGCACCCGGGAGGAGCTGGGTGGGAGGCAATGTGCAAAGTGTCTGAGCACAAAAAGAACCACCCACCCCCTCCGGGAAGTCTAAAGAAGGAAAGAATTACTATATGGAAAATCATTGCTTTACAGAAGGGGGAAAAAAGGCTCCAATTGCAAAATCAAGAGAGCCCTGATTAAGAGAAAATAAAGACTGAAGAAAAGATGGCTAAGAATAACCTCTCAACACCCAGAGGGCTGTGGGATCCAGATGGACACTCCTTCCAGCTGCATCCTCCCTCGCTGGCCCCAGCTTCTCATCAGACTCCTGCTGAGCAGATTCAATTTTCCATTGAGAAAATTCTTAGCTTTCACTCTTCCTCCAGTGTTAGCTCAGCGTCAGCAGGCTGCCGGCTTACCACTCCAGTGGCAGAGCTTGCTGGAGCCCCTCCTTCTAAAATCCTGCAGGGTAAGTGAAGAGTACAGAGTCCAACTCAGAAAGCCAAGAGGAGATTCCTGAAGAAAGCAGCTGTTCTCTGACCAGCATCCTTCATTCATTCATTCATTCTTTCCACAAATAATTACTGAGCATCTACCTTATGCCAGGCCCTAGGAATAGGTACTTACAACTCATGGAACTTAAATTCTGGGGGGAGAAATAATAAACAAAATATCACCATATTCATTCATCCATCATTCATTCACTCATTCTCTGGGCACTCCACTTTTTAGTCTCAGTTTTCTCATCTATAAAAGGGAATGACAGGGGCACCTGGGTGGCTCAGTCGGTTAAGCGTCCAACTTCCGGTCATGATCTCATGGTTGGTGGGTTCAAGCCCCATGTCGGGCTCTGTGCTGACCGCTCAGAGCCTGGAACCTGCTTCGGATTCTGTGTCTCCCTTGCCCATTGCCCCTCCCCACTCATGCTCTGTTTCTCTCTGTCTCAAAAATAAATAAACATAAAAAAAATTTTAAGGGAATGACAATACCAGAGAGAATGTATTAAGTAGGGGGTCATACCCATTCAGAAGTCTGGCAATGCCAATGCTGGTGAAAATGTAAAGGGAGGTTCTTTTGCCTTGTTTGGGGTAGTGTAAGTTGGTATGGCCATTTTGGAGATCAACCATCAACATCCAAGATATGACCTAGGAATTCCACTTGTAATTGTGCATCTTCTATACGATACAAGGAGATGGATACAAGAATCCTCATCAAAGCACTGTTTGTGAAAACCACCACCTAATGATCACCAATGAATAAGAACATGGTGGTATATTTACACAAGGAAATTATTATGCAGCGGTACAAATGAAAGACCTAGACCTACTTGTATCGACACCAATAAATATTGAGATCATAATAGTAACTTGAAAGAGCAAATAGCAGTTTATCTACAGGGTAGTAATTTACATAATTGTTTTAAACTCCACACTAATATTTTATAGTGAAATACATTTAGTAGGGGTGCCTGGGTGGCTCAGGTAGTTAAGCGACTGACTCTTGCTTTCGGCTCAGATCATGATCTCACAGTTCTTGAGTTCAAGCCCCATATCAGGCTCTTTGCTGACAGCACGGAGCCTGCTAGGGATTCTCTGTCCATTCCACACCCCCGCTCTACCCCTCCCCTGCTCATGTTCTCTCTCTCTCTCTCAAAATAAATAAACATTAAAAAAAATAAATACATACATACATGCATTTAGTAAAAGTATAAAAACATGGATGAGAAAAATACACACCAACTTTAGAATAAAGATTACCCCTGAGAAAGAGGGGAATGGCAATTAGATGGACAGCAGACTTCTCAAAACAACCCAGAAGCCAGTAGACAGTTGCTCATAAGATCAAAGTGCTTAGCAAAAAAAAACAAAAACAAAAAACAAAAAACCCGTCAACCTGGAATTTTATGCTGAGCTTAACTATTGTTCAGTAGTGTGAGTTAAACAAATATATATTGCATACTTATTATTACAACACAATATCCCAAGCCCCAGGGACACACAGTTATATAAAACCAGGTTCTTATCCTCAAAGAGCATAAAGTCTGGTGTTCTTGTCCCTGGCAACTACCAAACACATGAAGGGATCATCCAAGAGTTGCCCAAAGTAATCTGGTTTCATAACCAACACAATCCTTTCCCTAAAGTTCCCTTCTCCAGCAACAGAAAAATCAATGAGACTATTGAACACAGGAGTCAAAATCAACCTAAGACAAAGGTCTTGATTTACCCAATTATAGTGACATAAGAATTCTTCAATGATTACTTTAAAAGGCCAAAAGAATGAATAGTTGTGTTGAGGACACGCACAGTTAACACCTTTCATGCTGGGTATAAGTATTCCCACTGTCCTGCTTTGTTTTCCATTTCCAGTGCACATCGTCCTGATTGCCTACATCTTTAGCAATTGGATGGTTTCTCCAACACCTAAAAGGCAGCAAGACTTTTTGGCTTTGATAGAAGGCATTTAACTCATCCCTGCGATGAATATCATCCAGATTTTTGCAATGAATCAAGCCCTTAATCGATGAAAATGTAGAAGTCTAAGTTACTGTTATTTTTAAAAGCTTCCTTCATAACCAATTTAAAAATTGGGCAAAAACCTTTGACTAACAAACATATGCTTTGTTTTCTAAATAAGCAAGTTCTATCATTTGTAACGGAGAATGGTGCATTTATTGGAGGTGTGAAGCTAATAATGGAAAAATGTAAGAGTGGCTGACACACATTATCTGACTTAATCTTCACAACTCTATGAAGTCAGTACCACCATTCCCTGGCTGAGATTAGGAAAAAAAGTTTTATAGCTCGGAATTGGCAGATTCAACGGGTCTAACTCTCATCCAACACTCTGGCCTATGTGATGAGATTCTTCACAGCTCCTTAAGGGCGGACACTGGCACCGCTCCCCCCACCCCCGGGGAGCAGGAAGAGAGTGAGCAAAATCGGACAACGTTCCATTAGCAGGGGCAGAAGTGGCATGGGAGTGGGAGCTGCTCAAAGGCCAGGAGACTGTCATGTCCACCTCTGTATCCCAGCTCCTAAGAGACGTGGCACACAGTAAGGACTCAATACGGGTCTGTGATCAACAACCATGTGCTGGCCCTTACTGTGTGCAAGGACATTTGTGAGGCTGCAGGGTGCACAGCCAGGGGTCCAAGGTCTCACATTCAAGGAGCTCAGGACCCAGAGGGAGAGGAAGCCAGGGAGCGTGATCAGATGCAGCCAATGGTGTGAAGCTAGGAGAGACGTGCACACAAGGAATAAGACGGAGACCATCTGGCCTCTGTTGCAGAAGAAACTTCCCTCCTGCTCCCAGCATGTCTGCCTGGGCTCACGCAGCACAATAGCCTAATTTAGTTGTCTCTCCCTTGGGAAAAACAACACTGGGAAGCACCTCTGCCCTGGACTCCTTGCAATGGAGAAGGAATGACTTTTATAACTGGTAAGATCAGGGAAGAAACTGAACGTGTGAAATCAGGCCTCCTTACTTCTTGTTCCTGGGGGGCCAGGCTGCCTGGGTGGCCCTTTTCCTCCTGCTGTCCTTCCAACAGCATCCAAGCTGTGGTAGGGAAAGTTGCACGCTCTCTGCAGCAACAGTGTGGCAGTCACTGGGATGGCCTTCCCGCAGCTCTTCCTCCCCTCTGCCCTCTGGTAGAGACCTGTTCTGGTAGTAGACGGAGGGCCCCTGCATCAGAGAATGAAGTGGTCTGAGCTGGGCAAGGTAAGCTCACCCCCTTTGCAGAGGATTGGTCTAAATATGGCCATGTGATCCTGTCCTGGCCAATACCATGTAAAAGGATGTCTCCTGAGACAGAATTTCCTCACTAATAAAAAGAAAGCCCCGGTGGTCATCTGGCACTTCCTTCCCCCTGGGAATACAGGTATGAGGATAGCTCCAACATGGAACTGGAGCTACCGTCTTAAGACAACAAGGCAACACATGGATGACGAAAAGCAAGAGTCTGGATCTTTAATAATACCACTTAGCTGCAGAAGAAACCTGAAATCACCCTCCTCCAGACTTTTTATCAGGTAATAAGCCACCATTAGCTAAGTTTTCTATTCATCACAGCCAACACCAACTGATAGCCAAATGAGTTTAATTCTCATTAAGGAAGGTAGCGGAAAACCTAATTTGGGCCAACCGCATCATGTTCCCCAATCCAGCAAAATCAGCTAGAAAGGTAATATTTTGATCTCCATCTATCTGTCTCCTGAATCAATATCTCAATGGGTTTGGAACTCTGAGAACAGGCTGAGGAATGTCACTCCCTCAAACCCAAACGTACACCACGGTGAAAATCCTATAGGATATATTTACCACTACACAGCTTGTGTCTAGCCTGGTGCCTGTCTTCTGGTTGGCATTTAATAATTATATTGGATGACTGAATAAAGAATGAGATCACTTTCAGCTAGAGTGACTGAGAAAGACTTAGTCTTAAGTAGTGACATTTAAGATGAGCCTTTAAATGAAATAACTCATAACATTACTAAGAATAATATCAACTAACATTGATTGAGATCTTTCCATATTCCAGGTACTGTGAAAGTAGGGTATCTCTTTTAGTCGTCTCAACTACCCTATGAGCTAGGTACTATCATAATTACCGTTTTGCAGATGAAGAAACCAAAACATAGAAAGTTGAATTAACTTGCCCAAGGTTCCACAGCTAGAAACTGGTAAAATTAAGATTTGGACTCCAACTTCTGATTCCAGAGAACATGGACTTAATCTAAGAAGCTACTGGGAGCCATCAGGACAATTCAACTCAACAAAACAATTTGAAAGATCTATTTCATGCCAGTCTCTAGAAATACAGGGTGTGCTAGAAACAGTCCCTGTGCATGGCTGGGGAGAAAAACTGAGGAGTTAATAATATTAATAGCTGCCCTTTATTGAGTCGAATATTTTGTTTGGTGATTTACACATAACATCTCACTTAATTTTCCCAGCATCCTTATGTGGTCATTATTAATTCTATCACCATTTTATAAATTAGGAGACTGAGGCATAGAGAGATTCAGTAACTTGCCCAGGATCCCACGGCCCATGATAGAGCTATGATTTGTAACCAAGCAACTTGACTTCGGAGCCAGACCTCTCACCCAAAACTGTCTTTGCAAAGTGACATGACAGACACTGTCATAGAATACGTGTGCAGAATACTAGGGCAGCAAGACAGAGGCGATGAAGTATCCAGGGGGTCAGAGAACACCTCACAGAGAGAATTTGAGTCTGAGTTTTAAAGTACACAGCGAAGGGACATCTGGGTGGCTCAGTTGGTTAAGCATCTGACTCAGGTCATGATCTCATGGCTCGTGAGTTCGAGTCCCGCATCGGGCACCGTGCTGACAGCTCAGGGTCTGGAGCCTGCTTCGGATTCTGTGTCTCCCTCTCTCTCTCTCTGCCCCTCCCCCACTCATGCTCTGTCTGTGTCTCTCTCTCAAAAATAAATAAACATTAAAAAAAATTAAAGTATGCAGGGAAATTGGCAGGATGGGGTATGTATGTATTCACATTCGTGCTCTGTGCATACGGACGCACTACTAAGTGAACAGGGGCTGGAAACAGGAAGCACTCTAAACTAAAAAAAAAAAAAAATATGCAGAGGCTCAGAAGTATGGGCATTTGGGGGACCACAAGTAATTTGGGGTAGCTGGAGAGCATGGAAAGTGTGGGAGAAATGAGAGATAGGGCCAGAAAGGTAGTTAGGGGGTGCTTCTGCAAATTCTGAGCTACAGAGAGACAAGCCCAATGCTCAGTTTAGTGTGACCCCAGGAGCTCAAAGTCCCGGCAGGAGCTCAGGTGATGGGAGGCAGAGAGAAACCTCTCAAGGTAGAGGGGCAAACAAGGAGCAGCCAGCACTGTCAGCTTTGAAGGCCGAATGGGTATGAAAGACACAACACACAGGCGCACATCCACCCTTTCCCATACAAGGGGCAAGAGGCACCCACAATCTTTATGAGGGAGCAGCTCCATAAAATGGAGCTAAGAGGTTCATTGACTGTGCTTCCAGAGGAAGGAGGAAGGCCTGGGATCTACTGGGACCACACACAACACAAGGACAGGTCAACACAAGGCACCACCAGGAGGAGCAGGGAAACGCTTCCTGCTCAAACACCCACCTTCTCCTCCCTACTTCCTTCTTCACTCCTACCCACTTCTTTGTCCTTGGTCTACACTGTTTTTCTGAGCAGCTAATAAATAGCAAATATAGTAAGCACTCAGCCGGATTCTCATCTATACCCAATGCAAACATCACGGCTGGATGGGGAACAGATGTTTCCACCCATTAAAATCTATATGAAAACTATAAACGTTCCCCTGACAAGTGAAATAAGTAGAAGCCTCCAAGACACTGTGAAGCCTCCCCCGCCCCCCCACCCCGCTCCCCCGGGGAACTCAGCAGGAGTGATGCATGACTTGGTAGCAACTGGGCTGGCTTGCTATCTTTCTTTCAAAATTAAAGCACAGTCTTGGGGAGAGAAAAACAAGCTCCTCGCAAGTGACACCTAGACCCAATATTCGTATCTATGTTCCTGCACTAGGGAATTCACACCTTGACGGCTAGGAAATTGCACAGTGAAGATACCATCATCATAATCAATACCCTAAGGAATTTTATTAGGCATCTATTCATTTTTATGCTCAGGTTATATAATTTAGTAAGTGGCTTGGTTTCAGACTTTACATTCTGTTTTCTGTACCTTCCAGTTGCCATTGATAAAAATGATTTATTCAGTCTTTCACTCGATACATTTTGATGAAGGGCTTATTAGGTATTGGGCCAAGTGCTAGGCTCTAGGGCACACAAAATGAATGCAATACAATCCCTGTCTCAATAAAGTCACAATCATTGAACCCACATTTAGTACTGAAGTCTCTGTTCATCGAGAATACCGAGTCTGGTCAGGACAGATGGACAGGATCACAGGAAACCTTCAAATGGGGAATCCCTGAACCTGAGAAATTAGGCATGAGTCTCCCCTATTCCTACTGCGCCTAGACAGCCTCTGCCCTCCAAAAACAAACATATACAAAGTAAAGGGTAATGAGAAGAGAAAATAACAAAAATATTCTCAAACAGAAATCGGTATTTGGTGTTTGAGGCTCTAACGCCATTAGTTCCGCATCCCATTATTATTATGTCAGGCTCTCCAGGTATGTTTGTTTGTTAGTGCCTTCCAGATTGCAAGAAAGTGACACATACTCAGCTGGGAGCTTATTGTAAGAGACGCAAGAAACCATCTTGACAGTTGCCCTGCTGGGCTTCGTGGAGAACCCAAATTTCATACAAGTTACCACACCAGTTCTATGTTCTCATGGAGAGTCTTCATTGCAAACACTGGATACCACTACCTCAAGCCACTTTAATGGAAAAAAAAAAATGGTGGTATGCATTGTAAAAATACAAGGATCTTAGGGTGCCTGGGTGGCTCAGTTGGTTAAGTGTCTGACTTCGGCTCAGGTCATGATCTCACGGCTCATGAATTTGAGCCCCACGTCAGGCTCTGTGCTGACAGCTTGGAGCCTGGAGCCTGCTTCGGATTCTGTGTCTCCCTCTCTCTCTGCACCACCCCCGCTTGCGCACTCTCTCTGTCTCTCAAAAATGAATAAACGTTAAAAAATTTTTTTAAACTGTGAGGATCTTGAGGCCCTCTTTTTTTTTTTTTATTTTTTTTTATTTTTTAATATATGAAATTTACTGTCAAATTGGTTTCCATACAACACCCAGTGCTCATCCCAAAAGGTGCTTGAGGCCCTCTTAAAGGACTTCCTTGTGGGATCAGAATCAGGAAATGGAAAACCAGCAGTATACAACAAGACTCTCATACTCTCTCCCTCTCTCCACATGGCCTCTCCATATCTGCTTTCACTATACATCTGTTTCTCTATTTTCTCTCTACATACCAGCTCTGTCTTCTCATCCCACAGCTCTACTATGTCCCTTTGCTCCCGCCACAGGCTGAGGTACACTATGTCCAAGAGTCAATCTAAAGTCCCAGGATAGAGCATTTGATTGGTTCAGTTTGGATGAAACTGCCACCCTTGGTCCAATCAGGGATAGGCAGCACAAACCTGACTGCCACAGGAGAGCCTTAAGAGCGTGAAAGAAGGACATTCTCAAAGGAAAGCGGTTGCTGTGAACTGAGCAACACCACAAGAAGTGTCTACTAGTCCCTGGCTATCCTGTCATCTCTCTATAGAGGCTTCCCTTGTTCCCTGTCCCGGGGCACTGTTTTATAGTGACCCAGGTACTGATAGTTTCTACGTTCACAGTTTTTCTTCTCTCTTATTTTCTACCTCATGCTTCTGCTTACCTATGGCTACTACTGTTTCACGTTTTCTACTTACTGACTGTCTCCATGTCTCTTGGCTTCTGTGCCACCATCTCTCTGAGTGAATGGACTTTGCTCTCCCCAAAAGTATACTGGATTGGATCTCAACTCACATGTGGCTCTCTTTGGGTCAGTCATCAACCCATGAGTCAGTCCATCAATCCTGGGTCCCATCAGTATGGCCGGGGTAGTGGGGTTACAGGCTACAGAATAGAAACCAAAAATAAGGAACTGTCTGCTTGTGCTTTTCCCATAAAAGAGACATGGGCCTGGCAGGCTTTGTTTTTTTTTTTTTTTAATATTTGTTTATTTTTGAGAGACAGAGACAGAGCATGAGCAGGGGAGAGACAGAGACAGAGAGAGGGAGACACAGAATCCAAAGCAGGCTCCAGGCTCTGAGCTGTCAGCACAGAGCCTGATGCAGGACTTAAACTCACGATCATGACCTGAGTCAATGCCAGATGCTTAACTGACTGAGCCACCCAGGCACCCCCTGATAGTTTTCCTCAAAAAATGCCATGAACTTCTAGCACTGATATCACAAAAGACCTATCCTGTCTCCAAATACTCTCTGGACATAAAATGAGCTCCTTAGGAATCTCTCTGAGCATTTTAATTTTCAAACAATAACTAGTTTGGGATTTCATATATATTTAACAAAATTACTACTGTTCTGCTCAGTGTACTATTGTATCCTCAACTGGTATTTTAATAAGACGTATTCTCCGCAGATACCTACTTCTGAGAATCTTGAAGTGAAATACTTTACGTAATTGATAGATTAAAGCAAAAAACTTCTCTCACTTCACAAAATCATTTATGACTGCTACATACCTTCTCGGTGACTAAGGCCGCATGATCTTGGTGGTAAGATTGCAAGTCTTCTTGTAAAATCTTCTGTAAACTGCTTACTTAAACAAGTAGAGTCAAGCAGTATACTCTCGCTCCTAGAAATATAAGCTAATTAATATTAAATGTTACAGTGCCTCAATTCTTGCCACAAGTTAGGAAGAAATATAACACACAAACATGAAGTAAGAGGAAAGAATATATCACTGAGAACCAATGAGAATCTAAGAAAAGACAGACACGTCATGTTACACAAAAGATCCTAAATATTTTGATCTCCTAGATACAAGCCCAGCTTCCAATTCATTTATGACCTAAAGCATCTAGTCACTGGTAAGCGCGTCCCTATAACCAAAGAAGCAAATTCCTGCCAACAGGAAGTTCTATTATCCATGACTAGAGACAAACTCACATGCCAGCCTAGACAGGGCTTCTGGCTAGGGAAAGCTCCATTATGGTCTGGTGAGTTTTATCTGATTGATAACCACAAAAGAGCACTCTCTCCTCCATGTCAGGCAAGATTAAGATTTCCTTTGGGGGCTCATTTGCATCCTTGAAATGTAAAGTACTATTTTAAATGGTAGTGGAGCACAAAGCAAGATCCAACTTCATACACTCTTTCCATAAGGAGGTCAGAATTACTCTCATGCTCAGGTCCAGATGAAGGACTCTAGAACACTCAGGCTCAGAAGTCAAGAAAAGCGACCTGTCCAAAGACGACAGCCCTGTCTCTTGCAATGAACCCAAATCCAGATAAATATTCCCTCCCAGTCACAGTTCCCTCCCTCCCAACTTAGTATAAAACATCTTTTGCCAAGGAGTCCAACATATTCCTAATGTAATTTCTCTTGAGATGCTGGATCCAACATTGAATAAATCCTATTAACAAAACCCAAAGTAGCTCATGATATCCAGACAATCTGGACTAAAGGACAAAAAAACAAAATATAATATGTCAATGTAAGAAATCCAATGAATTGAATTACCTAAATATAGAGTTCCTAGGTAAATCTTTTAGAATGGAAAAGCCATTGGAAATACACTCATTATGCAGTGAGCCACTCAATGACAGTTATCTATTGTGTTGTTACAAACCACCTCAAAATGTTAGCGGCTTAAAACAACTATAATTTATTAGTTTATAACACTTTGGGTCTTCAGTTTGGGCTAGACTAAGAAGGGTGGTTCTTTGCTTGGTCTCATTTAGGCTTACTCATGTCACAACAATCAGCTGGCAATTCAGCCAGGACTGGATGATGCAAAATGGCCTCACTCATAAGACTAGAAGTTAGTGTTGGCTCTCAGCTGGGCTTCTCTCTGTCTCCATGTGGTTTCTCACTACCAAGGAGGCTGGCCTTGGCTTCTTCCCATAGCAGGAGCAGAATTCCAAGAACGCAAGACTAGAGGCTATAAGACCTGAAACTCCATAGCTGAAAACTCCCACAAATGTCTCTCTTGCCACATTTTATCAGAGAAAGTGAGTAAGAAGGTCAAGCCACATTCAAGATGGTGGAAAATAGACTTTGCCTACTGATGGAAGGAGAGGCAAAGTCACAGTGCTAAGGGAACAGGACACAGGGATGGGAGGAATTCTTAGCAATTTATTTCAGTCTACACTAGAGGGACATATCTCATGAGCTGTAGTCTCCCCAGCACCTCGTATAAAGTTTGGCATACATGGAAGATATTTCAAGTTCTGCTGTTCAATGAAAACATGTCTTTGGAAATATATCCCATCAGTTGCCAGCTAGGTGAAAGACAAATTTCAAAATAAAAACTGCCAGTACTTTTTAAAACTATGATACTAACATCTTGATCAACTCTCATGCCATCATATTTCCCTTTTTTCTACTTTCGTCGGCATGAAAAGTTGTTTCCTTCAAATAACTAAGCTTGGATGAGGATAATTTTGACATGTCCTTGAAAAAATGTTCTGGTTCTCTATATTCTCTTCCAGTATTATCAAAATATCACGAATTATTCTAGATATGACTCTATAAACAGTTTGTAAATATAACTGATATTCTGTTCCACAACATCTGGAAGCACATGCAACCACAATCCATTACCAAAAGAACGCAGGCGTACCTGTAGCTCATCACAAACTGAGGGCCCATTTCACACCAAGTCCGTATAGGAAGGAAACCCACAGATATCCTACTTCCTTTTCCCCTTTCTTGAAAGGCAACACCTGTTTGCAGCTGAGTAGTTTTATTGGCATGCTTCCAACCTCTAGAATTTTGGGCGTCCAACGGCTTTTTCTCATTTCATTCTGTCCCTTTCAGTCTGAGCTGTATAAAACTAGCAAGAACATTGTATGTCCGCAGGGTTAGCAAGAGGCCTGCCCACAGATCTTTACTAGATAATCCCATCTCTGATTTCCCTTTTGCTGAAATGGTGGAGAGACCTTGCCCTTAAGCAGCCTTTTGTGTGACTGAAATACTCTGACCTTTTGATCTTTCTGAGGTATTAGCAAAAGGTTGTATAGCCACACCCTCAGCTTGTTCTTCAGAGCGTGCTTTCCAAACAATAAATCTCTCCATTTTAGCATCCTTTTGCCATCTGGATAGGCTGAAAGTTTCCCAAAACATCAAGTCTTGGGGCTTTTTTGTTTAACCATCGTCTTTCTCCTCTTGCATTTTCCTATAAGCAGCAAGGAGAAACTAAGCTGCGCCTTCAACACACCGCATGAAATCTCCTCAGCTAAGTACCCAAGTTCATCGTGCACAAATTCTGCTTTCCACAGGGATGTAAGTCACAATCCTGCTAACCTTCCTGCAACTATATAACAAGGATCCACTTGCCTCCCATTTCCAGTACCATGTTCTTCACTTCCCTCTGAGTCCTCACCAGAGGTGTCCTTGAAGTCCGGATTTCTATTAACAGTCTCTTTACAACCATGTAGGTTTTCTCTAAGATGATTCTTCAGAGCCCTCATAGCAGAGACTTTAATATCCATATTTCTACCATCAGTATGTCTAAGGCAATCTAGCCCCCTCAAAATTCTTCCCACCTCTGCCCACTGCTCAATTCCAAAGCCATTTTAACCTCTTTGAAATTAAAAAAAAAATATTTATGTATTTTTGAGAGAGAGACAGAGTGTGAGCAGGGGAGGGGCAGAGAGAGAGAGAGAGGGAGACACAAAACTCCAAGCAGGCTCCAGGCTCCAAACTGACGGCACAGAGCCCAACGCAGGGCTTGAACTCATGAACCCCGAGATCATGACCTGAGTGGAAGTCCAGGCTTAACCGACTGAGCCACCCAGGTGCCCCACAATTTCAACATTTTTTTTTAATTATTTTTTAACTTTTATTTATTATTTTTGACACAGAGAGAGACAGAGCATGAACGGGGGAGGGACAGAGAGAGAGGGAGACACAGAATCTGAAGCAGGCTCCAGGCTCCGATCCATCAGCCCAGAGCCCGACGTGGGGCTCGAACTCACGGACCCTGAGATCGTGACCTGAGTCGAAGTCGGACGCTTAACCGACTGAGCCACCCAGGTGCCCCACAATTTCAACATTTTTAAGTGTTGGTTATAGCAGCTCCCTCTCTCAGGTACCAAAATCTTTATTAGTGTCCTATTGCTGCTCTAATATATTAACACAAATTAAGTGGCTTAAGACAACATGTGTTTATTATTTGGAGTTCTATGGGCCAGAGGTGGGACTAACATGGAAGTGCTGACAGGGCTAAGTCCCTTCTGGACATTTGTGGGGAGAATCTGTTTTCTTGCCTTTTCCACCTTCTAGAGGCTAACACAATCCTTGGCTTATGGTTCCATCCTTCTGTTTTCAAAACCAGCAACGGCAGCAGGTTGAGCCTTTCTCATGACGATCTCTCTGACCCCCTTTCCTCATCAAATCCTTCTCTGACCGCAGCCAGGAAAGGTTCTCCACTTTTAAGAGCTTACCCAGATCTTATAGGATAACCTCCCTGTCACAGGTTTGTAACCTTAATCATATCTGCAAAATTCCCTTTTCCATGTAAGGTAACATTCACAAGTTCTGGAGATTGAGACATAGATATTTGGAAGAGGCCATTACTCTGTCTATCACAGAAATTTCGATCTTGCCAAAGTCACTATGACTTTGGCCTTTGCAACAGCAACCGAACTAGTATCCTAACTGATACAATCTTCCTGCCCAGTTTCAAGGTTTTCACTAGTGACTTCCTGCCCTTTTCAAGTGGTGTCTATAAAACAGAACAAGGTAACAGTCTTCTCAGAAGAAGAAATAATAAACAACACCCTGTGTAATCCAAATGTACCTCACGTTAGGTAAGAGTTACCAGAAAGTGTATTTATGATTGTTATAAACTGAATTATGTTTTAAATACACTAAGAGAACTTACTATGGAGAATCATTTATAAAGTGAAACATTTTGTAAAGTGAATAAGCATTACCTAATACCTTGTTAAGCCAGATTTTTACATAGTTTGTTTGGCTAAAGTAGGACATACCATACCTATGTATAAGATATAAACATATTATGTAGCAACTCTTTCTTTTTGGACACTTATAAGTTACTTGGTGTTTCACACATCTGCTCTAGGTGATTTATGAAACTCAAAAGATTTTTAATAGAGTATGCAACATGTATTTTATTTTTACAATTTTCAGCTCTGCTAGAAAAGACAATAGAAACAAGTGGGATAGATAAAACCCACAAAATGGAAATAAGCTATATGAGATATAAGTTAAACTCATAGGAGAAGTTAAATATAGATAATGAGTCAACAAGTAGACTTGTAAGAATTCTTAAGATACGTTAAATGTAAGGAATATATAAATCGGTAGCCTGTCAGATCTGTTAAAAATAGAATATATGGAATATAGGCTATAATAGGCAAGAGTGTTACTTATAGATGGAAAAAAAAGATCAAAAGACCAAGTCCTAAGGTTACAGTTATGCTGCCTTTTTTGAGCTACCATCCATGGTACCCCTAAATTGACCAACCAGTTGTGGCAGTCACCATGCTCTCATCCCAACCCCACATATGCACAGATCAAATCCATCGGGACATGTCAGTTACCTGGCAAACTACAGCCATGGCCAGGACCTGTCACTACATCTTGTTGGTGGAACAGGATATGTGTTGGCCCAGGTCCCTTTCATCTGTTGTTACTCACACTTCAACTTTGTCCTCGAAACACACCATCAGCAGGGACGGTAATGAGGCAGAGAGAGACAAGGCAGGCAGACACTGGATCACCCAGGACTGGGGCAGCGTGGTCCTGGCACCCTATCTTAAGTGTGTAACCAGCCCCATCTCTTTCTCTTCGCTTCTTGTTGTGTGTTTTATTTATTTATTTTTAATTTTTTTTAATGTTTATTTATTTTTGAGACAGAGAGAGACAGAGCATGAATGGGGGAGGGTCAGAGAGAGGGGGACACAGAATCTGAAACAGGCTTCAGGCTCTGAGCCATCAGCACAGAGCCCGACGCGGGGCTCGAACTCACGGACCGCGAGATCATGACCTGAGCCGAAGTCGGCCGCCCAACCGAATGAGCCACCCAGGCGCCCCTCTTGCTGTGTGTTTTAAATTGATATAATAACCCATGTGATTTGAGCATCTTAATTTTTCCCATGAGCTATTCTGGATCTGGGGATGACATGGTGTTGTTTTTGGAAGCAACCATTGCACAACAGAACAAAATCACAATATAAAAGGGGCAGCAGGAAGAGAGACCCGAAAAAGGGAGAACCCTAAGACAGACTCCTGAGCTGCATCTGAGAGCTCACACTGTCAGAAGGCGCTTTTTACCCTTAGGTTAACCCCTCACTGAGTGCCCCCTCTCAGTGGACGCACACTCATCTATTTGGCTACAAACAGAAATTCAGGAGTCAGTCTTGACTCTTCCTTCTCTTGCCTTCCTCACACCCAATCCATCACAAAGTCCGGTTGATACTACTTCAAAACAGGTCTTGATATCCTGCACTTCTCTCCATTTCTCCCAGGATGACCTCTAGTCCAAATGAATATCAGCAATTGCCACCTACCAGGGTTCTCTCAGAATTCACAGACCACAGAGTTATTGGTTAAAAACATAAATCTCAGAAAAAATAAATAAATAAGAGGAACCCTCGTGAACTGCTTGGTGGGAATGCAAACTGGTGCAGCCACTCTGGAAAACAGTATGGAGGTTCCTCAAAAAATTAAAAATAGAACTACCCTATGACCCAGCAATTGCACTACTAGGTATTTATCCAAGGGATACAGGTGTGCTGTTTCAAAGGCACACATGCACCCCAATGTTTATAGCAGCACTACCTACGATAGCCAAAGTATAGAAAGAGCCCAAATATCCATTGACTGATGAATGGATAAAGAAGATGTGCTATACGCGTACACACACACACACACACACACACACACACACACACACAATGGAGTATTACTCGGCAATCAAAAAGAATGAAATCTTGCCATTTGTAACTACGTGGATGGAACTAGAGGATATTATGCTAAGTGAAATTAGTCAGAGAAAGACAAATATATGATTTCATTCATATGAGGACTTTAAGATACAAAACAGATGAACATAAGGGAAGGGAAGCAAAAATAATATAAAAACAAGGAGGGGGAGAAAACATAAGAGACTCTTAAATACAGAGAACAAACTGAGGATTGCTGGAGGGGTTGTGGGTAGGGGATGGGCTAAATGGGTAAGGGGCATTAGGGAGGACACTCGTTGGGATGAGCACTGGGTGTTATACATAGGGGATGAATCACCGGAATCTACTCCTAAAATCATTATTGCACTACATGCTAACTAACTTGGATGTAAATAAATAAATAAATAAATAAATAAATAAATAAATAAATAAAATTTTAAAAAAAGAAATACAAGGGAAAAAACATAAATCTTGGGGCATCTGGGTGGCACAGTCAGTTGAGCATCCAACTCTTGATTTCAGCTCAGGTAGTGATCCCATGGTTCGTGGGTTTGCCCCCAAGTTGGACTCCATGGTAAGGACACGGAGCCTGTTTGGGATTCTCTCTCTCTCTCTCTCTCTCTCTCTCTGCCCCTTCCCTGCTCATGTGCGCATGCTCTCTCCCTCTCAAAAGTAAATAAACTTTCATTAAAACAATAAATAAAACATAAATCTCATCTTGACCTTCCCTTGCTCAAAGCCCTTCACTGGCTCCCGCTCACTCTTAGGATAAAGCCCCCAATCTTTCTAAAGTTCCCTAAGCCTCTGTCACACAGCCCCTGCCTCCCTCTCTACTCCTACCTCCCTCCATGTTCCTGCCACCCCTCTTGCTAAGCTATTCAAGTATTCTCTCCTGCTTTCAGTTGCTGAAACATGCCAAGTTCTTTCCTTCCTCAATCCCTGAACTTGGGACACTCGTTTCCCGCCTCTCCCAAGTTAATTCTTACTTATCCTTCAGATCTTGGCTCAAACACCACTTGCTCAGGGAAGCCCACAACCCTCAAAGCTCTGCTGGGTCCCCTGATACTCTTGGACCTTTCTGGACTTTTCCTTCCTGGGGATTACCCAAGTGTGACAAGTATTTATTAAGGGTTCATTGGGCATTCTAGGCACCATGGATGCAGCAGTAACAAGACACAGTCTCTTCTGTCAGTTTACATGCTACCATATTAACTTAAGTGGTATTTGGATAATATCCATCTTTGCCTCTAGTCTACAAGCTCCATGTGGACAGGCACCATACTGACTTACTCACTATTATATCCCTAGTGCCGTGCATTGTGCCAGACACAGAGAAGGTGCTTAGTGAATATTCATTGAACAAATAAATGCACCTTGGAGCCAACACTCCCTAAGCACAGAGCATACCTTATCATTAAAGTCTGGTTTCTGTCCCAGAATTAGTTTTTCTAGAGGCCGTGGGCTTAAGGCAATTTGAAGTGCTGTTTCAACAGTGTTGTTTCAACTGACCCTTCTGAATTATAGCTTTCATTTAGATGATAGTTTGCAAGGTGTTTTTTTTAATATCACCTTTATGACAGCCAGGTGAAGAAGGCAAAGCAGTGTTCCTAGCCTCATTTTTCAGATGTGGAAACTAAGGCTTGAATACCTCCCAGAGGTCACACACTAGTAAGTAATAAGGCTAAGGCTAAAATCTCAGGTCTCTGGATCTCTATATTAAAAAAATTATATATATATATATGCACCTGGGTCGTTTGGTCAGTTAAGTGTCCAACTGTTGATTTTGGCTCAGATCATGAACTCACAGTCCATGGGATCAAACCCCATGTCGGGCTCTGTGCTGACAGTGCAGAGCCTGCTTGGGATTCTGTCTCCCTCGCTCTCTGCCCCTCCCCCACTCATGCACATGTGTGCGCTTGCTCTCTCTCTCTCTCTCTCAAAATAAATAAATAAACATTTTAAAATATCATATATATATAATTCTTATATAAGAATAATTATTATATATACAAGAATTCTATATATTCTATAATATATATTATATATTTATAATATTATATATATTCTAGGTTCCCTCTCTTTCCTAAAGCTAAAATGTCATTTAGCTGGTAGGTTATCAGAATAGAGGGAACCTGGGGCACCTGGGTGGCTCAGTCGGTTAAGTGTCCAACTTCGGCTCAGATCATGATCAGATCATTTGTGAGTTCGAGCCCTGCATCAGGCTCTGTGCTGACAGCTCAGAGCCTGAAGCCTGCTTAGGCTTCTGTGTCTGCTTCTCTTTCTGCCCCTCCCCACTTGTGTTCTGTCTATGTCTCTCAAAAATAAATAAATGAAATAAAATAAAATAAAATAATATAAAATAAAATAGAATAGGGGGAATCTAAGCCTTTGAGAATTTAACAGATCTTCATTTATTTCTTTGGGGAGATGACAGAAGGAAGTTTTCCTTAAAATTTAGCATCCAAGCAAGCATAAAAGTCAAAGGAGAAGACGAATGTGGAGAGGTCTGTCAGCACTGAGCTCAGCCCAGTTGGCAGAGGATAGTAGGAGACTATGACCCCTTATACCTGGATCAATAGAAGGCCAACTGATAAAATCTGAACATAGCTTTACATAAATAGTAAATCTTCCCTCCATCTTGAGCAAGGAAAAGGCTAGGGGTTTCCCATCTAATGTTCAACAAATATGGGTTATTTGCCAAGAACAAAGAAGCCTTTAAAATCAATCGTCCATGGAAATATTCAAAGAAATCAAGAGATGAATCTATCCACTAAAACTTCTGATACAAGATGGCAGACTGAACAGGACTTTACTTCCCCTCTTCCTAAAATTATTGACATGCCAGTGAAGAAGGAAAAAGGGAATATATCACGTGAAGGGAGCCTGCAGAAGGTCAGAAATTTGATAGATTTCTCAAAATAAGGAGAACAGACAAAATTGTCCTAGCAGATAAAACAGAGAGGAAGCAGCAACAGCCCAGAATGTAAAGCAGAGTAAGCTGTAGCTAAGGTTTGAGTCATTCTGGGAGGTTTCTGAGGTCAAGGTCAGCAGGAATAGAGAATGGAGTGGGAAGTAGAACAGAAATCAGCATGGCGAACTGAAGACCTGTCCCTGGAACAACTGGAGAGTAAGGCACATTCCCACTTTTACCTTTGGAGAACTGTCAGCTGAGAAATTACTCCTTGGAAAAAAAACAAGACATACTTAACAAAGAGATAGAATGGTTTTTTTTAGGGATAAGAAACAAGTTTCCTGGTTCATGTGCTAGAACCTGCAATGGGCACTGGCTGTTTTGCCTGCCCTGCATTTATTCCTCTTTCTTTTAGAACCCAGATTTTGTTTTGAGGAACCACTCATCTTGCATTGCCTCTAGTCTGGTCAATCAAGAAACTGTGGACCAAACTGCCTTCCTCTCTTGGCCAAGGGGTGGACACCCGACCCAAGTGAGGCCAGTCAGATCACCTCTCTAATAGACTGGCACAAAGACTCAACATGGCTCAAGTTCTTTCTTCCATCCTGAAGAGACCATTGGTTCCTAAACCTTGGTTTTGCCTTGAGGTAAACCCCTGGAAATGTTCTGGTTGCTGTGGGTCCCAGCTCCTGTCCTGCCCTGATCCTGATTCTTTCCACTTACCCTAGACTTTATACACTATTCCATATCTTTCTTTTAAGTTTCCCTCACATCCAAAGAACCATGACTAATATATAAACCTAGAGTCAAGCCTAGTAAGCATTTGCCTCCTCACTCATAAGTAAGGCTGCCGGTCCGCACATGCTAGTTCCCGGCTGACAATGGAAGCTTCCATTCAAAGGAGTGACAGGCCTACACAATAGGGAAACGCTAACAGCACAAAATAGAAGGACCTATCTAGATGATCCAATATCTGACCTCAAAAGAAACAGCTAATTAAATGACAAGAAGACAACCTAAAACTAATTGTAATCAGTATACCTAGAGAGATTTAAGACAACTAAGCCTAAAAAACCTAGGGCAGACTTCAGTAAAAAAAAAAAAAAAAAAAAAAAAAAAAAAAAAAATTAAAAAAAAACAACAGTATTTTTTTAAGTTACTAGAAAGGCTACAAGAAAAAGCCATATAGATCTCCTGGAATATAGAGCAAAAATCAAAGAAATGGAAACTATAACCAGAATGTTAAGAGTCATATAGAGGACTTGTGTGGGAAGTCTCCCCAACATGAGTTTCAGAAGGAGAAAATAGTGCAAATACAGGAGAAGAAAATAGGAAATAAATAAAAGAAGGAAATTTCTCAGAGCTGAAGAAAGATATATGGTTTCAGATTACAAGGGCTCAGCAAGTACAGAAGAGAGAAATAAAAACGACCCACACAAGGATACATCACTGTGAAATCTCAGAACACTGAGACAAAGAGAAGATCCTTTTGTCCTGAGACAAAAACAAATGAAAGCTAACTATAGAAGAATGAGAACTTGACTGGCGTCACATGCATCAGCAACAATAGACATTAGAAAATAGTTCTCAAAGTGCTAAGGGAAATATTATTTTGAACCTAATATTCTATACATAGCCAAACTCTCAATGAAATGTCAAGTAAAAATAATGGCATTGTTTACAAGAACTCAAAAAAAAAAAAAAAAAAAAAAAGACCTCCCACCCTATCTTTTTGGAAAATAAATTCTTTTAAAAGTAACCGCAAGTCAACAACAACAAAAAGAAAAAAGGAAAACATGGGACCCAGTAAATAAGGGACCCAACCCAGTAGCTCATTAAAAACAAAACAAAACAAAGGGCCCAAGGTAACATTTGACAGTTGTGCAGCAGTAATCAGTCTCAATTAAAACAAGAAATCAGAGTGGCGCCTGGGTGGCTCAGTCGGTTAAGCGTCTGACTTCAGCCCAGGTCACGATCTCGCGGTCCGTGAGTTCGAGCCCCGCGTCGGGCTCTGCGCTGATGGCTCAGAGCCTGGAGCCTGTTTCAGATTCTGTGTCTCCCTCTCTCTCTGCCCCTCCCCTGTTCATGCTCTGTCTCTCTGTCTCTCTCTGTCTCAAAAATAAATAAACTTAAAAAAAAAAACAAAAACAAAAAAAAAAACAAGAAATCAGAGGGCTTTAAGAATAAGCATTCAAAAAGGAATGAATTCACATTAAAATTCTGATTAAGCAGCTGGATGGTCTTGGTGATAACATGAAGGTATGTGCTTCTTCTGTCCAGAGGGAAAAAAGACAAACAAAAAATGGGGCAGGGGAGGGGCGGGGGGCAAAGTAGGAAAGTAAGAAAGTCACAACTCAAACATGAAGCTAACTAAAACGCAGCACGATTTTGAGTTAGTTTGAAAGTGAAAAGACAATCCATATGATGTTGATGTTCGGAACCACCTACCTCGTGAAGCTCGGTTTTTGTGACATAGGACTACATTTCCTTCCAATAGCACGCCAGTGTTCTACGTGAAATAATATTTACCAGAATCATAACATGATAAACACCTTTTACTAGTGCCTCCTTCTTATTGTAAAATAAAGCTACAGAAAACCCACAAAACAGCAGTAGAGCTTAATGAAGTACTGAGGAGAGCATCCACGTAACAATCACTCAGCTCACGGAATAGAATGTTACCATTCTCCCCAGAAACTCCCCCATTTTTACCATCCCAATCTCAACCCTCCCTCCCTGCGATGATAGGCAGTCATTTCCTTGGCTACTAATCATTTTATCACCAAACGTGCATCCCTAAACATCATACAGTTGACCTCAAACAACACAGGGATTGGGGGGGGGGGGGGGGGGCTGACCCTGCACAGTTGAAAATCCAAGAAGGTAGAACTTTTGACTCCTCAAAAACTTACCTGCTAATAGCCTATTGTTGACAAGAACCTGACCAATAACATAAATAGTTGATTAACACGTATTTTCTATGTGATATTTATTATATACTGTAATCTTACAATAAAGTGAGCTAGTGAGAAGAAAATGTTATAAAGAAAACCATAAGGAAAACACATTTATCGTATTGTACTGTATTTATCTATAAAAATCTGCATGTAAGTGGACCCGCAGAGTTCAAACCTGTGTTGTTCAAGGATCAACTGTACAATGCAGCAGCTAAAACCTCAGGCTCTGAGGCCAGAAAAACGTAGGTTTGAATCCTGACTGTGTGACCTAGGCCAAGTGAGGGCAACCTCTGTTCCCAGGTTTCCCATCAGTAAAGTGGAAACAATAAGGCTACTACCTCCCAGGGTCACTGTGAGAAGGAAATTAAGTAATGTGTATAAAATGCTTGCACATTGCCTGGAACGTTGTAAGTTACCTGCTATTATCCTCATTACATTGAGGGTGTAAATTACATTTCATGTCCCTGCAAAAGGCCTAGGAGTCATTCCTGGTAAAATCTTAATGAACCAAATCAGCTGTAGCTTCTGGAGAGAAGAAAAAGGCAGGAGGCAGGGGGGGCACCTAAGCAAAAACGTCAATATGTTTCAAGGAAAGCAATTAAGGAAAATAGCCACAACTAATATGAACCAGCTACTAAGATTTGCAAGATACCTAGAGATTTCCTAACAATTAGTCCTTTATGAAAAGTTCTGTTTGTTCCCTAGTAGGATTTTGAGATTTTATTTAATTACCTTGATTTGGTCCCAGGTCTTAGCAATATTCTTCTGGCGTTCTCTGCTCCACAGGGCTTCAGGACAGACAAGTAGAAGCACAGCCCTCAAGGATTTTTGTCCTTCCCCCAAAGGAAACCCAGCAGTAGCCTCTCCATTGTTAATTATTCTGAGGTTTTTAAAGGTGCAATTGTTTAAGGGATAATCCTTCTTGGCTTTGTAAGCAGTCCAGAACCTGGCTGGTATCAGGAGCCAGTTCAGGAAGGAATCAGCCTACAGCTGGGGAGACTTCCAGAAGGACCAACCTTTATGAGTGTCTCTGTAAACCCAAATGTTTGATGGATCCAGAAGATAGCACATAGGGATTGAATTCCAGGGGTTGTAAATTCTGATCCTAATTCAGGCACCCAGAGCACCTTCAAGGAATCTTCCTCCCTCCCTTCTTCCCTCCCTCCTTCCCTTCCTTCCTACCTTCCTTTCTCTTCCCTCATTATCTGTTGCTCACCAACCATGCTAAATACTGGAAATAAAGAGATGAATAAAAAGAGTTCTTTCTAGATTATATAGATACCGATATCAGAGCTATAGATGGCAGCATTCTCCAATGTGAGAAAAGTAAGTGGTACAAAAAGATCCATTATGCTTTGAATTCAAATGATTAAATGACACTAAATCAGAGGGAAAGGGAAGAATTCTCCTTTCAGATCCCTTTCAAGCCTTCTGATTATATCAAGGAGAAAGTTTCCTTTTGGTGCTAGCCTTAAACAAGCCTCTACCATTTCCTAATTTCTTTTTTTAACTAATAAAGAGAAGGCCTCCAGCTCAGTTTTCTGCAAGTAACAATAGCTAAAAGTTTTAAATGTTTTATTCTTTACTGGGTTTATTGCTATGGATACCTATTATTTCTGGCAGGTAATAATGGCACTTAATTTACAAATAAGTAATACAAAGTTTTGTTTTAAAATATATTACATGGATTAAAATTAAAAGTGACAGAGCCTGGATGGCTCAGTTAGTTAAGTGTCCAACTCTTGATTTTTGGCTCAGGTCACGATCTCATGGTCGTGATATCAAGCCCCACATCAGGCTCCCAGCTGGGTGTGGAGCCTGCCTAAAATTCTCTCTTCCTCTCTCTCTGCCCCTCCCCCATTCACACTCTCTCTAAATAAAAGTAATTAATTAAAAGCGGCAATAATCATAATAAAGTAAATAGCACTAGTGTAATGGAGGGTAAGGCAACAATCTTGAAGGTGTTACGCAGGTAACTGGAGTTTGGGAGACAAACAGATATAAAGAATCCTAGTGTTGGGGCGCCTGGGTGGCTCAGTCGGTTGAGCTTCCGACTTCGGCTCAGGTCATGATCTCACGGTTCGTGGGTTCAAGCCCCGTGTCGGGCTCTGTGCTGACAGCTCAGAGTCTGGAGTCTGTTTCAGATTCTGTGTCTCCCTCTCTCTCTGACCCTGCCTCACTCATGTTCTGTCTCTCTCTGTCTCAAAAATAAATAAACATTAAAAAAAATTAAAAAAAAAAAAAAAAGAATCCTAGTGTCTATCTTCCTTACAGAACCATTATAAGGATTAAATATGAAAAGAAGTGTTAATAAGCTTTGAGAAGAAACTCAAAGTCATTCCACCTAAGGTGCTGGAGGAAAATTCATATACAAACCTGTATGTTAACAACCACAGTCATTTGAAATAAAGATGAGAGCAAAAAGCTTCCCTACTCTACTTTAATATTTATATGATATTCTTCCCCTCACTTAGGATATTTCTTCATAACAGCTGAGACTTCATTTCAAACAAATCTGTGTCCCATTCTAGCACAACTCTATCCAAATTACTTCATTTCAAGTCTCTTAAAGATAAGTATTTTTAGGATTAAGTTCTTTATTTAGAGGTCAAGGCTTAAATTTATCCTCTTGCATCATTGGGGACTGCTGGCCCCTGGGTGTCTGTGATGGTTAATTTTATGTATTAGTCAACTTGACTGGGCCATGGGGTACCCAGACATTTAGTCAAACATTATTCTGAGTGTTTCTTCAAAGATGTGGTTGGATGAGATTAACATTTAGATTGGTAGACTTTAAAAATAGATTAGATTACCATTTTAGTCAGTAGAGTAAAGCAGATTGCCCTCCATACTGAGTGGGATACATCTGATCAGTTGATTAGGAATGAAGGGAACAAACGCCCAACCCTCCCCCGAGTAATAACGTTCCAGCTGACTGCCTTCAGACTTCATCTGATTTCATCTACAACATTGGCTCCTCCTGACTGACAACCTTCAAACTGGAACATTGGCTCTTCTCAGGTCTGCAGCCTGTTGGCCCACCTTGCAGGCTGGACAGTCAGCCTCTATAGTTGCAATTTATATAGAACCAATTTATATGGCCTTTTAAAAATTTTTACATGTATCTTGCTCAACTTACAATGGGGTTACATCCCAATAAACCTATTGCAAGTTGAAAATATTAAGTCAAAAATGCATTTAAAACACTTAATTTACTGAACATCAAAGTTTAGCCTACCTTAAACATGCTCAGAACACTTACATTAGCTACAGTTGGGCAAAATCATCTAACACAAAGCCTATTTTATAATAAAGTGTTGAATATCTCCTATACTTTATTGAATACTGTACTGAAAGTGAAAAACACAATGGTTGTCTGGGTCCAGAATGATTGCATATATCAGCGGTTTACCCACTTGATGGCCTGGCTCACTGGGAGCTCTGGTTGCTGCTGCTGCCCAGAATTATGAGAGTATTGTACATCATATCACTAGCCTAGAAAAAAATCAAAATTCAAAGTGTGAAGTATGGTTTCTACTGAATGCACATCTCTTTCACACCACCGTAAGGTCAAGGTCAAAAAATATAAGTCGAAACATCATAAGCTGGGGACCATCTGTATCTATCTCCTATTGGATCTGTTTCTCTGGAGAACCCTGACTAACATAGTACCCTTCTGAGAATTCAAAGAAGGGATCCCAGGGGCACCTGGGTGACTCAGTCAGTTAAGTGTCCAACTCTTGATTTCAGCTCAGGTCATGACCTCACGGTTTGTGAGATCGAGTCCCGCATCAGGTTCTGCATTGCCAGCATGGAGCCTGCTTAGGATTCTCTCTCTCCCTTTCTCTCTCTGCCCTTCCCCCACTTGCACTCTCTCTCTCAAAATAAATAAATAAACTTTTGGGACACCTGGGTGGCTCAGTCGGTTAAGCATCTGACTCTTGGTTTCAGCTCAGGTCATGATCGTGCAGTTTGTGAGTTCCAGCCTCGCATCAGGCTCTGCACTGACAGTGTGGAGCCTGCTTGGGATTCTCTGTCTTCTTCTCTCTGTCTGTCCCTCTCCTGCTCACTCTCTCTGTCTCCTAAAATAAATAAATAAAACTTCAAAAGCAATTAGAAAGAAAGAAAGTAAGAAAGAAAGAAAGAAAGAAAGAAAGAAAGAAAGAAAGAAAGAAAAGAAGGAGAAGGAGAAGGAGAAGATGATATCTCAAAGTTGCTACTGGCCCCCACTGGGGGAGGAAGAAGGCACCCTAGGGCAAACATGACTCGTACAACTATACACAACAGCTGTGCACAAATGCTTCATGCCCAAGTCATTATCAAACAAAGGTCTTTAGTCCTTATTGCTCTTAACACTAGTAACAGCATATAACAACAGATGCATGAACTATAGGCTGCAAAATGTTATATGTTTTGGTGCTAGCAGTACAGATGATGACTAGCAGTGAACCACAATGGGAATGGATCCAAAATGCCAAATACAAGTATGAGAAACTGGGAGAAATATTTACAAATACATGACAGATGAAAAGAAAGATCACACATCAGCAAGAAAAAAAAAAATAGATAACACAGTGCTTAAGTGGAGAATGGACATGAACAGACAGCTCTGAAAATGAGAAATAAAAGTGATGTTCATGGCGCCTGGGTGGCTGAGTCGGTTAAATGGCTGACTCTTGATTTCAGCTCAGGTCGTGATCTCACAGTTCATGAGTTCAAGCCCTGTGTCATGCTCTGTGCGCCACGCCAAGAACATGAAGCCTACTTGAGATTCTCTCTCCCTCTCTCTCTGCCCCTCCCCTGCTCTCTCACTCTTGCTCTCTCTCAAATAAACATAAAAAAAAAGTGATGTTCAACTTCAGCAATAATCAACGAAATGCAAGTTTACAATAATAAAAATAGCACTCCATCAAATAGGCAAATATTGCCCAATGTGTATGGATACTGGCTAACAGGCACTTAGTGGGCTGCATGTGGGAGTATAAGCTGGATGAATGTTTCTGCAGAACCATTCAAAAGTAAGTCTCAAAAGCCTTAAAATGTTTATAACCTCTAGCCCGACGTATACACTTACAGGCATTTATCCCAAGGAAATAGAGATACAAAAAGATTTATCTATGAGTGTTCATTAGAATGTTATTTCTAAGGCTATAAAATTGGAAATAATCTACATGTCCAACCATAAGGAATGATTAGGTTACAGTTCATTAATACAATGAAATAGGATGCAGCCATTTCTTCAAGATATTTTTCGGCCCTATTCTCTTTCCAGGACTCTAATTACACACATATTATAGACCATTTGAGTTATACCATAACTCAATGATACTCAGTTCATTTTTTTTTTTCAGACTTTTCTCTCTGTGTTTGTTGAACGAATGCCCTGGCATTTTAAGCCTGCCCAACACACGGGAAAAGTGGGCCTTGGCAGCGAAACCAAGCCCTCAGGTGAAGATGTGCAGTCCTGGCATTTGGAAGTAAGATGGGCATAAACAGAAATGGTGAGAGCCAAGGAGATACAAACATCGCTTCCACACTGCCCTTCCATAGCTCCAGGGCCTCCTGTGGCTCGTGAACCAACTTCACAGTCCATATACATTCTGAGTGCACCTCCACACCCAGGTAAAGAATCAAAGCCCTAGCACGTTCAGGGTCAGGAAGGAATGCATCCACAAACCAGGAAAAAAAGGGAAGAGAAGACCTATTCCCAGGGGTAAGCTATGCCATGGGGAAGGCTGTACAAACCAACCTCGCTGCCTTCCACTCCTGCTGGAGGCCCACACCTGCTGGGCTTCTTCCTCTTTGTCACTGTCCACAGTTGTACTGGTGGTCGCAGTTTAGCAGGTTACACCTCAAACTGGGCAGGCGAGGAGAACAGCTGGGGCCTGACTGGGCCTGTGAACTACGGTTCAGGAAGGCTAAAACAGGAGTCAGGTGGGCAAGGTGGAAGCTGGCTGACAAGGGAAAGGGTGCCAGGAAGCCCGCCATCCTCAGCCACAGTTCGGGCAAACCAGCAGTCCAGAAAAGGCAGGGTTTAGAACAGCAGCTCTGCACCAGGCACTGGGAAGCTGAGGCTGCTTCAGTGCTTTTCACTGAAGCTCAGACTGGCCCAGGAACAGAGAAATGGGCCAACAGGAAGTAGGATAATCAGCCATAGCTTGTCCACAAACCTTGAGGCCACTGAGTATGGCTGGACTGGCTGTGGGCTGCTGGTATCCTTGTAGCAAGTGCTCAGACAATGTTTTCAGGGACTAGTGTTGTATGTGGTCAGTGACTAGTGTTAGGCTACATCACATTTCATTTCCATGAGATGCTGAAGAAACATTCCCAGGCACCAACCATGTTTCTGGTGGGTTTTCCTCCTAATGTTCATGTTTTCAGTTTGTAGAAAGTTCACCACCTACCTATAATTTATTCCTTCAGCTTTATCTCTCCCTTCTCCCTCACACAAACTCTCCATGCCAGGCAAACCCACCTATGTACTGATCCTCAATGAAGGCTTCCATTTCCTGCCTCCTTGCAGCTTGATCTACAAAGTTCCACCTCTTGCCCAGTGCCTTCCCTTTTCCTACATGTCAGGCTCCATGGGAAAGAACACACACACACTACTATCAAGAACTATAAAGGGTCTGAGATTTTGCCCCACTTTCAAGCTAACAACGGAGTCAACCACAGTTTCACAGATGCTGGCAGAAGACAAAAGACTCCTGGGTCAGATACAAAAAAAAAGCCTATTGCTCACAGTACAGCAATCAGCCTGAGCATCAGCATATTCCATGCTGGTTTCCCAAGCTCCAGTTCCCACAGGACACCACAAAGAGGGCCAGTGAAAACCTGCTCACAGAGGAGGTTGCACTACAGGAGAGGAACCCAATGCTTAGAGAACCTGAATCTTTTCTAATGAGCAGTGAGGAGGCCTATACCTTGTTCTGAAAGGAAATATCATCGCTATCTTCCAAGACTGTGTACTGTGAAAACATCTTTGAAAAGATAATACCAAAGAAGAGCCGATGCCCAATCCCAAGACGTACAGAAACACAGAGACACATGGAGAGTTCTCTCCCCACGGCCCCCAGAAGATAAAAATAGAGACTCTGGAGCTAGACTCACTATCATTCTAATCCTAATTCTCCTCTTACTAGCTGTGTGACTTTGGGCATGTTTCTTCATTTCTCTGATTAGTTTCCTCGTCTGTGCAATAGATATTGTAGTATTCACCATAAAGTTGTCGTAGAGTAAGTTAATAATATCTGTGTAACACTGAGTAGCAGAGTGCTACTAAGAGTTCGCTAAATGGCCACCATCATTAGTCTTACTATTATCCATCTGTCCAATTCCAGAAGTCTTTAAAGCCCAGCAGGGTGGATCCCTTTGTGGATACCTTCCTTCCCTTCTCTATTCCCACTTCCTATTTCCCATCAACCACAGGAAGCTCGGCCCCCCTTGTCATGTCACCAGCCTCCTCGGTTTAGTGTGTTACAACTGGAGATGACTCTTGCAGTCATTTCACTGTAGATGGTATATGTCTGGTCTTCCCAGCTCTATTATTCTATTCCAGAGGGCAAGAGTTCTGTCTTCTACTTCTCAGTATTCCCACAACATACAGCTTGTACGTTACAGCTAGTACGCACTCCAGAAAACATTGACGGGAAGATATTCCAGCCTGAGGAAACTGACAAATAGCACATTCTTGGGCAGTTAGGCCCCTCTCCACTACACAAAAGAAGTATATCTGAAAAAAAAAAAAAACAAAAAACAAAACAGGACAGAGGCCCTTCTCAGCAGCACAGAAGGTGATGCCTGGCCTGTTGCCTGAGAAGTGCCAGCCCGGTTCTCGCAGCACACACCCCCTCTGACTCCCAGCCCTGGAGCCAGACCCTCTCCGTGACTCATCTCCAGCACTTACAGGAGAGGCCTGTCGGGAACCCCAGGAGGAGCTGTTCCCTTGGCAAAGGGAAAGAAATCCTGGCTACAAGAAAGAATTATCTGAAAAGAACCAGTTGATTCAAAGTCAAAAAAATGTTATCCCCTGAAAAGCCAACTTCCAGCCAATCTCTGGAATGCAAAGCAAACCCCCTCTGATTAAAGGCCATGCCCTGGGGTGGCAATACACACATACCTCTAACCCAGCTATAAACTGGCAAGCCAAAGACATCTTCTTGGGGTATTTTAGTATTTAGTAACCACCGGACAGCTGATTAAATCCAGATGTGCACTGCAGTCTTCCCTGGTCAGCAAAGAACAAACAGGCCTTCCCAGCCATGCCCACCCCCACCAGGCCAGGCCTCAGAGCTGCTGTAGTCAGGCCACAGCAGGATCTGGGGCTTCCTATCACAGGCTCTCATCGGGTCCTCTGAAAGCAATTGCCACACCCAGCCAGGGGCACTTCCGAGAAGAGATGCCTCACTGCAAAATTCTGACAAATCTTCACCTGTCACCTACCTAGAAAACACCCTTTCTTCTAAAAGTCAAAGTACTGAAAATTAATGGTAATAGATGCTGCAAAACACATTGCTAGGGACAGCCCCGGTCTGTGGTCTTGCACAAGTGCTGCAGAGTTGGAGCAATCACCCTCCTCCCTCCTCTCCCTGCAGCACTGGTGGTTGCGACAGAGGGAGTGCAGCTGGGTTCGGGGGGGGGGCGCATGACACCTCTCCTTCTGCACCAAAGTGAGAAAGGACTTATATACCAGGCCTCTTTACTCCCTTGTGACACCAGAGTCACTCCATAGGCTGTCCTAGTGTGTTTGTGTGTTTAGAGGTGGGGGGGGGGGGGGTACACAAGCAAAATACGACCAAATTAGGAGAGACCACATGGTGGCCATTCCAACATGGAGGCCACAGCTCCACTGTGGGCAGCTGAGGAAGAGGTCAGAGGCTATGAGTAGAAGGGCATGGGGCTCACTTCACACAGCTGCTGAAGCCTCCTCATCATGAATCAAAAAGCTCTCGAGTCAGACTTAGGGTCCAGTTCTATCTCTGTCACTTACAAAGCTGAGTGACCTGGCTCAGGTTGCTTACCTTGGTTAGCTTCAAATTTCCTCCTGACATGAAATGGGGATGGAATGTTAATATTATCTCACAAGGCTGTTGTGAAGATCAAGTGCATGATGAGTGCTCGATACAGAGTTTGGGACATGGTAAGGGCTCAATAGAAGAGAGTGCTTTTTAAATCTCCTTCAGCTGACTCCGTTACCAGATGGCTACCAAGTAAGATTCAAGACACAGAGTCTCCTCCTTCCCCAGAGATTATGTGAGAAGAATTAGCTCTGTTCATCACCTGGAGCAGAGAGCGGGCACAGGGGATGGTGGTTCACTGGAAATCACATCCCAGTCAAAGACTGGTCATCACTCTCTCCATCCCAATAAAGTCCTGCCCCTGCCACCATTCCACACCTCCCAACACTACCTCTACCCACGAAGCTTAGAACCTAGAATCTGGGGGTTCCTGGTATTCTGTTGGAATCTCTCCATTTTGCAAAAAGTTTTTCAGCGAATGCTGCAAAAATATATTCTCTCCAGATTTCTCAAACCGGGGTCCACATTGACCTACTGTCATGGAAGCTATAGACTACACCAGGTATCTTCCCAAAGCATCAATTTCACTGGAAGGTATTAATGTAATACATTTTACTCCAAAAAGAAACATGGGCTTGTCATGGAAGAGACATGAGGGATGGGGTTGGTATGCTGATATGAGAGAAGTCTCACTAACCCCAATGTTAGTAAGGCCGATGGCACAGATGGCCCACAACACAGCCATGCTCCTATTCCAGAGCTACAGCTAAAGTTTCCAGATACCAACACAGCCTGCCTTGGAGAGAAAGCACTGGCCTGTGACCCAATCATGGCCAGGGGTCCTGAGAGGAAGGCTGCTGGGGGGAGCAGGGGTCAAAGGGCTTCAGGGGAGGGTGTTTCTACCCCCAATTAAAAGAGATCCATGGGAGGAAATGCCCTGTTCTTCATGCAGGTGACTCTTCACACCTGATACCTAAGGCAGCAGCCATGTTTCAACCCAAAAGAGACAAGCTCATGAATGAGTCAATAGCCCAGGACCCCTGAGAAGACAGATGGAAGAGACCACCATCAAGTTCTCAATTAACCAGCCCTGGAATCACCAAATCCAGACATCTTGTTGTGTAAGATACTAAACGCCCTTGTCATGTAAGCAGTTTTTTGTTGGGTCTTTCAATACTTGGAGCTGATAGAGTCAATATGGAGGTGGCAGTTTTGGATTCATTCTCCATGTCTCAAAGTTCAGGAGTCTTCCCTGAGTCTAGGAGATACAAAAGCAACACACAAGGATTGCTTTAATGTTGATGCTCACTCTTGCCTGAGCTCTTGTATGCTGAGCTCTTACTAGTTGCCAGACCACAGGTTTCATCTTACTTAATTCTCTGAACAACCCCATGAGACCCATCAGTGGTGCCATTACCCTCTTGTATGCTGAGCTCTTACTAGTTGCCAGACCACAGGTTTCATCTTACTTAATTCTCTGAACAACCCCATGAGACCCATCAGTGGTGCCATTACCCTCAATAGTTTACAAAGCGGGGGGGGGGGGGGGGGGGGACTGAAGCACAGAGATGTTAAGTAACTTGCCCAAGATCACTCAGCCAGTTTGTGGCAGAGGCAGGCTTTGCACCCCCATGGTGTAACACCAGAGCCCATGCTTCCACACCTCCTCTACACTGCTACTCAACTTCTCAGAGAATCCCAAGAGCCCTGGAAGGCAAAGCAGCTCCCCAAACACAAAACTAGTGAGAATTCTATTAAACATTTCCCAGGTGGTTACTTTCTAAAAGTAAGTAAATACTCCTATGCCCTCTCTCTGCTTTAAGGGAGGTATCAGTGTTCCACAAACACAGTGAAATTCACTGGCTTCTACTGCCCTTGTGTCAAGCCAGTGGAAATTCACCAGGTGTTGCCAAACACCATGGAAGTCCCCTGAAATTCCATGCAAAACCTTGTGTGGCTTAGGGACATTTTTCTTGGGAGAAAGTCAACAGTTTTCAAAAGGATCTGGTTATCCAAAGAGATTAAGAATCAGCCTCCTCATGCCTGTGTCACTGCAGCATTATTCACAATAGCCAAGGCATAGAAACAACCTAAAAGTCCTTCAGTGGATGAAGAAAGAAAGAAAATGTGATACACACACACACACACACACACACACACACACACACACACAGAGAGAGAGAGAGAGAGAGAGAGAGAGAGAGAGAGAGAGGAATATTATTCAGTCATAAAAAAGAAGAAACTCCTGCCATTTCTGCTGTTTGCTGCAACATGGATGAATTGGGCGGGGGGTGGGGGGGCACTATTCTAAGTGAAATAAGCCAGATGGAGAAATAAATCATATATGATTTTACTTACATATGGAATCTTAAACAAATCAACAAACAAACCAATTTCACTCAAACAGAAAATAGAATAGTAGTTGCCAGGGGCTGAGGAGAGGGGGAAATGGTGTGAGATAGGTCAAAGGACACAAACTTTCAGTTATAAGAAAAGTAAGTTCTGAGGATCTAATAAATGCATGGTGACTATAATTAATAATACAGTATCATGTAGTTCAAAATTGTTGAGAATAGATCTTAAGCATTCTCACCACAAAAAATGGGGAGTGATTAACTATGTGAGGTGATTGAGCGTTAGTTAATTTGACCTGGTCATCATTCCACGGTGTGTATGTATATCAAATCATCACATTGCACATTTAAAAAATTTTTTTTTACATTTTATTTATTTTTGATAGAGAGAGACAGAGCACAAGTGGGGCAGGGGCAGAGAGAGACAGAGACACAGAATCCAAAGCAGGCTCCAGGCTCTGAGCTGTCAGCACACAGCCCAACACGGGGCTCGAACTCACAAACCTGAGTGAGTGAGTGAGATCATGACCTGAGCCGAAGTCGGACGCTTAACCAACTGAGCCACCCAGGAGCCCCACATTGCACATTTTAAATACATACAACTATATTTGTCAGTTACTCCTCAATTAAAAAATTAAATTTTAAGACAATCAGTGTCTTAAAAGAAACAACAGATGGAGCCAGTCCTCACCAAATGTTTTAGCATTCAAAGGGACCTTAGATACCATCAAGACCAATGCCCTTATTGTACCGAGAAGGAAAACAAGGTCAAGAAGTAAACTGACTTTCGAAAGTCACTTGACTCATTAGGACCAAGGCTGAGACTGAGACCCAGAGTTCATAGCACCAGCCTCTCCCACAGCAGTCTGTTGCATTGCCTGAGATCCCACCATCAGAATCTCCCTTCTGAATTAAAAAGCAGTGTCATGCCTGGGAGGCTGAATTGGTTGAGCGTCCGACTCTTGATTTCAGCTCAGGTTGTGATCTCACGGCTTGTGAGATCAAGCCCCACGTTGGGCTCCACACTGACAGCATGGAGCCTGATTGGAATTCTCCCTCCCTCTCTCTGCCCCTCCCTGACTCATGCTCACCCACTTTCTCGCTCAAAATAAAGAACTAACTTTAAAAATTAAAAAAAAAAAAAAAAGTTTGAATTAAGACTCCCTGACTCCACCGATAAGCAACCAGATGTTCCTGCCGTGTGCTCCAAGGCCCACTGTCCTTCCCTTTCACACTGTACTGTTATTGCCTATTTAACTGTCTGTCCTGCCCTGTAAACAGACCCTCTTATGAGCTCCATCAGTGTGAAGAACAGGCAGTATTTGTTTGCCATTGTATCCCCGGATGTAGCACATGGTGGGATCTTCATAAATATTCACATACTTGAAAAAAATGAATGCCTCAATGAACCCATGAATGACAACCCCCTCCTTATAGAATGGCCTTTGTAAGGCTACATGAGGCTTGGTATAAACAGCTACTTCCCTCCTCGGTGCTAGCCGAGACAAGGCTCGCAGGGGAATGAGGACAGTTGATGGCTTGAGGAGGAGGAGAGAAAGCAAATCCGCAATGGTATTTTGAGGAGGGCAGGTTGAGGCAGGAAGCCCAGTAGACGTAAAAAATCCAAAGGACCCGACTCATATCGAGAGATGCAAGTTGAGTGAAATGGCGGAGTCCCTGAGACCCTCACACAAACTGCTCGGCACGCAATGCCACGTAGGACTCACCAGTTCTGCCAAACCAGGGCCCGGCCTCCTCACGTACCAGCAGGTATTTTCCAGCCAGGAATTTTGCAGTCATTGCTTGTGTCCTTCTTCTTCACCAAACACAACTTCAGAGCCATTAATTTTCTTTCAGCGTGCAGGGAGCATGCCAAGAACTTCCTGTAGCTTATGAGTCATGGTCTCTGAGCACAGAACATCTCCCTCGGGAAGCAGGGATGCAGGGCCCCCAAGCCCTAAGGGAAGTTCCGCCCAAGGGTGCCCTCCCCAAAAGCACCCTGGAGAGGCTCTGTGAGAGATGCTGGGATAAATTGTTCAGGGTGCCATGGAAACCTCACTGGGGGGCCAGGGCTGAAAGAACTCAGAGCAGACAGGAGACCAGGCACTGACCTAGGATGGGCAGCCTGATGTTTGCTTTCGGGAGCCCCAGGCTTGACAGGGTTATTAACCAAATGAGGTAACCAAATGAGAAAATGTATGTGATATTGTCCTGCAAGCTTTACACACTGTTACTGCTAGTTGCTATGATGAAACAAAAATCAGACATTACAAGACGTAATGTTCCTGGTCTCTCCTTTATATTCCCTTTGAGTTCCATTCTCCAAGAAATATTAATAAGGAGGGAGCACTCAGGATGTCTTGATTGTGGAATTGAATTCAGCTGGATTTGCTGCAGGTAAAGAGACACAGTCTCTTCACTAATGGGGAGCTTCAAAGACTAGTACAAGGGACAGGAGAAGAAAGGGTGACACTCATGACCTCAGCTGGTGCCCACAGAGACCTGCAAACCAAATGCAGAAACCACAGCCTGTTAATTAAGCACATATTTTGCAAGGTTGCCTTTATGTTGTGGAGCATGCCTACTTGTTATAAGCCTACTTGAATCAATCAACAGATATTTATTCAGCACCTGCTATGTGCCAGAACTGTGTTGGACACATGTTTTCCAGAAGCTCTCTAGAATCTTTTTTTCCCTTAAAACTCTAACACATTCTGCATCTAACACCAGCATTGCGCATTGATGTTCTCATCACTCCTTTGACCCAGATGACGAGGGTGACTGAGACAGTTTGGAAATTTACTTCCATCTCAAATGCTATTGTTTTCCCAGTTTCCAATGTATCTTTTTCTGCTCTCTACTTTCTATAGAATCTACTCGCTTTCGCTTCTTCCCTTCTGTTTCTCACACAGCTAGATACACACACATGGAGCTGAAATGCCAACAACAATTATAAGACACTTCACTCTTGAGGGTCTCAGTTTCCTCACCTGAAAAATGGGCATGTTGAAGAAGATACACTCGAAGGATCCTTCCAGTTCTGTCCTGAGATCCTGAGGTTCCAAGTAGGCAGATCTTCCATTTTTCAATGAGGAGAAGAAGCTCAAGGCAGGGAGGAGGACCCAGGCCATGGGCAAAGTTGAGTTAAGAGACACTAAAATTGTTGTTACCAAGTTGCTCTGCTCCATGCCTAGCATGTAACAACCTGAATTTCAAGAAACCCTGTGCACAGTTCAGCCATATCCAGAACAAGAGGACAACTATTAGACTGGGGGGAAGGAAGAACTATTAAGTGATAAAAGGGTCTTTATGTAGCAGTTTTTCATTAGGTCTTTACCAAGAAGGTTGACACTGGCCTGAACTGGGGCTAAGAGCCCTGGGATGGCAGCAATGCAAGAAGGATGGCTTCTAATCCCTCTTTTGACCAGACATCAGCCGGGCAGCACTGATGCCTGGCCCCTTGGACGCCTCTTCAAAAGACAGAACACAACCCACCTTCAACACTATAGAACAGCACAGAAAATACTCAAAAGTGGTCATAGGCCTGTCCAACCTCACCAGTCCTTAGAGTGCCACTCTGAGAAATGGATAAAGGTACAAACAGAGAAGGGAGAGAATGGCCTTAGAATGACTAAGTTGACTTGCATTAAAGGGCAAGGACGAAGTACCAAAGAAAAAATTCGTTCCTAGAGGAGGAAGCAGATGAAAACCCAGCCAACACAAAGTGGAGTTAGAGGGGGATGCCCAAGAGAGAGCAAAGACAGAGGGATATCTTAGGAGGGGCCTGTGCAATATGGACATGTGACACTCAAAAAGGAGTATCTTGCTATGCATCATCAAGCATAATGCGTCTCTTCCAGGGATTTCGATAAAGACTTAAAAGACTTTACAAGATTTTCTTGAACCTGGAAATGTTTCTTTGAATGCTCCCCTTTGTGAAGACTGTTCAAAGTCATCCTGGCTGCATTCTGGTGAGCGAGCTCTGGAAGAACACTCTATGCCTGAGGTGACCTCAGATCTGTTGCTGCTGGGTTCACAGACCGTGCCTCAGGGAAAGACCTTGGGTTTGAAGTTGAAAGATACTGTTTTCAATTACTAATTAACATAAAGGAATCGTTTGGTCTCTCTGCTTCTTCATTTTGAAAAAATAAAAAAGATGATGATTTCTAAACTGATATAGTATATCAGTTTATTTGGTGGTCCTCCACCAGAAAGCCACGGAATCACCCTGAGCTTTTTGCAAGCACTTGTGCCCATAAAAAGGAACAAAGTACTGTCACATGCTACAACATGGATGAATCTCAAAAACATTATGCTAAGTGAAAGAAGCCAGACACAAAAGACCACATATTTTTATATGTTTATATGAAAGGTCAAGAAAAGACAAATCCATAGGGACAGGGGGTAGATTGGTAGTTGCTTAGAACTGGGGGGTGCAAATGGGGAATGATGGAATGGGAATGAGGTTTCTTTGCAGGGTGATGGAAATGATTTAAAATAAGTTTGTGGTGATGGCTGCACAACTAACACTAATAACCATTGAACCGTATACTTAAAATGGGTGGGTTTTCTGGCTTGTGGCTTATATCTCAATAATGCTTTTTAAAAATCCACATGCCCCTCATTACATCCACTTTGCTGGCCCTTGTGGGGGAGAAAGGGGAATGTGTATTCTGAAAGAACTTCCTCCAGGTGGTTCTTATATATACCTTCCCTGCCTCCACACAAGAATCACTGGCAGAAGCCTTTGCTCCTCTGAGAGAGGTCCATGGGGCCAGCACCACCGGCCATCCCCTCAGAGCTGGTTGGAAATTCTGAGTCAGAGGCCCCACTGCAGAAGCATGATTGTTGTTTGAAATTGGTGAGCATATGAAAGTTTGAAAAGCAATTCTGTCCCTGCAAACAATGAGAGTCGTGCCCTTGCAAGGTCTTTTCTCTTGTCGTGACTTCTTCCTTTATGAATCCAACATTTGCTAAGAAAAGTCCTTTCTCTGAGAACATTCTTGCCTTTCAGAAACCAGGTAATAGTGGGGGAGGGGTGAGACAAGTATTCTTTTCAAATTAAGGTAATTCATAACTGGTTATCAACGACACGAATCACTGTCGCCTGCCTGCCTGTCTGCCTCAAAACTTTGACCAGATGTTTATGTGACGTTGCAACTGAGGGTGAAACACCAGGCATCTGAGGAATGCGGGTTCTCCTCTCCCTTTCTGGATGGACGTTGGAGAATCCAAATGCCCATTTGCTGTAGCTGAGAGGCCTTCCCACAATCTGTCATCTTGGGAAGCTGCCCCACTGATATTTCTCTCAGTAATCCCACTTAGCACAAATATCAGATGGTTGGCATTGCACACTGGAAAACAACCCAAACATGAGCAACATCTCCATATTTTGATGCCACAAAGTGAATGATACAGCAGGGGCCTGGTTTCTAATTGCTCTGCCTCCGGCCTAGAGGACAAGCCGAAATTGGCTTTTGGAAGCTGCTTTGGGCACAGTTAGTTGCAGATGCTAAAGGCTGCCCATCCCCCAAAAGATACTGGCACAGAAGGTTATCAAATGTTTACATAATAGAGACTTTTCCATGCAATTTTTACTTTAAAAGATGAGAGACATTATCTCAGTTATGTTACAGAGTTTGACAATCTCTAAACAACAAAACTGTTTAGAAAGCAGTGTGTTCTTTAAGCATCATCCCATCGTGTTAGATGAGGCATTTAGAGAGTCCTGTCCTGCTCTGTTACTCAAGGTGGAATCCAGCCCAAGTTCCACATCTGCCTTTCTTTGGTCCCATGAGTGTCTTCATTTTGATCATTCGTTCTTCTTCCAAAAGAAGAGAAGAAGGAAAGGTTACCAAAGCTGGGTTAGTTAGGTCTCTGTTCTTTTGAGGTCTGGGGACAATAGTTGACAATATTTCCATTTTCCCTGTGATGCTCCTCCTTGAGTCAAAAAGGTCAAAATCACAAGAGAATTCAATATAAGATGACAGAATTTTGAGCCAAACATTTTTTAAAAAATCAAACACTTTAGAAACTGATACAAAAAGTACATTGACTCACTCTTTCCAATAGTGAGAAGTGTAAAGAATTTTCTAAACCTGCCAAAGTACAGAAAGCTTTTTTCATGTATTGACTTACTTATGGTTGATGTGGGGGGAGAAAGAAGAATGGATGGCCTTTGGGGATCTCAGGCCATGGATGCAGAGACACAGCTGGAAAGGGGAAGAAAGGGGGGAGACAGTTTGGAGCTGGGACCATCTGTGGACATAGAATGAGACTGCTCCAAATGCATCAGCTAAAGAGCAGCTTGATGATTTAAGGCCCTTGTGGCGTCTTCTGCACACCATGAAAAGGACATGGTGTGCCTCTCATGGCCCCAATTTTACTTCCCAAGATTTGAAGAAATACACACTTGTACTGTGACATTGGATGAATGAGACATCTTGCAGCCCAAACTCCCAGCCCTAAGAGCAATTTCTTTTTTTTTTTTCAGCATTTTTATTATTTTTTATTCCAATGGAGTTAATATACAGTGTTATATTCATTTCAGGTGTACAATCCAGTGATTCAACAATTCCATATATTACTCACTGTTTATCATAAGTGCACTCTTAATCTCCTTCACCTGTTTCACCCGTCACCTCCCCTCACCTCCGCTCTGGCAACCACTAGTTTGTTCTCTAAAGAGTCTGTTTTTTTGGTTTGTCTCTTTTTTTCTTTGTTTTGTTTCAAATTCCACATATGAGTGAAATCACATGATATTTGTTTCTCTCTGACTTATTTTGTTTAGCATTATGCCCTCTAGACCCATCCATGTTGTTGCAAATGGCAAGATCTCATCATTTTTATGGATGAATAATATTCTACATCTGTCTGTCTACCTATCTATCTATACCACATCTTCTTTATCCATTCACCTATCAATGGACACTTGGGGTTGTTTCCATAATTTGACTTTTGTAAATAATGCTGCAATAAACATAGGGGTGCATGTATCTTTTCAAATTAGTGTTTTCATATTCTTTGGGTAAAAAAATAATTCCAGTAGTGGAATTGCTGGATCAAATGGTAATTCTATTTTTAATTTTTTTGAGGAAACCTCCACAGTGGCTGCACCAGTTTGCATTCCCACCAACAGTACACGAGTCTTCCTTTTTCACTACATCCTCACCAACACCTGTTGTTTCTTATATTTTTGATTTTAGCCATTCTGAAGGTGGCTAAGGTGATATCTGAGGTGATATCTCATAGTGGTTTTGATTTGCATTTCCCTGATGATTAGTGATGATGAGCATCTTTTCATGTGTCTGTTGGCCATCTGGATGTCTTCTCTGGAGAAATATCTGTTCATGTCTTCCGCCCTGTCTTTTTTAATTGGATTATTTGTGGGATTTTTTTGGTGTTGAGTTGTGTAAGTTCTTTATATACTCTGGATACTAACCCCACATTGAATATATTTCTGCAAACATCCTCTCCCATTCAGTAGGCTGCCTTTTTGTTTTGTTGCTTGTTTCCTTTGCTGTACAGAAGCTTTTTATATTGTGGTGGTCCCAATCATTGATTTTTGCTTTTGTTTCCCTTGACTTAGGAGGTTTATCTACCTAAAAGTCATTTCCGGCAGAGTCTGACTCTACCACCACCTACATATCATTATGAGTAACAGTATTGAACCGATTCGAATTGATCCCAGAGATTGCAGCAACTACAAAAAATAAAAGAATGACTATATCTAAACCACGGTAGCCTTGGGTGATTAAAATAAAAAGGTTTAACCACATAGCATGAAAACCACATACTATCATAAACCAGGTTTAGGCAATAAGTCCCACTTTAGATTTATCTTCCTGTAAGAAAAATGGTACATTACAATCTGTACCTGTTTCATATTATGTATCTGGCAACTGAAACCCTTAACTCTGAAGCAAGACACCAGCTTGGTAATTTATTTGCACATTGTCATTTCTCCAAGATTAAGTGGGTTTGGTGGCACATAATACAGCCCAAAAGATTGTGCGGAAACATCTGCGGTATTCTCCATGCTGAAGGCAGGGAAAGAGTGCATTGATTAGTGACTACACTGTTTGGATTGGAAGTTGGATCCTTCCAACTTGGCCCAGAAACAGAGTTCAGATTCCAATTGACCAGAATCAGACACACCTGGAACCTGGCTCTAACCAGGTGTAACATAGCTGGGGGCCACACTAGCACCACTTGGCAACTGCTAGAGCCTCCTGCAGGTCATGAGAGTCTCCTCCGAGAAACCCAGAATAGAAATGAAGTGTTTAACATATTGGAACGTGGGGAAAGATAGTAAGTTAAATGTCGGTATGATGGAGTAAGTAAAGGAATGTTATTGGGGTAAGTAGGTGCTGATTATAATTGGAGACCTGGGGAGAAAACAAATTGCGTTTGGTAGCATGAAGAGAAATGACTTATGTGTCAAAGTTACAGAAAAATCTGTTCTGTTTGTGGGGACTTGCACTGAAAGCTGAAGGGGGGCTACTACCTTGGAGAGGAAAGAGAGAAGAACACTATGAACTCAGAGTGGAGACTGAATGTGGTATGTTTGATGCCAGCTCAAGTAGAGAGTTAATGCTAAAAATAATGAAAAAGAAAGTGGCCAAGCAAGGTGGGACCAGACTGAGGAGGTTGGCTCTTTTTATCTTCTGGTTATGGTGACATGAAAAATTTTACCTTGCTGGCCAACTTCACCTGATAGGGAGCAGCTGCCTAGAACGCTGTGTCAAGGACTCAAAGGCAGCGTTTGGGCTTTTGAGGGAAGAGCCACGATCGTCTGGCAGCATCTGCCCTGGGAATCAGATGGGGTGCACGAGCTTCCTGTCTGCTGGCTTAGTGCTGTGAAAAGTTAGAGGTGTGAAAGCAAAACTAACTCGATTAAACAGACAGTGTTGACATCGACATCCTTATTACAAGAGAAAATTTGCCCCTAAAATCTTAAACTTCAAGCCTGGTGTTGAAAAAAAGGATGCAACATTGATTACATCTTGGCTTGAACTTGTTTTTTGATTCATTCAACAAGTGTCTTTGTGTGCCCACCAGAACTTTGGCACCAGGAATAAGTGATAGGCAAGATGAATGCTTCTGAACTCCAGGAGTTCACAGTCTAGGAAGGGAAAGAGACAAGTAAACTGACCTCCTGAACTACAGAGGGGTAAAGTGAGGATACTGCATAAAAGGCTGAAAAATGGCCACCAAAATGTGTCCACAATCATGGAGCACCTGGTTGGCTCAGTCGGTTGAGTGTCCGACTTCGGCTCAGGGCATGATCTCGCGGTCTGTGAGTTTGAGCCCTGCGTGGGCTCTGTGCTGACAGCTCAGAGCCTGGAGCCTGTTTCAGATTCTGTGTCTCCCTCTCTCTCTGCCCCCCACCCCGCTCATGCTCTGTCTCTCTCTCTCTCTCTCTGTCAAAAATAAATAAACATTAAAAAATTTTTTAAATAAATATATATATTTATATATATTTATATATAAATATAAATTTATATTTATATATATATTTATATATAAATATAAATTTATATATATAAATATAAATATAAATATAAATATAAATATAAATATCCACAACCCAATCCCTGGAACCTCCGAATGTTAACTTATATAACAACAACAACAACAAAATGTCTTTGCAGATATAATTAAGGATCTTGAGATGGGGAGTTTATTGTGGATGATGTGTGTGGGTCTTAAATGCATTCACATGGATCCTTATAAAAAGGGAGGCGGAGGGAGATTTAACACACAGAGAAGAGGAGAAGACAATGTGACCAAGAAGCAGAGCCTGGAGTGATGCAGCCACAAGCCATAAGCTGAGGGATGGTGGCAGCCATGAGAAGCTGGGAGCCGAAGAAAGAGAAGGAAGGGATTCTCCCTTCCTGGAGGCAGCATGGCCCCGCCAACACTTTGATTTTGGCCCAGTGATACTGACTTTGGACTTCTGGCCTCTAGAACTGTGGGAAACTAAATGTCTGTTGTTTTAATCTACAAAATTCATAATAATTTGTCAGGAAAGCCTTACAAAACTAATAGAGATACCCTGGGAGCTCATGAGAGAGTGGCTCATCCAAGTGTCCCAGGGCAAGCCTGGAAACTACTTCTGGCTGATTTAGGCAAAGAAAAATGCTTGTCTCTGTGTCAGTCACTCACAATCCAAAATTCCAGAAAATAGAATCAGATTGGATGAGACTTGGACTGTCAGAGGGTGAGAGAGAAATCTGCCCTCATTCAGCTTCTTCCATGAGAAGAGGAAGGGATCCCACAAATACTACACATAAGGGAACTCTTCCCCACATTCAGTAGAGGTTTTGGATGTTAACAACCAGAAACAACAACAAATATCCATACCGGGAGACACCTAATCCACTCTTGGGGGGGTTTTAGGGAAAAGTGATATTTAAGCCGAAACCTAAAGAACCAATAGAAGTTAGCCATGGGTTTTGGTAGAGTTAAATTATTTCTCGATACCCACCCTGCCACCCCACCCCAGCCCGGATACATTGATATTTCAGCTAAAGGACATACTAAGCACTAAACAGCTCATCAGTGCCCTCTCCCCTTCTTACACATTCTATTTCACTCCTGATTACATAGGGTGAAACCAATCCAAAGGGATTTGGGAGGGAGAAAGGAGAACATGGGGTTCAAACCAAAAGATACCCACGTCTGAGCCTTCCAGACCTCACTGTACCCGTGTCATCAGGACCTTAGCTTGGAATCCCCCACTTATCACGTCGCTAAGAGCAAACAATTTCACTGCTGCAACTAACGAAGTGTGTATTACATTGCTTAGCAACTCCTCACTGTTTGTGTGACGAACTCCTTGCCTGGACACACATGAATAAAAGTTTCACTCTCTGGAGAATGTAACTGAGCCACAATTCTACTTTTATGAGATCAGGAAAGAATAAAAACATTATTTACCTACGTGGTTCACCACAGCGCCTGAGACAAAGCACAGCTCTAAGATCTTCAGGTAAGATGACTCAGAAGGGCGCGGGAAGGATAATGAGGATGAATGTGGATGGCAAGCTTTAAGAACAGGCTAGAAATAAATGTGATTAACATCAGCCTTCTGAGGAAGCAAAATAAATCCAGTCTGGAGGTCTCTGTCAGCCAGGGCATCAATGATTAGGGCACGAGGGCTGAGACGGTCAGTAGAGTCAGTAAAATTTATGTCAGACACAATCTCCTGCCATTGTTCTTAAATTGGGCCTTTATACCTAGAAGTGTCTTGGGAAGATGTAATACTCATGACCAATGGGTAAGATTAAACGCAGATTTACTGATATTTAGCTAAAGCACACCCAACCATTTATGTGCATCCTATATTGCTATGGCTACAAATGAGCCTAAAAGCAACCAATTCCCATTTAGAGTGCTGGAAGCAGCCCTTCACACCACAGGCTACTCCTTGGCCCCCTGGTCTGTCTCGCCCTTGCCCTGACACCTGTTTCATCATTGAGAGAAGAAAATCAGAGAGCCACTTGGTGCTTGTACACCACCACGAGCAGCTCTCCAAATCCCAGATTCCTTATCTGTAAACTGGGCAAAATGACAGCAGGTCATAGGGTTGTTCTGGACCTAATAAGAGAAAATAAATGAAGCACTCATCACTGCCCAAAACATTCAATAAATGGTAACTATTTACATCAGGTTGGAATCCTAGCTATATGATTTATTGGCTGTTGACCTTGTACAAACTACTTCATCTATATGAGCTTGCACTTTCTCCTCTGTAAAATAGTGATAGCAATGCCTATCTCACAGAATTCCTGAGAATATCCAATGATGTAACATATATAAAAGAGCCTTGGCACAGAATGGATAGTCAACTAATATGCAATAACCTGTGGTAACAACTTTTCTGTTTCTACCCATTGTTCCCTTTCACGTGAATTTAGCTAATGCTTGCATAGGTGTGGTTATCTGGCTCTTTCCTCCAAAAAGATAAATTTCTCTAAGTCTCTAAGGCTTTTATAAGCAACTTGAAGAGACCACTTCTTCTATAGCTTGGTGTTCCTGATGCCTGACACAAAGTAGATACACAATAAAATTAAATTTAAATTTGTCCTCTGTTCCTGACTTTTTGCCCTGCACCATCTCCCAACAGAAGGAATCCCTTACTCCACGTCACTGTTTCTTGAGATTTTATTTACTGCTTTTATGCGATCAAGGGTAGGCTCAGAAAGCACAATACTGATAACAAAGATTAAATTCCGAAAATTATAGATCATTTCTTCTCCCATGATTAGGATTAAAAAAATATTTTTTTTAGTGGCGCCTGGGTGGCTCAATCGGTTAAGCATCCAACTTCGGCTCAGGTCACGATCTTGCGGTTCCTGAGTTGGAGCCCTGCATCAGGCTCTGCGCTGACAGCTCAGAGCCTAGAGCCTGCTTTGGATTCTGTGTCTCCCTCTCTCTCTCTCTCTCTGTCCCTCCCCCACTTGTCCTCTCTCTCTCTCTCTCTAAAAAAATAAACATTAAAAGAAATTTTAAAGAAAATATTTTTTTAAAACCTCTTTTTTTTAACTAGTTAACTGTTTCAACTATTATGTGAAGTTGTTGGGATCAGTGGGGGGGGGGGGGATTCGTGTATCCCCAAAATATGTAAGTTGAACTATTGAGGTAGTGGGGAAAATATGAGAAGTTTAATTTAATTAGTACAGTAGTAAATGTATACAGTGCATAAATAAATAAACTCCATATATTAGGAGTGCATACTCAAAAGCTGTGATGGAATGGGGCACCTTGGTGGCTCATTCGGCTGAGTCTCTGACTTCCGCTCAGGTCATGATCTCTAGGTTCATGAGTTCAAGCCCCACGTTGGGCTCGCTGCTGTCAGACCAGAGCCTGCTTCAGATCCTCTGTCCTTGCTCTGCGCCCCTCCCCCACATGTGGTCTCTCAAAAATAAATAAAACATTTTTTAAAAATTGGATAGAGTTACAACCTACATAATCAAAAGTGTTTAGAGATCACTGACTTAAATTGTGCATTGAATGTCACAGTTTGCCATTAATCATATACCCAAAACTTATCATGACATTTTAACTTCATTACTTGGGATGTGTAATTAAAAATACCCACATGAAAGCTACATATACAGCTTTAAAAGTCCAATATCTCTCAGTCAAAAAGAATTAAATCTTGCCATTTGCAACAATGTGGAAGCAACTAGAGTGTATTATGCAAAACAAAATAAGTCAGAGAAAGACAAATATATGATTTCACTCCTGTGTGGAATTTGAAGAAACACAACAGATGAACATAGGGGAAAGGAAGGAAAAATGAGATAAAAACAGAGAGGGAGGCAAACCATAAGAGACTTACATACAGAGAACAAACTGAGGGTTGCTGGAGGAGAGGTAGGGATGGGCTAAATGGGTGATGGGCATTAAGGAGGACACTTGTTGGGATGAGCACTGGGTGTTACATGTAAGTGATGAATCACCGGGTTCTATTCCTGAAATCAACAATACACTGTATGTTAACGAACTTGAATTTAAATTAATTAATTAATTAATTAATAGATCCAATATCTTTATTACACATATGGTAGGGGGAGAGAAAGGAAGGGAAGGGAAAGCAAGGGAGGGGAGGAGAAGAGACGGGAAGGGAAAGAAAGAAAGGAAAGAGAGGGGAAAGAGAAGAGGAGTGAAGGGGAGGGAAGGGAAGGGACCAGGGGCTTTAAAATTTTTTTATTTCAAGAGAATAACTTAAGTACTTCATGTGTCCTGCTAACATTTCTACAACTAACACCCAAGTGTTAGCCATTGTAGAATAATATACAAACAAAACCTAAGTTTTGTCAACCAAGGTTGAACAACTCACAAACACTTGGTCCACATGGAGTCACCAGAGATGAGATTTCTCCCACAGTAACACAAAGCTCAATGGATCCTCACCAGATGTCTGATTTGCCACACTCTTTGCCTGCTGGCCTCTCCTGGACTCTAACCTACTCAAGGTCCTTGGCTCTTGGCTCTGAGGTTGTTTGTAATGATCTGCCTCGCTGCCCTCTGCTTGTCCATTCTTTAAAAGGGTGTTAAATCATGGCTGCCCCAAGGTTGCCCCAAGCTTATGTTGGGCAGGAGGCCATTAATTCAAATTGCCTAAACAGAGCCGTTACACAAAACTCTCTTCTTAGAGGAATGTTTTTTGTTCAATATTAAATATTTTTAAAGCTTCCTCCACTTGATTATTGAAGCTTCTCATTCCTCTGTCTAGCCACACAGGTACCAATTTCAGTGCAGTATCTACTGTCTACAACTGCTTAGAGTATGGTAGACACCCCCACTCCCGTGGGCAGTTCTTGCCCCAACATTCAGAGCTACCCAAAGCCTATTAAGTTGGTTTCTAGACATACTCATCATCTGGGAAGTATTCCCTGTTAGTTGAATAACGGTTATTAATAAAACAGGCCACTAATGAATCACCCCAGTCTCAATTGTTTGGGCAAGTCATGACTGACTAAGTCACTTCTCAGACTTGTGACCCAAGGTTTCAGTGCCAACATGGAATAACTGTTTTCTCTATTTTGTCACTTTAAAGTCAAGGGTTTAGCCAGCTGTAATATAAAGTTAACTACTAACAGAGACAAAATTTAAAATCATTTTTCAATTCAAATAAGGTTTTTCATTTAAATGAAATTTCACATTTTGTGTTATTGTTAAAATGCTCTTATGACTCTTTGACACTTCTTTAATGTTCTTCTTAAGGACCTCCAAATTTTCCCCTACCCAACTTCTTACACTTGGGATTCTCACTCTTCTGGAACATTTCTCCTCTCCTCTGATGCCCTGAATCTTGAGCCATCTAATCCACTTGTCCAAAACAACCCAATCACTGACGTCTAATTCACATCACACATCCTCCTGAAGCTTTCTTTCACTGATGTTTGCAGCCCACACTGTTCTTCATATTTGTAACAGCCTCATGCGCAGCCTGTCATTTATGTCACCCTGGGCTGTTCTCCAATGACACTGGGAAATCTGGGATGAATTGAATAATTATGAGCACATTTGCTTTCATCACACTATGAAACTCAACATTCAATACCATACTAAGTGTTTATAAAGCTGCATTTAATCATCATATTTAAAACTCTGACCTTGAGGTTGCCTGTTTCTGTGTGAATCAGAGGAGATGTGCTACCATGCAAAGAGCTGTGGTACGAAGACAATGTTCCTAAACACAAAGCATGCCAGATTATTGGGTTATTAACCTAAACCTTCCTATATGTATATTTTAAGTTTTTATTTTAATTCCAGTTAACATAAAGTGTTATATTACTTTCAGGTGTATGATTCAGCACTTGCATACATCACCCTGTGCTCATCACAACAAGTGCAGTCCATAATCACCACCTATTTAACCCAATCCCCCACCCCACCCCTCTCCCCACTAGTAGCCGTCAGTTTGTTCTCTATAATTAAGTCTCTGTAATTAAGAGTCTCTATAATTAAGTCTCTATAATTCATTGTTTCTTGCTTTGTCCCCCTCTCTCTCTCTCTTTCATCCCTTTGCTTTGTTGTTTGTTTTTAAATTCCACATGTGTGAAATCATATTTGTCTTTCTCTGACTGGCTTATTTCGCTTAGCATTATACTCTCTAGCTCCATCCATGTCATTGAAAATGGCAAGACTTCATTCTTTTTTATGGCTGAGTAATATTCCATTGTATATATACACACCACATCTTCTTTACCCATTCATCAGTTGATGGACACTGGAGCTTCTTCCATATATTGGCCATTGTAAATAATGCTGTTATACACATAGGGGTGCACGTATCCCCTTGAATTAGTGTACCTGTATTCTTTGGGTAAATACCCAGTGGTGTGATTGCTGGATTATAAGGAAGTTCTATTTTTAAATTTCTGAGGAATCTCCATATTGTTTTCCCCAGTGGCTGCACCAGTTTACATTCCCACCAACAGTACATGAGGGTTCCTTTTTCTCCACATCCTCGCCAACACCTGTTGTTTCTAGTGTTGTGTTTCTAGCCGTTCTGACAGGCGTGAGGTGATATCTCATTGTAGTTTTGATTTGCATTTCCCTGATAATAAGTGATGATGAGCATCTTTTCATGTGTCTGTTGGCCATCTGCATATCTTCTTTGGAGAAAAGTCTGTTCATGTCTTCTGCCGATTTTTAAGTTGGATTATTTGGTTTTGGTTGTTGAGTTGTATCAGTTCTTTATATATTTTGGATACTAACCCTTCATTGGATATGTCACTTGCAAATATCTTCTACCATTCCATAGATTGCCTTTTAGTCTTATTGAATGTTTCCTTTGTTGTGCGGAAGCTTTTTATTTTGATGTAATCTCAATAGTTTATTTTTGCTTTTGTCTCCCTTGCTTCAGGGGACCTATCTAGAAACAAGTTGCTACAGCTGATGTCAAAGAAATTACTGCCTGTGCTCTCTTCTAGGATTTTTATGGTTTCAGGTCTCACATTTAGGTCTTTAACCCATTTTGAATTTATTTTTGTGTATGGCATAATAAAGTGGTCCAGTTTCATTCTTTTGCATGTTGCTCTCCAGTTTTCCCAACACCATTTTTTGAAGAGAGTATCTTTTTCCCATTGGATATTCCTTCCCACTTTGTCAAAGAATAATTGACCTTATGGTTGTGGTTTTATTTCTTGATATTCTATTCTGTTCCATTGATCTACATGTCTATTTTTGTGCCAGTATCATGCTGTTTTGATTATTATAGCTTTGTAATATAACTTGAAGTCCAGAATTGTGATGCCTCTAGCATTGCTTTTCTTTTTCGAAATTGCTTTGGCTATTCATGGTCTTTTGTGATTCCATATAAATTTTAGAACAGTTTGTTCCAGTTCTGTGAAAAATGCTGTTGGTATTTTGATAGAGATTGCATTAAAAGTGTAGATTGTTGGGGCGCCTGGGTGGCTTGGTCGGTTAAGCGTCCGACTTCGGCTCAGGTCATGATCTCACGGTCCGTGAGTTTGAGCCCCGCGTCGGGCTCTGTGCTGACAGCTCAGAGCCTGGAGCCTCTTTCAGATTCTGTGTCTCCCTCTCTCTCTGCCCCTCCCCTGTTCATGCTCTCTCTCTGTCTCAAAACTAAATAAATGTTAAAATAAAAATTTTTTAAAGTGTAGATTGTTTTGGGTAGTATAGATATTTTAACAATATTTGTTGTTCTAATCCATGAGCATGGAATGTCTTTCCATTTCTTTGTGTCACCTTCAATTTCTTTCATCAGTGTTTTATAGTTCTCAGAGCACAGGTCTTTGACCTCTTTGGTTAAGTTTATTCTTAGGTATCTTATTATTTGGGGTAGAATTGTAAAAGGGATTGTTTTCTTAATTTCTCCTCCTACTGCTTCATTATTGGTGTATAGAAATGCAACCGATTTCTGTACATTTATTTTGTATCATGCAACTTTACCGAATTCACCAAACCTCCCTACATACTAATAACTATTGTTTAATCAACTTTTTAATTTTTAAAAAAAGTGTGAAGGGTAATGTTTACTTCAGATTTAGTTTTTAGAGAAACACAATGTTATAGGTGTACTGAAAATTCTTTTTTTCCCAGTCCCATACCTCTCCCTTCCTAGCCATTGGCAACTAGTATCATAAATTTGTGTGTATTCTGACTACAATGTGTAGATTCATTACACACACACACACACACACATACACACACACACTGTGGTGCTCTGTTACATTAGCTGCCTCCAATGAGCCACGCCTCCTGGAATTCACACCATTCAGTAGACCCCCTTCCTAGATCCTGAGCTGGTCTGTGAATGGTAGGAATGATACTGGGCCAATTCCATAACTAGGCTTTAATAATTCTTGGCTTCTTCTACTTTTGCACTCTTGGGAGCCGTGACCCACCATGTAAGAATACAGCCTATGTGAGAGACTACACATAGGGTCCACAGGTAAATGGGACCACACATGATGACTAAATGGGATTACATGGGAATGAGAAGTCCCAAAACTATACGGAGAAAGAGAAAATTTCAGCTGTCCCAGGTGCCACTGACCCCAGCTCCAGATGACCTTCCAGCCACCAAGTGAGTGACTGACTAGTAAAACCAGCAGAACTGCCCAGCTGAGTTGAGCCCAGAATGCAGAATTTTAGGCCAAAAAAAAAAAAAATTGTTGATTTAAGCCATAAGTTTTAGGGTGGTTTATTATGAAGCAATGGATAATTAAATCACATATACTCATAAACAATATATGGTAATATTTTATGTGATTTTTTTATTTAACATGAGTGTTATCAGTATATATACATTCTATAATTTGCTTTTTCTTAGCATTATGCTTTTAGGTTTATTACTATTAAAACCATAGATCTAGTTCATTCATTTTAATTCCTATATTTTCCATTGTATGAATAAACAGATTGGATTGTTTCGGGGCACCTGGGTGGCTCAGTCAGTTGAGTGCCTGACTTGGGCTCAGGTCATGATCTCACGGTTTGTGGGTTCAGGCCTTGCATCAGGCTTTTTGCTGACAGCTCAGAGCCTGGAGACTGCGTTGGATTCTGTGTCTCCCTCTCTCTTTCTCTGCCCCTCCTCCACACGTGCTCTCTCTCTCTCTCTCTCTCTCTCGAAAATAAATAAATATTAAAAAAATTTTTTTTCTTAAAAAATAAAATAAAAATTGAATTGTTTCCAATTTTTCTCCATTGTAAACAAAGAAGCAATGGACATTCTCATGAAGGTCTCCTGTGCTTATGTGAGAGAATTTCTCTAGTTTAAATACCTTGATATTATTAAAGATTTGCCGTGCACTGACAAGATATTGCCCCCATTCTACCAATGAGGAACCTGAGACTCAGAATTTAAGTGACTGCCTTAAGGTCACACAGCAAATAAGTCACAGAACTAGGATTTAAATAGGCTTATCTGACTCCAGAGCCTACATTTTCAACCTCCGTACTGTTCTGTATACAAGTGTCCTATAAAACTATGTCTGCTGATTTTGTTTCTCCACCCGAATTATATATCCTTTGAGGGTTTATAATTATAACATAATTTATAATAGTAATAGCTTATTATTATAACTTAATAGTTTAATAACCACTTATTATGTAACCTCTTACTATGTGTCAGATGCTGTGCATAACATTTAAAATATTATTTAATTTCATTTAATTCTCACACAATCTGATGATCAGGGCACTATTCCCATTTTACAAAAGAGGAAACTAAAGCACAGTGAATTTTAATACCCTACCCAGAGTCATACAAATAGACAATGGCCAAGATAGGAATGAACCCAAGTTTTGCAGGGCTTGAAGCTTATCCAAGTTAGATTAGGGAGGCTCTCAAAGAAATAGAATTCAAATGTACACATACAAAACTAGGTATGAAAGTGAATATTCAGAATGAAAACAGAAACTACCACTAATTACTTGACTCTTAGATATGCAAGTCCCTTAGAACAAACAATCCTAAAATTTTGTAAAAACAAAAGACCCCGAACAGCCAAAGTAATATTGAAGAAGAAAACCAAAGCGGAGGCATCACAATCCCAGACTTCAGCCTCTACTACAAGTCTGTAATCATCAAGACAGTATGGTTTTGGCACAAAAACAGACACATAGACCAATGGAATAGAATAGAAACCCCAGAATTGGACCCACAAATGTATGGCCAACTAATCTTTGACAAAGCAGTCAAGAGTACCCAATGGAAAAAAAAGTCTCTTTAACAAATGGTGCTGGGAGAACTGGACAACAAAATGCAGAAGAATGAAACTGACCATTTTCTTACACCATTCACAAAAATAAACTCAAAATGGATGAAGGACCTGAATGTGAGACAGGAAACCATCAAAACCCTAGAGGAGAAAGCAGGAAAAAACCTCTCTGACCTCAGCTGCAGCAATTTCTTACTTGACACATCTCCAAAGGCAAGGGAATCAGAAGCAAAAATGAACTATTGGGACCTCATCAAGATAAAAAGCTTCTGCACTGCAAAGGAAACAATCAACAAAATTAAAAGGCAACCAACGGAATAGGAAAAGATATTTGCAAATGACATATCGGGTAAAGGGCTAGTACCCAAAATCTATAAAGAACTCATCAAACTCCACAGCGAAAAACAAATAATCCAGTGAAGAAATGGGCAGAAGACATAAATAGACACTTTTCTAAAGAAGACATCCAGATGGCTAACAGACACATGAAAAGATGCTCAAAGTCACTCCTCATCAGGGAAGTACAAATCAAAACTACAATGAGATACCACCTCACACTGGTCAGAGTGGCTAAAATGAACAAATCAGGAGACTATATAGATGCTGGTGAGGATGTGGAGAAATGGGAACCCTCTTGCACTATTGGGAATGCAAACTGGTGCAGCCGCTCTGGAAAACAATGTGGAGGTTCCTTAAAAAATTAAAAATAGATCTACCCTATGACTCAGCAATAGCACTGCTAGGAATCTACCCAAGGGATGCAGAAGTGCTGATGCATAGGGGCACTTGTACCCCAGTGTTTACAGCAGCACTTTCAACAATAGCCAAATTATGGAAACAGTCTAAATGTCCATCAACTGATGAATGGATAAACAAGATGTGGTTTATATATACGATGGAATACTACTTGGCAATGAGAAAGAATGAAATCTGGCCAATTGCAGCAACATGGATGGAACTTGAGGGTATTATGTTAAGTGAAAAAAGTCGGGCAGAGAAAGACAGATAGCATATGTTTTCACTCTTATGTGGATCCTGAGAAACTTAACAGAAGGCCATGGGGGAGGGGAAGGAAAAAAAAAATAAGTTAGAGAGGGAGGGAGCCAAAACATAAGAGACTCTTAAAAACTGAGAACAAACTGAGGGTTGATGGGGGTGGGGGGAGAGGGGAAAGTGGGTGATGGGCATTGAGGAGGGCACCTGTTGGGATGAGCACTGGGTGTTGTGTGGAAACCAATTTGACAATAAATTATATTTAATATAAAAAAATAAACATTTAAAAAAAAAAGAAAAAAAAGATATGCAAGTCCTTTTCTTCTGACATAGATTTAAACAATTCACCTGGAATGCTTCCTGGTTGCTACCTGGCTCTCACCACCTAGAACACTCTGCAACTCCCTTCATTCACAAGGGATATGCAAGGGAGGAACTCTGAGTCTGAAGCAATGAACTCATGAGGCTGAAGCTCATGATAAATCTGCTTGCGTCCAGGCAGAGCTATGGATTTAATCCAGGTCTGCTCTTCTCCAAAGCCCGTCGTAGGCGCCATTTTGGATTCACATCCAGAGGGCTCGGCACCGATCCTCAGTATGTATTAGTGAGCCATGCTCTCGTCTGCTGCCCACTTCAGTCATTCTCTCTCATATTACACAGTTAGTTTTCTTCACAGTATCTGCTATTACCTACAATTATCTCATTTGTGTATGTGTGTGTTCATTGTCTGTTTATTTCACTAGAATAGAACACACAGCCCATGAGTTGAGAGACCTTGCCTTTGTTCCACACTGCATCCTCAACATCTACAACAGTACCTAGGCTTCATTTATAGTGTCAGTGAACATCTGTTGAATAAAGGAGTAACCAAATGTTAGCTGAGTGAATAAATTAAAATGCTTTTGGATTAAGATAGCTGAAAGCTTAGAGAAGTTATACAGAAAAAAAATTATAACAGAGTTTGCAGTATTTGAAACAAGTTCATGTAATCTTCTTAAAAGCAAATTTATATTTTGCACAAATCATGCATTATATTAAACTCATTTTCTTATGAAAATGTTAAATATTTAAATCCCAGGTGCAATCCACAGTTCTTGAGCAAGAGCTATGCCTCCTCTATAGTAATTATAATAAGGTTGCAATGTAAAATAATAAAATTCAAGAATTATCTTTATTAACATGGTAATCAAAAAGTTCACACCACATACACTGGAAATCAAATCTAAAAGAACTAAGAGTAGCAGCTTCTTTTTCCAGTGGGGAAATGCAAATTTTGCCACTTCATGCATGATTTATCTTAACTTGGGAAGGAGAAATGTTTGTTTCTAAACTATGAATCATATAAGAGAATTGTAGCAAGTCTGTGTTTTATACATTTTCACACTGGTCTACTTGAAAGACTATTTCATTTCTTATCCTCATTTCACATCTAACTAACATGATTAAAATTCAAAATAACAACTTTGTTTTCTTAAATTTCATAATTGTTACTGAGGAAAAAGTACAGACTACATAAAGTTATTGTCTGAGATAAATATTTGAGGTTAAAATGTCTTTTGTTGTCTGTTCTTCTGTTAAGTATGGCAAAAAATATCCTCAAAATAACCATAATTAATGTTTCACTTGGGAATTGTTCACTTCCCTGTTGCCTTTCCAAGCATCCCACAAATCTCTGTTTCTGTTTATTTCAATTAACAAGATTTCCAAATCTTCTTCCAGTATTCTGATGCATTTCCAAAGTACACTTTAAGTATCAATTTATTTACATTACTGCCAAATGTATGGGATTAATAGTGTTGGGACAATTGATTAACCATATGGAGAAAAATAAGTTAAGATACCTCATTCCATACACCAAAAGAAATTCCAGTGGAATCAGAAACTTAAATAGAAAAAGAAAAAGAAAACAAGGGGTGCCTGGGTACCTCAATTGGTTGAGCGTCCAACTCTTGATTTTGGTTCAGGTCATGATCTCATGGTTCATGATGTCGAGCCCAACATTGGGCTCTGCACTGACAGCGTGGAGCCTGCTTGGGATTCTTTCTCTCCCTCTCTCTCTGTCCCTCCCCTGCTCATGTTCTCTCTCTCTCTCTCCCTCTCTCTCTCTCTCTCAAAAGAAATAAATACATTTTAAAAAAAGAAAAAGAAAACAAAAAATAGAAACCACAAACATACAAGAAAAACATATAGGGAACTTCTACTTCTTATAATAGTAACTTAAGTAATTCAATTGACAATCCTGGCTGAGACAACAAGGTAAAATATTTTTAAACGCACTCATGCCACTGGACCCAACTATCCCATGCCTAGATATTTGTCTGAGAGAAATAAAAGTATATGTCCACACAAAAGACTTTCAGGTAAATGTTTGTAGCAGGTTTATTTGTAAGAGCCCCAAACTGGAAACAATCCTCCAATGCCTATCAACAGATGAATGTATAAACAAATTGTGGTTACATATACATACCCAGTCTTAAGAAGGAATGAATGATTAGTATATGCAACAACACAGACAAATCTTAATTATGCTGAGTGAAAGAATCCAGACCAAAAAAAAGGTAAATACTTTCATGCTTTCATTAACATAAAGTTCTAGAAAATGCAAACTAGTTTACCATGACAGAAGGTAGATCAGATCAGTGGTTGCCTGAAGAGGGGGAGTTGGGATGGGCAGAGGGTAGGGAAGGAAGGATTACCAAGGAACACAAGGAAACTTTGGGGAGGGATAAATATGTTCATTATTTTTATTGTGGTAATGGTTTCATGGTTATATACATATACCAAAACTCACCAGGGGTGGCTGGGTGGCTCAGTCAGCTAAGCATCTGACTTCGGCTCCTGTCACGGTTCGTCGGTTCCAGCCCCGAATTGGGCTCTGTGCTGACAGCTGAGAGCCTTGGAGCTCGCTTCAGATTCTGTATCTCCTTCTCTCTCTGTCCCTCCCCCTCTTGCATTCTCTCTCTCTCTTTCTCAAATAAATGAGTAAATATTTAAAAATTACCAAATTGTACATTTTACATATAGACCGTTTACTGTATATAGATTATACCTCAATAATTACCTTAGCGATATTTACAACAATGACTTCAACAATATACCTCAACAAAGTAAGTCTACTTGAATGTATTGGGATCTTAAAGAGGCCATGAAGAACGACAAAGCCAAGATTCAGGAGAAGGAACTCCAGAAGGTAAGCCTGGTATTTGGGGTCATTTCTTCCTTTGGGAAGCACTATAAATGTTTGCCTTAAAAAGAAGAAATAGTGAAAATGAATGGACAAAACATTCAACTTAAAAGATTAGAAAAAGAACAGCAGAGCAAGTCCAAAGAAACATAAAGAATAAAAAGTAAAATAAGAAGAGAAATTAATGAATCAGAAAACAAGAAGTTAATAGCATAACCAACAAAACCAAATGTTGGGTTTTTTAAAGACTAATAAAATAGACTGTGGCAAGGTTTATTAGGAAAAAAGAAAAAAGCAAACATACAAGGAATGAAAAAGGGAGCACAACTACAGAGAAAGTAGATGCTAAAAGCATAAGAAATATTCGACTTTATGCCAATATACTTGAAAATGATTTGTAGAAAAATATTACTTATCAAAACTGACTTAAGGACAAAATTTTTAAACCTAAATAAACCAATAACCATTAAAGAAAATGTTTCAACATTTTAAAAATCTACCCCTCTCCAGGCACCTGAGTGGCTCAGTCACTTAAGTGTCTGACTCTTGATCTCAGCTCAGGTCATGACCTCTCAGTTTGTGAGATCAAGTCCTGCACTGACAGTGCAGAGGCTGCTTGGGATTCTCTCTCTTTTTTTCTCTCTCTCTCTCTTTCTCTGCTCCTCCCGTGCTTGTGCTTTCTCTCTCTCTCAAAAAAAAAATCTACCCCTCTTGAATACGCATATACAAAAACTCAAAGAATAGGCAATCTCAATCTTATGTTCCAGAGCATAGAAAACTAAGACAAATTCTACAGTTCATTTAATTAAGCTAATGTAACCATTATGGCAAAACCAACAGAGACTATGACAGAGGAAAACTATAGGCTAATCTCATTTACGAATATAAATGCAAAAGTATTAAAAAATTTTTCTTAAAATGCAAATACATAAAAAATTTCCTTTAAACTGTGTTTACTCTAGGGATACAACCATGGTATAATATTAGAAAATTTATTAATGTAATTTACCTCATTAACAAAGCAAAGAAAGTTATGTAATTCTTTTAATACTTGCATAAAATGCATTTGCTATAAATGAAAACACATTCATAGTTTTTTTAAATCATCTTAATAAGTATATAAAAGAATACCCTTAACCTGAGGGTGGGAATCAACAAAATACCTACAGCAAATATCTTATTCAATGGTAACTGTTAAAGTAGAAGAAGTGGGAATGCAAACTGGTGCAGCCACTCTGGAAAACAGTATGGAGGTTCCTCAAAAACTAAAAATAGAACTACCTCACGACCCAGCCATTGCACTACTAGGCATTTATCCACGGGATACAGGTGTGCTGTTTCGAAGGGATACATGCACCCCCATGTTTATAGCGGCACTATCAACAATAGCCAAAGTATGGAAGGAGCCCAAATGTCCATCAATGGATGAATGGATACAGAAGATGTGGTATATATATATATATATATATACACACACACACACACACACACACACACACACAATGGAGTATTATTCGGCAATCAAAAACAATGAAATCTTGCCATTTGCAACTATGTGGATGGAACTAGAGGGTACTACGCTAAATGAAATTAGAGAAAGACAAATATCATATGACTTCACTCATATGAGGACTTTAAGATACAAAACAGATGAACATAAGGGAAGGGAAGCAAAAATAATATAAAAAGCAGGGAGGGGGACAAAACATGAGAGATTCTTAAATATGGAGAATAGGGGCGCCTGGGTGGCTCAGTCGGTTGAGCGGCCGACTTCGGCTCAGGTCATGATCTCACAGTCTGTGAGTTCGAGCCCCGCATCGGGCTCTGTGCTGACAGCTCAGAGCCCGGGGCCTGTTTCGGATTCTGTGTCTCCCTCTCTCTCTGACCCTCCCCTGTTCATGCTCTGTCTCTCTCTGTCTCAAAAATAAATAAACGTTAAAAAAAAAAAATTTTAAATATGGAGAACAAGCAGGGGGTTGCTAGAGGGATTGTGGGAGGGGGGGATGGGCTAAATGGGTAAGGGGCATTAAGGAATCTACTCCTGAAATCATTGTTGCACTATATGCTAACTTGGATGTTAATTAAAAAAAATTTTTTTAATAAAATTAAAAAAGAAAGAAAGAAAGAAAAATAAATACAATAAATAAATAAATAAATAAATAAATAAATAAATAAATAACATAGAAAAAGTAGGGGCACCTGGGTGGCTCAGTCCATTAAGCATCTGACATTGGCTCAGGTCACAATCTCAGTCAGGGTTAGTGAGTTTGAGCCCCACGTCGGGCTCTGCACTGACAGTGTGGACGGAGTCTGCTTGGGATTATCTCCCTCCTTCTCTCTCTCTGCCCCTCCCCTGTTCATGCTCTCTCTCTCAAAAATAAACAGTTTAAAAAAATAATAATTAGCTAAGCAAAAAAAGTAAACGATGCCCGCTATCATTGATTCTATCCAACACTGTACTGGAGGACCTTGCTAACATGGTAAAACAAGAAAAAAGTGATATAAGAGTTACAAATGAGGGGTGCCTGGGTGATTCAGTCAGTTAGCATCCAACTTTCGCTCAGGTCATGATCTCACGGTTTGAGCGTTCAAGTCCCACACTGGGCTCTGTGCTGACAGCTCAGATTCTGTGTCTCCCTCTCTCTCTGCCTCTCTCTCTCTCTCTCTCTCTCTCTCTCTCTCTCTCTCAAAAATAAACATTAAAAAAAAAAGAGTTAGAAATGAGTAACAAGACTGTCATTTCTCATGGATGTTATGTCAACATAGACAATCCCAGAGAATTATAAACTATTAGAATTCAACAAGTTGGGGCGCCTGGATGGCTCAGTCGGTTGGGCGTCTGACTTCAGCTCAGGTCATGATCTCACAATCCGTGAGTTTGAGCCCCGCGTCAGGCTCTGTGCTGACAGCTCAGAGCCTGGAGCCTGCTTTGAATTCTGTGTCTCCATCTGTCTCTGCCCCTCCCCTGCTCATGCTCTGTCTCTCTCTGTCTCAGAAATAAATAAAAACATTAAAAAAAAAAAAAAGAATTCAACAAGTTATTGGACTACAAGAGCAATAGGCACAAACCAATTACTTTTCTGTGCACCAGCACACCACCTGGAATTGAGGACTAAATCTACAATTTATGTGCAACATTTTTGTGGATTAAAAGTCACAAAACATTATTGAAGGAGTAAATAAATGAAGAAGTAGGTGATGTTCACAGATGGGAAGTCCCAGTATTACCAAGACAGCAAGTCTCCCAAAATGAATCCAGAAAAGTCAGAGAAACGGTAAAATACCAGGAATGTTCTTTGTGCAACTTGACAAGCTAATTCTCAAATTTATATATAAAGGCAAAAAGCCAAGAATAGCCAATACATTTTTAAGAAGAACACATTTGGCTATTAAGCTATAGCCTATTAAACAGCATATATATGAAAAATAATTTCAGGTAGATTAAATACTTAAATGAAAAAGGAAAACATTAAAGCTTTTAAACTAAAATATAGAAAAATGTATTTATGACTTTAGGGTAGGAAAGGACTTTATTTTTTTAACCAAAATACAAGAAGTAAAACCATAGGGAAAGTTTAAATTTAAAAACCTCTGTACACCAAAAGATACTAATAACAAAGTGAAAATACAAGTCACTTGAAAGAAGATACTTGCCATGACAAAAGATTAGTATCCAGAATACATAAAGAATTCAGACCAAAACAAGTTTTAAAAGGAGAAACTTCAATTTAAAGTTTAAGGTTTAAGTGGATTTAAAGTTTAAAGTGAATAATTCTCAGACGAAGAAGTTCTGCCCCTCCCCTGCTCATGCAGTCATTTTTTAATAGTCAATTAAAAAATAATATACTCAGTTCCACTTGTAGCTAAGGGAATGCAAAATTAAATAACAATAAGAACAATTTCACTCCCATCTAAGTTGACAAAAACCACTTTGGAGAGTAATTTTCCCATAAGGATGGACTTATCTTAGGGCTGAGCAATTCTATTAAAAAAATTTTTTTAATGCTTACACCTGTCAGAATGGCTAACATTAACAACTCAGGCAGCAAGAGATGTTGGCAAGGATGTGGAGAAAGAGGATCTCTTTTGCGCTGCTGGTGGGAATACAAACTGGTGCAGCCACTCTAGAAAACAGTATGGAGGTTCCTTGAAAAACTAAAAATAGAACTACCCTAGGATCCAGAAATTGCACTACTAGGCATTTATCCACGGGATACAGGTATGCTGTTTTGAAGGGACACATGCACCCCCATGTTTATACCAGCACTATCAACAATAGCCAAAGTATGGAAAAAGCCCAAATGTCCATCGATGGATGAATGGATAAAGAAGATATGGTATATATATGCAATGGAGTATTACTTGGCAATCAAAAAGAATGAAATCTTGCCATTTGCAACTACATGGATGGAACTGGAGGGTATTATGCTAAGTGAAATTAGTCAGAGAAAGACAAAAATCATATGACTTCACTCATATGAGGACTTCAAGAGACAAAACAGATGAACATAAGGGAAGGGCTTAACAAAAATAATATAAAACAGGGAGGGGGACAAAACAGAAGAGACTCATAAATATGGAGAACAAACTGAGGGTTACTGGAGAGGTTGTGGGAGGGGGGATGGGCTAAATGGGTAAGGGGAATTAAGGAATCTACTCCTGAAATCATTGTTTCACTATATGCTAACTAATTTGTATGTAAATTTTAAAAAATAAAAAATTAACTTAAATTAAAAAAAAATTTTTAATGTTTATTTTTGAGAGAGAGAGAGCATGAGCCCATGTGCGCAAGTGGGGGAGGGGCAGGGAGAGAGGGAGACAGAATCTGAAGCAGGCTCCAAGCTCTGAGCTGTCAGGAAAGAGCTCGATGCCAGGCTCAAACTCATGAACCGCAAGATCATGACCTGAGCCCAAGTCGGAGGCCTAACCGACTGAGCCACCCAGGTGCCCCAGAATGATTCCATTTTGAAAGACAGTCTTGTTAATGAGTCAAAGAGACATGTACAAAAATAAATCTGGGAGCATTGTTTATGACGGCAAATTTATATATATATATATATATATATATATATATATATATATATATATATATATATGTATCCATATATATATGTATCCATATATATATGTGTGTGTGTATATATATATATATATATATGGATACAACCATATGTATATGTATATGTATGGATACAACCTGAATGTTCACCAATAGGAGAAATAATGAATTGTGGTATATTCACATAATTGAATACTACTCAGCAATTAAAATGAAAAACTAATGCTATTTGTGTCCCCATGGATAATTTTTTTATATGTAGAGCATACAGATTAGGTCGACATAAAGTTATACAAAGTTTTCAGCCTGGAAAACAACACTATAAAAACTTTATGAACAAATATATATATAATCAAAGTCTAAAAATATATATGGGTATGGTAAGTACCAAATTCAGGATATTAATTTTTCTGGGGAGAGGAATGAGGTCAAAATATGGTTTACCACATTTGTTGGGTTTTATTTCTTTTTTTTTTAATTAATCAATCAATTAATTAATTAATTAATTATTTTTGAGAGAGAGTGAGCATGAGTGAGGGAGGTACAGAGAGAGACAGAGACAGAGAATCCCAAGCAGGCTCCATGCTGTCAGCACAAAGCCCGATGTGGGGCTCGAACTCACAAACTGTGAGATTATTACCTCAGTAGAAGTCAGATGTTCAACAAATGAACATTCAGGCACCCCTACGTTTTATTTCTTAATGAAAAAAGATGTAAGCAAACACAGCAAGATGTTATGACTGTGTAAAGTTGTATGAGATGTACAGAGGTAGCTATTACAAGGTTGTGCTATATACCTTTTTGTACATTTAAAGTATTTCACAATTTTAAAAAGAAATAGTTGTATACACAGATGCTGAATATTAGTCTCATGACAGAAACAGTGTTACATTTAAATCCCATTCTTTTGGGGTGTCTGTGTGGCTCAGTCAGTTAAGCATCTGACTTTGGCTGATCATGATCTCATGGTTCATGAGTTCAAGCCCCGTGTGGGGTTCTGTGCTGACAGCTAAGAGCCTGGAGCCTGCTTCAGATTCTGTGTCTCCCTCTCTCTCTGCCCCTTCCCCACTCACACTCTATCTGTCTCTTTCTCTCTCTCAAAAATAAACAAACATTAAAAAATTTTTTTAAATAAAAAATCAATTCCATTCTTTTTATTCATAGGAGAGGTCTCTCCAGTCCTGGAACCATCAAAGGTCTTTACACAGGTATAGTTCATCAGCTTTGCTAGCTTGGAACCCAGATAAAAAGTCTCTGTTGACCGAAATTTTTGCTCATGGCCATGGGGCATGGCGGTGCTTCTCACAATGGGTTTGATAGCACAGAACTCTGAAATTTCCGACCTGAGTCAGTGGTGAAGAAACACAATGTGGCAATGCCAGGAGAAGAAGAAAACTGGATTCTGTTCTGGAAACGAAGGAATTTATTCCAAGGGAGTCACTGAAATCCTCTCTGCGAGGGAATGAAACTTAGCCGATCTGATGATCAGAGCACTGAGAGTTCTCAGAAGAGACAAGTGAAGCTGAGTACCAGCAGAGCACCATCACCCCCCAAATTTGAATTTGGTATCTGTCTAGAAACATCTAGCCACTACTTGTTTATGTGTCCAGATTTCCATGGATTTTATCAACATTATAAAGTATACTCCAAACATCAGTTAAAATTGCATTTTGTATTTACTGGAGAAAAAATACTAACGCTGACCTGGACAGAAACTCCTGGAACACAAAATGACCCCATCAGCACTTAAAGCAAAGTAGAAGTTTTAAGCTTTTCGGCATTTTATGGGTGTGTCCAGTTAGCAGGCTTACTAACAGCCAAAGAGACAATAGAATTATAGCATCTTAGAGTATGGAGAAATTCACCTTACTTTCCAGAGAAAACAAATGAACATTCATCCTAAATGTTAGGTTTGTCAGAACCACAAACACTGTTTTACTCAAGATTAAAAAAAAAAAAAATTAACGTTTATTCATTTTTGAAGACCGAGAGAGACAAAGCATGAGTGGGGAAGGGGCAGAGAGAGAGGGAGACACAGAATCTGAAGCAGGCTCCAGGCTCTGAGCTGTCAGCACAGAGCTCAACGCAGGGCTTGAACTCATGAACCGTGAGATCATGACCTGAGCCGAAGTCAGACACTCAACCTACTGAGCCACCCAGGAGCCCGTTTTACTCAAGATTTAAAAAAGACTTAGGCTAGACAACAACTAGGTGGAAAGATTATGTCATATGTCAGCTCACAGGAATAAAACATCACAACGTGATTTCAACTACTAAGATTTGGGGATGAAGATCACTGTGGGCTATTTTGAGAAAATCTGCATTTAAATAGCTCTACACTGGGATTATAATTTATAACTTGTAGTGGGGCTGAGTTGTTAGAAGATGTTCAAAGACTGACTGAAGCAGAAAGAAGAAAAGAAATAGGGTCATGGATGAAAGTGGAGGAAGGGGAGCAGGGAGAAGAGATTGTCCCAGCCAAGAACAGACGACCAGGCTTATCATTAGGGTAAGCATACAAAATAGAATCCAAGAAAATATACAACTGTATAGTGGTTTTCTGGGGTGATAAGATATTCTTTTCAAATTTTTCTTAATACATTTGTATTACTATTAAAATGGACTAAATAGAGAATGAGTAACCAAAGAAAAATGTCAGTACCTCTGTATAGCTTTATAAGCTGAAACAAATTTATGGAAAAGAGCAAAACGTGAAGAACAAGTTAGTACAGATTTTCAGCCTAATAGGTGAGGCTTTCATTTCATATGTCAAGACTTATTACAAACTTATGATAAGAGAATGGGGTATTTCATCAGGGTTAGGCTAACAAACCAATCTAAAAGAATACAAAATGCAGGGGCGCCTGGGCGGCTCAGTCAGTTCAGCATCTGACTTTGGCTCAGGTCATGATCTCACGGTTTGTGAGTTCGAGCCCCACGTCGGGCTCTGTGCTGACAGCTCAGGGCCTGGACCCTGCTTCGGATTCTGTGTCTCTCTCTTTCTCTGCCCCTCTCCTGCTCATGCTCTCTCTCTGTCTCAAAAATGAAAAAATATTAAAAAAAAAAAAAGAATACAAAATGTAGAACTTAGGCATGCAACTATGGAAACTTGAACTATGTGTGACATTATATTCCAGTTGGAAGGGACAAATTTGTACACATTTATTGGGGCAATTAATTATGCAAGCAGAAAAAAACACATATAATTCCCATCTCATAGCACTTGGAAAAATAAATTCCAGATGAATTAAAGACTTAAATACTGAAACTTAAAACTTAACACTTTTAGAAGAAATTATAAAACCTCTTTATGACTTCAGGGCAAGAAAGAATTTCCTCAATAAATGAGCAAATAAGCAAACAAAAAAAAATCACATACTCAAAAAGAAAATATAGATACACTTGGTTACATTAAAATTCAAGAATTCTATATATATAGAAATACACATTGCTGGAAGAAGATACATTTGTAACTCATAAAACTGACAAAGGATTAGTAACCAACTGAAATATTAAATATTATTAAATAAATATTAAATTATTAAATCAACCTAAATATTTAAAGTCTTATATATCAGTAACAGAAAGAAAAACAAGGAAATAGACAACATAAATGAACAGGCAATTCACAGAAGAGGAAATCCAAACATCCTACTTAACACATGAAAATACTTACCCGATTGGTAATCAGGAAAATTAAAAAAAAAAAAAAAAAGATTTCAGTTAAAACCATTAAAACGGAAACTTCAGTCTATGCTATGAACAGAATGTTTGTATCCCCGCAAATTAATATGGTGAAATGCTTTTTAAATTTTTTTTTATGTTTATTCATTTTTGAGAGACAGAGCATGAGCAAGGGAGGGGCAGAGGGAGCGGGAGACACAGAATTCCAAAGCAGGCTCCAGGCTCCCAGCTGTCAGCACAGAGCCCAAAGAGGGGCTGACATTCACGAACTGGAAGATCATGACTTGAGCTGAAGTTGGATACTCAACTGACTGAGCCACCAAGATGCTCCTCATATACTGAAATCCTAACCCCCATATTAGGAGGTAGAGTCTTTGTGAGGTGATTAGGTCATGAGGGTGGAGCCCTCATAAATGGCATTAGTGCCCTTATCAAAGAGACTTCAGAGAGTTCTCTGCCTTCTACCACGTAAGGAGGATACAATGAGAAGTCAGTAGTCCACAACCCCAAGGAGGACCTTCGCCAGCAACTGACCGTGCTCGTACCCTGATCTCAGACTTCCAGCCTCCAGAACAGTGAGAAATAAATTTGTTGTTTATAAGCCAACCAGTCTATGGTACCTTGTTATACAGCAGCCTAAACAGACTAAGACAGTCTATCAGCACTAAGTGTTGGCAAGGATGGGGAGTAAGAAAAGCTCTCATATCTTGTTGGGGTACACCTACTCTACAGATCAGTTTGGCAACGTGTAATAAAGAGGAAGGGACATAGCCAGTTCACTACCAGTATGTACTAGTATCTTCAGTAATTGCAGAATAATTATTCTAAATGTTCACCAATAGGAGAATAAACAAATTGTGTTTCATTAACCTGGTGTTGAAATGAAAGAACTAGAGATCTATATGTCAGCATGGGTAAGTCCCTAAAACATAATGCTGGGGCGCCTGGGTGGCTCAGTCGGTTGGGCGTCTGACTTCGGCTCAGGTCATGATCTCACAGTTCGTGGGTTCAAGCCCCATATCGGGCTCTGTGCTGACAGCTTGGAGCCTGGAGCCTGCTTCAGATTCTGTGTCTCCCTCTCTTTCTCTGCCCCTTCCCCACTCATGCTCTGTCTCTGTCTCTCAAGAATGAATAAATGTTAAAAAAAATTTTTTTTTAATAAAAATAAAAATAAACAAATAAAGCGTAATGCTGACTGAAAAAAAGACAATTAATAAACATATATATGCGTAAATACTCACACATATATACATTTACTTACATACATATTTTCCATGAAATGAAAAACTAAGAGCAAACACACCTGAAACCAATGTAACATTGTTTCAACTATACGTCAATAAAAAACAATAAAATAAAAATAAAAGCAAATAGTTGTATATAGTGTTTATATTATGTAAATTTGAAGCAAAAGCACATGAACATTTATTTTAAAAAACTAAATTGTGACTCAAAGAGAGAAGAGGAAGAATAGGATTGGAGATAAATACAAAGCAGCCTTCAACTAGCCTTTTATTTTTTCAAAAACGAATCTGTAACAAATATGGCAAAATGCTAAGATTTGAAAAGAATGGGTGGTAAGTACAATTTAGCCAACAAATATTCACAGTAGAATGTGTCAGGCACTTTTGGGAGCTGAAGACACAGCAGTGAGTAGGACATCCAATCTCCTCCCACACAAAGCTTACAACCTACAGGGGAGAAAGACCATATACAACATAAAACAAATATTTATGTCAGCTAGAAAGTGCTATAAATAAAAATAAAGCAAAATAAAAAGTTACAGGGGTGGGGGCAATGCTACTTAATGGCAAGGTTAGGAAGGCCTAAGGGGGTGAAGACTGAGCAGACATATGAACTGCTAAGGGAGCCAACAATGTTTTGTGTTTTCTTCCACATAATGAAAACAACACAACATTTCCTAGGAATATAAAAGAAGATCTAGAAATATCTAGAGAGACATCTTACATTCCCAAATGAATACTGTAAACATATCATCTTCCCCCAAAAATCAATTGACAAAATAATTTTAGCCTATCCAGAAAAATAATTGGTATAGAACAACCAATGAAGTATTGAAAAGGAAGAATACTAGGGGCACTTGGATGGCTCAGTCAGTTCAGCATCCGGCTTCGGCTCAGGTCATGATCTTACGGTTTGTGAGTTCAAACCCCGCGTGAGGCTCTGTGCTGATAGCTCAGAGCCTGCAGCCTGTTTCGGATTCTGTGTCTCCCTCTCTCTCTGCTCCTCCCCTGCTCATACTCTGTCTCTCTCTCTCTCTCTCAAAAATAAATAAAACATTTAAAAAAATTAAAAAAAAAAGAATACTAAAGATAAATTTGGTCTATGAAATACTAATAAATTTTGTAAACACATGTTAATTTAAAAGACATCATAAAAAGTCCAGAAATAAACCTGTAGGATATGGGTGACATATCATATCAATGGAGAAAGAACGGATTATTTAAGTGTTGTCATTACAACTGGCCAACTATTTTCTAAAACTTAGATCCCAGACTCATTCCTCACACCAAAATGACATATGATAAAACCTGCAGAAATGAAAATAAGCATCCCTGAATCTAAGTGTTTAACAAAAAACCCAGACTATCACAAGTTTTCAAACAATGTATGACACATGAATGAATAAGTGAATGAGACATAGAGCACCTTACTGAAGAAATGGAAAAAGTTCTCTTGCATTATATTATTTGCCTTATTCATTCATTTCTTCATTTCATTCACATGCATTGAGCACCTGCCTGGTGCCATCAACATCTCAGGGTGTAGGAATGATTGAAGGCTCTACTCATCCTTCCAGGTCAAGTTCCTTCCAGGAACATTTTTCCTGTCAAATGGCTCCATCCAGATCCAATTCATGCAGATCCCTTTCACCTACAAGGCACTCACATCTCTAAGCCTCAGTGTGTTTGTTCCTTCCACTAGAGGGGCCTAGATGAGATCTGCTGCCTCAGAAAAGGTGGCCCTTCCATGTCTTCTTCCTCGGCAGCACTGTAGTATCAGAAACCAGGCTCAGAGGTAGGGAAGCCTCCGGGGCTAAGTCACACAGAGACCAAGTAACGCCCGGGTCAAAGCATCACTTTCTGACCATGAGAACCTTCCACACTTGGGTGTCTGAGGACACCAAAGAGAGACGGCTCCTGCTGCTGACCTGAGGCTGGCCTTCATCAAAGCTCAGAAGCTGCAAAATTTTCAGTTTCTCTTTAGGAGCACTTCCTCGGGCATAAATAGAAAAACCAAAACATTCATTTATCATCTAGTACTTATGGAATAAACATTAATGTTTCCATGTTTTCAAAGCCATCTGAAAGTCAAAGAATTCCTTAATGATGTTTACAGAAGAAAACTGAATAATCATTATTGGAGATCTCTCAAAACATTCTCAATAAAACAGCAAATCTTTCATCCTGTGCAAAAGTCAGTTTATGAAACCCATCTTCACCTTACAACAAAATCAGAAGTTAAACTAAGGTGGTGTTACCGATTTCAATGGTCTATTCCATCAGTTTTTTAAAGGCTTGCTCACTTCTCCTTTAATTAATCATTTAATACCCACCCTTTTCGACCCCTTCTATCCACGCCCTTCTAACAACCCATGGGGGGGAAACATGAATCTAAAACTCTGGTAATATAAAATGTTCTGGAAAATAATCCTGTCAGTCATATGGATAGCTAGAATGATTTGCCAATTTTTATAGCTATCATAACAGCAGCCTGTGATTTGGAATCTTATAAAAACAGGAAGCTCTGTGCTTTAAGACGTGCCTGTAATTCCATAATGCAATGAGGGACAAGTGCTGTGAACTGTTGCTGCCACCAGCAGGACATGCTCACAGAATGACATTTTTTCCTTTGTTTTGTTTTCTTTCCAACTCATCTATAGGTATTCCTTGACCACCAAATGCTTTAATAAGGACAAATAATTAGATAAAATAACAAATCTCTTCATGGATATCCTCAGTAACAATTACTTTGCAAAAATCTATAATACACCTTTCTTTTTTTTCTTTTAGAAATAAGCTTGGTCTTTTCCCTTGTCTCCAATTCCTACTTGCATTTTTCTTCATGAACTCCCAAATTCTTGCTTTTTTGAGATCATTTTTCTGGCCAATGTATCTTAATCTGAGAATAAGTAATCCTGGTATGAAAGGCAGAGGCCCACAGTCCATCACATTTGATGACTACTACAAGATAGTCCTTAAATTTCCATTTAGTTTGCAAGTTTAAGGCTGGTGCATACAAGTGAGTTCTAAAGCCACATGGACCTGGGCTCAGATCCAGCTTCTACCACTAACCAGCATTTGCTCTTGGAAAGTATTTAAGTTTTCTAGGCCTATGTCTCTCCCCTCTTGCCATAAAATGGGGATTATATATTCATTTTAGGATTGTCAAGGGGAACAAATGAAGGGGAAATGCATACAAAGCATTTAGTAAAATGTCTGGCACATAGTAAGCAATCAATAAATGATTCATCATTATTATTACCAGAAAGTGCAAAAATTAAGTGACTTCCATACAATTGGAAGCCAAATCGATGGGACCATCTGACTAGAATCTCCAGACTGCTGATTCCCACACCAGAGCTCTGACAGTCACATTGCAATGATGCTGACCTTATATTTGTCCAGTTAATATTCAGACTCTGGTTCCCTTGAGATAGGCACAAACATACTGCAAGAATCATTTTAAAAAGTGAAATCCTTCATAAGCCCAGAATTATACCAGCCATTAGGCCCACTGGACGTCCCTCTAACACCCAACAACAGCTTCCCAATGGATGACAGAAGTGATGTTTCCATGGTGATAGTTCTCATAAGAAGCAACTACATGTGACTTCTCTCTAAGCCTGGAAATTTCCTTCCTTTGTGGAACTTCAGAAAAATAAAACAGCTGTCCACTATTTGTTCCTTCAGATGACACTATTAAATACACCCTTCATGGAGCGTAACCACGAGGGTTGTTCCCCAGTACAATTAGTGGAAATGGTCTCTAATCTAAGCTAAGGCAATAACCAAAAAAGCCATAGTCTCCCTGCTTCCCACTGACTGGGACTGCCTCCTCGGATGGCTCACTGAGGAGTTTCCACGCAGCACAAGACAGGACAATATGAATTCGCATCTAGACTTGCTGCTAAAGATTGGTGGCTTCAGGAGCCAGAGGAAGACCAGAAATGCAAAAGGTTTACTTGGCTACACAGAGAAGGAATGGAGGGTTTTTGTCTCAATAATAGTAAGTCTCATGTAGGTTTCTTTAAAATGTTCTCCTATAATCAGATTTCCATCTTTCCCTTTCTATCTGAATGGTAATCATTCTGGATTCGCCATGTCATCAAATGTTAAATTATTCCTGGGTGCCTGGAATTCCTGGCTCAGTCAGTTAAGCGTCCAACTCTGGCTCAGGTCATGATCTCACGGTTCATGAGTTCAAGCCCTGCATTCGGCTCTGTGCTGACAGCTCAGAGCCTGGAGCTTGCTTCAGATTCTGTGTCTCCCTCTCTCTCTGCCCTCCCCTGGCTCGTGCTCATTCACTCTCTCTCTGCCAAAAATAAATAAACATTAAAAAAAATTTTTTTTAATGTTAAATTATTCCTATATCTGCAGGTACATTCTAACCAAGGATTTCCAAAGGCTTTTCCACACTTTGGAGATTAACTTACTTCATGGAAACTAAATACTGGAGGTGAGTGAGTTCTAGAACTAGGGAGGGAATTTACAAGGTTTGCTTCTCAAACTGACTTCATTAGTTATATAAGTTACATATATAAAACTAGAGAGTTTTATAAAGCATCATGCATCCTTAGCAAGTGGTAGAAAACTCTGGCTATTGATCAATCCCATCTCAGCATACAGGCAACAGGGCTTTCTTGATTGTTCAGTATTTTTTTAAGGCTCTATAGTTAATAGTGGGTCCTAGTGTATGGGGGGAAATGGGTATCAATGTTCTTTGGCATCTCGTCAATGCTCTTTGGCATCTAGTCAACCCTCTGAATCATATAGTTCTTTCTTAACTGCCTTTTAAGAATACAACCAGGGGCGCCTGGGTGGCTCAGTTAGTTAAGCGTCCAACTTCGGCTCAGGTCATGATCTCATAGTCCGTGAGTTCAAGCCCCATGTCAGGCTCTGTGCTGACAGCCCAGAGCCTGGAGCCTGCTTCAGATTCTGTGTCTCCCTCTCTCTCTGACCCTCCCCCATTCATGTTCCTTCTCTCTCTGTCTCACAAATAAACATTAAAAAATTTTTAAAAAAAAAAGGAGTACAACCATACCTGTGAATTTTGTCTCCAGTGACAATATGACAATCTGTGTAACTGACCACAAAAGCCATTTTTCCAGTGCCGTAAGTACAAAGTAAGTCTTAGAACTCATCAAATAGCTTTTTCCTGTCTCACATTTCCCCTTATTTCCATAGAAAATGTTAGGCACCTTTGGCCACTCCTTCCTTCAATTCAATTTCCCAACTAGTTCCTGAGGATCTACAGGCCAGGTCCCAGGGCACCAGGACAGAAGCGTGCCTAGTATTCAAATAACAAGAGGGACAGTGGGAATAAAATATAGTTGGTAAGGGGGAGATGAGGTCATAAAGATAATGGGGCCAGAGTAGGTCAGACTGTAGGCCATTGTCAGGACTTTGACTTCTATTCTGAGAAGAATGAGGTTTTGAGGGAAAAGGTAGTAATTGTTTTTCCTTTGGTGATAAGAGCTAAATTACCAAATGACTAAAAATGGATGCCCCGGGGCACCTGGGTGGCTCAGTTGAGCTTCCGACTGTTGATTTTGGCTCAGGTCATGATCTCATGGGTTCACGGGTTGGCTGACAGAGCAGAGCCTGCTTGAGATTCTCTCTCTCCTTCTCTCTCTCTGCCCCTTCCCCACTCATGCATGCTGGCCACACAGTCTCTCTCATTCTCGCTCTCTCTAAATAAATAAACTTACAATTTTTTTTTCTTAAAAAAAAAAAAAAAAAAGGATGCCCCAGTATTAACTACCATGTCTCCATCACCTTGGGCATTGCCACAGGGCATTGAACAGATACCCTCTAGCACCACAGGATTGAGTCAGAGGTTCGGAGGGGCCCATAGCTTATTCTTATAAATTAGCCCCTAGACTGGAATCTGAACAGGAGCTTTGGCATACCAATCACCTCCTTCTCGCTTTCTTACACTTGCTTAACTCTTCCCTCTTTCCCTAATCTCATCTCCATGAGCTTCTCATAGACTATGAGAGTGAGCACAATGGGGGCTGCTCTGTGGGATGAGCAAAGTCCTTTAGTCCAGTTGGAATGCCAGAGGCATGGGCCCTTCCTCACAGACTATGGATCCTGGTATCCCTGTGAGCTGTCTTAGCTTTGCCTCTGAGTAGAAAGGAGCATAAAGGTCAGGAAGAAGAAAAACATGGTACCCACAGCAACCTCAGTGCTACCTTTTGTTGCTGGCCCATGAATTAGAGAATGATTTCCAAAGCCAATCCTGGGGGGAAACATAGCTACCCCTCCCTCCTGACCATGTTCAATGGGGCCTTACCAAGAAAGCACAAAGCTTTTCCTTAATGGTTTCCTCCTATGGTAGAGGATCTGAAAGAATAAAGGGAGAAAGATGAGAGCAACTGGTTTTGTATAATAAAGCTGGCATTGTCTGCTCTACCAGTGATTGAATTTTAAAATATGAACAGGATTCAGAAGATAAAGGTTAATGTGACACCCTATTGTGATGGTTATTGCTAAGAGTAGAAAATAGTCATTACTGTGTTAACATTTCCAAGTGCTGACATAAGCCACAGGCTATTAGTATTACTGCTGCACTCATTAGGGCAGATTAAATAGCAATCTTATAAATAATCACACTCTCTCCAAAACTTGAAAATTAATTCAACAATGACTAAAAAAAAATCAACCTATACGTACATCAGCCCAAAGTCCTTATATGTTACTTTTTCACAGTTTTTTAGATACCACATTTCCCACTCTTCTCAGTTATTTAGAGAACATCTACTTCTGTTGATGTTCATTAAGATTGTGCAAACTGCCCATGATTAGGGGGCTGTGCTTCTTCCCAATCACTCCAGTGAATTAATGTAACCTTTGGCCTTCCTTTGAACCTTCAGTCACCAGAGTCATTGGGAGAAGAAGTGACTTATTTGATTGGTACATTTGTCAGGAATAGCTCCACTTTGGCATGTGACTACTTCCAGCCAATTGGACGGAAGTGAGAGTAGGCATGTAATTTCAAGGACCGGTCCTTAAACAAAGGCCTGCCCATCTCCTTCCTGTCTGCTAAAATGCAGAGAGGATTGCTAGAGCAAGTCTGGACTAGAAGGTGGAAGCTGCATAGTAAGAACAGAGAAGCAGCAGAGAAGTTGAAAGCCTGGGTCCCTGACGACTATTATCACACTAGCCTGAACTGCCAACCCAGACTTATACTTAAGAAATAAAGCTATGCCTCATTTTAGCCCGTTATTTTGTATTCTCTGACAATCACAGCCACAGAATGGCAGCGGAGAGTCTAGGAATGCAGGGGCACGGGGAGGCACAGCCCAGGAAAAGAACACTCTGGACATTTAGGTCCAAATGAAAGAGTAAAGTAATTGAGGGTGAACAGAAAGTAGATAAATAGGAGAGAAACAACCTTACAAGTCATGAACTAATAGTCATATGCTAAGATTTGTATTCATGTACCCATATAATGGATCCTCATTAGTAAGCATAAGCACATTGAGTTAATGTTTATGAAGCACTTAGAAAAGTCCCTGGCACACAGTAAATACTACACAGGTGCTATTAACTAAAAATAAATAAATAAGAATGAATAGTGCGATGGTTAATTTTGTGTCAACTGGCTAGGCTATGGTGCCTAGCTGTTTTAGTAAAACCCTAGTCTAGAAGTTGCTATGAAGGTATTTTTTTAGATATAAATAATATTTATAGTCAGTTGACTTTAAATAAAGGAGATTACCTTCCAGAGTATGGGTGGACTGATGGCCTTAAGAGCAAAAACTGAGGTTCCCTCAAGAAGGAATTCTGCCTAGGGACGCCTGGGTGGCTTAGTTGGTTTAGCATCCAATGTTGGCTCAGGTCATGATCTCACAGTTTGTGAGTTTGAGCCCCACATTGGGCTAGCTGCTGTCAGAGCAGAGCCTGCTTTGGATCCTCTGTCCCCTTCTCTCTCTGCCCCTCTCCTGCCCATGCACACATGTGTGCATGTACACTCTCTCAAGATAAATAATTTTTTTAAAAAATGCAACATAGAAATTTGCCTGCTGTCACAGGTTCTTAGCTTACCCTACAGATTTGACACCTGCCAGCCTCCCTCAATCACATGAGTCAATTTCTTAAAATAGATAGAAACAGAGAGAGGGATCGATTTCCTATTGGTTCTGTTTCTCTGGAGAACCCTAATACAAATGGAAAATTAAACCTGCACTAGAAGTTACTAGAATTTCTGTTCATTGACAACTGGGAAGTGGGATGAAGGACCAGAGTAGAAAGCCTTGTTGAGCATACCATCCCTCCCCATTCCTACCCTTCTCTCATCGTCCTGAGGAAGAACCTCTCCAGGACCCCAAATATTCCATCAGCCTCCTTCCCTTGTCACTGATTTGGAACAGAAGATGAAAAGGACCACCATGATGGTAATAGTCCACCCCAGCACTGAGAATAAATGCTTACAGTGACAGGGCTTTTTTTCGGGGGGGGGGGGGGAGGAGGTGGTGGTGGTGATGAAAATGTTCTAGAATAAGATAGTGGTGATGGCTAAGCAACATTGTGAATACACTGAATGCCACTGAATCGCTCACTTTAAGATGATTAATTTTATGTTATGTGAGTTTCACCACCTCAATAAACTGTTTTAATGGTGAATTTTATGTTTTGGAATGTTATGTTATGTAATGGAATTTTGCCTCAATAAAAAAAATGCAAACACACACAAAAAAACAAAATACATCCACCTCCTTCCTTCTGGGAAGGAGCCTTGAGTCTGCTTATAGAAAGCACAAGCTGTGCTCTGTGCCTCCACATCATGAAGCTTATCCAGGGAAAGCATTTCCTCATGGGCTGGACAGAGTTCTGTATTAAGCCCATCTGGGTAATAGACCTCAAGCCGAGTTCATCAACTAAGCTGTTATCAACAAAGCAAGGGATATGTTGGCCTCCATATTTACTCTTTATTTCCCAACCTTAGCGAGGTACAAAGACTAAAGGGCCCCAAAGCTGTTGGCTTCCAGTAACCGAGGTTGTCCACACCCCCTCGATCCTATCTCACAAGACCACAGATTATCTCAGGGGCAGAGTGACTAGGATATGAAAACCTGGCCTAAGTCATGAAACTTCTGCTCTGCTTTTGCAATACATGGTTTCTTGGTACCTGTGTTGTGTGCTTCTCCAAAGAGAAATAAATCTAAAAATGGATGCAGCTTGTTGTATCTTATAAATTTGCTTGTCCATCTGAGCAAAATAGGCAATGTAATCAAATCAAAATCAATTCTAAAATATCATTTCTATTGTTCTGTGGCAGTATAAATACCAATGGGTACCAAATATTTCTATCAAGATAAAGATAACAACAAAGATGAGGGATAACACTCCTACCCCCTGCTTTTCCCTACCAGTAACATTAAAACGACTCAGAAAATGTCTGCAGGATTTTGCTGAGGATTTTATTTCCTCAAAAAATAAAGGAATTATTTGTTTTGGTCTGCTTTGTTGGCTTTTCATTACTCAAGAAGAGACTTACCAGGATTTTTAATGAATCTAAAAAAAATTCATAAAAATTAAATTATATTTAACGTTTCAGGTTTTCAAGTAGGTGTAACAAACTCCAACAAACCATTCTGTCTGTGTCAATAAGGATTCTTCTTTCACAATTTTTTTTTTAACCATAACAGCTGTATTCTGAATTGGTACTGATTTTGTGGACAACAAAGGATCTCAGGGATGGAAGTTTGTAATGGCTTAAAGCAACAGGCCAGCTATAGAATGCCACAGGAAACTAGTCTAAATCAAAAAGCCCTGTATCGGGGCGCCTGGGTGGCGCAGTCGGTTAAGCGTCCGACTTCAGCCAGGTCACGATCTCGCGGTCCGTGAGTTCGAGCCCCGCGTCAGGCTCTGGGCTGATGGCTCGGAGCCTGGAGCCTGCTTCCGATTCTGTGTCTCCCTCTCTCTCTGCCCCTCCCCCGTTCATGCTCTGTCTCTCTCTGTCCCAAGAATAAATAAAAAACGTTGAAAAAAAAAAATAAATAAAAAAACAAAAAGCCCTGTATCATACAAGGTAAGAAGAAAATAATATCCCTTTGTTGAATCCTTCCTTCAATGACAAAAACAGCCAGGTCTACAAACCCCTCTAGAACCCAGTATTAATTTGGGACCAACTCAGAGAAACAGTGCCATCTGCTGATTATACATGCTATTTGCTGCAAATCACAGAATTTCAATTGCCAGTATATTATGATACTAAATTGCCCAAGCAATGTGACGTAGGTCAGGACTGCACCAGAGAATGACAGCAGGGTTTTTTGACTTGTTCCTTTATCGTACATCCTGTTAAATGGACAAACAGGCTGTTGGGAAGTTGAATTCTGCTAATCAGAGCTGTTTGCATTTTAATTCATCATTGGTGATTTGGTCTCAATGAGAATGTGATTAATGTATTCATATTATCATTTAGAACTAGAATTCACGTGACCATGTGTCAAAGGTGTATTTGTGTAATTAGAAATGACTTAAATGTGACTCAAATCCTACCCATCATACTGAGAACTTTCGTCAGTTCATGCGGCAGATAGTTAGAAATCGTGAAAGCAAAAACGGAAGTCTATTGTTGCCAGAAGGCAAGAAAAAACTGTTGGCTCTGCTTTCTTCAGGGTCCAGCACAGCTCCATGCTCAGCTTAGTAAATACCTTGAAGCTTAGATCTATGAGCAAGGAACCCAATCATGGTGGTTAAGGAAGAAAAAGAATTGAAGTATCTCACTCATTCAATCATTCATTCATTCATTCATTCATCCAATCCCCTACTTTTAAGTAGCCATTTTGTGCCAGAGACCACACAAGGTAATTCAATCCTAGGATGAGTAAAATAAATTCCTATCTTCAAAGAATTCAGCCTGGTGGAAGAAAGAGCCAGGTAAACAGTTACAGACCATACGTTAAGTGCTATATCACAGACCTAGGGGCAGGGGAGCACAGAGAAGGGGAAAAGAAGGGAATTCTTATAAACTAAGCATCTGCCACAGGAAAGGTGCTTTATATATGCAACCCATAGGTTAACTGGGTGCCCTTCCACATCTAAATTAAATGAGTTTGAACCCCCACAAACTGGCCTGTCAAAGTCCAAAGCCATCCTCAGTTCCCAAGGGCTTACCATCACCTGTGCTTCTCAGCCTCTGGGCTCCCATGTCACACTTGTCGCCTTTGTCCCGTGTCACAAGGTTTCCCTCACAAAACTCAGCCTCTTCCAACATTCCATCGAGATTTCATGGTGGGAAAGAGATAAAGGGAGGGCTACTTCCAGAACTATGCAGCAAACAACTACATGGAAAACAACTGTTATTCAAATATCCTCCAGTTCTGTCACTGGGAATTTTTATCTAACCCAGTCCCAGCCTCCCCTCCATATTCTCATTTTTCTTTCTCTTCACCCTTCCTCAGATTGCCTTTAAAATTCCAAATTTTTCTCCTTCATTACACTTTGACAGCAACCAACACCCAAGGCTTACTCTCTCCCACCCAAGTTTTAATAAGGTGTTTTTCCAAATAAAGACTAAGAGAAATTCTGATGCAAGCAGCCAAGATAATATTTCTCTCACTAACCATACATTATTTCACTTAAGTCTCACGACTACCCTTAGACATGTAATTGAACAGTTTAGAAAACTCAGTTCATCTAAGACAATATTAACCCTATCTCATAGGTTGCAAAGCTCTTAGCATTTAGAACACAGCAATAAGTACTTAATAAGTGCTAGCTATCATTATATTTATCCCTACATGTAGCTGCTTTATCTCTTTTCTACCTACACTTACTACCTAAGTAATGGCATCCAATCTCATGACTTTATTAAATACCATACATATACTGACAAAATCCCAAATTTATCTCTAGCTTTGACCAAGGCTCTGAACTCATTTATGAATCTTATTGGACATCTTCCCTGGCCTATCAAACTTGACATAATGAAAACTGAACTTCAGATCTCCCACAAACCTCTTTTCTCAGTCTTCCCATCACACTAACTAGCAATACAATTCCTCCTTCGGCTCAGGCCAAAAATCTTGGGAGTCATTCTTGATTTTCCTCTTTTTCAATCCATTCATAAATCTTGTTGGCTCTGCCTTCAAAAATATTAAGAATCCAACTGTTCCTTAACACTTCACAGCTACCACCTGGTCTAAATCACCATTATCTCTTAACTAGATTATTGCAATAATCTTGTAACTCATCTTGCTTCCACCCCATGTTCCACCATTCCGTTCCATCACCAGAGCAATTCAGATCATGTCTTTCCTTGGCTCAAATCCTGGTGGTTTTCCATCTCCCTCAAGAGTAAAAGCTAAAGCTCTCAAGACCATCTTCAGTGCTCTCTACCATTTGAATTGCCCCCCACCATCATCTCTTTGACCTCATTTTTTACTACTCTTACTCTCTCCACAATGACCTCTGGCTGTTTCTCAAACATGTCATACACTCCTTCATCTGTCTCAAGGCCTTTGCACGAGGTTCCTTCTGTCTGGAACATTTTTCCAACAGAATGTCATGGTTCTTTCAGGTCTCTGCATAAATTAATCCTATATAAATAGCAATCCACAGCCCCACTTTAATATCTTTCCTTTATTCCACTTATTTTTCTTCATAGCACTTATCATGTGCTGTATTACATATGTGCACTGTTTTCTGTGTGCTAGAATGAAAGTGTCAGGATGGAGACTGCCTGTGGTATTCATTGTTGTATGCACAACCCCAAGGACAATGTCCAACATGTTGCTAGCTACTCAATATTTGTGGAGGGACACCTGGGTGGTTCAGTCCGTTGAGCGTCTGGCTCTTGATTTTGGCTCAGGTCAAGATCTCACGACTTCATGAATTTGAGCCCCAAGTCAGGCTCTGTGCTGACAGTGTGGAGCCTGCTTGGGCTTCTCTCTCTCCCTCCCTCTCTGCCCCTCCCCACTCTCTTTCTCTCTCAGAATAAATAAATAAACTTTAAAATTAGGGGTGCCTGGGTGGCTCAGTTGGTTGGGCATCTTTAGGCTTAGGTCATGGTCTCATGGTCCATGGATTTGAGACCCACATCGGGCTCTGTATTAATGGCGTGCAGCCTGCTTGGGATTCTCTGTCTCCCTCTCTCTGCCCCTCCCCTGCTTGCTCTCTATATGTATTTCTCAAAATAAATAAACGTTAAATTTTTTTTTAATTTAAAAACTATTTGTGGAATGACAAATGAATATACTCATTTAATCAAAATTAAGGAAGGCAAGAGTTTCAAGAAGAAAGTGTTCGCCAGTATTTAATGTGAAAAAAAGCTGAGATAAAGACTGAAAAGAGTTCACTGCATTTATCAGTTAGGATGGAGGCCAACAGCTTTGGGTTGACAGTGCCCAGGAAGAAAGAAAGGAAGACATTAAGAAGAGAACTCTTTTCTGAAAACGGATAGTGGTAGTGACTGCACAACACTGTGAATGTACAAGTGGTAATTCTTTCTGCAGAGTCTAATTTTTCAAATAGTATAAAGCAAAACTTATACTATTTTTTAAACTTTCATATCAGCTCATCCAATTAAATTATTCTGCCTACAAGTATTTACAATTGAATGCCATCAATTATAATTACTAAAATGCTTTTCTTCAGCAATATGTCGTGGATAGTGTCATGGGTCAGCTTCTGCGGAAAACATGCTGAGGCAGATTTGCTTACAGCGAATTTGTTGGGAAGTGCTCTTTGGAACAACATCTGTAAGGGAGTGAGGGAAGCATGACTGAACAGAGAGAGAGGCTGAACTGCACTAAAGCTGCAGCAAAAGCCTCGACTGAGGAGGTCTGGAGCTGGACCGTCCTTTAGACTTGTCCTGAAGAGCTCTGGAGCTGGGCCTTTGCAACCTACATCAACAAATCACTGGATGACAGCTACCCTGCGGAGGGAGCATAAACTTGGGTGAGGCAGCGCTTTTCAGCTCAGGGCTATACTTAGGCAGGGATTTGGCTAGGAGTGGTGGCAGACACCTAGGGAAACAAACACACTGGCAATCTGGACAGCACGCTCTAGCATCCACTACAGTTTAAGATAGACGATAAAGTTACTAGTCTCTATCATTGTATTTTTTTAAGGATTTTACACCTGAGAATAACATGATGCAAGATAGATACTGAAAGAAGTTTTATATGGAAAGCCTCATATATGAGGTCTATACATAGGGCCAAGAGACACCATTTTTGCTTATTATTAGTTGACTACTTCCTCACCGACAAATTTGGGCCTATTCATGAATCCTAGATGTACAACTGCCCAGGTATGGCACTAGAAATCTGAAGAACTCAGATTTGCTCATACATAATTATTGAGTCTTTATTCAAGACCTCAAGACAATATTCAGCCTAAAAGAAATTTTCCTAAATGGAAGCAGAAGCTGATTGTAGACGCCCCAGCTGGAGACTGAGAAATTCCTTTCTCCTTGTAGACTTCAGTCTTCTAAAGCTTGCTTTGTACATTAAAATTAAAACTCTCTTTTTAATGTCAAAAATTACTACAGACAACCCTCGACATGAGGGTAGCTGAACCTTTCTTAATTCAGAATACAAACAATGTTTGGTGGACACTGCTTTACAGACTGCTTGTCAGTGCCCTATGTGTCTAAGGTCTCAGATTAGGAGCTGGTGTTCTGAAGTGTCCCATCGTCCTTCATCTCCTGCCCCAACCTACTGACCACGCTCACTCCAACTGCTTTGCAGCAACTATTACATTCAGGATCGTCAGCCTCTGCAGTCCTAGGTGCTGATTCTCTTGCTCCCTAGAGCTATAGCTTAAACTGATCAAGTTTTTCAATGGTCTCACACATCTGTGTCTAATATTCCTAATCAGATCAGATTTCCCAGAGACTGAGACTAGGTATTTTACCTTTTTATAGTCCTTATTAAAATTCTTTAAGGGGTATTTAATAAAAGTGCATTAATTATGAAACATTAATTAATAATCTGATGACAGAAGCATGTCTTTAATATTTCAACATTGAAGCATACATACAAAAAATTAAGCAACTCAAATTTTGACCATGTATCAAAATTATATGTTGCAACAAAAAATATAACTTAAATAATTCTATTAGTTTTCAAAAATTACATTTAATTATTATGTTAATTTTTTAAAGAGTTGGCAAGAGAATGTCATGAAGTAATCGCTTTTTATATAACAGTACTTTGGTTGGTTATATTCTGAAAAAAGAATGAGACATTTTCTCTTATTCTTTCAAGAAAAGGATCTGTAAGATTTAAATGATCTCCAGAAAAATGTTTCCATTGCTTCAGCTGTGACATGGAGAGAGGTTTCAGAGAGCTAGACTTCTGGTGATGTGGACCAAGCTGACAATTTCTAGAGATAGGGACTTTTTCCAACGAATCACCTGAAATAAGTAAAACAATGAGAAAATCCTTAGGCCAATCAATACCCTACTATAAATAGTACTTTTTTTATTTTATGACACAATGAGCTTATATAATTTATTACATTTTAGTCTCCGACTTCAAGGGCATCGTGGTCTACATTAAACAAATAATCAAAGAGATGTATTACAGATATATAATCCCTTACCTAAAACCTTTGGGACAGATATGTTTCCAAATTCAGAATATAATTGGAACGATCTGGAACAGCACTCCATCATCAAACACATTAATATTCTGCAGCAAGTCATATGAATAGTCTTATGAAATGGGTTAATGACTACATTAAGTCACATTGACTTAAAGTTTTTGCCACCCAATAAGTTTGTTGCAAACTTATAAAGAAAAAAAACCAACTTCTGGTCTTTCAATCTTCCTAGATTTCAAAATCGAAGACAAGGCACTGTGCAGCTGTATTACAAACAGTGGTAAGGGTAAGGAATTAAGATACAGGGGACTCTGAGCACATGTAACAAGAACTGACTTGTTTTATTAAGATCTGAAGGATGAGAAGGCAAGAACCAGATGAGGAAAGGAGGTGAAGCACTCCAGGAGAAGGAACGAAAGTGAAGGGAGTCTGGCACAGTCTGACGAACTCACAGGAGCCCAAGGCAACCAGAGAGCCCAGAAAGCAAAGCCAAAGAAAGATGCAAGAAGTTGAGTAATGCAGGGTAAAGTGCATTCAAGGACCAGATGCAAAACACTGTGATCAAATCCTGAATGGCAGAGGCTAGTAGTTACTCATGAAATCCCTATCTCTTTCCTCCAGGCCACTCAGCCACATTTCTCTAGTCTCCCTTGCACTTAGATGCAATCATGGAGTCTGGCCTATGGAAGACGGTAGAAGTGCTCTGGTCACTTCCAGGGCTGGCTTAGAAAAATCCCCCATATCACATGGTTTTCTACCTTTCTTCTTCTCTCACCTGCTGGCTGGCAGATGCAGGGATCCCAGCAGCGAACTCTAAGGCCTAAGAGGATGGTAGAATGAAAAGTGGAAGAAGCCTAGGTCACTAAATTACCTCCGAGATTTAGTAGTAGTAAATAGCGAGTAATAGTAACTAGCTGTCCACTAGTTACTATTATGCGCCCTGTGACATGAATGAGAAATACACTTCTATTGTGGTAGGCCACTGTGCTTTCCTATTACAGCACTACCCTATCCTAACTAACCACTTTAAAGATTTTAGTCTTAAATATATAAACAGGGCATCTGGGTGGCTCAGTCAGTTGAGCATTTGACTCAGGATTTTGGCTCAGGTCACACGCTCACAGTTTCTGAGATCAAGCCTGGCATCAGGATCTGCGCTGGCTGCATGGAGCCTGCTTGGGATTCTGTGTCTCCCTCTCTCACTGTCCCCCCCCCCCCCCCACTCTTAAGCTCTCTCTCTCAAAAATAAACATTAAACAAATAATAAAGACTTTTGTCTCAAAAAATCAATTGACTAATTAATTAAAATGAAGGGGTGCCTGAGTGGCTCAGTCAGTTGAGTGTCCAACTTCTGTTCAGGTCATGATCTCACGGTTCATGGGTTTGAGCCCCACATTGGGCTCTGTGCTGACAGATTGGAGCCTGGAGCCTGCTTTGGATTCTGTGTCTCCCTCTCTCTCTGACCTTTCCCTGCTTGCAATCTCTCTCCCTCTCTCAAACATAAATAAACGTTAAAAAATTAAAAAAAAAAAAAACTTTAATTAAAATGAAGATTTTAGAGGAGGAAGATGGCGGCCACCTTAGAATCCGGTGGAGGAGCGGGGTCTGTCCCAGCCTGGGGTCCCGAGGCTATTGCCCCCAACTGGGAAAGCCAGGAAGTCTCCACAGGGACCACTATTATGGCCATACAATTTGAAGGGGGCATGGTTCTCGCAGGCGACTCCAGAACTACCACTGGGTCCTACATTGCCAATCGAGTGACTGACAAGCTGACCCCTATCCATGACCGTATCTTCTGCTGCCGCTCAGGCTCAGCAGCAGATACCCAGGCAGTAGCTGATGCTGTCACGTATCAGCTTGGTTTCCACAGCATTGAGCTAAATGAGCCTCCACTGCTGTACACAGCCGCCAGCCTCTTTAAGGAGATGTGTTACCTATACCAGGAAGAATTGATGGCAGGAATCATCACTGCAGGCTGGGACTCCCAAGAAGGAGGCCAGGTGTACTCAGTGCCCCTGGGCGGGGGGGGGGGGTATGATGGTAAGGCAGTCCTTTGCCACTGGGGGCTCTGGGAGCTCCTATATCTAGGACTATGTCGACACTACCTACCGGGAAGGCATAACCAAGGAAGAGTGTCTGCCAATGCCCTCACTTCAGCCATGGAACAGGATGGCTCCAGCAGAGGTGTGATCCGCCTGGCAGCCATCCAGGAGTTAGGGGTGGAGCGGCAGGTACTTTTGGGGGACCAGATTCCCAAATTCACCATTGCCACGTTACCGCCTCCCTGATTCCTAGAATTCTAGGATACAGTAAGAGACACCCCATAGCCACATTAAATTCAATAAACACTTTGTCAAAAAGAAAAAAAAATGAAGATTTTATAATCTCTATCTTTAAGAGTAATGGAAGCTACTGAAAGGGTTTTTTTTAAACATTTTATTTATGGGGGCACCTGGATGGCTCAGTTGGTTGAGCATGTGACTTTGGCTCAGGTCATATTCTCATGGTTCTTGAGTCCAAGCCCCACATTAGGCTCACTGCCATCAGCATGGAGCCTGTTTTGGATCCTCTGTCCCCTTCTCTCTCTGCCCTCCCCTCCCCCCCCCCCCCCCCCCCACCGCTCACACTGTCTCAAAACTAAACATTTAAAAAAAAAAAAAAAAGCATTTTATTTACGGGAAATTTCAAATATATATAAAAGTTGACAAGATAGGGGCGCCTGAGTGGCTCAGTTGGTTAAGCGTCCAACTTCGGCTCAGGTCATGTCTTGCAGTTTATGAGTTCGAGCCCTCCATCGGGCCCTGTGCTGACAGCTTAGAAGCTGGAGCCTGCTTCAGATTCTGTGCCTCACTGTCTCTTTGCCTCTCCCCCCCATTCGCTTGCTTTCTCTTTCTCTCTCTCTCAAAAATAAATAAACAATAAAAAAGAAAAAGTTGACAAGACAGAAATGAAGAACCTAAAGATTTATTATGCACCCCACCTTCAGTAACCATCAATAGCCAATCCTGTTTTATTTAGGCTTTCTCTACTTCCTTATTATTATGAAATCAATATATAGTACATATCATTTCAACTGTACATATCATTTCAACTGTAAATATTTCACTTCATATTTCTAAAAGATAAAGACTTCTTTTAAAATTTCATCACACTTAAAACTGTCTTTCCTTAATATCTAAATCCTGTCAATGTCAAAAATCATTGAGGTCTTAAGAGATGACAACATTAAGAATCTAGAAGACAGTAGGATAATACCTTCAAAGTACTGACAAAATAAAAACAAAAACACCCTACTGACTAGAATTGTACACCTAGCAAAGACAGCATTTGAGAGAGAGGAAAAAAAACAAATATACTTTGAAAAATCAAAGATTGAGAGTTAACCACTAGTAGGCCTTTGTTGGAATAAGCAGAACATGAAAAGACAACAGGGCGCCTGGGTGGTTCAGTTGGTTTAGTGTCTAACTTCAGTTTAGGTCATGATCTCACGGTTTGTGAGTTCAAGCCCCATATTAGGATCTCTGCTGTCAGCACAGAGCCTGCTTTGAATCCTCTGTCTCCCTCTTCCTCTGCTCCTCCTCTGCTGCTTGGGTGCTTTCTCTCTCTCAAAAATAATAAACATTAAAAAAATAATAAAGCAAAATAAAAATTATAAATGTACATATTTTCTGACCCAACAGCACTGATAATTTACCTTATAGATATACTTGAACATATGGGAAAAGATGTATGAATAAAGATATACACTGAGTGGAAAGAACCTAATTGATATACCTAATTATACCCGTAATTATACCTAATGATACCTGTGGGGGACAAGTAAAATGGAGGATTATATAAGGGAAAAAAAGAATAAGGAAACCTTCTGGAATGATATGGAAAGATTTCAAGATATACTATTAAGTGAAAAAGGTACAGACCTGTATCTATTTACTACGCTACCCTTTATTGGTAGGAAAACTGGACAAGAATATATATTCAGAGTTATTTGCATGAACATAAAAATATATCTAGAAGGACACACAAAAAGCTAATAATGGTTATGGGATAGGGGCTAGAAATTAGGCAGACAAGGGTATCATAGAGTTTTCATATATACATTTTATATATTTAAATACTTGACCATGTAAATATATTAACAATTTATAAGTTAAAATACTTAATTTTTAAATCTGTAAAATAAGATAAAATTGATTTTAACAGAAAATTTGACTAACATGGCACAACTCTAAACTACGTAATTAAGAGAATATACATGGTTTTCATGCACACAAGAAACATTTACAAAGTGACCACATACCAGGCCACACACATCATTATAGTTACCAAAGAATCAATATCTCACAGACCATATATCTATCTGACTACATTGCAGTAGCCGGAACACAATAACAAAAACTAAAATACATTTAAAACATACTTTTATACAACACATGAGTCAAAGCAGAAATCACGGTGGAAAATATGAAACATTTAGAACTGAATAATAAAAAGACTACATATCAAAATTATGAGATTCAGCCGAGAGGAAAATTTACAGCCTTAAATACCCATTTTAGAAAAGAAGTCTTAAAATCATCAAGCTAAGCACTCCACTTGAAAAATAAGAAAAAAAAACCAGAGTAAATACAAGGAAAAATGAAGAGAAAATAAGCAGAAATTATTAAAATAGAAAAACCATACAAGAGAGAGAATCAAATGTTGACTTACATAAAATATAATTCTTCCATGTCAGTCTTGTACAGTCTAATTTCTTAAACCTTTTCAACACAATTTACCAAGGGACTTCAAACCACTGGATATTGCTTGCTCAAGTCCTACTCCTGATCCAGTTCCTATCTGAACAGTGTCAACTCTGAAGGGCTGACATTCTCAGGCTCACTTAAGCAGCACTGGGAGTCTGTCAAGTACTGAGAAGTATGGTGGCCCATGCTAACTGCCTCAGAAGGTATGACCACATTATAAATAAGCTCTAAACCAAAAAAAAAAAAACCAGTAGGATTATTCTGTCAAGTATGTTTTTTAGGAAATAGAAATAAGGATTAAAAACATTTTTTGTAACTCTGAAGTCATTATACCAGGACTTGAAAGATTTTCCTAAACAAGTTAAACATTTAACAACTAATTCAGAAGACGCTAAATTGAGACAACTAATAAGGTTCTAATTAATATTTTCTCAAATATTCATCTGGCAGGTGCCCTATGACCTGAGAAAAAAAAGAAAAGTAATAAACGCAAATGGTAAATATTTCAGTTATTCTGTATTTAAATGTTTTCAACTGCTAAAGAGAGATAAATTAACTTTACCATCATAACAGAATTAAAATACAACTAACCTGTATGATCTTTGTCTCCTGTACATTCACAGTCAAGCAGGTCATGGGTAACACAATGTGAACTTTCATGTAATGTAAACAAATTTTTAAGCTCCTCTACTGAGAACTGGATATGTTCAGAGGTCTTGGTTACGTCTACAACTGCCCCTGAAAGATCTTGCTTACTGATTTGTCTCTGATAAATCTTTTCTTCTATTGTACCTAAAGAGAAAACATTGATTAGATTTCCTTCAGATCTTTAAGTCTGTTATTTTTGTAGGGTAAAACATGTTTATTAGCATACTGTTTAACAAAATAACAATATTTCTGATATCAAAGTACAGACTGAGCAAAAAAAAATTGTTTTAACTCTTCAAAAGACTACATTTTTTGTCATACTGAAGGGTTATTACCTGTGGTTAGGAGTCTGTAAATATGTACAGGATGTTTCTGACCATCTCTCCATACTCTAGACATTGCCTATAGAAAACAGATGAAAATTCTGAGAGTACAGTGGAAACCAGTAGCCCTGTCCACATAAGCATATTGCTTATACTAACAAGATAAGCATATGCTTATCTTAACATATGTAAGATTAGGAATTCTAGATTTCACTTATAGCTTCAGAAAACAAAGCCCAGGCATACCCAAGCATTCTCCACTTCATACTCTTTTCCTGGAAAGAAAGGTAGGGATGAACACTCACTATCGTACTGTAAAAAAGCTGCAGAGTTGTCACACAACAGTGAGGGGATCTATCTGCCTCAAAGAACAGGACAGCGAATTTGGACAGCAAGAACTCAAAGAAACAAGTATAGCATGGGCATGGAGGGTTTATTCTCATTCCAAGTAGCTTATGAATCCCTAAGATACCTGCAATCAGTTCAGGCTCTGGGTAGATTCCTGTGGTTTCACAACGTATCAATGATAGTGTAAACAGTTGGTGTTCAAATCCCACACATTCCAAAGAAATGTCTCACTTTCAACCAGCTCCTGGGAGATAAACTCTAAGCCCTTGTCAATTCCTGCCTGATTAGAGCATCTTAGTTTACCTAAGGCCTTGGGCCTTAGTAAAGATAGTTTTTACCAACAATTTGACTCAGGTGTGGGCTATAGACCAGTTTGACCTGTGGTGGGGTTGGAGACTGAGCAACTTAGGCCAGCCACACTGGTACTCCATGCCTACATGTCTGACCTCCAACAAAATCTCTGGACACCAAGACTTGAGCGAACTGCTCTGGATGGCAATACTCCAATATGTGTTGTCACTCATCAGTGCTAGGAGAATTAAGTGTTGTACATACAACATCAGTGGGAGAGGACAACTGGAGGCTTGTGCCTCATCTCTCCTGAACTCCCCATGTGCCTTTTACCTTTACTGATTTTAGTCTGTTTCCTTTCACTGTAATAAACCGTAACTATGAGTATAGCTGTTTTTCTGGGTTCTGTGAGTCCTTCTAGTAACCACTGAACCTGAGGGCTGTCTTCGAGTCCCCCAACATAGACACTAAGTGAGTGCAAACTGTAGGTAGAAATCTGAAAATATGTGAAGATAGACTGTATTCCGAAGAAAACAAAAGCTGCTTCTGAAATATTTTCCTAAATCAGTTAACTTAATATCTTTACTACACCCTGCACAAACACTGATCAGAGCATCTATAATACTTTATTTTCTTTCCCTGATGGTCATGAGCATCCTGAAGACCCAACTGTGCAGTAGAGTAGAGAACAGAGAAATACAGGTTTGGGTCTGAATCCTGGCTCTGCCTCTTCTAAGCTATGTGGCCCAGAATAAGCTTCCATATCTTTATCTGTAAAACAGGTTAATAATATCCACATTTGCAGGATTATTGTGAACATTAAACAGATGTAAAGCACCTAGCAGAGTGCCTGATCGAAAGTAAGGGCTCAATATGCAGCAATTATATATCCTCTTCATCTTCATATCCCTGGCAGGCTTTAGTTCCCCAGTATGCATTCTATAATGTTTATTTTTTTTTATGTTTATTTATTTGTTTGTTTAGAGAAAAAGAAAGAGTATGTGCATGCACACAAGAGGGGCGGAGAGAGAGAGAATCCCAAGATCCCAAGCAGGCTCCTTGCTGTCACCGCAGAGCCCAACGCGGGGCTGGAACTCACAAACCATGAGATCATGACCTGAGCCAAAATCAAGAGTCAGATGCTTAACTAACTGAGCCACCAAGCCACCCCATAATGTTTATTTAATTCATAAATAGTCATACCTGGATATCAGTGGCTGGATTCCAATCAATATCATACAGAATTAAGTGAGATCCTCCAATAAGGTTAAGTCCCACACCACCAGCTTTTGAACTTAACAAAAAAATAAAATCAGAAGAGTATTTACTATTAAAGCCATCAACAATTTGCTGTCTTTGAGAGACTGGTGTTTGTCCATCAAGTCTTGTAAAAGCATATCCATGACGCCTGCATACTTCTTGTAGAATATTCAAGGTTTGTGTGTAGTTGGACACCAACACCACCCTGCCAATCAAAAAGAAAGAGTCTTTATATATAATTTTAAAGCAGTATTAGGTTTTTTTAATTGAAAGGAAATACTACAGTGATACTATCAGTGATATTTATAGAACATGCAGCAATGACCTTGTACAACTAAATCACAGGTTCTCCTTAAAATTCAATTTTTAGTTTTTTTTATGTTTATTTTTGAGAGAGAGAGAAACAGAGACAGAGACAGAGTGAAAGCAGGGGAGGGGCAGAGAGAAAGGGACACACAGAATCCAAAGCAGGCTCCAGGTTCCAAGCTGTCAGCACAGAGCCCAACACAGGGCTCAAACTCATGAATTGTGAGATCATGACCTGAGCCAAAGTCGGACACTTAACCAACTGAGTCACCCAGGCATCCCTTAAATTCAATTTTTAAATCAATATCTAAGAGATGTCCAGTATTAAGATACTGCTTTCTGCTTTCTTCACCTCTCTGAAGCCACCCTAAAAACATCAGAACAAGAAACAGAAATAACTCTACCTTTGATAAAGCAAGGAGATAGTTATATGTGAAAACAGAGAATGGAATGGTGACCTGCTGAGGAGTGCAGACAATGTAAAACCTAAGTGCCCAAGGAGGTAGATTCTAATAAGAAACAAGCACAAATTTATTCACATCAAGGAATCTTAACATACCTCAGAAGGAAGGTGTTTAGACTGCAGCTATTATAAGAGCACTGGTAAACAGAATCCAAACTCTATTCCCATGACTATTCTTTCTCAGCTAGAATGTTTATATTTTGGAGAAAGTAACGCAAAGAAAACTGAGACCAAGGGACTCTAGAAGGCAAGGTTATAGTGAGAAATCAAAATGAAAGTCTGTATACTGGATGTACGATCCCAGTTCCCTTTTACTGCCAACTCCCAGAACACCAGTAGCCAGGCCTTCTTCTCACATCCCACCTCAAAAAGATAGTATTGGAAGATTCACCTCTGGAATGATTTAAATGACCCTGAAGAAAAGGTCCACAGATAGGGAGTCCCCAAATAAAAAAGCCAGCTCACTGTCTAATTACCCAATGAGGGCCACCAGTCTACCAGCCCTACCCAGGCACATGGAGTGTTCAATTAACGTCTTACTACATCAATCATAAATATGAATGGATCACCAACTATTAGAGGTAAGGTTCCAACATGAAAAATAGAAACTAAAATGAATAAACAACAACAAAAAAAAGAAACCTGTATGAAACAGAGCAATGGAGGAAACAGGAAACAATTTTAAGAACATAATTAATATCCTCAAATAAGAAACACCAGGGGCACCTGGGTGGCTCAGTCAGTTATGAGTCCAACTTCAGGTGAGGTCATGATCTCACAGTTTGTGGGTTCAAGCCTCACGTTGGGCTCTGTGCTGACAGCTCAGAGCCTGGAGCCTGCTTCAGATTCTCTGTTTCTGTCTCTCTCTTCCCCTCCCCTGCTCACAGTCTGTCTCTCTCAAAATTAAATAAATATTTAAAACGATTTTTAATAATAATAATAATAATAATAATATAAATAAATAAATAAATCCAGAGAGAAATTCTGGAGATGAAAATGTGGATATAACAAGATAGCAGTGACAGCACATGATCTGGCAATACACTAGGGGAGCTGGGGATTGCACTGAGAAACAGGATGCAAAGGCAGAGAGGAAATGGGGGCTGTTGCTTTACAATGAGCTTTTTAACACCTTGAAAAATAAAAATTTTAAAACAATAAAATAATATAAAAAGTAAAAACAGTATTTTTTACAATAGCTAAAGCAAAAAATAAAAATAAGGTAAAGAATCTTTCCTATATATTTATATTATTAGCACTGGAAATCTAAAAACAATAAAGCAAACTTTAACAGTTATAATTTTAAATATCTATGCTAAGAAGGGAAAGATAATCCAACAATATATTTGTATTTCTTGTACCAGTTACTTTTTGTTACATAACAAACCATCCCAAAATTCAGTGGCTTAAAACAACAACCATTTATTTTCTACTTAGCTTACAAACTGTAGTATTAAAAAGAAAACCACAGACCCAAAATGGCATCACTTAGGTTAAGACCCCAAGTCAGTAAACAAGACTTGATAACTAACCTAATTGCAATTTCAGTCCCCAAGGAATGTAACCTTTAACCAGTCAACATGGAATTTCCTGATCAATACCAGGAAATTTACTGATAGACCCCTTCAGCTCCCCTTAGGAGGGCAACCCTGCTTAAACAATGCATTCCTTGCTAATAAATTCCTTTCTCCCCACCCCCCAACACTCGGCCTTGAAAACATTTTTGTTAGTTTAGCTCAGGAGAGCTCCTCTGTAGTTACTTGCTAGATGGGATGCTGCCTGATTCAGGAATTGTTTAATAAAGCCAATTAGATCTTAAAATTTACTTGGTTGAATTTTGTTTTTTAACAGTAGATTGGCAATTTAGGCTGGGCTCAGCTAGAAGATTCCTCTGCTGGTCGTGGCTGGGCAAACTCAAGCATCTGCAGTCAGCTGCCAGGTCAACTGGGGACTAGCTGACCTACTCATCAGGCTACCCAAGGTTTATTCACACGGTGACAGAAGGGTTCCAGGAACCCAAAGGAGGAAAAGCCCCAATGCACAAGATCTTTGCAAGTCTCTTTTTTGTGCCATATTTGCCAACACTGCATGGTCCAATGCAAGTCATGTGGCTCAGCTCAGAGTCAGAGTGGGAAATCACTCACAATTACCTAGCAAAGGAACATGGATACATGGAGAAGAACTTAGACCATTTTTGCAATCTACCATAATCCCTATACTACTATTTCAATCATTTTTCCTTCCTCTTTCTCATCTATTATTGTTAGAGTAGGCAGTTAGTCAGGCTTTAACAGGATGCCTGGAAGCCAGCAAAGGGGGAGTCAAGGCCAGTTACCAGGAAAGTTAGCAACCTGTCCCAGCACTATTCCACAAACAAAGTCACAAAAAGCCAGATCAAACCAGACAGGCCCAAAACAAAGAAGGTCAGAGGCCCTGACCAAGTAAGGGGGAAAAGACACAAAATCCTCCTCCCAAAGAAATCCTCTCCCCAAACAATAAATAGCCCACCCCTCAGTTAACAACAGTCAATAGAAGAGAGAGACCCAAACTTCTCCCTTGAGTTCACCCGCTCTCCAGAGTGTACTCTCACTTGAGTAAACTCTTCACTAGCACAACTTAACCACTCTGTCTGGTCTGTCCTTGAATTCTTTTCTTGTGACAAGACTGAGAGACTGCAGTGATGTTTTGGGACAGGCTGGATGGAGGGCCTGGAGGTCTCCCCCAGTTCACCTAGCAACCTTATAGGGATGAATAATATTATCTAAACATAGTTTTTTCTGATCTAACTTCACTAGAAGGAAAAAAAACTCTGGCTTAATATTTTCCCCCAACAAATCCTTACAAGGCTAGGTGCAGATTGATGGGATAGGTGACTGTCTTAGTAAGGACTCTCAGACAAGCCTCTTTTAGAGGTCTCGAGCAGCTCCCCCACACACAAGTACATCCACTTGGAAACAGGCTATTATTTTTATGTTCACTAGACTGTCCCCTAAAGCAACTGAAATGTGTAGGCAAGGCGTCAGGTCTACAGTACAATGCAAGCTGTACCCAGCAGGAGAGTCTCCACCAAAGAGAAGCACGGGGGGGGGGGGGGGGGGGGGGGGGGGGGGGGGGGCTGGAATGCAGTATCAAGTCTGCTCACCAAGCCATGAAGCCTAGTGCATGAATGCAACAACCAGGAGGGAAAATAAATGGTTTTAAATTTTGAAGTTTCTTTTTTTTAAATTCCACAAAAGGGTCACCCGGTGGACAAGAGTTCTCAGATATGCCTCCACCCCGTTCTAACACATCTTAACCTACTCAAAAACACCCTATGTGCTAGAAGATGTCTTCCCAGAAGACCTAAAATATAACTATCTGGTTCAAGTCAATGGTAACACAGTAGTCACAGTGAAGACAGTAATACTACTCCTGGAACCAAACACTACAACTTTTTAAAGTTTTGTGCATAGGCAGCCCAGCCTTGGAAAGCCTGGCCTCTACACTCAGTTTTTTATTAAAAAAAAAAAAGGGCCATCACTCAACACCTAAAAAACAACCCAATTAGAAAATGGCAAAGGACTTGAATAAACATTTCTCCAGTGAAAACATAGAAACGGCCAGCGAGTATATGAAAAGGTGCCCAACATCACTAATCATTAGGGAAATGCAAATCAAAACCACAATGAGATATCATTACACATCCAATAGCATGGCTATTATCAAAAAACAGAAAATAACATTGTTGGTGAGAATGTGGAGAAATTAGAAATCTCGTGCACTGTTGGTGGGAATGTAAAATGGTGTAGATGTTATGAAAAGCAGTGTGGGGGAACCTGGGTGGCTCAGTCGTTTAAGCCTCCAACTCTTCTCAGCTCAGGTCATGATCTCACAGTTCGTGAGTTCGAGCCCCGCACTGGGCTCCATGCTAACAGTGCAGAGCCTGCTTGGGATTCTGTCTCCCTCTTTCTCTGCCTCTCCCCTGCTTACACTCTCTCTCTTTCTCTCTCTCTCTCAAAATAAATAAACTTTAAAAAAGAAAAGAAAAACAGTATGGTGATTCCTCAAAAAATTTTTAAAAGAATTCCCAAATGAGCCAACAATTTCACTTCTGGGTATATATCCAAAAGAACTGAAGGCAGGGTATTGAAGGAATATTTGTACACCCATGTTCATAGCAGCATTATTCACAATAGCCAAAAGGTGGAAGCTACCTAAGTGATCTTCAACAGATGAATGGATAAACAAATGTGGAAAATACATACAATGGAATATTATTCAGCCTTAGAAAGAAATTCTAACACATGCTACAACACGGACGAAGCTTGAGAACGTTAAGCTAAGTAAAATAAGCAAGTCACAAAAAGACAATATACTATATGATTTCACTTTTATGAGGTACCTAGAGTAGTCAAATTCACAGAGACAGAAAGTAGAAGGGTAGTTCCCAGGAGCCGAGGGGGAGGCAAGCCTGGGGAGTTGTTATATACTGGGTACAGTCTCAGTTTTGCAAGATGAAAAGAGTTCTGGAGATTGGCTGCACAATAATGTGAATGAACCTACCACTACTGAACAATACACTTAGAAACAGTTAAGATGAGGGGCGCCTGGGTGGCTCAGTCGGTTAAGCATCCGACTTCAGCTCAGGTCACGATCTCACGGTCCGTGAGTTCGAGCCCCGCGTCGGGCTCTGGGCTGATGGCTCAGAGCCTGGAGCCTGCTTCCAATTCTGTGTCTCCCTCTCTCTCTGCCCCTCCCCCGTTCATGCTCTGTCTCTCTCTGTCTCAAAAATAAAATAAACGTTAAAAAAAAAAAATTTTAAAGGATCCAGTAACACAACAACAAAAAAAGCAAATAGTTAAGTCTGAGTTGAAGTTTATACTCATAAGATTAAACTAGATCACAATCTGCACATCTATATTATACATGTTCTTTTGTACATATGAAATATTATAAAACATTTTAATCAAACTGTATTAAATACTTTATAGAAAGTTTCCTTATTTTAATTCCTTCATTGTTATGAAAAATAAACCTAAAAATATGCACAAGTCAAATGATAGTATAAATGCTCCAAAGAGGTTATGCCAGATCCCTTGACAATTAAAAGTAATTACTATTTTGCAATCTTTTCTATGTATTTTTGCCTTAATTCACAAACACAGTTTGATACAAAGATAATTAAGACACAGTCCCTGTATTACAAATACTGATATATAAGAGAACTAAAATGAGAACTAATACGATGTGAGAAGAGCTCCAGGAGAGGTAGGTACAGGACACAAAGGGAGTACAGAAGAGGGATATCTAACTCAATCTGAGGCTGGGGGCTTCCAAGAGGAGAAAGCAATGGAGCGGAGTCTTAATGAAGAGAAAAAGCTGGTCAGATGAATGAGAAGTGAAGGCAGTGGAGGCATGAGAGCTTGTAACATGTAAAAGCAGAGGGTGAGAAGCAGAGCAAATGGCAGGTCTGGTAGATGTTTGGTATGACTGAACCACATGTTAAGTGTGAAGAAGTGGTGGCAAATGAGGCTGGAAAAGGAGGCATTAGCCAGTCACGAAGAGCCTTGCCCAATGTGCTACATAGAGTTTAGAAATTCCTGGAAGACAATTAGGAGTCTTTGAAGGACTTTTACGGAAGACAGTGATATGTTAGCATTTGTAGTTTAGAAATATAATTTAGGGCAATGTTGATATGTGATGAGGTTGAAAGAGGGAAGGAGTTTATAAGAGACCATCATACGGGCGCCTGGGTGGCTCAGTCGGTTAGGCGGCCGACTGCGGCTCAGGTCATGATCTTGCGGTCCGTGAGTTCTAGCCCTGCGTCGGGCTCTGTGCTGACAGCTCAGAGCCTGGAGCCTGCTTCATATTCTGTGTCTCCCTCTCTCTGACCCTCCCCTGTTCATGCTCTGTCTCTCCCTGTCTCAAAAATAAATGTTAAAAAAATTAAAAAAAAAAAAAAAAGAGAGAGACCATCATAACCCAAATCATTAATTACAAGAGTCAAAACAAAAATCTTGGTACCAGAAAGGAGGTATATTCCAAGATTAAGAGATAACAATCTAGAATTTAGTTACTGACAATGTTGGGTGAGAGAAGAAAAAAAGTGAGTCTAGAATGACTAGATTTTCTGCATGAATCATGGTGCCATTCATCAAGCCAAGGAATGATGAAAAAGGATCAGGTTAAAGGATAAAGCTGTTGGGGATATCTGTACCTTAAAGTCTTACATGACATCAAGAGAGATTTAGATGCCCATTAAACAGTAGGAAATAAGGATGTGGGAATGAGAAGGCAGAGTTGGACCAGAGATAGAAACTTGGAATCAAGACTGTATGAGTAAGAGTTGCAACAATGGAGAGTAGAGGAAACCAAGGAAGGCTGTTTAGAGTAAGAAGAAGGCTATGGAGAAACCCCAAGAAGTATTGACATTTGGGGTGTCTGAGTGGCTCCGTTGGTTGTGTATCTAACTCGTGATTTTAGCTCAGGTCATTGTCTCAATTTTGTGATTTCGAGCCGCACAAGGGCTCTGCTGACAGGGTGGCTCTACTGACAGAGCTGACAGGGTGGAGCTTGTTTGAGATTCTCCCTCTTTCTCTGCCTCTCCCCCACTCGTACTCCCTCTGTCTCTATCAAAATAAATAAATAAACTTAAAAATTAAAGTATCAACATTTGAGCAACAGAGAAGAAAGGATTCTAAAAGAGAGAGAGGAATAAATTAGTAGGTGTTAGATATCAAAAGATGTCTCCAGGTTTTTGTAAACATATGTATCTACCTTTAGATACAGTTCTTCTTAAATAAAGACCATGATCCCAAAGAAGGAGGGAGAAGAGGAAGTAAAGCTATAGTCTAAACCAAAATTCCACGAGCACTTACAAGCAAGTTTATTAAATTGATCTCTTACTTTTCAGTGGGACGAAGTTCACGGATAACGGCTAAGAGCTTCAACAGCACTTGGAGTTTTCCTGACTCTTCCTCAGTAAACATGAGAGGGTTGTAATCAGCAGGGAACACATTTACCAAGCCTTCATATAGACTCCTTTCTTCATTTTCATCCCACGTTGAGCTACATTCTTTTCCCTATTCAAAAGGATGATTGTTAACTGGCTCATGTTTATTTTGTTAACTGGGAGGGAAAGAAATGCTAAAATTATGGGGGGGAAAGTGAAGATTAATAGCCACCTGAAAAGACCAAGTTAACTATTACGTAAATCTTCATAGGTTACGATGTGATCATTTTTGAAAAAGGTAACATGCATCCTACTGAGTTCATTACAGAGCCATTCAATGCAGTCTCCTAGTGCAAGTGATCTTCACCCTACAAGGGCAGCATCACTGCCCACATGTTCCTTGGGAAGGGGAGGAGGGACAGCAGAGAAATAAGAGAGGAAACTACAGTACAGTGATACAACTGTTCTCTCCAAAACCCTAAGATCTCTCATCACTGATATGTCCTTTCTTCTCTTCTTTCCTTCCCTCTGCTATTACTTCTCTTTCCTGATTTTGGGCTTCACACAGCACCTCCCAGGTTATACTCAGAATCAAGCATAAGAGTTTACTCACTCTTATGAGCAATTTCTCATAGCCATTTCTTCCACAAGAAGGAATAATTCTGCCATAAGTTAACAGAAATTTATTCTTACTTATATTTTTGTTTACATTACCAATGATTTTTAGAATACTTTTATTCCAAAGTGATTATCAGCACCTTTGAAATTCTTTTTCCAAAAGTGCCTAGATGACATGTGAATACTTAACTAAAAATATACTTATTAATAACTACAGCACTTTTTAGGTTAAATTTCTGAGACTGGCTGGTCTCCTCACTTTGTTCCACATTTACCAGATTTATCACTGTTTTTAAAACTTTGTTCAGTCTACTCCACCTGCCTGGAATGCTTCCTCATTTTTCTGTCCAATTATCCCAATCCTATAGATACTTAAGGACCCAATGTAAATTCCATTTGATTATTTATAGCTCTTTTTTGGGTGGCAAAGGGGGCACTGAGTCTTAACCTTTATGGTTACAAAATACAGTTCAGCTTTGACCTTAGTTAATTGAGAAGTTAACTATATACTTTATTATACTTCCCTATGTTTTCATGGGTGTTGTGTTCCCTCTTTAATAATTCCAGAAACACTTAAAGGCAGTGAATCCTGTAGTGTAAGATGCTAGGCACAAAGTATATTTGGCTTATTTCCAAAATATAATAATAGTTGGGTAAAGTTACTTGATTAAAAATACTTGGAAACCTAAGATACTAATATCACTGGAATATACAAGGGGAAAGAGATGGTTGCTGGCTGCTTCAGCTTAGGTCTGCTAAGATGCCTATACCTTGGAGAGGTCATCAAAAGACCACAGACCCAGGATCTAGTCCACAGCTTTTCACGTTCAGAAACTGAGTAAGTTTAAGCTCTAGGCAAATGAGCCATACTAATCAAATTAAGAAACAAAGTCAGAATATAAATTTATTGACCTTCAAAGGAGACTTGCCTATTTAAACCAAGTGGCCTATACATTCTGTCACATGAAACCACAAGGGAAGCCAAATCATTAGCATAAAGTTGTCTGGTGAATATTAAATAAAAATACAAGGGAAATGGTGATCTTATGGCACAAGTTCTTAGCCAGGAACATGTAATCAGAATCACCTGGGGAGTCACTTTTTCCAAATCCTCATACTTGGGTTCTACTCTCAGAGTTTCTGAATCAGTCCATGGGTGTTGAGGTCTAGACAAATGGAGTTTTAAAAGCTTTCCAGATTGTAATGCATAATACCCCTAATTAAGAATCAACTAATAGATAATATCTTCATTCTGTGACAGCCTGATAAATCACCTCCATCACAGGGGAGTTTACCAGTTAGACTTCTCATATCAGCCAGTCATGGCACTCACTCTTCTGATTCTCTGTAGCCTTTGGTTATCAGTTACACTTCTTTTGGTTATATTCCATTCACATTTCCTGAAAAGAAACCCATCACCTTGACTGAACTTGGGGAAAAAACCTAGTTTCAACAGGAATACCTTTATTAAAAAAAAACTCTGCTTAAAGGTTGTTTATACATGTGGAAGGCTCATTTCAGCCACTTTCTATTGATCCTCATTTGCTATGATGTTAGAGGAAAGGCTTTACCAAACAAGACTCAGATTGTAAGTTATGCACCCTCTTTGAAGCTTGTGGTATCTTGTGCCTATTACTAGTTAACTGGTGCATTCTGGGCTATGATAAAGTCGACCTTTTAAGGAAGAATTTTTGGCTTCTATTTTTGCTGGGCATCATGCCCAAAGGGTTTAATTTTTATCACTGTATATAAAATCTGTTTCTTAAAAAGTTGATTAATAAATTGTTATAATCCTGCTTACTGCAGAGTTATAGAAAGCTGACTTCTCCTATGATAAACTATGTAAATATAACTCATTGAAGGATAAACTTGAAGAATTCTGGTAGAACACTCCATTTTCCAAGTATATAACTAATGACCTCAAGCGTGATGCAGCATCCATGGGTTTTCTTTCGTTTTGTTTGTAAATTATGATTTTACTGTTTAAAGAAAAAAATAAAAGAATAAAAACTGTTCTAAAACAGTGTTAAGAATGAGCTGGGGATAATAGAGTTTTCATAGTTATTGTGTAATTTCTGTGGTCAGGCATTCTGCTAGGTTGTTTCCATGCTATTTCATCAAGTTGCCACAGGAACTTGATGAAATAGTATGTTCATAGGAAGTTATTATTGTCTCTTCTTTGGAAATAAGAAAAATAAAGGCCCACAGATGTAACTTGACCATGGTTAAATTTGCCCTTAAAGGGGCACCTGGGTGGCTCAGTCAGTTAAGCATCTGACTTCGGCTCAGGTCATGATCTCACAGTTCATGGCTTCAAGGCCCACATCCAGCTTTGCGCTGACAGCACAAAGCCTGCTTCAGATTCTCTGTCTCCCTCTCTTCCCCTCCCCAGCTCATTAAAAATACAAAAAAAAATTTTTTTAATTTTTAATAAAAATTTGCCCTTAAAGAACTGGTAAGCAGTAGAATAGGAACTGATACCCAGTTCTAACTCCAAAACAGAAAACTCTCACTATACTCTAACTGCCTTATGTTTATTAAATATCCAAATGGTTAGTTCAACTATATAATCATTAAAAATCATACTTGGAGAAGGTATCTAATTGGGGAAATGCTCTCAATTTATTTAGTGGAAAAAAGTAGATTTTAAAATAATAAGCATAACATCATTAAAATTAAGTTTCTCTAGAACTAGATTATATATGCGTATCTTTGAGTCCCTGTTTCCTCACCAATAATGCTAGAAAAACATTTAGTGTTGGGTACATTTATATGCTTAGTAAGTATTGGCTAAGATTATTAATATCGAACTACGGGTTTTTTTTCTGGCTAGAGAGCTTTATTTCTTTATAATAAATTCCTAAAAGTATTGCTAGGCCACAAAATACATACAGTTTTAAAGCTTTGGTACACATTGCCAACTATCTTTCAGTTACACCAATTCACAGTCTAATCAGATGACTTTAATTTTCTTCTGGTTTTCTGAGTTTTATAAATTTCATACAATATGTATCATATATTATTTTTATAATGGGAAAAAATTAAATTATTTTCAATGATAAATTTTCTATTTGTTTGCACCAAACAAAACTGACTGGCTACATATATATAAGATAGGAAGGAGGACCACAGCAAAGTATTAGTTAGATAAGATACCAAAGGGCATGGGGCAAACTCTAGAAGGCAGTGCCTCACATCCATTTCACTCCTTGTTCAGTCCTATATGTATGGACATGTTCTGAACAAATAGAAGCTAGATAAGCTGTACAGATGAAACATATAGGAGAGGCTGGAGAGCTTCTCGAAAACCCACAAATGCAACCCCTGGGGTTGGCCCAATTTGCCCTCTTAGACTCACATGACACAGAACCCTTAGCTCACATCTCTGACACAGTCTCAGATACTACTTACCTTTATAGAGTTGAACAAAAGGCAGGGGTGATTGCACAGCTTTTTAAGAGCTCCTATACATATTAGATGAGGACTATTTCCTAACAACCCTTGAAGGCAGAGTCTGACAGCCTGAGAATTCAACAGCTTTCGATAAAGCTCAATCTGTAGTGCTCCTGGTCGGCAAAAGACTACATTCTCTATTTTAGGTGGAAGATACTTATTTATGACTTCTTGGGTTCTTCTAAGGATAAAGAGTCCAGTGAGGCAAGTAAGTTCAGCTGCTCTTTTCTCTCCTAACTCCTTTTCTTCCTATGGAAAAATCGCAGACTTAAAAGTGTTATAAACAAAGAATTATTGCAATTAAAAGGAACATTAAACATTTTATATCAATAAACCATTTACTAATTACATCCCTTCAGATTTTTTTTTTAACAGAATAAATTCAGTTTGAGTTTGGGATAGAAAAACCAATCATATTCTCTTTATTTATTTTTTTTAATTTTAAATGTTTATTTATTTATTTTTGAAAGAGAGAGACAGAGCACAAGCAGGGGAGGGGCAGAGAGAGAGAGAGAGACACGGAATGGGAAGCAGACTCCAGGCTCTGAGCTGTCAGCACAGAGCCCGATGCAGGGCTTGAACCCAAAAAAGATCATGACCTGAGCCCAAGTCAGGCTTAACCAACTGAGCCATCCAGATGACCCATCATCTCTTTAAATGTTCAGCATAACCATTTAACTAAATTAAGCCAGTCTCCTAATCTTTGTTTGGCTATTAGCACCGTTGAGAGCCATCAGCAATCAACAATCTACAAATTAAATTATTCTAAAAGTAAGCTTTTATGTGAAGACTGTCATGGTACACAGTCTTAAAATCATCAACAAAGAACTAACTCAGCAAATTCTTGGAAGCAAATATTTTGACAAGTTATTGACCCTAAAATTAAACCTACAAGAAATTACTGGCACAAAGCACAGCTAATTCTTTCAAAATCATTACAACATTGTTCATTAGAAATGTTTGCTTCCAGTTTGTTTGCTTCTTTTTGTTTGTTTCAAAGTTTTTACCACTGTACTTTTTTAAGTCAAAACACAGTATGATTGAAATATAAGCTTAAATTCTTTTTTGAGCATACATAACTTCACAGTGAAGCTTAAAATAATATCCCATATGTATATATTCATTTCTATATAAATCATAAAAAATTCCCCTCACATTTTAAAACTATTTTCAATTTTTATTACAAAAGAAATAGCTTCACTGAAGAAAAGTCAGAAAACACAGTTATGCAAAACTAAAACTAAAACTGAAACCAAGTTTAATCAATCAGAAACAACCACTACTGTCAACACTTTTATGTATATCTTCCAAGTCTTTTTCCTTTATATTAACATATAAATGTATTTAACATTTTACTTTTATTTGTAACAAAAACAGGATCTTTATAGTTGAAGCTTCATGGGAACAAGGCGCCATTCAGTTTGGCTTTTCACTGTCTTCCCTAGTATTTAACACTTTACATTTGGCCCACTTTAGATGTTTAACATGTAGGTGTTGGGTAAATAAATGAATGTGATTTTATTTTTAAATAATATATGATTAACATTTTCCATGCTAATAAATATATTCATAAGCTATTATTGTGTATCATTCCTGGTTCATGGGAAATGTTCAATAAATATTTACTAATTATCATTTTATTAATTCTGAGACGTATTTTTTTATACTTTAACTTCTCTCATATAGGATGCTTTTTTAAATTTGTTTTTAATGCTTCTTTTGAGAGAAAGGAAGAGAGAGAGTGGGGAAGGGGCAGAGAGAGATGGAGACAGAGGATCCTAAGTGGGCTCTGTGCTGACAGCAGAGAGCCCAATGCAGGGCTCAAACTGTGAGATCATGACCTGAACCAAAATCGGAACTTAACCAACTGAGCCACCATCAATGACTTCTTAAACTATATTTATTAGCATGTTTTCCTTAGTGGTTCATAAAATAACCATGCACCTTACAATTGGTATTATTTTAGATTCAATGAAATACATTGTGTAAACAACATGCAGACTCTGCTTTAACCATTTTCCTACCTTTAGAAATGTCTGTTTTCAATTAGTTTGTTTCCTTTAGTTTCAGAATTTTCTACCCTTAGAGGTAAATCTTTAAGCACATGTATGATTATTTCTTTATAATAAATTCCTAAAAGTGGTATTGCCGCACCACAAAATATGCACAATTTTAAAGCTTTTGATACATAATACCAAACTATTCTCCAATTATATACCAATTTACATTCCAACCAATAGACAACAGCACTCTCATCTATACTTGCTATTACTATGTAAATCGAACCAACTAAAACACCAATAGAAGAGTGAGACACCTGGGCGGCTCAGTCAGTTGAGCATCCAACTTCGGCTCAGGTCATGATCTCATGAGTTCGTGAGTTCAAGCCTCACATTGGGCTCACTGCTGTTGGCGCAAAGCCTGCTTCGGATTCCTCTCTCTGCCCTTCCCCCACTTTTGCACTCTCAAAAATAAATAAAACATCCTGGGGCGCCTGGGTAGTTCAGTCAATTAAGTGTACGACTTTCGGCTCAGGTCATGATCCGAGTTGGATCAGAGTTGAAGCCCCACATCAGGCTCTCTGCTGTCAGCATGGAACCTGTTTCGGATCCCCCAACCCCACCTCTCTTTGCCCCTCCCCCACTTGTGTGTGCATGTGCACTCCCTCTCTCTCAAAAATAAACATTTAAAAGATAAGTAAATAAAACATTTAAAAAAATTTTTTTTAATGTTTTCTTTATTTTTGAGACAGAGAGACAGAGCATGAGTGGGAGAGGAGCAGAGGGTGAGGGAAGCACAGAATCCAAAGCAGGCTCCAGGCTCTGAGCTGTTGGCACAGAGCCCAAGGTGGGGCACAAATCCACAAACTGACAGATCACGACCTGAGCCAAAGTTGGTCACTTAACCAACTGAGCCACCCAGGCACCTCCATAAATAAAACTTTTTTTTTAAGTTATTTTATGGTTACTTTAGTTTACTTTCGTCAATATCAGTAAAAATGAATATTTTTATATGTTTACTGTCAATTACAATTCTTTGTGAAGTGCCTATTTATGATTTTTTTAATGTGATATTATTCTCTAAAATAAAGAATGCAGGAAGAGTTGAAGGATTATGGAAAAATAAAGAATTCACTAATTTAATTTTTCCTGAATTAAAATATTGCCCAAGTTGTGGATGACTTTCCTGAACATAGTCTTTTTTTTTAAACCTATTTATTAACGTAAATTATACCTCAGAAGCAGAAGGTTGTCTCGATAAAATGATGGGTTCTTCATATATTTTTCTATAAGATGACAAAGAGCCTAATATTCCTGGATTTACAAAATCAATTAATGCAAAAAATTCTTGAAGATCATTCTGAACTGGAGTACCTAAGAGAAACAAAAGTGATGAAAGGTCAAGTTTGTGTTTTACAATCACAGGTTATTTGTAGAAATTTGTACTCTCTTCCCTAACAAAGCTAAACTAAAGGCTTTAGAGATGAGAAAGAGCAGCCAACTCCAAGTGAACAAAAAATATTAAGAACCATATAAATTTTTAACTCTGGTTTTAACTTCAGCATAGTGGCTGTGTCCAGGCTCTGCAGTCTGACTCGCCTGGGATCAAATCCCACCTGCATCATTTACTCTCTGAGTGATCCTAAGCAAGTTACATACCTCAGTTTACTTCTAGAAAATGGGGATAATTATAGCAGCTCCTAGGATTGTCAGGATCAAATTAGTTAATCCATATACTAAGAACAGTGCCTAAAGCACAATAAATGTTCCATAACTGTTAATGATTCTTAATATTATAACAGTGTGACTCTGGACAAGATTCTTGAGCTCTTTAAGTTAAATTCAGCATTTTTTCACTTATAAAACTGGGAAGTTAACAATTTCCCAGTGGTATTACAACAAAAAGTAGAGACACTGTATGCACGTTGTAGCACAGTTCCTGACATTTAGTAAATACTCAGTGAATGACACCTGTAATTATTACCTTTCAAAGTTTTCAGATCAAATTGAGATCTTGACTAATCTTAAAGGTTAACACAAATATACCCTGCATAAATTACATACTCAAAAACTTTTGGCTAACTAATTTTCAAAGAAACATTAGCATGTTTCAATAATTATATCAAAAAAACATATAGGGGTGCCTGGGTGTAGCTCAGTCGGTTAGGCATCTGACTTCAGCTCAGATCATGATCTCATGGTTCATGAGTTCGAGACTCGCATCGGGCTCTGTGCTGACAGCTCAGAGCCTGGAGACTACTTTCAGATTGTGTCTCCCTCTCTGGCCCCTTCCCCACCCATGCTCGCGTGCGCGATCTCTCTCTCACTCTCTCTCTCAAAAACAAACAAAAAAAAAACCCCATGTAAATCAGCAAAGTCCTACAGTATAATTTCAGATGACATTCAAATGACAGACTAGAAAATGTTGTCCAAAAATATATGTAAGAGGCATATAAAAATGCACTTATTCATTAACATAGATAACATGAATTTTACAATGCCAGGGAATTTAATGATCATACCCCTCAAATTAAATGGGTCAACCCAAAGGATCAATGCTTATTAATTATATAATGCATCTAACTAGTTCTAAATTTTGAGATACATAATAGAATATGATATTTATGTTGGTACGCATTTTGTTAAACTTTTAAATAAATATCCATGACAATGACTAAAAAAGGCAGAATCAAGGGCACCTGGCTGGCTCAGTCGGTAGAGCATTTAACTCTTGATCTCGGGGTCATGAGTTTGAGCCCCATGTTGGGGGCAGAGCTTACTTAATCAAAAACAATTTTTTTTAAGATAGGCAGAATGAGAAAAGCAAGCAAGTAAGAAGGGAAACAAAGGTATAAGGATCCTTGTGGTTGACTTCCAGACATCCAACCCTGGCTAACTAATCCAAGCCATTCATGATAGTCGGATCCCATTTGCCAATGATAGCTGCAGGAAAGGATTTATGTCTTTTGACTGGGTTCTCCAGGAGCAGTGCCCGAGACAGGGATTTGGCTGTACAACATGTATGGAGGGAGTGCTCTGAGGAGAAAGAGAATAATAGAATCAGAGAATAGGAGGGGAAGAAACTAAGCAAGGATGGCCTCCTTGCTTGAGATAAATTATAGCAATCCTCAGAGCATAAATTGTGCTATAAAGCCAGTCCTGAAATTACCCTAAGGCAAGGGCTCTGGCATTTTTCACTTACCTCTATGAGTCAATCATTGACCAAGATGCAGAAGAGAGTGGAGGCTCTCATTCAAACAAGGATAATTCTCCAGAAATTGGAAAGGCCACACAAGGCCAAAATAAGGTGTGGGAGGAAAGCTACATTGAGCTATTCAGGCCTGATTCTAGTCTAGGCTAAAAAGGAATGAGTAGAAAAAGATTCCTGTATTTACATATGGGCCACCCCCTTTCCAGTCTGGGCCAGCAAGTTTGGCCAGCAATAAATTATGCATGCAGCATATACATATATAAACAATGGATACTTAGGCATTAGGCATTTACCATGTGTCAGGTAGTCTTTAAATAACTTTACATGAATTAACTCCTTTGACCTTTACAATAACTCTACAAAGTAGATGGTATTATTATTCCTTATTTCACAGATAAGGAAACTGAGGCACAGAGAAGTTAAATAACTTGCCCAAAGTTGCACAGCTATAAATAGCAGACCTAGGAACCATGAAGAGACAATGCAGACCTATCTCCTACATTCTTTATCATGATAGCATTGTTTATTCTTCAAAAACTCCAAAATCTAAGTGGCGGGAAATTACATAGGGATTTGAAAATTCAGAATCCTACCAAGACTTAATTACCATAGGTTTATTAGTATGAATTCCATCCAGCACCACCAATTCTTTGGATGCCAACATATTACAAATCCTTTATGATAAGAAGACAAAAATTCCATCATGTCTTCCCCAAAGTAAACACTGACCAGTTAGAATTATTCTTTTCTCACAAGAAAGGCTAATGAGGGCTGTAGTTGTCTTAATGGCACTATTCTTCAAACGATGCCCTTCATCACAGATTAGAAGATCAAATTTAACATTCTTGATTTGATCCAAGGAACGAAGTAACATTTCATAACTGATGATAAGAACAGAATAAAATGGAGATTTGATGAATTCTTCTACTTTGTGGTCCTAAAAAAAAAAAAAAAAAAAAAAAAAAAAAAAAAAAAAAAAAGACAGTATTTAACAAATCATGGGCTAAAACTGTAAAATCAAATTCAAGCAGCATATTCCTGACAGACATTAATTAGAATATGTGCATTCAAAACCAAATTGTAAGCCAAGATTCCATTTTTCTGCAAAGGAGTTGCAGAGTTACAATACACTTGAAAAACTACCATATAGACAGTGAAAACTTCAGTGCTGATTTGAAAAGCACAGAGATATAATGGGGCACCTGGGTGGCTCAGCTGGTTAAGCGTCCAACTTAAGCTCAGGTCATGATCTCACAGTTAGTGGGTTCAAGCCCCAGGTTAGGATCTGTGCTGACAGCTCAGAGCCTAGAGCCTGCTTTGGATTCTGTGTTCCCTCTTTGTGCTCCTCACCAGCTCACACTTGTCTCTTTCTCCCAAAAGTAAATAAACATTTAAAAAAAAATTAAGGGGGTGCCTGGGTGGCTCAGTGAGTTAAGCGTCCGACTTTGGCTCAGGTCATAATCTCATGGTCCGTGAGTTTGAGCCCTGCATCAGGCTCTGTGCTGACAGCTCAGAGCCTGGAGCCTGCTTCAGATTCTGTGTCTCCCTCTCTCTCTGCCCCTCGCCCACTCACACTGTCTCTGTCTCTGTCTCTCTCTCTCTCAAAAATAAATAAATATTTAAAAAATTTTTTTAAACAAAAGAAAAAGAAGAAAAAAAGAAGCACAGAGATTTAGAAAATGACCAAGGCTAAACTGTGTTAAAAATCTCTTACCTGATCAACAGGAAATATCTTGATCCTTTCACTTCCTAGCCATTTTTGAAATTCTTTCCTCCAATTATTCACCAAGCTCCCAGGTGTGACAATAAGTGTCTTCTTTATTACTGGCTTGCCTCCATAGGGTCCCTGACACTGTAGAGTCCAGATGAGTGAAATACATTGCAATGTTTTCCCTAAACCCATTTCATCAGCAAGAATAGCTCCACATCTGCCATTCACTCTGTTAGAAATAATTATACTTCTTTTAGTCACAATAGTTAAATATTTTATGCCCCTAATACTGTCACTTATTAGTCAAAAAATCAGAAACTGATAGTTTTGTAATTAGGACAAACTCTACCCCCTTCTAAATCTTTTTTCTAGGATTTCATGCATCTGATTTACAACATATCTTTTGCATCTTTGATAATTTGTAATTTTTTTCATGACATATTTACTATCAACTAAATTACTAAAACAAATCTGAAATTTGACAGTTGAATCTAAATCATATGATATTATCATACATATATATTTAGAGAAACTAGAAATGAATCCCAATTTTATATATACATTTGAATAACTATAACTGTGCTTATCACTAACAGTTGAGCAATTTTTATCAGTTTCAGCATCAGTTATCAAAAAAGTTTAAAATATATTATAATCTTAACCAGAAAGACCAATTGAGCTGTATTTATGATTTTCAAGCAGTAAATGAACTCCTCAATCATATAGCTCCCTGCACTATAAGAAAAAACACTAAATATTGATCTAATACATGTAACTTAGTAATAGACTTATCCTACGGACCTACTCAGTTAATACAAATTAAAATTAAATATAATAAAGAATATTAAGTGGCATGTTTATATCACTTCATAGCTTTTAAAGCTCTTCACATATATACGTATATATATACGTATATATGTATATACATGTTATAAAATCAAAAGAATTAAGGATAGTACCAAAATAAGTATGGTTTTGTCTTTCTCTGACTTATTTCACTTATCATAACACTCTAGTTCCAACCATGTCATTGCAAATGGCAAGATTTCATTTTTTTATGGCTAATATTCCATTGTGTGTGTATATATATATATATATATATATATATATATATATATATATACATCTTCTTTATCCATTCACAGTCAATGGACTCTTTCCATAATTTGGCTATTGTAGATAATGCTGCTATAAGCATTGGGGTGCATATATCCCTTTGAATTAGTATTTTTGTATTCTTTGGGTAAATAGCTAGTAATGCAATTGCTAGATCATAGGGTAGATCAATTTTTAGCTTTTTGAGGAATCTCCATACTGTTTGCCAGAGTGCCTGCACCAGTTTGCATTCCCACCAACAGTGTAAGAGGATTCTCCTTTCTGGGGTGCCTGGGTGGCTCAGTTGGTTAAACATCTGACTTCAGCTCAGGTGATCTCATGCTTTGTGGGTTCGAGCCTAACATCGGGCTCTGTGCTGACAGCTTGGAGCCTGGAGCTTACTTTAGATTCTGTGTCTCCCTCTCTCTGCCTCTTCCCCTTTCGCACTGTTTCTCTCTCTCTCTCTCTCAAAAATAAACATTAAAAAAAATTTAGAAAAAGAGAGTTCTCCTTCCTCTGTATCCTCACTGACATCTATTTTGTGTTGTTGATTTTAGCCATTCTGACATGTATGAGGTAATATCTCATTGTAGTTTTGATTTGTATTTCCCTGATGATGAGTGATATTGATTTAACTCATATGTGGAATTTAAGAAACAAAACAAACGAGAAGAGGGGAAAAAAGAGAGAGGGGGACAAACCAAGAAACAGATTTAACTCCAGAGAATAAACTGATGGTCAACAGAGGGAAGGAAGGTGGGGGATGGGTGAAATAGGTGATGGGGATTAAAGAGTATACTTGTGATGAGCAATGAGTGTTGTATGTAATTGTTGAATCACTAAATTGTACACCTGAAACTAATATTACACTGTATGCTAACTAACTGGAACTTAAAATTTTTAAAAAGTGGAGTTTTATTATAGTTTAAATTGTTTTATTTATTTTGAGAGAGAGGGAAAGAGTGCATAGATGCACATGCACGCGAACAGGAAAGGAGCAGAGAGAGAGGGAGAGAGTGCTCAATCTCACAAACCATGAGGTCATGACTTGAGCCAAAATCAAGAGTCAGATATTAACCAACTGGGCCACCCAGAGGCCCCCAGTTTGATTATAGTTTAATTCATTCTATTTCTTATTAGTAAAAATAATAACCAAAATTCAACTATATGTTTTCCATTTCAAAGTACAGAAAAAAGTCACAAACATGAATTACAGTCATTATCATTTTATTTTTTTAAGATTTGTTTTGGGGGTGCCTGGGCGGCTAGGTCGGTTAAGCGTCCGACTTCGGCTCAGATCATGATCTCACGGTTCGAGGGTTCGAGTCTCATGTCGGGCTCTGTGCTGGCAGCTCAGACCCTGGAGCCTGCTTCCCATTCTGTGTCTCCCTCTCTCTCTGCCCCTCTCCCACGCTCACACTCTGTCTCTGTCTCAAAAATAAACATTTTTTTTAAATTAAAGATTTTTAAAAATTTTAATTAAAAATCTTTAATTGTTTAAAAATAATCTCTACACCCAATATGGAGCTCAAACTCACAACCCTGACATCAAGTTGCATGCTTTACCAACTGAGCCAGCCAGCCAGGCACTCCCATTATTACCATTTTAGATCAACAACTTGCCAATGCAAAACCAAATGCCAGCTGAGATATAGAGTGGCAGAGATAAAATAGTGATCCATCCTTCCACAGTGGAGGGAAGAGAACAGGAAGTCTTCACTGAGAAGATGGATCTTGTCAAACAAAGGTAAATAAGATTTCACTATATGAATCAAGTAGTTCAACACAGTGGGAGCTTGAACTGAATTCCAAACAAGGAAATACAAAGGCTATGAACCTGGCAAGATAGCCAGAGACTAAAGATGAGCATACATATCCTTGAAAACTCAGACTGTATCTTGCAAGTCAATGTCTCCCAAACATCAGTCTTTCGTGACTACCATCACAATTTTTGCCATATATGTGATACTATATGTTATTATTTATTTTTCTTTAAGTCAACTCCCTTTTGTACTTAGATTTATTTGAAAAGTCCAAGCATGATTAACGAAACCAAAAATTTTAAATGCTGCTTTTTCTAATAATTCATTAACTAAATATACTACTATCAGAATTAAAAAACAAGGCTTGTCTATGTCCAACTAAAATAATCCCACAAATCACAAGCAGAGTGCATGTTACAGATCAGGTAACACTCCTGTAAGTTCTGAGAGTCTGAAGCATGTTAAGCAAGGGAATGCCATTTTCAGAACTGTTTTTCAGAAAAATCAAGCTGGTGGCAATAAGAGTGAATTTGAGGAGCATCAGAAACAGCTAGATGCCACTGCAAAAATCCAAACAAAACATAATCGTGTAATGTCAATTACTAGCACTGCTGCAGTGTGGTGCCAGAAAAGATTTGGAATCAAAGGATATTTAGGAGTTCAAAATTAAAATTTGAGGTTTGATTAAACTGAGAAAGTGAGAGAGATGAAATTAAAGTTGCTTTCCAGGCCAAATGAGATACGGTCTCCAAAGAAAAGAGCAGATTTGAGAAAGAACAGGAGTCTAGAAAGTTTCTGGGATATAGCATTTCCTTAAGCTGTCATCATGCAAAGGGTTCTTAAGAGTGTGAGGGAATTGGGGCACCTGGGTGGCTCAGTCAGTTGAGTGTCCGACTTTGGCTCAGGTCATGACCTCACAGTTTGTGAGTTCGAGCCCCCCATCAGGCCCCGTGCTGACAGCTCAGAGCCTGGAGACTGCTTCCGATTCTGTGTCTGCCCCTCCTCTGTTCATGCTCTGTCTCTCTCTCTCTCAAAAATAAATAAACATTAAAAAAAATTTTTTTAATAAAAATTTAAAAACTTAAAAAAAAAAGAGTGTGAGGGAATTTACATTTGCAACTCCCTATTAAATAATCAATTTAAAAATCAAGGGCCTATGCATTAAAAGCAAAACAAAAAGGAAATACATATAGAAATATAACAAGATGTTAGCAGGTTACTTTGATTCTTTTTTACTTCCTTTATCAAGCTTTTGTGTGCGTGTGTCCTCTAAAATATCTTTAAGAAAGGATGCTACAGGGGCGCCTGGGTGGCTCAGTCAGTTAAGTGTCCGACTTCAGCTCAGGTCACAATCTTGTGGTCCGCAAGTTCGAGCCCCGCGTCGGGCTCTGGGCTGATGGCTTGGAGCCTGGAGCCTGCTTCCGATTCTGTGCCTCCCTCTCTCTCTGCCCCTCCCCCCCCCCCCCCCCCCCCCCCCCCCCCGTTCATGCTCTGTCTCTGTCTTAAAAATAAACATTAAAAAAAAAAAAAGAAGAAAGAAAGGATGCTACAGTTCTTTACCAGAAAACTCCATTTAAAAGGGAATGAGGGAGATTCCTTTTTGGGGGATGGTACCTGGGTGACTCAGATGACTAAAAATCCAGTTCTTCTTTTTCTTTTTTTAGAATACAATTTTTGATGTCTGCTCAGGTCATGATCTTACAGTTCATGAAATCAAGCCCTGAATCTGCATAGGGCTGTGCACTGACAGCACCGAGCCTGCTTGGGATTTTCTCTCTCCCTCTCTCTCTGCCCCTTCCCTGCTTACACTCTCTCTCTCAAAATAAATAAATAAATAAATAAATAAATAATTAATTAATTAATTAATTAAAAGGGAGTAGGGAAGACTCCTTTTTTTTTTAAGTAGAAGTGAGATAAGAAGAAAATCTTTTTTCAAAAGTCTCATAAGCAGAATTAACAGCTACTTCAATTTTGCCCTCATAAGCCTTTCTCATACTAGTGAACTCTTATTGTACCACATTAAGGTTGACTATATTTACCTATTTCTTCAAATACCTTAAAAACTACTTAAGGATAGGACACATGGTCCTGACTCCTGTATGCCCAGCTCCTAGCAAGATATCTGGCACATGGGATTCCATCAAGAACCACTTTTGGAATAAATGCACACATTAAGCATAATTCATGATATACTGAGACTCATTTTATCAGACTTTTTCTAGAAAACCATTATGTTACAGGTTAAATCAAAAGTCAGAATAAACAAATTATTTTCCTACCTCATTCCCATTACACATTCATATAGGAATAGGATCCCTTCTTTTTGATGTGGTCGAAGATGATATACAAGGTAAGGATCTATCACTACATCCACAATAGGAGAACAGTTCTTATTGAACATCCACTGGTGATTATTGTCTGGTCGTGACATTACAAGAGAATCTTAAGAAAAAGATGATAGTTTACCTATTAATGTATTGCAATTTCACTTTGTCAGCAACTACATTATCTTGCTTTAATTACTCATAACTTAGAACTATTTGCCATCCTTTGTGGCAAAAAAGTTGAAGTTTAGTAACAGTGATACTAAGCAAGAGTGGAAAATTAAAAAATAAAACCTCATGCCTTATCAATGTAAGATTTCAGGCAGAGAATTTCAAAGGGCTTTCCAAAACCACTGAAATTGGGGCACCTGGGTGGCTCAGCAGGTTATGTGCCTAACTACTCTTAATCTCAGCTCAGGTCATGATCTCATGGTTTATGAACTCCAGCCTGGCCATTGGGCTCTATGCTAACAGTTCAGAGCATACTTGGGATTCTCGCTCTCTCTTTCTCTGCCTCTCCCCTGCTTGCACTCATTCATATATACTCTCTCTCTCTCTTTCTCACTCTCTCAAAGAGAGACAGAGAGCAGAGCATGAGCATGGAAGGGGCAGAGACGGGGAGACACAAAATCCAAAGCAGGATCCAGGTTCCAAGCTGTCAGAACAGAGCCCGGAGCGGGGCTCGAACCCACAAACCATGAGATCATGACTTGAGCCAAAGTCAGATGTCTAACCAACTTAGCCACCCAGGGACCCCACAAACTAAATAAACTTAAAAAAAAAAAAGCCACTAAAATTCACTACTGTTTAATAGAGTATTCAGTAAGCCACACATTTAATAGCTCAGTATTCAGAGCAAAGAGAACGATTTCCAACTAAAAGCACAGGTTGGAATTTTGCCAAGTTGCACTTGCGAATGATCACAGCTTCTTATTTTGGAAAGGCACCCCAAATTTAACATAAAGCCTCCCATTATTTTCACTTCTGTACACACTAACAATGACTATTACTTCTTCTATTAACCAGAAGAACTGAGAAAGGATGACAAATTTTCCATTGACTTCACCATCATTATTTCCTTCAAGTTAATTACTACGTTCATGAATGTCAAATTCATTTATCTTTGCAAAGCAGCAAATAAAAGCAACCATTGAATAATAATGTACTTCTTTAGATATATGCTAATACAGTTCAAGATTTATTAAAATATCACCAAAAAATACAAACTCAAATATAACTAGAAAGCAGGTCTCAATTAATCTAAAGTCAGGTAATAAATTCATCAAAATTATTTTTGGGATATATTTATATGTCTGCATCATGGTTAAAAAATGAAATAGATTTTGGGGCGCCTGGGTGGCTCAGTCGGTTGGGTGTCCAGCTTCGGCTCAGGTCATGATCTCACCATCCGTGAGTTCAAGCCCCGCATCAGGCTCTGTGCTGACAGCTCAGAGCTTGGAGCCTGCCTCGGGTTCTGTGTCTCCCTCTCTCTCTGGCCCTCCCCTGTTCATGCTCCATCTCTCTCTGTCTCAAAAATAAACAAACATTAAAAAAAAATGAAATAGATTTTTTAAATAAACAAAAAGAAAAAAGAGAACAGAAAGGAGAAGGGGAGATAAAGAAAATAGGTTCTAGTAGATTAAAACAATATCCAGCAATGCAGAAATATGCAGTCACAGGAATGAGAGTCTGGTCATGTCTACCATTAGTGATTACCCAGAGGAAAGTTTTCTGTGGATCTTCCTAGATTTCTGAGCAACTAAAAGGAACTCCCATTTCTGAGGTCAATTCCTGGCAGGCAGAGGATTAGTAAGTGAAAATGGAAAACTTAGCTCTTGGCTTTCCTCTATATTCCAGTAGCAGAGCAAGAGTATATTCCTTGTGGATTTCTAACCAAGAAATGGCCCCATTTTTTCTCTTGTGAAAAGCACAAAGGGGAAAAAAGAGAACAGGTGAGGATAATACAAAGGGGAAAAAGAAAAGATAAGAGGGGAGGATAATACACTCAAGCAAGAAGGACCATAGGATCTAAGTCAACTAACAAAGCATCCATCTTCAGGAAAGATAAAACCTAAACCACCACAATAACAGGACACCAGTTCAAATTTTAAGATGCCTCTCTCTATCTTCACAATAATGAGGCACAACTTAATGCTAACAAAATCTTTCATGCTTTCATTTTAAGTCTACAACCTAGTTCTACCCTTGGCAAGATAAATAAATGAGAATCATTAACACAAAGGGCTTTTATTATATTATATACACACACACACATACATACATACATGTACACACATATATATATATATGTTATCACAATAAAATTTTTCATTCAGTCAACAAATATTTATTGTACATGGTATATAGCAGACACTCTACGTCTTTATGGTAGTGATTAGAACCCACAATGTAGACTTGAGGAGACATACCCATTTGTGAGACAAGTGACTGCCCCAAGAGGACAAAGAACCAGTTAGTTCAGTGGGAAAATGGGACTCTAACTCAGATCTTTAAATAAGCACATTATTCTTTTTGGTTCCCCACATCCCTCTATTATGTAATAGGAAGGCAGAGAGAAAGAATAAAAGAGAAGGAAGCCTATTGAAAGAGCTGGTGGGACAGATAAAATATTTGGATAAAAGAAAAAACAGAAGCAGAAGCTTCCACTTTCTTTCAATTAAGTCTCAGGTAAGCTCATATAGAGCTAGGAATTTTTAATTTGGGGTTTTATCCCAAAAATGTCAATAGTTCTTTGAATTTAGGCAAGTCGGTTCATCTTTCTGGGCCTTACTTTCTTCAAATGCAAAGGGAAGAGACTGATCTCAACAGTCCCTTTATTTCAAAAATTCTATCTCTAGAATACTTGCAAAAAATACTTAATTATGTTGCTTTATGTACTTTTCATTTTACCACTACTATGAAAGCAACCTACTTGATACCCCAAATTCGACATCTACTATTGCTTTACAATCCAAATTTATTTGTCTGTCTTCTCAACAAATGAGAAGATCTCTGATGACAGTTTACACTGCAAAAAAAGGTACTGAAGAAATCCCTGTTAAGTAAACAATCAAAAAACAGGTGAGGTTTTATTTTTAATATTATTTTTAAATTAGACTCATTAATATTAAAATTAAATCATTAAATTTAATGATTATAAGTAAAATTTAAGTTATTTACATGACACCTCATCATTCAATATTTTAATACATTAATGGATGTGATCAAAACATACAGTTGTCAAAAGAGAAGTATAAACATAATCCTGACTCATGCATTGACTAATATTTCTTCTTGCTGAAATATCAGATATTATTCAAAATCATATACATGTATGTGTGTATACATCTCCAATTTGTATATTTTTCCTTCAACACAAGTATTCTTCACTACTGTATTCTTAGAATTAGGCATTTATTTATAAAATGATTCCCAAACTATACTGTTATATAGCTTCAACATTATTCCTTATGTCAGTTGTACACCTGAAGAATAATATATACTTTCACCTGAAAACTTTAAACAAAACTTAAACTTTAAATTCACATGCCAATATCTTTTGACAGTAAAAACAGAATATTCAAATTATTTTTTACATCTTACTTTGTGCATGTGGGTCATGACGTGGTTTACAATCTTGGGAACCGTTTGGTCTATTTTCCTTTGAACTTGGTTTACAAACACTTTTGAAGGGGTTAGAGAAACACTTCTTGGCAGCCTGAGAAGAACTTGAGATAGCAAGGCTTCCTCCTCCAAGTTGAAAACATCTGCCACTGTTGAAATCATCTGGAGAGATTATGCCCATGACTTCTACTTCTTTTCCACCAATCATCACTCTGTGGCCCTCTTCAATCTTTTCAAGCTCTTTGAATTTATATGCAAGGCCTTTAAATTGAGAAGGGAGTGTGTGAATTTAATTTACTGACCCTCTAAGATGACATAATTAGTGATACCATAGTCACCTTCCCATAACTGTACAGAATGAAAACTGTACTTTGAATGCAAACAGCCTTGTATAACCAAGGAGCAGAATGAAAACATACTTTATCATTTTGGTTAAAAAAAACACAAAACACTAAAAAAATCAGAAGGAATAAATAATAAAACTATAAAAATTAGCCAAGCTTTAGAGAAAGCAAGGCCTTTTTTAATTATCGAAAATATGGCTGGGGTACCTGGGTGACTCCGTTGGTTAAGTGTCCGACTTCGGCTCAGGTCATGATCTCACAGTTAGTGAGTTTGAGCCTCGCATGAGGCTCTGTGCTGACAGCTCAGAGCCTGGAGCCTACTTTGGATTCTCTGTCTCCATTTCTCTCTGTCCCTTCCCCACCCACACTCTGTATTTCTGTCTCTCTCTCTCTCTCAAAAATAAAAAAACGTTAAAAAAAAAAAATCTAAAGAAAATATAGCCAAGGGTGCCCTAGCTAGCTCAGTCAGTAGAGCATGAGACTCTTGATCTCAGGGTTGTAAGCTTGAGCCCCTCGATAAGTGTAAAGATTACTTAAAAAACTAAAATATTAGGGGCACCTGTGTGGCTCAGTCGGTTAAGCTTCTGTCTTCGGCTCAGGTCATGATCTCACAGTTCGTGAGTTCAAGCCCAGCATTGGGCTCACTGCTGTCAGTGCAGTACCTGCTTTGGATCCTCTGTCCCCCTCTCTCTCTGCCCCTCCCCCACTCCTGCTCGCTCAAAAATAAACATTCTTAAAAAATAAAATAAAATTTTTTAAAAAAAAGAAAACGTAACTTACTGTACTCACAGTTTTGCCATCTGTTGTCTGTTGAAAATCAAGCCAAGAAGAGTTTTGTAGGCTATATGGGACCTTCCTTTCTTGTGAATAAACTAGAGAAATACCACGGCATCTCTATTTCCACTTAGAAACAAGTGGAAATGTGGAAAACTAGCAATAAAAGCAACTGCTGCCACAATCAGTACTTTACTGTTCCACATGAGATAGCAAAGTAAAAATGCATTTGTGGCAAAAGGTCATTGATAGTCTAAGTTCTAGCTCTTGAATTAAAAAGTGGGGTATTTTATAATATCAAGCTTCTCTGAAGTATTAATTCAACATTTATTAAGTGTTGCCATATGCAAGGTGTTAATGAAATATAAATATGAGTAAGTCAGTCACAGTATGCTCAAAATGAGCTCATTAACCAGATACATAGAGTGGTGGAATCTTTGATTCCTGTGCCTGCCTACATTAAATGTGTAGTTACTGGGCCATTACAAGAGGCAAGAACTGCATACCATAAATGTTTTTAAGTCTCTAAAAATGAAATAAAAGATTGTCACATTTTAGAAAACATGATAGGACCCTTTTAAATTAGCTATAAAGTGCTACAATTCACCCTATTAAAACTGGGCTAAACCTTACAGTCTGGGCCAAACAGTAGCCAATATATCTTCTTAAATTATTTATGATAGAACAATTTTTAATTTTAATGCTCTGATATAGGAAGAAATTACTTAGCTGGTGTTCCTAAATGCAAAAGACCCATCCCTCCATTCCCCAAACTATCTCAATTCAACTGCAGTGTTGACCACTCCACATCAATAAAGATTTTCATCTTCATATAGAATCCAATTACTATTCATCTGAGTTACATGTAAATGTGAGACGAGAATAAACTTAATTTTGAGGCATCTTTAGAAGTCTAACTCCAGAATCTCTCCTTTCACTTTGATCTACAGAGATGACTCTCTCAAACATCTCTGAATCTCCAGAAGACTTTCTTAAAAGTCTTGAGCTTTGTTTCCCACAACTCTTTTTTTTCTGGGTATCACGTAATGATGGTCAGATGAACTTAACCAAATTACCATGAGCTATTAGCAACTGCAGCACTCCAGTCTTCGGTTTTTTTCTTGAGGCTCTATCCCTACATTAACAATATATATATACATATATATATATATTTTTTTTTTTTTAATGTTTATTTATTTTTGAGAGAGAGAGAGACAGAGTATGAGCAGGGGAAGGGCAGAGAGAGAGGGAGACACAGAATCTAAAACAGGCTCCAGGCTCCGAGCTGTCAGCACAGAGCCCAACGCGGGGCTCGAACTCACAAACTGAGATCATGACCTGAGCTGACGTTGGACACCTAACCAACTGAGCCAGCCAGGCACCCCCCTACATTAACAATATTTAAATGTTGTACATTCAATTCATTTAAAAGAAAAACTGCCTCCATTAGAGCCAATAACTTACAAAATCAACTCCAAGTTGATACACTTATTGTTATAATTAAGCAATAAAGTCTTATGTTTGGATGTTTTCATTTGGAAAGCCAATAAAATCCTCTTTATTGCTTAAAGCAGTGGTTAGATATTAGATATCACCTGGAAACCAGAGTGCCTAGGTGGCTCAGTCCGTTAAGCATCCAACTTCAGCTCAGGTCATGATCTCACGGTTCATGAGTTCGAGCCCCGGTCAAATCTAGAAACCTAAAATATATTTATGCCAGTGCCTCTCTCCACCATCCAGGCCAAATAAATCACCATCCAGGCCAAATAAATCCTGCCAGGTCAGGACCTGGCACTGGTATTTTTAAAAAACACCTTAGGTGGGGCACCTGGGTGGTTCAGTTGGCTGAGCATCCAACTTCTGCTCAGGTCATGATCTCAGGAGTTCCTGAGTTCCAGCCCCACATCAGGCTTGCTGCTATCAGCACGGAGCCTGCTTCAGATCCTCTGTCTCCTTCTCTCTCTGCCCCTCCTTCACTCGCACTCTCTCTCAAAAATAAACAAACATTTAAAAAATAAATTGGGGCACCTGGGTGGCTCAGTCAGTTAAGCATCCGACTTCGGCTCAGGTCATGATCTCGCAGTTTGTGAGTTTGAGCCCCGCATCAGGCTCTGTGCTGACAGCTCGGAGCCTGGAACCTGCTCCAGATTCTGTGTCTCCTTCTCTCTCTGCCCCTCCCCCACTTGTGCTCTATCTCTCTCTATCAAAAATAAATAAGTGTATAAAAAAATTAAAATAAAAAATAAATAAAACAGTAGCAGAGACACAGAAATTGGCATTTCCTATGAGCATTATCATTAATAATAATAAATAAAAACACCTTAGGTGATTCTACTTGTGCAGAGTAAAAACCCACTATTTGAAACCTGATTTGCATTTTTTGCTACATGCAACTGAAAGACCATTTTATTATAAACTGCACATACACAAAACCAGGTATACTATGCCTTATGGGTAAGGAATATTCCAGGGTAATTTTGATAATTTTACCTCTCTAGCTGGCTTTAGAATGTAATTTCACCATATAGGTATAAACAAGTTCTCCTAAAATCTAGCCCCAATCTACCTTAACCAACAACATGGAATATGAACTGTAATTTTCTTTTTAATTCCTCTAAAAGCTGAGAATAACATATATAATAGTTGTTCAATATTTTTATAATACAAAAGTTCTGTTGCAGATAATTCAGCTCAGCCTCCACTCATCACTCTGTCCCTGACCTTCACAGACTACATTCCTGAAACACTGAATTAGTTTTACTTCTCTCCTTTCATACCTTTGCATATACTACTCCCTCTATATATATATACTATATATATATACTATATATATATATATACTATATATATATATATACTATATATATACTATATATATACTCCCTCTATATATACTATACCCTACAAAACTATCCTTCAAATACTACCTTAAGCAATTACTCTTATGAAGCTTTCCCCCAGCCTCCTGGGCAGATCTAAATGGCCTATTTCCTATTGCACTGAGTACAAATTCTCAATGAAACAATTCTATTATTGCCTCCTAATTATCAATTATATTGTCTTGTCCCCACTAAACTATAAATCATATCCATTTTTGAATGTTTACTCCTAGCATAGTGCTTGGCACATAACGGTTACTGAAAACTATTAACTATATTATTGAATGAATGAATGAATGAATGATTGAAGACAATGCCAAAAAGCATGGTTGGTGTTAAGCATTCTGAATTTGTGAGCTAACCTGTATTAGTACAAATCATGCTGGCAACATTTATATCATAACAGAAATGATAACCTCCAATTTATATGTATTAATCTAGGTCATTCCTAGCCATTACCTTTTTTTTTTTTCAAAATTTTATTGGATATCATTGAAATTAGATAATATTCCACTCCTGACATCAACATCTTTCTAATTTTAATCATTTAGCATTCTGGGGAGAAAAGTACACTAAGACAAACTGCTTAATCTCAGAAAAATACCAGAATAACTGTATATACCCTGACTAGCCATTTCACTTTAGAGAAAATGAATCCATGGAATGGGATTTGCTTCAGTGAGTTAGTATACATAAGACTGTCAGACTGATGAGGCACCTGAGTGGCTCAGTCGGTTGAGCGTATGACTTTGACTCAGGTCATGATCTCACGGTTTGTGGGTTCAAGCCCTGTGTCAGGCTCTGTGCTGACAGCTCAGAGCCTGGAGCCTGTTTCTGAATCTGTGTCTCCCTCTCTCTCTGCACCTCCCCTGCTCATGCTCTGTCTCTCTCTCTCTCTCTCTCTCAAAAATAAACACTAAAAAAATAAAAAGACTGTCAGACTGACTACTATAATTTAGTTAAAGAGCATCTTAAACTAACACTTTATAAAACCCAATCATTTTAATTATGTAACCTCAGATATATACTAATTTTAGGCCAAATCATAAGCATTATGTAATATCACAATACCTCTTCCAATGTCTTTGCCTTCCAAATCCTTTAATGTAAATGACTTTCCTTTTACAATGAGAACAGCATCACCTTCCCACTTTTTGTGTTTTTTCTTTGAAGCCTTACACCAAACAACACTGAAATATTTAACTAGGCTATCAGGTTCTTCCTCTTCTTGTCTCTTAGGCACTGTAATTTCTTTAGGGGCTGAGTGAACTAGAACAAAAAAATAAAATAAAATAAAACCACATTATTAGAGATGACTTTAAGCAGAAAGATCATTTCAACAAAAATAAGAACATAAGAAAATTAGATGTTACTAAAAAGTATGAAAAAATATTTGGTCATACTCCTGTTAGTATTTTCTAAGTTGAGAAATTCAAACATCAGATGCTAGCATTAGCATGAGTACAATGAATACAAATTCTTATCATCTCAAAGTCATACAAACTCAGTTTAAATAGAACAACATGATAATTACCACATTTTATTTTACCGCTAACATTTTAAAGCTCTGGGAACTAAAGATAAATTTTCAACATCCATGGGAAAATATCAACTTCAAATTTTGAATTTTGGTCTTTTCCTGGGCTAGCAATATGTAGTCTAATCCTCTCGTGAAACTGGACAGCGACAGCGAACCACAGCTCCCTGTCTGCCACCAAATCATGAGTGTAAACAACCAATACACTCAAAACCATTGTTTTTCACTCTCACTATTCAATAAATTACAGGAGATAGTCAACACTTTATTACAAAACGGCTTGTGTTACATGATTTTGCCCAGGGCGCCTGGATGGCTCAGTCTTCTAAGCATCTGACTCCTGATTCCAGCTCAGGTCATGATTTCATGAGTTGAAGCCCCATGTCAGGCTCTGTGATGACAGTGCAGAATCTGCTTGGGATTCTCACTCTCTCCTGTTCTCCCTCTCAAAATGAATACAACTTTTTTAAAAAATGATTTTGCCCAACTATAGGCTACTGTAAATGTTCTGAGCATGGTGAAGGTCAGCTGGGCTAAGCTATGATGACTGGTAGGTTAGTTAGGTGTATAAATGCATTTTCAACTTGCAGTATTTTCAACTTATGATGGGTTTATCAGGACATAACCCATCATAAGTCAAGGAAGATCTGTACTCCAATCCGGTTTCCAGTCCAGTCCTCCACCAAAACTATACCATTAAAGGCTACTGACAAACTCCTTGCCAATAAATCCACAAGATATTTTTTTAGTCCTCATCAGAGTTCTCAAAAGCATTTGACAATGTTGACTACTTCCTACTTGAAATACTAAACCCTATTTTTACTTAGGTTAGCTTCTCTAACACATTTCAATTTTTCCTTACTTCTCTGGTTGCTTCTTCTTGAACATCTTTGCCAGTGCATCAGACTGGAGTTCTACGTCCTCTCAATGTGCCTTTCTCCTTAAGTTGATACTACCACTGCATAAACCTGTATTTTTTTTCTCTAGCCCAGATCATGATTGTAGTTCTGTATATCTGTACATAACTGCCCCTCAGACCAATCTACATGAACATCTCATCAGGCCCACTTGTCTTCTCTCCAAAAATTGCTTCTCCTGCAGTTTTCTCATTTCTCAGTAAGAGTACCACCACCCTGATTCATGCCAAAAAGTTGGAAATCATCCTTGACTTCCTTTATTCTCAGTTCCATAGCCAATCAACCACAAATCCAGGTGATTCTAGATCCCACATAGCTCTCAAAGCTTTGTACTGTTTGCTTTCTCCATAACCTCTACTCTTCAAAGCACCATCTCTGATCTGGACTATTGTAGGATCTTCCCAACAGGTCTCCTGAGATGTCTTGCCACCTCTACTCCCTAAAGCCATTTTCTGTATTTACTGTATTTATCTATTTTTAAATGTAGATCTCATTAAGTATCCTTCTTGCTTAAAATCCATTAGTTTTAATGGTCTCTAAGAAAACATGTTACTTCTAACCTTCTACCTCTTCCTCCAACATGCTATTCCAAATTAACTTCTATTCACCCAGTCATAGACTTTAAATTTCCTGACCACCAAGCTAGATAGATCTTGCTTTATTATTTCAACATTATCTCAGCAATTAATTATGTGACAGATTACTTCCCCACTAAACTATGAAGTCCTGCGAGGAAGGGTCTATTTTGATCTTGCTCATCACCATATGCCCAGAATAATAGGTACTTTTGAAAACTGCCATTTTGAATCAAAGTGCATTTGACTTCATACTTATAAAAATATTAAGATAGCATTATCTTAAAATTAATTTTCATGTGAAAGTAGCTTTAGGAATTAACTTTGAACTCATCTCCATTATTGACCATTTTAATTTTCATTTTTATTAAGTTGTTACCTTCAGGATTATTTTCCAAGTAAACTTTATAACAAAGATTTGATTCCTTGGTCACTTTTTTATGAATCATATTTTACAGATTACAGCTTTTGCAAACATTAGTTTTTAAAACCATAATTTCTACCAAATGCAGTTTTGCTAAGTCAGATTTTGATTATCTAAATATTACTAAAACTGTATTACTCCATCAATTTTTTAGTCAAGAAAATTTACCAGGTTTTAGATAACTAGTAGTTGTCATTTATTGATTTTTTTTTTTAACCAACCTTGATTTTCCCCAGATAAAGTTTGGAGGTTTTTAGGATTAAGAAAAAAGACAGGATACTTGATCAGTTTTTGAACTCCAAAAAATTTTGTGGTGTGCAATTTTAGTTTTGTTTTTGCATTATTTCTACCAGTAGTAGTCAATGTACATTGAATGAAAGACTAATAATACCATTCTGCATTTTTTAAATTTGCTCTTATCTTTTATTACATTATCCAAGAAAAAAATGTGATTCCACAGGATTGCAGTAAAACAAAGGTGAAAAGTATGTCTTCATCCAAATCAAATACCCTGTTGTATTCCCAGAGCCTAAAGAGTTGACTTGTGTCCAAGACCCTTCCTGCACCAAGAAAAAAATGAATAGATAATAAACTGAGAATTCAGAAATTACTTATAATTAACTTTGAAATATCGGAAGATTCTCAGATATACCCTTTCTTTTGCAGAACAGTAGGAGGAAGACAAGAGTATGAACCAATCTGATGGGGTCTGAATTTTGAGACCCTGGACAAGCTATTTCCCATTCTATGCCAGTTCATGAATCTGTAAATGAATGTAATACTAGTACCTACCTCACAGATTTTTTTGTGGGCATTAGATTAGCTAACATATGTAAAACACTTAGAACAGTACTTGACATGTAATACATACTACCTATTAACTACCATCATCATCATCTTGTCTTTGTCCCTTTCCCATTTAGTCCCATTTTAAATATAGGTCATTAAGGCAGGAAAGAGAGAAATTCCAAAAAGAAGAATAAAGATATTGGGAATTAAACACATAAGGAACATAACCTCCTACATCTAGACTATTTGTAATACATAAAATACTAATTTGCTATGTTCCAGACTAATCACCCCCAACAATTCCACTCTAACTATAATTTTTATTTCTAAACTTGATCTGATCTATTTCCCCCTTGACCCAATAATGTACTTTACAAATCAAGACCAAAAACAGTCGCATAAACAAAAGACTTGAATGCCTATAAGCCAGATTCACAAGGTAAGCATGATGCTTAAAACCATGCTTTGATAAAAGAGGAAGAGGGAGATATTGTCATTTTAATATTGATAGTGAACATTATCATCTAAATGATTCCTAAGCACAGTTACTCTATAGTTGGATGGCTTAGTTATACATTTCATATACCCAAGTCTCTAATATTCTTCCTTTTCTTTCAAAAATTCCAAATACACAGTTTCAATAGAGCAAATGAAATTTAAAATGTCTCATACAATCAAATTCAACAAAGAATGTAAATACTCTCCCAGATTATATTTTTTGAGTTTTAAAATTACCAAAACCTACCAGAATTTTTAATATAATTAACATATAACTGCAATATAAATTTAAGGTTTGAAACAGTTTTATTACACTAAAAAATTTACAATCATTAATATACAAGTTCCTCCGAACCAGTAATCATCCAGTTTTAATAAGAGAGATTTAATGTCATCTAAATATCATTATGTATAAAATAAACCCAGAAGATATTTCTTTGCATTAAATATCATTTTCAGAATACTTTATGAGCATGACAGGGACTATACATTTCATCACATTTCTCAATACTCTTATCAAAGCATATATGCAGTAGAGGCTAAAATAGAAAAAAAAAAAAAAAACTTAAATAAAACTACAATATTCCCAGATATTAAAACTACATGCTCAGCATTTTTCTGCTCAGCATTTTAAATTCATCTAAATATAAGAAAAGTTATGAATTTCAACTCTGACATTCCAATCATTGAGCATGCAAAAAAATTTAAAAAAAGAAAAAAAGAAACCCATACACTACTGATGAAAGTGTAAGATGATACAATCACTTTGGGAAAAGGTCTGGCAGTTTCTTAAAAACTTAAACATATAGGTCTTCCCTAATCCAGCATCATGTCTACTAGAAATTTATACAAGAAAACTCAGAATCTTTATACATAATAGCCAAAATCTGGAAATAGGCCAAAAGTCCATCAAAAAATAATGGATACACAAACTGAGGTATACTTCTACAATGGAATACTACTCAACAACAAGAAGTAATGAGCTACTAATAAGAGGATGAATGAACACAGATATTAAAAACATTAAGAGGGGCGCCTGGGTGGCTCAGTCGGTTAAGCGTCTGACTTCGGCTCGGGTCATGATCTCGCGGTCCGTGAGTTCGAGCCCCGCGTCGGGCTCTGTGCTGACAGCTCAGAGCCTGGAGCCTGTTTCAGATTCTGTGTCTCCCTCTCTCTGACCCTCCCCCGTTCATGCTCTGTCTCTCTCTGTCTCAAAAATAAATAAACGTTAAAAAAAAAAAAAAAAAAATTAAAAAAAAAAAAAAAAAAAAAAAACATTAAGATAGGTGCAAGAAAACAGAAACAAAGGGAACATAGTATATGAGTCCAATTATATAAAGTTCTAGAACAGGCAAAACTTATCTATGATTTTTGAAAAATTAGAACAATTGCCTGATATGCCAAGGGACTGATCAGGAAAGGGGAGGAGAGAACTTTCTGGGGTGAGAATAATGTTCTAAATCTTGATAGGGATATAAGCTACACAAGTGGAGTCACCTGTCACAACTCATCATTTAAAACTTGTATATTTCACTGTTTGCAAATCTTACCCAAAACACACACACACACACACACACACACACACACACACACACACACACAAATACTGAATTCCATTTCACAATACTTATGCTTAATTGTTTAAGGGGAAAGTATTCTAAATAATTATCCAATGTTTTAAATAGCTGTTTTATTTTATAATTGTCTAACATCTTTTTTTAAGGTTATTTATTTTGAGACAGAGAGGGAGGGAGCGCAAGTATGAGCCAGTGGGAGAGGGGCAGAAAGAGAGGGAGAGAATCCCAAGTAGGTTCAGCACTATCAGCGCAGAATTGACACGGGGCTCAATCTCATGAACTGTGAGATCATGACCTGAGCTGAAAAGAGTTGGACGCTTAAACAACTGAGCCACCCAGGCACCCCATCGTTTTATTTTTAAAAATGAACTGATGGATGGATACACGATAAAGCAAATATGGCAAAACAATAATCGCAGAATTTAGGTGGCAGGCATATAAAGGTTTACTGCAAAATGCTTTTAACTTTTCCTATTTGAAGAGTTTCTTAATCTTTTTAACGAGGTGAATTCACACATAATTTTAAGACCTTAAAGATCTACTAACAAAGTGTAAGTCTAATGATATATCTCTTTTAATTTAAATTTTGGGGCTAACTTTGGGTGGTAATTTTATTTTAATTTATATGGCTTTCCACTACTTACGAAGCAACTGAACACTAAAAATGATACAAATTCAAATTATACCTACTAGGTTTAATCAATTTAAAAAATATATAAAAATATACTGAGTCAATTTCTCAAAATCATATGCAAACATTTAATATGACTGTTAACATTTAATTAGATTGTATATCTTAAGAACTCACTTTTTTGTATTTAAGTATTACAACCATATTTCATCTAATTATTTTTACATATTTACAATCAAATTCACCATCAAAAACTTAACTGATTTTGAGAATTTGTGGATCTTAACATCTAAAAAAAATATATTATGACATTTAGACACGGTACATTTAGTATCCACTATAAACACAATTATTTAAATAAATGTATTTCAATTGCGCCCCATCCAAAAAATTTTATCTCAGTAGTACTGAATTCTTTGTCTTATGACACATAAAGAGTACACAAATCAGTACAATGTATCACCCTGTATTTAAAAGATATGTATTAACAAAGCATTTAACCACCATCATCTACAGTATATATTAAATACAATATGTCACACTCTAAATTATTTACATGTCTATTTAAAATTTGACATTACTCTAAAAGAAGGCACATGGAAATAATTCATAGTCTAAACATTTTCACATAAATAAAGATGCAACAGGGTAGAATGAAATCTTTCAAAAATAACACTCAATGTCTCATACAAAAAAAGCCAAGTACTTAATTTGAAATTTTTAAGAAATCTAATGGTATGTTTAGAAATGAAAAGAGCTTTGTTAAGTTTTTCAGGATGCCATTATAAATCATACCTAGTTTAGAAAAATCAAGTTGTAAAAGTAACAATGTATCATTTAAGTTCATGTGGATAAGATACAAAGGTGGCAAAAATAACCTGTTATCCAAATTACTAATATACTCAATGAAAGGATATTTTGACTTAGCTTATTTTTCAAATTTAGTATGCTTTTACAGAATCAAGTCTACATTTTAAAAATAAAATCACTCTTACCTATGTTTTTCAGCATTACATTTCGTAGGTAAAGTTCATGGCATTTAAATTTTTGCAAATTACAATTAAACAAGATTGACTCAGAAAAATGCTGCAGTAAACTCACTGCAATAAGTACAATTCTGGTGTTTAAATGTATATAAAAATAAAGTTTTTTCTTCTACGCAGTCCCTAAATTCTAAGGAGTCTGTCACCTGACACAACCAAAGAAACAACAATCTTGAACAATGCTGAAGGAAAATATGACTGTAGAAGACTATTACGGGCAGCAAAAAAACTTTCAAGGGCAATTTTGTATATTAATTTGTTACCTACCACAGTGATTTTAGAACCTAACCACACACAAAAATAAATGTGTTGCACTTTTTTGAACACAAAACTCTCCTAGAAAACATCTCACAAATTTAATGTTGCACAGAGCAGAGTCTGGAAAACTGATCTGGCTGCACAAAGTCAACATTCAAATTGAACATTAACATCAATTCTGAGGAGCAGCATGCTAAGATTATAATATGAATTACATTACATATGGTAATATGCTTCCAATAATTTCAAAAGTTAAAACTGACTACTTCAAGGATGTATTTACTAAAATTATATTGTAAAAACATTAAATTAGAATTATAAGATTCTAATCTCTTGAGTCCAGTTTAGACTTAAAGAAAAATCACAGCATAAAGATGGAAGTACTGAAAAGAGGTATATTATGCATGCAAGGCATTTTCATAATAAAATATTTAGCTCTAATAGCAGACATAAAATGCCAATGAAATTAAGCAATCTACAAACTAAAATAGTACCAGGAGAGGTTTTTTTAATTCTATTTCAATAGCCATAACCTAATTCTGGATTTAATTTCCTCTCACTAAATGCCCAACCCACAAATGCTATTATAATGCTAACTCAGATATCTAATTTATATCCCTCTAATTAAAAGTGTTCAATGACTACTTATTGTACATTCAACTGTGATTATAAAAACAGCATTCAGTGTCATCCATAATCTGGCACCAATCAACTTCCAAACTAATGTCCCTCAATTCACCTTCACCCATCTCCTCTTTTCAGCAAAATTTTTTGAGAATCTAGTATGATTTAGGCATCAAGCTACATTCCAAATACTCTGTTCTAGTGGTTCTCAAACTTTAGCTTCCATCAGAATCTCTAGAGGGTTTATAACAGATTGCTGGATTCACCTCCAGAGTTTCTGATTCAAAAGGAAATGGATTTACATTTCTAACAAAGTTCTCAAGTGGTGGCAATGTTGCTGGTCAACGCTACTCTTGGTGAACCATTACTCTACTCCAAAGGCAACAAACTGGAAGCCCAGTGGCCGAATGAGGCCCACTCACATGTTTTGTCTATGTAGTTTTTAAAACATTTTGAATTATTTGCAAACATTTTTAAGTTGAAAATCTTCACATAAAAATGCAGATTTCTGGAGTACTGCATGTAAAAATTTTGCTGGAGCTAATAGTAGCTATTCATTTAATCCTAGTCTAGGTAACTAAGTCCTAATTGGCCCTCTCTGTATCCACTTAAAATCACCTGGCCTACCACTGTGCTTGTATTCCCTGATTCACTTCTCCCCATTCTCTAAACCTTTTACCATGTTGTTCATTCTGACTTAAACATCCTTTTTCCACTGTAATGAAATACTGAAATTCCACCTACCCATTTCTAAAGATTGGCTTAAAAATCCTTCCTCAACAAAGCACCAACAAAAATATACATATTAAAAATTTCACTTAAATTTAAAATGTGCTTTCAGAATTGGGATTTTATTTCTGCAAATACTAAAATAGCAGTATTTACAATAATATATATTAAATCATAACTATTTTTTGCTATTTCTATGTAAAATTTTAATTTTGTTCATTAACTTTTTTACTGTGAAATAAATCTTTTTCAGAATAAGATATGAAAAATGATTACGACATTAAATCTTATAGCCAAAATATATAAGTCCAGACAGAGAACATCTTATTTTGCTGGACAAAAAAGGGAAGAAGACTAGGGGTAACTGATAGAAGTCCTCTGATTTCATAACTATGAATCTTTAAAAGCAATTTTGATGAAATAAACACTTCTATAATTTTTTCATATGGAATATATTTTAGTGGATTTTTACTTCTATGGAATAGCAGGGGAGAAACCTACAGAGAAATGAAAACTGAATGCTGGTCCTTGCTCTGCCATAAACAGCTCTGTTACATCAAGTCACTGAGTTCTCCAATTGACCTCAGTTTCATATCTCTAAACTGAAGAGGTGGAAAAAAGTGATTTCCAAATACCTTCCCTCTCTAAAATTCTATCACTTCTTCAAAACACAGGGAAGCATAAAAATCAATGTCATACAGACAAGCTTCTCTTATCAGGCCTGTACTGTTTCTAAATTAGACGGACTTAAAAACCTTGAACTACAGTTTTCAAAGCTCTAATTTAAAATGCTGAAGACTCAGAACTTTGAAAGAATACGTTTGTATATCTTTTTCATGTATGTTCTATTTTAATGATCAAAATAAGACATCTTTTGTAAGGCCATCAATTAAACTTCTTAGAAAAAAAAATTGAAGACAAAAAATATATAACCATGCCAACCAATGCATACGTTTTAATATATGTCAAAAGAAAATTAAATAATTGGATAATGTCAAAAAAAAGGCTTTTTCACAATTGAGACTAACAACACTTTTTAAGAGTATATGTATCCTGCTTAGGATATTACCAAATGAAAGTAATTGGGCCAAAATTAAAATTATCAAATTGCAAGATTAAAAAAAAATATTAGAGACTATTACATTCAGGCAGATCATGCCGTAAGCGAACTGCTTTCAACTTCTCCACTTCAATTTTTGCTCTTAGCAGCTCTTCCTCTAGCTGCTGCCTTCTTTTCAATCCATCCCTCTTCTCCTGAACGTACAATCCAAAATTTTTTTGATTTTCTAAAATTATCTGATGCTCTTCTTTCAGCATTTGCAGAATCTGAGGGTCATACCCTAACTGTGACCTAAAGTGTTCTCCACGCTCATGCCGAAAAAAATCATCTCTCCTTGGGATAGAAGATGGAGACGAGGTCATTCTCATGTCAACAGAGGAAAGTGACGGCGACAAAGATCTTTCCATAACATGTACTAATTCATGGTCTTCTCTTTGCTCTAAAATATCACTCTGTTGAGAATTTAAAACCAGTGGAGGAGGGGGCTTAATGTCTTCTTCTTGCTTCACCTCCACTGTAATAGCAACTGGATGGTGATCCAACATTACCTGTAGTGAACTCGTACCAGCCTGTGCTTCCTCATCCAAGTTTGCACTACAGCACACAAAAAAGCATTAAATGTAAATCAAATGAAGACAAGAGCATATTTATAGCATCATTTCATAATTAGTATACATCAAATTGTCAAGCTTTAGAGCTATAAAGAAAATTGGAAACAAAAAAATTTAATCCTTGAAATTTAAAATGACTAAATTTAAAATTTCAATAATATATATATACAGCTCTCACTGCATCCTTAACTTTAAAATCAAGCTCTTAAAAGGACAAAAAATTGCAAATACTACCTAAGGCCAATGAAGTAAATAAAAAAGAAAGGCCTTTCTTAATGCTCTCAAAGAGATACCACATGTTCCCACAAGCCCGACATTCTTAAATGGTATAAAGGGACATTTACCGCACTTTGGGCCTTGCTATTCCCACACCTTAGCCCTAGATCCCCTGCTCCTGCTCTCCTGGGCTGATCTAAAAATCACCAAGGTCCATGATTTCTAGGATAGTAGAAGACCATAGATAGGAGGTACTGTCCTCCTATAGGATTTCTATATCTGTCCAAAAAAAAACAAAATCAAGTTTTTGTATGGCTTTGGGTATGCCCAACTATCAGAATGTTATCCTAACTATACAATTTTAGATACCATGGTGTTTATTCTTTACAGATCCTAAACCACATGACTCTGTTGGCCTTTCAGTCTTTCAACCATTGGTCAGGTAAAGTTCACAGGGAAAGGTTTCATATCCACTACTGTATCCCCAGCAGAGCATAATACTGTACTTGGAACCTAGCAGGTATTTATCACATGTTGAATGATTAAACAAAAGGCATTTTTAATGAAGTATTTTTAAATGGCTTATATACTATATACTGAAAGCCTGTTAAATTTACATGTAACTTTCATAAAATACGCACTTCTATCAGAGAAAACTAGTTTTAGCGTAATTTAAACTGTGACATAACAATATTTGTTATGACATAAAACACAATGTATCTAAAAATTCTACTTTTTCAACAAACAAATTTCATGAGTAACATGAAGCTACTGATTAAGAATATGTAATTTTTTTCTTGGGTTTTTTTAAATGTATGCTTCTGCCTAACTTAAAAATAAGTTATAGAGGGGAAAGGGAGTATCGGACCATTAGTGAAAAAAACACTACATTCAACATTAGAGAACACTTTCCAAATGATAAATAAGTAACATAGTTAAGAATGCACTCTATATGGATGATTAAAATGCTGGAATAAGTTCAAGTAGAACATGAGGAACAAAATTAAAACTCTCCATATGTCACTTACTAATGAAATTAAATTGCCAGAAATTATCAGATATTTAAGAGATACAAATGAAATAATAAGATATATAGTATGTTATGAAAAATTTGTAGATTATATAAATTCCTTACTTTTCATTCTTTTTGTCACCTTACAATTTTCAAAAGTAAAACAATACAATATCAATGTAATTCAAAGTAGCAAGTCTTCCCTTTATTAACTCTAAAACCTAGCAAGGAGGAAGGTTAAAACTACAGACAAAAATGAAACTTTTAAAAACCCACATAATTGCTATTCCAAATTAGTATGTATAAAGGAGTATAAGAACCACTATTATATACAGACATTACACTCCCATGTAAATTTTAAAATGCTTTTATCAGAAATATTCATTTTCATTGAAACATTACAAGTAAGCATAACGAAGTAAAAAATAAAAAATGTTTTAGAGAAGGTCACAAAAATTATAAGCAGGACTTCTAAAATTTATGAATTTTGAAGGTCAAATAGACTGCAAAAACACAAAATATAATCTGATATTAGAGAAAAGTAAAAATAAAGACATATATCAATGTGTTATAGAGGTAGCCTTACAAAACGGGTATATATCTTTAAATATGTTAAATATAAGCAGTAATATTTACCTTATTAAGAATGGGAGAGTTTGGTGAGATTAACAGGCATATTTTATACTGAAGCATAACTAAGATTATAGATTATAAACTTCTGAGAATTATGAAGATTCAAGATGATGTCAAATCAAGTAAAAGCACATTAAATATACAAATATGTTAAATAAAAATGCTACTACAGAGAAAATGGCAATGTGCACACTGACACAAGCACTTAAAAGGCTTATTTCTAATAATAAATTCTTCCCTTTAAAATATGAAAAGTTGTTCTTGTTTAAATAGTGGGTTTTGTAATGTATAAATTAACAAATTCATTTATCAGAGCAATGTTGTTATCCCAAAAGATTGACTGTATGTTCACAAATAGTCATAATGTAAACAGATACTTGTATATTACTTCTCTTCTATACTCACTGTATTTTTAAAATACACCACTAATTAAAACTACAGTTTATATATGTAGTTTTCAAATTACAAAAGCCTATACTTAATACCCAAAAGGTAGTTTTATACCTGTAACACGAAAGCCACTTTGCGGGGGCAGGGGGGTGGTTAATAAGCAGTACAGTATAAAAGTCTTACTGTGGAGTTTTTTGGACACCCAGCAAATTAGGATTTAATCATTTCTCTTCACAGAGAACATTTTAAGCACTGATGAATTAATACACTGTGTATCCAAGTTCCAGATTCCCCCTGATTTTTTTTTTTTTACTATGTTATCTACCAGAAATAAGCAGTGTATGATAAGAAGCTGGTCTCAAAAAAACTACCCTAATAAATTATAAAAATAACAAGTTTGGTTAAAAAAGTTTTTCTCCCCTGTTTCTCTCCTAACTTCAAAAGGATTTCACAGGTAATCAATAATTTAGCTTATATAATGACTCTTCCACCAAGAAGAAAGCACTGTAAATCTTTGTTTGAAATGTCCCTCAACTCACAAGTTTACAATTTGTTTAAATAACCCTAAATGGTTCAGAAGAATGCAGCTGCCATTTTTATCTTTTGTCAGGGGTTAAAATTTGAATTAGTAATAAGATAACAGTTTTGAAGATTCCCAGTTATTCCCAGACCATAAATTTAACCAAACAACTGTTTCTAACCCTGTAAGAACTTAGTTGCTTACTCATATATTAAAATTCATAGTTTATATCTTTGCAAAATAGGAGTGCTTACCCTTCTTTCCTATATGATTCAAGATCAAAGTGAAACTACACCATTAATGAACAAAAACAACAAAAACTTTTAATTTTATTAAGTAATCTGAATCCCTAATTAGGCATTAACTCCTTGTATTTATCTTTCTTATTTTGAATATGTTGGAAAATAATTTAAACTGTCTTAGTATATACAATCATGCCATTAATAAATTTACTTAATTTTTTATTTTAGGCTTTTAGCTCAATTAATATTCACTAAGTGTAGACAGTAATAATTCATTAAAAAACAAGGGTTCTTCCATTTCTCCTGAAACTGCTAACTTTACATAAAATTGAAAATTCCAATGAAATATAATCTTAAATAAGAAAAAGATATCTCTCAGAAGCTAATTAGCAATTTAAATTTTAAGCTTAAAAAGTTTATGAGGTTATGTTACAAATTTCATCCCATTTATTACTCCCTAACCTTTACTTTTAGAAACTATAGAGAGAAGGAAGGGGGAGGGGAAGACAATAAAAAGTGGCTTAAATCAAATGCAGCAGAAAAATTCCTTATAGCCTCACTTTTCTTTTTTAAGAAAGCAAAACAAAGACACTATTCATTGCTCCCGTAGTGGGGATGCTTACTATGCATATCTCTATCACAACTAAGCCAGAGCCCAATAGATAGGAGGCGCCATAATTTTCCACAAGAAAATAAAATAAAGCTTACCTTTGAATGTGGTTCCTGTCTCTTACCAGGCAAAAACTGGAAATCTGGGGAATCATCTCCATAACTTTCTTGGTTGGCTCAGAAATATTGCTTTTAAAATCTGATTGGGTCTCTTTTTGCTGCAATAGCTCCTGTTTGGCATATTCTTTGAGCCTTTTGTAAAGGGTGCGTAGGCCCTGGGCTGTTCGAGGAGGGCGATCTACTCCAATTGCATTATAGTTTACTGCTATGATATCCCAACATCTATTCTTTTCCACTATTACTGAATGTTTATTAGTGTGTTCTTCGAGAATTTTAACATATGGCTTCACAAGCTTTAGCAAATCAAGCTTTTCAGATAAGGTAAAATTGGAAGATCTAGCCTTTCCTACCATTGTTCTTTTCAAATTAAGTAGGCAGTTTCTGAAACCACCATGCAGCCTTCAGCTCTGCTCAGCTCTTTTCACAAACAGAAAAAGATCAGGCTTAACTAGGCTAGCCTCATTTAGGCCCACGCCTACAGGGGAGGGTTTATTAAAATTCCTCCAGCTTAAGCTGACGCAGGTTCAGGAAATCTGCTTAAGCCAAGCCTGACCTACATAAAGCTTCTCACTGAAGAAGACAGGAAGGCACAAGCAAAACACACTTGTGTATAAAGAGAACAGCTCGAGATAGGATTTAATACACAAAGGTCTAGAGATAAACAGGGAACACAGCTAAAAATTAGCTAATTTAGTGAGAATATCGTATTTCCACACATGTATGCCTAGCTGATAGACTGAAACTGCATTGCAGTACCACTTTAATAAAAACAAAAGAGGAACTGTTTTGTGCTATTTGTTTACAAATCCAGTAGACAGGGAAATGAAAAACTAAAGATGAGTGATGAATGTAGTGATTCCTAACAGAGCCCCTAATCACTGTTTTCTGAGCTGCTGTTCTCTTACAAAATCTGCATAATGCTGGTCCTGCTGTCAATCAGGAATTGCATATCCTCTAGCTAGTTAGGTTACACCCAGACTCAGACTTCACAGTAAAGCTAAGCTTCTCCTTCATTTACAGTCTACAGTAGCCACTACATTTTTTTCAGTTACTTATGAAAAAATTTTTGTTGAACATTAAATCTAAAAAACACTTAAAAATTATATGTTTAAAGCAATGGATTATTCTAGCTGTAACGTATGTGAATATGCTAGCCTGCTTTATCATGTGTAAAAAACACCATTCACAGTGAGAACAGAATAATCATGCCTGAAGACTGCACACAACAAAATGGCATTTGCTATTATTACAGAGTAGGATTTTTATTTAGCTATATTCATATAATTTGGACTATTTAAAAACGAGACACCAGGAGGCGCTTTGGGTGGCTCAGACAGTTAAGCGTCTCACTCGATTTAATTTCAGTTCAGGTCATGATCCCACGGTTCGTGGGATCAAGCCCTGAGTCTGACTCTGCACTGGAAGTTCAGAGCCTGCTTGGGATTCTCTCTCTCTGCCCCTCCCCCTCCTGCAGTATCTCTCTCTGGCTCTCAAATAAACATTAAAAAAGAGAGAAAGAGAGAGAGACTTCAGGCTCAAAATAGAGTCACTTATGCTAAGTCCCATGTCACCTAATTGCAACTTAATTACAGTTTTGGCTCTTCCAAAAATGGGATTTTAAACCAATCAAGAACTATGTGATCAGCACTAGTGAAGCAATCTGCCTGACAGACCCCTGCCAGACCCTTAAGGAAAATGAACACAACCAATCCACTTTTTCCTAGGATAATTTCCTTGTTCGCACTCACTTCTGCCTATTAAAGTCATTCATTTTGTATAGTTCCTCAGAGTTCTCTTCTGTCTGTTAAATGGGATGCTACCTAATTCATAAATCATTGAATAAAATCAATAAGACCTTCAAAACTTATTCAATTGAATGTTGTTTTTTAACAAATGTAAACAGCTAGTCTAGCCATTTGCAAGGCCACCAGGTGGAGTTTAGAATGTACTTTCTAATCCCTGTCAGAAAACATAATAAATGTATGCATAACAATTTTAACAATGTAACATAAACAAGGTAAAAAAAAAAAAAAAAAGCCTATTTTCCCTTCATATACAAGTACAGGGGCTAAGGGCAAGCTGCTCCAAAAATGGGCCACTTTGGATGAAGACTGTTTTGACCTAAAAGCAATCAAAACTCAGCAGATTGAGGAAAAGTTCTTAACCTCCCCCTCAACTGCCTAAATTTACATTGAAAAGGAGAACCTGTACCAAGAAGAAAAGCTACTAACAGATTGTTCCTTACTTAAGAAAGGTATCTACAGTAACAGGGCAACCTTTGTTTTCCATACATATACTCTTACCTTCCTGCTAAAGGTCTTCCTCCTCTTTGTTTTCCCAGACCACTAAACCCCCTCCTTAGCTCAGGATGTTATATAAGTCTCAAATTCCCTGTCTTTGAAATCTCATGTCTGTGTGGATTCCCCGTATGCATAAAACTAAATTTGATTTTCTCATGCTAATCTATCTCCTGTCAATTTAATTCTTAGTCCAGTGAAAAAGACCTAAAGGGCAGAAGATACTTATTCCTCCCTAACATAGCCGTTAGGCAGTTTTATTGCTCAGTAAATTGCAGAAAATAGAAATGCAAATAATATTTGTCCACAGAGATGCAAACTAAAAACTGACCCACCTAACAACCTGATCAAAGGAACTCAAAGGAAACCCAAGAATACAGGATATATGCCATCTTTAGATAATAAACTTAGTTAATTTCAGAAGAAATAACTGGTGATGTATTAAAAAATGAAATGCTGGGGCACCCGGGTGGCTCAGTCGGTTAAAGTGTCCGACTTCAGCTCAGGTCATAATCTCACGGTTCGGTTCTTGAGTTCAAGCCCTACATTGGGCTCCCTGCTGTCAGCACAGAGCCCTCTTCAGATCCTCTGTTACCCCTCTCTCTAACCATTCCACACTCATACTCTCTCAAAAATAAACAAACATTAAAAATTTTTAATAAAAAATGAAATACTGATAAAAATATGAAAAATCAATAAATCTCATAAAATTATCTCAAAGAATGTATACTAAAAATAATTTTCATCCACAAGACTGGCAAAATTCTTAAAGATTGAAAATGTCAAGTAGACGATGGTGCAGGGCAAAGGGTTCTCTTTGGTACTATCATGGGAGTGTAAAACAGCATTCTGGATGGCGGTGTGAGAGTATTAATATTTCACATGTGTAAAACCTTCTAAAATTGCAGTAATCTTACTTCTCGGAATCTAACTTAGAAAAAATATTCAAATACAGGGAAGAATAAACCATTCCCTGTAATAGTATACTGTTGGAAGCAATCTAAGGGCATTTCAGGTGGGGACAATTAAAATCACTAGAATAGGGGCGCCTGGTGGCATAGTTGGGAAAGCATCCAACTCTTGGTTTAGGCTCAGGTCATGATCTTGCAGTTCGTGCGTTTAGACCCCACATTAGGGTCTGTGCCTGACAGCATGGAGCCTACCTGGTATTCTCTCTCTGCTCCTCCCCACCCACCTCTCTCTCAAAATAAATAAAATTTAAAAAAAAAATTTTTTTAATCACTAGAATACATCCATAACTCTAGGCAGCACTAAAATAAAAGAGGCAGATTTTTATGTATTGACACAGAATAAGCTCCAAGATACATGGTAGGTGAAATGAGCAAGTAAAAGAAAAATACATACTATATAATCCCATTATGTTTACCAAAAACAACCAAAGCTAAATAACTGTAGGTACAGAAAAAATATACACAGGTACAAAATATGTAGGCAGGCATAAACACATGTATGAAAACATACTCCCAAAAGGTCTAGAACTCCACTGTCCAATACAGTAATGTTAAGAAAAGAAAACCACAGGCCCTAATGGTATCACTTTGACTGAGTTCCCAAACCGGGGCTTAATACCTAAACTTAGCTGCAGTTTCAACCTCCCCCCAGAAGTGTGGCCTTAACCAGTCAGTCAGGAAATTTTTCTTTCCACCAGTGCCAATGACTCTGTCATCTGGGTCCTCTCTCCCTCAAAGAAAGATGAGGTACTCTGCATGGTAAGACCCCTCCCCTAGAAAACAACCTTGTCAATCCTTTTCTTTGGCTAATAACTTTCTTAACCCTCCTTCCTTCCTTCTATAAAAACCTTTCATTTTATACAACTCTTTGGAGTGCCTCTCTACTAGCTAGAGGAGGTGGGGCCCAATGCATGAATTCTTTAATAAAGCCAATTAGATCTTCAAACTTACTTGGCCTGATTATTTAGCATAGCCATGAATCATGTGTGGCTACTGAGCATTTTAAATGTTGTTAATGGAACCGAGAAAGTGAATTTTAAATTTTATTGAATTTTAATTTAAAGTTAAAAAATTTAAATTGAAGAAACATATTTTTTCCATGAAATACTACTTTACTGTTTTGGTAGGATTACATTTTACATAACATTTTGATCCCATATACTACTATTTCTACATTACTGACAAGAACAACCCCCTTGACCAAACTTCAGTCAGGCTCCTCTGAGCCCTCTTCTCAACTACGCTTTGGCCTTGGCAGCCTGCCAGGCCCAGATTGGCAAGAATCTCTCCACTCTTGATACCTAACCAAATTCTTCATACCTTCACCCCGATCCTAACCAAGTTCCTCTCAGTAATTTTTCATTCACTCACTTCTATATCCTGCCCCTTGGCTATAAATCCCTGCTGTGTTGGGAGTTCAATTCAATCTCTACCCTCTACTGCAATAGTTTTGAGTAAAGTCTTCTTGCTTATTTTACTTTTCCAATACAATTTTTCTTTGACATTACACATAATCACATCACCAGTGTAGACAATGTTTCTTTCTTTTTTTTTTTTTTTTATAGTAATCTCTACACCTAATAAAGGGCTTAAACTCACAAACCTGAGGGTCAAGAGTCGCATGCTCTACCAACTGAGCCACCCAGGGCCCTTCCACCAGTGTATTCAATCTTAACAAATTGATTACGTTTGAATGATTTTTTTCTATGCACTGATGTAACATTTAATGGACTTGTTTGAATATTTTATGCAGACAGTACAAATTACAGTGATATCCTGTGTAACTGTAATTGATTACTGTTCTGAAATATTTATTACAGTTTTAATTGCATTATAATTAAACTCTTTTTCTAGCCAAAAACATTTAAGAATGGACAAAAAAAAATTTTTTTAATGTTTATTTATTTTTGAGAGACAGAGAGAGACAGAGCACAAGCAGGGGAGGAGCAGAGAGAGAGGGAGACACAGAATCCAAAACAGGCTCCAGGCTCTGAGCTGTCAGCACAGAGCCCAGCGCGGGGCTCGAACCCACAAACCGTGAGATCATGACCTGAGTTGAAGCCAGACGCTCAACCAACTGAGCCACCCAGGCGCCCCAAAAATGGATAAATTTTTTAATATAAAAAGAAAATACACTACTGATGCAGAATCAAATGGACATGCAGAAGCTAGTACTCTCACTGGAACAATGAAGAATAAAGACTGGACTAAGGCACATCACAAATTTCACAATAAACACTAAATACAATTTGATACAAGAGAACAGAAATAAGCTGTTCATTGTGTAAAAAAATTTTAGATTATAAACCAGACAATACTATGTGACACTGTCAACAAATACATAGTAAATCTAACAAGAAATTTCCTCTCAACAAAAATGAAGTTTAATCATCTAAAAAAAGAATTAAATATCCAGAAACATTTTTAAATAATATATAACAAGGTGTGAGCTTGTCACTTTGGCCAGCCATAAAATGGCTTGGTTTCTTGCACAAAAAAGGAAAACCATTTCTAGATGAAGAGCTGGTGAAAAAACCTTTATTTCAGGTATGGAAATTTTGTCATTACGGGAAAATTTTTTTAAAGATATTTTTAGGGGTGTCTGACTGGCTCAGTCAGAAGAGCATGCAATTTTTGATCTTGGGGTCATGAGCTCAAGCCCCATGTTGAGTGCAGAGATTACCAAAAAAAAACAAAAAACAAACAACAATATATACTTTTAAAAGGATTAGTTAAGCAAACAATTGTCTGCAGAATACAAGACCTAACACACTGATTCAATGATTCAGTATTTTTAAAATACAAATACTTTTCTTTAGATTTAAATGAGTTGTACAATTAAAAGATAAACTTTACTATGAATATTTGGGTCACATCTTATCTCAAAGGACTTCCAAACTGATAAGAAATGCTATCAATTCATGACCAAATATTCATGGCATAGATATTTGTGTATCTTCTATATCTGTAAAAAGAAGAATTTCAGTGAGAAATGGAAAAAAAAAGTTCCACCACAACCGATCATTGCTCTCTTAGGTTAGGTTAAAACTGATCTATTGAAATTTTAAAACAAAAACTAATGTTTTGGGGTGTCTGGCTGGCTCAGTCAATAGAGCATGCAACTCTTGATCCTGGGGTCGTAAGTTCAAACCCCGTGTTGGGTGTACAGTTTACTTTAAAAGATAATTAATTAATGACAGATAAATAAACTAATGAATGTTTTACTTATTACTTTGTTCCAGATATACTATAAAAATTTTGTACTTCATTTTCATAAGTAGACTCTAAGGAAACTATCTTGAATATAGTTGTTAAAATCATTTGGAATATGTATGCAACTGCTATGACCACTGCCAGTCTATAGAAAAAGAAACAGAACACATTTCATTTAATGATGTTTTTTTGTTCTTCACCAGTGCTCACTGGTTGAGTCACAAAGTTTTGTAAAGAATTATAGTACTGTGAACTCCAATTCAACATTTGTTTGAAACAAAAGGAATGCTTGCCAAACATTCAATAATCAAAAACGAAAAAATGATACTTTACATTTTCTTACCAATATCACAGTTATATATGAATGAGCTAAATTTGAAGCTCTGACAAAAAAGTATCTGTGACCTGGTTAGATAGGTAAGAGAATTATGTTTAAAGTGAAAATTTTCGGGGTGCCCGGGTGGCTCAGTCGGTTGGGCAGCCGACTTCGGCTCAGGTCATGATCTCGCCGTCCGTGAGTTCGAGCCCAGCGTCAGGCTCTGTGCTGACAGCTCAGAGCCCGGAGCCTGTTTTGGATTCTGTGTCTCCCTCTCTCTCTCTGACCCTCCCCCATTCATGCTCTGTCTCTGTCTCAAAAATAAATAAACGTTAAAAAAAATTTTTTTAAGTGAAAATTTTCATAATGATACAAATCAGTAAGTGACATACACATTTTTCCAACATGAATCAATGGAAAACTTTAATTGCAATTCAGAGTGATATGCAAATTGCATGCAAAAGCTATAAAATTTTTGAAAAGTACTTTGTTGGGGCGCCAGGGTAGCTCAGTCAGTTAATCATCCGACTGGATCTCAGTTTAGGTCTTAATCTCACAATCATGAGTTCAAGCCCTGTGTTGGGCTCTGCACTGAGCCTGGAGCCTGCTTAAGATTCTACCTCTCTCTCTCTCTCTCTCTCTCTCTCTCTCTCTCTCTCCCTCTGCTCCTCTCCCCCGCTCAGGCTCTCTCTCCAAAAATAAAAAATATTTTGTTGATATTCATAAATTTAGAGCTGCCTTTTAATTTACACAATGACCGTGTGAAATCAATGTTAATAATATTAACATTGAAAATGTGACATAGTAAATTTACTTAACTTTGACATACTTTTGAAACTGATGTGGTTTTTTTTTTAATGTTTCTTTATTTTTGAAGGAGAGAGACACAGAACGTGAGCAGGGGAGGGGCAGAGAGAGAGAGAGAGAGAGAGAGAGAGAGAGACATAGAATCCCTAACAGGCTCCAGGCTCTGAGCTGTCAGCACAGAGTCCAACGTGGGGCTCAAATTCACGAGCTGTGAGATCATGACCTGAGCTGAAGTCGGACGCTCAACTGACTGAGCCACCCAGGTGCCCTGAAACTGATACTTTTAATTCCCAGTCAAATCAATTCTTCTAAAACAGATGGAATTAGTTTTGCAGATCTAGAAATGAATATAAACAAAATTTTTAAAAACTCTATTCAGATAGTAAACAACTTTTAACTATGTTTAGAACTTGGGTATACAAATCTGTTTTTTCAATTGTACTATGCAATCTAAATAATGATCAAGAATTCACAATAAAAATTCAGCATCCAAACTGAGATGTAAATGTAAAATATATACCAACTTTTTAAAACTTAGTACAAATAATAACATATTAATTACATGTTGAGATGATATAAATTTTGGGTTAAATAAAATGCATCATAAATATTAATTTCATCTGCTTTTTACTTTTTCTTAATGTGGCTACTAGAAAATTTTATAATCTATGTACATGATTTGTATTATATTTCTACTGACACAATGGTCTAGAAGGATAGCCATCAAATTATTGACAGTAACTATTACTGGGAGGAGACTGAAATGGAGAATAGTAAAGAACTATTAATTTAACTGTATTATTAGAAAATGTATAAAAATATGTTCATGTATCACTTATATAACCAAAATCAAATTGTAAGTAACTCTTACAAACTAAGAAAAACAATGCTATAGAATACCGGATGTAGAATAGAAAAAAATTTAAAGAATAAAAGAACATCCAACATATAGAACTTGACCTCACAAGCAATTAGGGAGATAGAAATGAAAAGATCACAGTAGATTTTACCGATTCAACTGGCAAAAGTTAAAAAAAGTTAGGGGCGCCTGGGTGGCTCAGTCGATTGAGCGTCTGACTTTGGCTCAGGTCATGATCTCACGGTTTGTGAGTTTGAGCCCCGCGTCGGGCTCTGTGCTGACAGCTCGGAGCTGGGAGCCTGTTTTGGATTCTGTCTCCTCTCTCTGCCCTTCCCCACTTGTGCTCTGTCTCTCAAAAATAAATAAATGTAAAAAAAAAAAAATTTTTTTTTTAAAGTTAAAAAGGTTTAATTTAGCAGGATGTGTTAAAAAAGATGGGGAGGAGGCTCCTGGGTGGCTCAGTCGGTTAAGCGTCAGACTTCAGCTCAGGTCCTGATCTCACGGTCCGTAAGTTCAAGCCCCGCGTTGGGCTCTGTGCTGTCAGTTGAGTCTGGAGCCTGCTTCCGATTCTGTCTCCCTCTCTCTCTGCCCCTCCCCCACTCACTCTCTGTCTCTATCAAAAAATGAATAAATGTTAAAAAAAAACTTAAAAAAAAAAAGATGGGGAAATAAATTCTCTCAGATGCTAATGATGGCAGAGTCATTTTGGAAGGCAGTTTGGCAGACCATATTAAAATGTAATGCAAGGGGCGCCTGGGTGGCTCAGTCGGTTAAGCGTCCGACTTCAGCTCAGGTCACGATCTCGCAGTCTGTGAGTCAGAGCCCCGTGTCGGAATCTGGGCTGATGGCTCAGAGCCTGGAGCCTGTTTCAGATTCTGTGTCTCCCTCTCTCTCTGCCCCTCCCCTGTTCATGCTTTGTCTCTCTCTGTCCCAAAAATAAATAAACGTTAAAAAAAAAAAAATTAAAATGTAATGCAAAAATAATAATTAAAAAAAGTAATGCAAACACATTATGATTCTGACTACTATTTGCATAAGTTCGTAAGACCACATGCACAATGATATACACTGCAGGATTGTTTTTAACAAAAATCCTAAATAAACTATGATATAATCATACCACTGTTACTCTGCAGCGATTAAAAGAATGAGGTACCTCTATATGTTCTAAAATTAAAACAAGTATCTCCAAAGCATACTAGTGAAAACTGCAGGGGCACCTGGGTGGCTCAGTCAGCTAAGCGTCCGACTTCAGCTCAGGTCATGATCTCGCAGTTTGTGAGTTTGAGCTGTGTGCCGGGCTCTGTGCTGACAGCTCGGAGCCTGGAACCTGCTTCAGATTCTGTGTCTGCCTCTGCCTCTCTCTCTCTCTCAAAAAAAAAAAAAAAAAAATTAAAAATAAAAAAAAAAACTGCAAAGAATCCTCAACACAGAACAAAACAAAAAGCAACCTTTTCATTTTGGGAGTAGATATTTGCAAATGATACATCTGATAATGGGTTAAAATCCAAAACATATAAAGAATTTATATAACTTAACACCAAAAAAGAAACCCCACAAATAACCCAATTTAAAGTGGGCAGAGGACCTGAATACACATTTCTCCAAAGAAGACATCCAGATGACCAATAGACACATGAAAAGATGCTCAATATCACTAATCATTAGGGAAATGCAAATCGCCTCACACCAGTCAGAATGGTTGGTATCAAAAAGACAGACATAACAAGTGTTGGCAAGAATGTAAAGAAAAAAACCTTCATGCACTGTTGTGGGAATGTAACTTGGTGCAACCAATGTGGAATGCAGTATGGAGGTTCCTCAAAAAATTAAAAATAGAATTACCATATGATACAGTAATTCCACTACAAGAAATTTACCCTAAGAAAACAAAAACATTAATTCAACAAGACATATGCACCATGTTTATTGCAGCATTATTTACAAAAGCCAAGATACAGAAGCAACCTAAGTGCCCACTGATAGATGTATGAATACAGAATATGTGGTACACACACACACACACACACACACACACACACACACACACACACTAGAATATTACTCAGCCATAAAAAAAAAAGAATGAGATCTTGCCATTTGTAACAACATAGACGGTCACAAAGGGTATCATCTTAAGTAATATAAGTCAGACAAAAACAAAAACCATGATTTCACTTCCATGTGCATCTAAAAAACAAATGAACAAACAAAAGAAAACAGAAACAGACTCATGAAAACTGAGAATAAACTAGTAGTTGCCAGAGGGGAGGGGAGTAGGGGAATGGGCAAAATAGGTGAAGCGGATTAAGAGGTATAAACTTTAAGTTATAAAATAGGTCATGGAAATAAAAATATATAGCATTGGGAATATAGTGAATAATACTGTAATAATGTTGTATGGTGACAGATGGTGACTACATTTTATCATGGTGAGCACTGAATAATGTACAGCTTGTCAAATCACTATGCTGTACACCTGAAACTAATATAACTAATGAAATCGACTATACTCCCAACAATAAAAGTTTTCTTATATCAATTTTTAAAAGTAAGCTAGACTGGGCTGCCTGGGTGGCTCAGTAGGTTGAGTGTCCAACTTTGGCTCAGGTCATGATCTCATGGTTTGTGGGTTTGAGTCCCATGTCCGGCTCTATGCTGACAGCTCAGAGCCTGGGGTTCTTAGGTATTCTGTGTCTCCCTCTCTCTCTGCCCCTCCCCTGCTCACGTTCTGTCTCTGTCTCTCACTCAAAAATAAATATTTAAAAATAATAATAATAATAATAATAATAAAGTAAATAAATAAAAGTAAGAAAGACTGGGGTACCTGGCTGGCTCAGTCAACAGAGTATGTGACCCTTGATTTGGGGTTGTGAGTTCAAGTCCCATGTTGGGCATAAGCTTCCTAAAAAAAAATTTTTTTTAAACAAGACCAATGAATAGATGGGTATGTAATAAAGCAAATATAGTAAAACTTTAATTGTAGAATCAGGTAATGGGTATAAGGGTGCTCAGTACATGGGTACAATTCTTTCAACTTTTCTTTATGTTTAATAATTACCAAAATTATCGTTAAGAATAAAAATGAGTTATGGGGCGCCTGGGTGGCTCAGTCGGTTGGGCGTCCAACTTCGGCTCAGGTCATGATCTCGCGGTCCGTGAGTTCGAGCCCCGCGTCAGGCTCTGTGCTGACAGCTCAGAGCCTGGAACCTGTTTCAGATTCTGTGTCTCCCTCTCTCTCTGACCTTCCCCCATTCATGCTCTGTCTCTCTCTGTCTCAAAAATGAACAAACGTTAAAAAAAAAAAAAATTAAAAAAAAAAAGAATAAAAATGAGTTAATATATTTTAACTCTTTAGTCATTAAAAATAGAATGTGGACAATTACAGCTATTAAATTTAACAATAAGAAATAACTGTGGAGTAGGGGTGATTTTTTTTTCCATGAACTTTAAGCAATAAAAGCACTGTGACTACTGAAATTATTTCTACATCTTAGGATAGTCAAAAAAAAAAAAAAGGTGAGAAATTATACCTTATTAATCTGTCTTAGCCCAAATTCTCTGGCAACCAGAGCCTAAAGCAATGATTAGAGTGCTGGTGGCTTTATTTGGGAGTTTCTTACCCAGGACACCAAAGGTTAATAAAAAAAAAAAGGAGGTGGGAGCTGAGGCAAGAACTGTGTAAAGCAAAGTCAGTGACTAGCACTTTACAACAAGCTATGAAAAGATACAGTAGGTCACTTGGCAAATGCATTTACTTGGTACCCTCCTTGGAACATTTACTGATAATAGTCTACAAAAAAGAACATACCTCAGAGTGGTCCACAGAGGAAAAAGAGGAATATATCTGGAAGGTTCTCTCCTGTCTCCTATTTCCCATTAGTCAAAGTTGATCCCACACACAGTAAACTTCACTCTACTTCCAGATTGTGTCATCCAGCCTCCACAAATGTGCAGGGTACTAAGCCCTGTGCTATGGTATTTCATCCAAGATTGGAAATGGCAGGAGGAACAGACACTCCCAAAATGTCAGTCTGGTTGGAAGGTAGCCACTAAGGAATAGGGCCCTGCTGCCCAGGTTATGCAACAGATCAGCCTATAGAGACAGAAGAGCAGTCTAGGAGCCAGGTGGTATTGAGAGAATCTGAGGAGGCACACAAAATTATATTCAATATTTTATAAGACCATAATATAACATGTAAGGAAGACGAAACAAACAAACAAAAAAACCCACAAAATCTGCCACAAAAATAGGGTAAAAATGAGGGTGAATGCAAACCCTAAGAGTCATTCTGCTATAGCATTTATATCTCATACTTCATTGCTGTGCTTTGGTGATGACATTCTGTGATATTAAGCACGTGAGACAATCAAAAATTAGATTTCAGGGATCTTAGCAAACCTTACAGAACTGAAGGAGTCTGAGGAAGAAAAACTCAGTCCTCTTCCTGTGTTACACCCTTCTCTCAGACAACCACCACACTCACACTTCTGTTGTAAGATGTGAGGTTTTCCCCACCAAGTGATTCTGTGACACCACCTGGGTGTCCTACAATTTAACTCAATTTTAACACTATCTACCTGCAGATAGCATCAGATCCCACAGGTTAAGGAATCAGTCCCACAAACCTACTGCCTCCCTTCAGACGCGAATCGCATCTGTGCTTCTGACCAACAGGCTATAAATGTGAGGTTCCCATAATCCCAGGGATTCAAGTAATTTGCTAGAGCAGCTCACAGAACCCAAGACAACAGTTTACTTACTATTTACCAACTTATCATAAAAAGATATGGCAAAGGATACAGATGAACATCCAGATGGAAGAAATGCACAGAGCAAGTTACGTGGGAAGGGACGCAGAGCTTCCATGCCCTATCCAGGCAGCCAGTCTCCCAGCATCTCCACATGTTCACCAACCTAAAATCTCTCCAAACCTCATACTATTTATAGAGACTTCCTCATGTCAGGCATGATGTATTATTTAACTCCATTTCTAACTCTCTTCCCATGTGTGAAGAATGGAAGTGGAGCTGAAAATTCCCAGCCTGCAATCATGGACTGGTCTTCCTGAAAACCAGCCCCCATTTTGGAGCCCACCAAGAATCACCTCATTAGAATAAAAGACACTACTATCACCCAGGAAATTCCAAAGGATTTAGGAACTCTATGTCAGGAACCAGGGTCAAAGACCAAATACTAGAATGAGAAAATGTTCTTAGTATTGTCATTAATGAGGAAATTAGAAGAGTTTTAGGAGCTCTATGCCAGCAACCAGGGTCAGAGGCCAATAAATATATTTTATATTATCTCACAGAGTCAAATTATAGATTTTACCACAACCATGCTACATGAATCACAGACCTACTCTATATAATCTAGATTTACATTCATCTTCACAGAATACCTCCCTGTCTGGCCACATCATATTCTTGGGACAAAAAATATTTTGAACTAGGGGCACCTGGCTCAGTTGGTAGAGCATGTGATTCTTAAAATCGGAGTTGTGAGTTCGAACCCCACACTGGGTGTGGAGACTTCTTAAAAATAAAATCTTTAGGGGTGCTTGGGTTACTCAGTCAGTTAAGTATCCCACTCTTCATTTCAGTTCAGCTCATGATGTCATGATTCAAGGGATCGAGCCCTGCATCAGGCTCTGCACTGACAGCATGGAGCCTGCTTGGGATTTTCTCTCTCTCTCTCTCTCTCTCTCTCTCTCTCTCTCTGCCCCTCTCCCACTCATTCTCTCTCACTCAAAACAAATAACCTTAAAAAAATTTTAGTAAAATCTTTAAAAAATGTATTTTTTGAACTAAAGGAGCCTCTGTCCCAGAAGCTGGTTGGCAGAAACTTAGCCTTCAGTTAAATTTTATATACTAAAAATGTTGCTAAACTACTCATATTTACTTTAGCCATTTTTTCAACTAATCACTTATCAGTATAGTTAACATTATGGATATTGGAGGTATCTAACATCCATTCCATTCCTCCTCCATTGTGCAGCAGCCAGGAAATTAGGATGAGATAGCTCTCACTCCCAAGGACAGAAATGAAGAATGTGTATCTGACTGGTACATTGATGATTCTCAGAAACCAGTAAATCTTCCTTACAGCGGTAATATAGGTCTAAAGTTAGGAATCCCTCTGGTCACAATAAAGTGGCACAATATCAGCATGAAGTTAAGAAAAGTTATTTAATGATTATGAGTAGGGCACATCTGCCTGCCAACAGATAGATGAGAAAAAAAGAAGTATGTGGCCCCAATGATTGCTGAAATCTATTACTTAACATGAGGGGAACCAGTTTAACAATGAAGCCAATCCTGTGGATGACAGATGAGAAAAAGAGAAAGAACTGGGCTCATGATGACATCCTTTAAACTGCTAGACCAGTCAACCGTGAAGCCTAGAATTTCTAGCTACACATGCCAATAAAATTCAATTATATAAGCCAGTATTTTTATTAATACATAAACTAAAAGCATATCAACTGGTATCTAAAGAACTGTGTTATCTTTCTTTCCATTGTGCTTATCCCATTTGCCTATTTTATCTTGCTTAAGTCACCACTTCACATTTTGTTTTTAAATGAGCCTTCAAAGAAGAGCCAACATATGAACACACACAATTCATTCCCCCAAAACTAGACACTGAACACCATTATTTCAATTATTCTACATCAGTCCCCCAAAAGCATAAAGTAAATTCCCAGTTTAAAGCTCTGTTCAAACAGGAATACTTCCATTTTGCACCCAATCCAAGTAACTGAGGAAATTTAGACCAAACTTAACATGCTTAATATGCTAGACAATGAAGAAACTTTCCAAAAGAGCTTAGTAAATACATCCCACAAAGTTTATACACCAGTAATTTTTAGCCCTGGGAGGAGGGATAGTAAGAGTTGTAAGACTCTCAGAGAAACTGAGTAAAGCTCCTTAGAAAAACACGTCTCCTTGTTTTAACTGCCTCTATTTATCTAGTTGGTGAGGAAAGGATTCCTGTTCTAGGGTTATAGGGATGGCCAAACACATAACACCTGACACTGAACAGGTACAAAAAACAGTAGTCACATATACTCACAGTGTCGGGGAGGAAGACTGCCATATTCATGTAGGGTCACAAAGGGGTTGCCCTCCAGAACACAGTGAACTACTAGGGGTGTGGGGGGCAGGCTTTGCAGTACCAAGAGGGTGAGGTGTCCCCCAGCTCCTACAGGCTTATTTAAATAATTCTGCAGCCAGGAGGGAAATGAAAGCTGCTATTCACAGATAAGCAGAAACTGTACCTGATCTATCTAATAAGGAGGGATGTTTAGCAAGGGGATCTTATCCTCAGGAGCAAAGTAGGGAACATTCTCAAGACATAACATTAAAAAGTTTAACTTAAAAGGCACAACAAAATAATATTTTTTAACAATTAGATTATCAAATACCAAAAAGTATAAGTATATACTCATATACAGATTAAGCATCACAATAAATGATACATACATTACTCATTGCTGGTAGAAGGATAAACTTCTAACCTCTGCAGAGGGTAAATGACTATTATCCATCAAAATGTTAATGCACATACCTTGAAACCAGCACCCTACTCCAAGGTATTTATCCTATGGATAAATGGATATTTATGGACATATCCTCACATATGTATGTAATATATAGACATTAGTTGTAGCTTTGCTTGTAACAACAAAAGACCTCAAATAACATAAATATCCTTTAATAAAGCACTAGTTAAGTATATTTGGCATACCCATACAATGAAATATTGGTAACTTTTAGGGGCGCTTGGGTGGCTCAGGTCATGATCTCATGTTTAGGGGGTTCAGGCCCGACATCATGCTCTGTGCTGACAGCGCAGAGCCTGGAGCTTGCTTTGGATTCTGCATCTCCCTCTCTCTGCCCCTCTCCCACTGGCTCTCTCTCTCTCTCAAAAATAAATAAGCATTAAAAAAAAATTTTTTTAAAGCATAAGGTAGAGGAATTGTAGGAGAGGGGAAAATGGGTGGTGGGCATTGAGGAGGACACTTGTTGGGATGAGCACTGGTTGTTGTATGTAAGCAATGAATCAAGGGAATCTGCCCCCAAAACCAAGAGCACACTATACACAGTATGTTAACCAACTTGACAATAAATTATATTTGAAAAATAAAAATAAATAAAAAATAAAATAAACAGCATAAGGTAGTTCTAAATGTACTGACAAAAAGATTTCTAAGATATACTGTTACAGTAAAAATGCAATGTATAGAACATTGCAGCAGGTGAACAATCATTTGTATGGGGAGAATATATACACACAAATATGATTCAAAATGTAGGGGCGCCTGGGTGGCTCAGTCGGTTAAGCGTCCGACTTTGGCTCAGGTCATGATCTCGCGGTCCGTGGGTTTGAGCCCCGCGTCGGGCTCTGTGCTGACAGCTCAGAGCCTGGAGCCTGTTTCAGATTCTGTATCTCCCTCTCTCTGACCCTCCCCCATTCATGCTCTGTCTCTCTCTGTCTCAAAAATAAATAAAGGTTAAAAAAAAAAATTTTTTTCAAAATGTATAGAATATCTCCAAAAAGATACCCTAAAATTGAAAACTAGTTTGCCTCTAGAGAACTAGATGGCTACGGATCAGGGAAGGGAGTTTTTTTTATTATATTCTTCACGCCTTCTAAATTCCTTACCATGTGATGCATTACTTGTTGTTTTAAGTCATGAAGAACTACATTTTATAATTCTATTCATATGAAATATCCAAAACAAGCAAATCCATAGAGACAGGAAGCAGACTGGTGGTTGCCAGGGGCTATGTAGAAGTGGGGAGTGGAGAACTGATTGCTTAATTGGTCTGGGTTTTCTTTTAGCATCATGAAACTGGAATTAGATAGTGGTGACTGTTGCAAAACATTGTAAATATGCTAAATGCCACTCAGTTGTACACTTTAGTTAAAATGGTGAATTCTATGTTATGCATATTTTATTACAATAAAAAATTAAACATTTATAAACTAAATATAAAACCAATAAAATTAAAAATCACAATAATTTAATATGATAGTGATACCTTACTGAAATTAAACCGTTATTCATGACATAAATATAATACCAACAGATTTGGCACAGGTTATTTTCAACAAGTTTTCTTTTCAACAAGATATACAACGGGTCAATTGTTAGACCATCTTAAGTGAATATATAAAAACTGCATTTGGTAGGAGTAGACCACTAACACATTCTGTTCAGCCCTCTTCTCATTTGAAGACATGAAAACTTATAATAATTATATAAGGTGGCCATCTAAAAGATCCAGCATATGTTTACATGCATTTATTCACATCAGTTAAAAGAAAATACAAAATTCTAAGCTTCTCTAAGAATTTATAAACACCTGAGAATACACCCAACCATCTCCAGGGACTTCAAACCCAATTGAAAAATACTTATCTAATATCTACACCGAGAAAGATTTTATCACTCCCTTTTTATATCCTTAATCTTCCCCTCTTCACTACCTCATTCCTGACAGCCTATACCATACTACTTTTAAACAAGATTGGCTCAGTCAGTAGAGAGTGAAACTTTTTTTTTTAAGTTTATTTATTCTGAGAGAGACAGAGACAGCGTGAGCAGGGAAGGGTTAGAGAGAGAGGGAGAGAGAGGGAGAGAGAGGGAGAGAGAGGGAGAGAGAGGGAGAGAGAGGGAGAGAGAGGGAGAGAGAGGGAGAGAGAGGGAGAGAGAGGGAGAGAGAGGGAGAGAGAGGGAGAGAGAGGGAGAGAGAGGGAGAGAGAGGGAGAGAGAGGGAGAGAGAGGGAGAGAGAGGGAGAGAGAGGGAGAGAGAGGGAGAGAGACAAGCCCAAGCAGGCTCCACACTGTCAGTGCAGAGCCCAACACAGGGTTGGAACTAAAAAAAAAACATGAGATCATGAACTGAGCCAAAACCAAGAGTCGGACACTTAACCAACTGAGCCACCCAGGGGACCCAAGCATGCAACTTTGGATCTCGGGGTTGTGGATTCAAGCCCCATGTTGGATGTAGAGATTACTTAAAACATAGAATCTCAAAAACAACAACAACAAAAAACAACAACTACCACCTCCTGGTACCCTGCTCTCTCTCAGGATACTATTCCTTCCCTTCACAACCAAATTTATTTTTACATACTTCATTTACTTATATTAACTTCATTTGCCTGTTTCCACTCATTAGTTCCCTACTACAATATGACTTTTGTTCCACTTTTTGGAACTGTTCTCTCAAATATCACCAAACCCTGAAAACTATAATGTTCCAGTAGCTTCTTCTTGACTACTGGACTTCTCTGAAGCATTTCAAAGCCAAAAGACTTACCCAAAGGACTTAATTACAAGTTTTCTAAGATCCTTTCATTCAGTCATAAATTGTTTTTGAATTCATACTATTTGATTTAAAACCTGAACAACAGGGGTGCAACAGGGGTGCCTGGGTAACAGAGTCAGTTGGGCATCCGACTCTTGATCTCGGCTTAGGTCATGATCTCACGGGTTTGTGAATTCAAGCCCCACATCAAGTTGTGCACTGATGGCGTGAAGCCTGCTTGGGATTCTCTCTCTCCCCTCTGCTCCTCCCCCGCTTGTGCTCATTCTCTCTCAAAGTAAATAAATAAACTTAAAAATTTTTGTTTTAAAACCTAAAGAGAAAGTTCTTGCCTTAGGTGAAACAGGGTCAGGTAAATACATACAACACAAGATAGTGTGGTTGAACAGTCTGAGGGCGAACTAAGTCTCACCTTATAGTTCATCAGAATGAGAAGGAATCAGAAAAAATGAAACAATTTCTCTGTTTCTGAAGAAAGTAAATACAGTTCTGAATATCAGGAGGTCTAGAACTTCCTATATTAATTTTTGAAGACTGCCACAACAAAGTACCAAAAACCAGGTGGCTTAAGCAACAGAATTTATTCTCTCAAAATCTGGAGACCAGATGTTCAAAATTAAGGTGTCAGCAAAGCCTTTTGCTCTCTGAAGATTTTAGGGGAGAATCCTTCCTTGCCACTTTCTAGAAAGCTTCTGGTGGTTGCCAACAATCCTTGGTGCTCCTTGGTTTGCAGCTACTCCAATCTCCGCCTTCGTCATCATGTGGTCTTTCTCTCTGTGTTTCTGGGTCTCTCTCTCCTCACAAGGACACCAGCTTTGTGATTTAGGGCCTAACACAGTATGACCTCATCTTAAGTTGATTACAACTGCAAAGACCCTATTTCCAAATAAGGTCACATTCGCAGGTACCATAGGTTACGACTTAAAGACATCTTTTTAGGGGACACAATTCAACCCATTATATATTTCCCCTCTTCCAGGCTTTAATTTTCTCAAGACTAGGCAAACAGCAGAGGCTGTAGACAAAAATAATACATGAATGAATGAATGAATGAATGAATGAATGAATAAAATAATTTTTTTAAGACAGAGTGGGCCCTTCTAGCACATCTCCAAATAAGGCACATACCCTGAGCCATAGGTGAAGTCATTAGTGGTAGATCTACATCTTCTTTCTCACATAGGGACTATTATCTGCAAAGGAACAGGGTTTATAAAGAGACCTGAAGCGCTCAGTGAAGTTCAATGGAGTGAAAATATACTCATCAGGGAACTTTCAGTTGAGAAAGAAACCAAACTTAAATCAGCTTATGCAAAAATGGTATTAATGATGAAGTATATATTAAATATTATGAATTACTACTAAGAAATTTTAAGAAATATAAGCTGAAGTATTTAGAGATGATGTGGCATGACATCTGCAACTTATTTTCAAATGATCCAGAAAAAAAAGGGACATATAAGGGAGGGAGAAGCAAAAGATTAACAAATGCAGAATTTAGGATAATAATTATTCTTTCAACTTCTCTACATATAGGAAATTTTTCAAAATAAAAAGTGATAGGGGAAAATGACGACATATTTTAACTGGGACAAACAGATTTGGACCGTACTTCAAGGTGGATTATGTGTAGGATTAAAAAGATGTGAAAAGGTGAATGTATACTACATGGATCTCTCATCTCCATACTTCTCCTCACACAACATCCTTCTCTAGTAATTCACCACAGAAAGCAAGATGTTTCTCACAATGCTCTTTTCCCCAATTAGCCTCTCTCTGAATGAGAGGCAGGAGGGTGTCAGGAGGTTGGCAAAGGTTCCCCAGTCCAGTGAATGTACCAAATCAGAGAAGGGATTAAGGGATTAAGGGTTGAGTAAATTAACTCCCTCTTCAATTTATCTTAACTCTTAACTCCCTCCTAATATTTAGCAGGTTAGAGAGTGAGAAACTATAGAACAAAAATAAAGCAGCAAATCAGTAACACAGAACATATTACAGAGTCTAAATATCACTCTCTGGTGAAGATTAGCTACCGTAATAGAAAAGAAAAAGGCATACATGGATCATTATCTGCCACCAGCTTGACAGTAGAGAAGAAAACCTGGGAAAACAGGATATCCACTTAACAAAGATGGAAGGAAAATAAGAGGAAGGGAGAAAAGGAAAAAAGAAGGAGAGACTAAATCAGTGAGACAGCGCAGCAGCTAAAGTGCCATAGCCAGAGCTGTCTCTAGGGATTTCAGATCCCTAGATCCAGCTCCAAAAGCCCTCTTCAACTTTGTCTTGACTCCAGTAACAACTTTTGAAAAGTTACAAGGAGCACATAAATGAAACTGAAGATCCTAGCCAGTTAGCAAAACACAGGATTCCTTTCTCCCACTAGAAGAAACTAACCCATTCAGAGGTAAAATGTACTAATCATCACAAAGCTCAAGAAGTTCCTTCAAAAAGGGTTAAGTGCTTAAGGAATCTTATTGATTAGCACTGGTATCTTGAGAATGACAATTACTCTTCTATAGACCAGCAGATGGGGCTCTCTCCCTGAATCTGTTTATTCAAGCAAAAAATGAATAAAAGGTCATTTGGAAAAATGTAGTCTTAATGTTGTCTTTCACAAGGTCAAATAAACACTAGTAAACAACTCTATTCTTTTAATTACTTGTAGAATATTAATCTCTGACAGGTACAAAAAGAAACATAATCATTATTTTAACCCAATTCAACATCGCAGGGAGGGAGCATCTGTTAAATCCTTGGTTCTCCTTCAATTACATACCCTCATAATACAAATCTGATTTGGAGGTACTCTATGGACTATTATGAATTAACAATTTTATTCATTTCAAGTTCACCTCTCCAACTTAGCACTGTTAACATGGTTTTAAAATTTTTTTTAATTTTTTTTTAAAGTAGGCTCCATGCTCAACATGGGGCTTGAACTCATGACCCTGAGATAAAGAGTTGTATACTCTACCTACTGAGCTAGCCACGTGCCCCAACATGGTTTTTAAAAAAAAATTTTAATCAAACCTTTAAACAGAATTTATTGGGGCGCCTGGGTGGCTCAGTCAGTTAAGCGGACGACTTCGGCTCAGGTCAGGATCTTGCAGTCCGTGAGTTCTAGCCTCGCGTCGGGCTCTGTGCTGACAGCTCAGAGCCTGGAGCCTGCTTCATATTCTGTGTCTCCCTCTCTCTGACCCTCCCCTATTCATGCTCTGTCTCTCCCTGTCTCAAAAATAAATAAACGTTAAAAAAAAAATTTTAAATAAACAGAATTTATTTTGGTACTTGAGGAAAAGACCATGTTTGACCAACAAGTTTACAATTAACAGTCTTAGATACCTACTATAAAGTACAAGATTTGAATTACATGGTTATCAATCCAATAATTAAAGAAATTATGACAAAATAGGGCGCCTGGGTAGCTCAGTTAAGCATCTAACTCTTGGATTTGGCTTAGGTTGTGATCTCATGGTTCATGGGTTCAAGCCTCACATCGGGCTCTTCACTGACAGTGTGGAGCCTGCTTAGGATTCTCACTCTCCCTCTCTCTCTCTGCCCTTCTCCTGCACATGCTCTCTCTCAAAATAAATAAAAATAAAAATAAAAAAAGAAAGAAAGACTGAAAAAAGAAATTATGGCAACAAAAAAACGAATTGCCAAGAACCTAGGGGTATTTCAACACTTTTCAAATAGAACATTCAATTTTGAAAATAGTCAACTTAAATAATACTGTACTACAACTGGTCAAGTGTAAACCTAATCAATAAAAAGCAGTCTTACCTGTATGAGGTGGATCTAATGTTGCCATTACAGATACTTCAAGACACTGTTTTCCATTGTAATTATGCCCATGATTAATTTCTCTAGCACTTCCGTCAGTAGGCAGATTTAAACTGCATATTTGGGTATTATTTTGTAACTGGAGAAAGGTATTCTTATTTGCAGCAACCTAAAAGAAGGAAATATGTATTTTATGCAGAAATTAAATCTAATTTTCCATATTTTTATATAACAAATTCCTAATTTAAAATATGAACTACCAACTTCTCTATATCTTAAAAGGAAATAGGCATTTTAAAATAAATTAAAAATCCAATTTTACTGTCTACTAAACTATTAAACTTTTAATTATGTTATAAAAGCTAAAGACATAATAAAATGAAAATTATGCCTATAATTATAGTGTAAACAATGTATCAGAAGAGTTTTTAAACATGTCATAACAAGCCATTCTCAGAATCAACTGTGGTTTTTTCTTGCCAAATTTCTTAATATTAAAATCAATATTTAAATATTCTCCATTTTTATGTGGGATAATGGTACTGTCACTGTGTTGGTTACAGAGACAAATACTGAACTGTTTACAAATGAAAAGATATTCCTGGGATTTGCATCAAAATAATGAGTAGATTGCACCAAAAATAATAAGACACCTAGGAATAAACCTAACCAAAGGTAAAAGGTAAGAGGTAAAAGACCTATACTCTGAAAATTATGAACACTGATGAAAGAAACTGAAGATAACACAAAGAAATGGAAAGACATTCCATGCTCATGGATTAGAAGAACAAATATTGTTCAAATGTCTATACTACCCAAAGCAATCCACACATTTAAGGCAATCTCAATCAAAATACCACCAGAGGAGCCTGGATGGCTCAGTAAGTTAAGTGGCCAATTCTTGATTTCCACTTAGGTCATGATCTCACAGTTCATGAATTCAAGCCCCACATGGGGCTCTGTGCTGACAGTGTGGGGCCTACTTAGGACTGTCTCTCTCTCCCTCTCTCTCTGCCCCTCTCACACACAAACATGCCTCTCTCTCTCTCTCTCTCTCAAAATTTTTGTTTTAAAAAAAACAAAATTACCACCAGCATTTTTCACATTACTAGAACAAACAATCCTAAAATTTATATGGACTCCAAATAGACAAAGCAACCCTGAAAAATCAGAGCTGGAGGGATCACAATTCCAGACCTCAAGTTATATTACAAAACTGTAGTAATGAAAAGAATATAGTACTGCCATAAAAATAGACACATAGTTCATAGAACAGAATACAAAACCCAGAAACAAACTCACAATTATATGGTCAATTAATCTTCGACAAAGCAGGAAAGAATATCCAATGGAAAAAAGGCAGTCTCTTCAGCAAATGGTGCTGGGAAAACTGGACAGCTCCATGCAAAACAATGAAACTGGACCACCTTCTTACACCATACACAAAAATAAATTCAAAATGGATTAAAGACCTAAATGTGAGACCTAAAACCATAAAAATGCTAGAAGAGAGAGCACAGATGGTAATTTCTCTGACACTGGCTGTAGCAACTTTTTTCTAGATAGGTCCCCTGAGGCAAGGGAGACAAAAGCAAAAATAAACTACTGGGACTACATCAAAGTAAAAAGCTTCTTACACAGCAAAGGAAACAATCAACAAAACTAAAGGGCAACCTACAGAATACGAGAAGATATTTGCAAATGCTATATCAAATAAACGGTTAGTATCTAAAATATATTTTAAAAAAACTTATACAATACACCCAAAACAAATAATCCAATCAAAAATGGACAGAAGACATGAATAAAAACTTCTGCAAAGACATACAAATAGCCAACATACACATGAAAAGATGCTCAACATCACTCATCATCAGGGAAACGCAAATCAAAACTACAATAAGGCATCACCTCACACCTGTCACGATGGCTACACAATCAACAACACAGGAAACAAGAGATGCTGGTGAGGATATAGAGAAACAGGAACCCTCATGTATTATTGGTGGAATGCAAACTGCTGCAGCAACTGTGGAAAACAGTATGGAAGTTCCTCAGAAAGTTAAAAATAGAACTATCCTATGATCCAGTAATTACACTACTAGGTATTTACCCAAAGAATACAAAAACACTAATTCAGCCAGGTGTGGTGGCATGCACCTGTAGTCTCAGCTACTCAGGCTGAAACAGGAGGATTGCTTGAGCCCAGGAATTCTGGGCTGTGGCGCGCTATTCCAACTGGGTGTCTGCACTAAGTTTGGCATCAATATGGTGGCCTCCTGGGAGCGGGGGACCACTAGGTTGCCTAAGGAGGGGGTGAACCAGCCCAGGATGCAAAAACACTAATTCAAAGTATTATGCATCCCTACGTTTATAGCAGCATTATTTACAATGGCCAAGATATGGAAGCATCCCAAGTGTCCATCAAATGATGAATGAAGAAAATGTGGTGTGTACACGCACATACACACACACAAACACACACACACACACACACACACACACACACACACAGAGGAATATTATTCAGCCTTAAAAAAAAGAATGAAATCTTGCCATTTGCAACAACATGGATGGCGATAAAGAGTATAATGCTAAGTGAAATAAGTCAGAGAAAGACAAATACCACATGATTTCACTCATATGTGGAACTTAAGAAACAAAACAAATGATGCACCAAAAACCATAAAATACCTAGGGATAAACCTAAACAAAGAGGTAAAAAATCTAAAGTTCATGAAAAAAATTGAAGATGACACAAAAAAAAAATGGAAAAACATTCCATGCTCATGTATTGAAGAACAAATATTGTTAAAATGTCGACACTACCCAAAGCAATCTACATAGTCAATGCAATCCCTATCAAAAATAACATCAGCATTCTTCACAGAGCTAGAATAAACAACCTTAAAATTCATATGGAACCTGAAAAGACACGAAGAGCCAAAGCTATCCTGAAAAAGGAAACCACAGCTGAAGGCATCACAATCCCAGACTTCAAACTGTATTACAAAGCTGTAATCATCAAGACGGTATGGTACTAACACACAAACAGACACATAAATCAATGGAGAACCCAAAATAGAGAACCCAGAAATGGACCCACAAACATATGGCCAACTAATCTTTGACAAAGCAAGAAAGAATATCCAATGGAATAAAGACCATCTCTTCAGCAACTGGTGCTGGGAAAATGGACAGTGACATGCAGAAAAATGAACCTGGACCATTTTCCTACACCATGCACAAAAATAATCTCGAAACGGATGAAAGACCTAAATGTAAGACAGGAAGCCATCAAAATCCTAGAGGAGAAAATAGGCAAAAACCTCTTTGACCTTGACAGCAGCAACATCTTACTTGACATGTCTCCAGAGGCAAGGGAAACCAAAGCAAAAATGAACTATTGGGACCACATCAAGATAAAAAAGCTTCAGGGCACCTGGCTAGCTTAGTTGGATAAGCGTCTGACTTTGGCTCAGGTCATGATCTCACGGTTTGTGAGTTCAAGCCCATGTCAGGCTCTGTGCTGACAGCTGAGAGGCTGGAGCCTGCTTCCGATTCTGTGTCTGCCTCTCTCTCTGTTCCTCCCCTGCTTGTACTCTGTCTCTCTCTCTCTCAAAAGTAAAAAATAAAGATTAAAAAAAAAAAAAGATAAAAAGCTTCTGCACAGTGAAGGAAATAATCAGCAAAACTAAAAGGTAACCAATGGAATGGGAGAAGATATCTGCAAATGAAGTATCAGATAAAGGATTAGTATCCAAAATCTATAAAGAACTTATGAAACTCAACACCCAAAACAGAAATAATCCAGTGAAGAAATGGGCAAAAACAGGTCTTCTCCAAAGAAGACATCCAAATGACTAACAGACACATGAAATACTGCTCAACATCACTCATCATCAGGGAAATACAAATCAAAACCACAATGAGAGATCACCTCACACCTGTCAGAATGGCTAACATTAACAACTCAGGCAACAACAGATGTTGGCGAGGATGCAGAGAAAGAGGAACCCTTTTGCACTGCTGGTAGGAATGCAAACTGGTGCGGCCACTCTGGAAAACAGTACGGAGGTTCCTCAAAAAATTAAAAATAGAACTACCCTATGACCCAGCAACTGCACTACTAGGTATTTATCCAAGGGATACAGGTATGCTGTTTCGAAGGGACACATGCACCCCAATGTTTATAGCAGCACTACCTACGATAGCCAAAGTATAGAAAGAGCCCAAATATCCATTGACTGATGAATGGTTAAAGATGTGGTACATATATACAACGGAATATTACTCAGAGATCAAAAAGAATGAAATCTTGCCATTTGCAAATGAAACTAGAGTGTATTATGCTAAGCGAAACAAGTCAGTCACAGAAAGATAAGTATCATATGACTTCACTCATGTGTGGAATTTAAGATACAAAACAGATTAACATAAAGGAAGGGAAACAAAAATAATACAAAAACAGGGAGGGAGACAAACCATGAGAACAAACTGAGGGCTGTTGGAGGGGTTTGGGTGGTGGGATGGGCTAAATGGGCAAGGGGCATTAAGGAGGGCACTTGTTGGGATGAGCACTGGGCGTTATACGTTAAGCAATGAATCACTAAATTCTATTCCTGAAACCATTATTACACTATATGTTAACTAACTTGGATGTAAATTAAGAATGCTAATGATGATAATAAGAAACGCGCAAAGGGGAATTAAAAAAGAACAAGAGACAAACCAAGAAACAGACTCTTAACTATAGAGAACAAACTTATGATTATCAGAGCAGAGGTGGGGGTGGTGAGGATGGGTGAAATAGGTAATAGGGATTAAGGGGTGCACGTGTCATGACAAGCATTGGGTGATTAAAATAAAAACTTAAGGGGAACCTGGCAGGCAACTCTTAATCTCAGGGTTGTAAATTCAAGCAGCATATTGAGTGTAGAGATTACTTAAAAATAAAATATTTAAAAATAAAAACTTTACAAAATTAATGAGTAAAGAGGAACTAGGGAGGGAACTGAAGAGGTAAAAATGAAACAAGACTGGCCATGAACTGATGATCATTGAAGCTAAATAATGGGTGCATAAAGGTTATATATATTTTTTCTCTATTTCTGTACATGTATTAGTTTTCTATTGCTGCTATAACAAATGAACACAAATTTAGTGGCTTAAAAACAATGCAAATCTATCATTTTGCAATTCTGTATGTTAGAACTCTGACTTGAATCTCACCAGGCTAACATCAAGGTGATCAGCAAGGATGCACCCCTTTCTTGAAGTTCTAGAATACATTTCCTTGTCTTTGCAAACTTTTTTTAAAATTTTTTAATTTACATCCAAGTTAGTTTGCATATAGTGCAACAATGATTTCAGGAGAAGATTACTTAATGTCCCTTATCCATTTAGCCCATCCCCCCTCCCACAACCCCTCTAGCAACCCTCTGATTGTTCTCCATATTTAAGAGTCTCTTATGTTTTGTCCCCCTCTCTCTGTTTATATATGTTACTTTTGCTTCCCTTCCCTTATGTTCATCTGTTTTGTATCTTTAAGTCCTCATATGAGTGAAGTCATATGATATTTGTCTTTCTCCAACTAATTTCACTTAGCATAATAGCCTCTTGTTCCATCCACATAGTTGCAAATGGCAAGATTTCATTTTTGATTGACTAGTAATACTCCATTGTATATATATACCACATCTTTTTATCCATTCATCCATCATTGGGCATTTGGGCTCTTTCCATACTTTGGATGTTGTTGATAGTGCTGCTATAAACATTGGGGTGCATGCGTCCCTTCGAAACAGCATACCTGTATCCCTTGGATAAATACCTAGTAGTGCAGTTGCTGGGTCATAGGGCAATTCTATTTTTAATTTTTTGAGGAACCTCCGTACTGTTTTCCAGAGTGGCCGCACCAGTTTGCATTCCCACCAGCAGTGCAAAAGGGTTCCTCTTTCTCTGCATCCTCGCCAACATCTGTTGTTGCCTGAGTTGTTAATGTTAGCCATTCTGACAGGTGTGAGGTGATATCTCATTGTGGTTTTGATCTGTATTTATTTCCCTGATGATGAGTGATGTTGAGCAGTTTTTCATGTGTCAGTTGGCCATCTGGATGCCTTCTTTGGAGAAGTGTCTACTCATGTCTTTTGCCCGTTTCTTCACTAGATTATTTGTTTTTTGGGTGTTGAGTTTTATAAGTTCTTTATAGATTTTGGATACTAACCCTTTATCTGATCTTTATCTGATACTTCATTTGCAGATATCTTCTATTCCGTTGGTTGCCTTTTAGTTTTGGTGATTACTTCCTTCATTGTGTAGAAGCTTTTTATCTTGATGAGGTCCCAATAGTTCATTTTTTGCTTTGGTCTCCCTTGCCTCTGGAGGCATGTCAAGTAAGAAGTTGCTGCTGCCAAGGTCAAAGAGGTTTTTGCCTGTTTTCTCCTCTAGGATTTTGATGGCTTCCTATCTTACATTTAGGTCTTTCATCCATTTTGAGTTTATCTTTGTGTAAGAAAGTGGTCCAGGTTCATTTTTCTGCATGTTGCTGTCCAGTTTTCCCAGTACCATTTGCTGAAGAGACGGTCTTTATTCCATTGGATATTCTTTCCTGCTTTGTCAAAAATTAGTTGGCCATACGTTTGTGGGTCCATTTCTGGGTTCTCTATTCTGTTCCACTGATCTGAGAGTCTGTTTTCATGCCACGTCTTTGTGAACTTCTAAGTCATCCACATTCCCTGGATTGTGGTCCCCTTCCTCCTTCTTCAAAGCCAGCTACTCTGTATCTCTCTGACCCTGCTTACATAACCACATTTCCTTAACACTCTCTTCTGTCTCCCTCTTCTACTTTTAAGAACCTTTGTCATTAAACTGAGCGGACCCAGATAATCCAGGATAACCTCCCCACCTCAGGGTCTTCTTTAACATTAATCACCTAGTCCAAGTTCCTTTAGCTATGTAAGGTAACATATTCACAGGTTCCAAGAATTAAAACATGGATGTTTTGGGAGGTCCATTTTTCTGCCTACCAGAGTATATGTTTGAATTTTTTTAAATATAACTCACAATAACAGACATAGTTGCCATATCTTTATAAATATTTATCAAAATAAGTTTCAGAGGCAATCAAAAAACCTATAAGATTCCAAAGTCAAAACAATGAACAGAGGCCATAAATTTATTTTTACATACTTTCAAACTTAAAGAAACATTACAAAAATACAAGGAAATCCCTGATAGCATTTACCCAGATTCACCATTTATTTACATTTTGCTCCATTTGTTTTCCCTTCTTCCCTCTCTTTATGTGTATATGTGTGTTTATATTTGAGATAGAGCTGGAGACACTGTGCTCCTTTACCTCTAAATATTTCCAGATGTGTTTCCAAAGAGCAAAGACATTCTCTTCCACAATCACAGTAAAATTACCAAAATCAAGATTTAACATTGCTATATTATTATCTAACCCACAGTCCACATTCAAATTCAGCCACTTATCCCAATAATGTCTTTTATAGTTTTTTCCCTGAGCCATGGCCAATATCAGATCATATATTATATTTAGCAAGCATGGTTCTGTAGTCTCTAATCTAGAACAATTCCTCAACGTTTATTTGTCTTTTGAGACTTTGACACTTTTGAAGAGTACAGGCCATTTTGTAGAATGTCCCAATATGGATTGTCTGATGTTTCCTATGATTAGCTTCAGGTTATACAATTTGGACAGAAATACCACTGTTCATCATACCAAGAGGCACATACTACTGATTTGCCCCATCACTTAAGTATATATTTGATAAAGGTGTCATTAGCCAGGTCTCCCTGAAAAGTTAGTATTTTTCCCTTTTTTATTATTTATTTTTGAAAAAAAGAACAAGCAAGCAGGGGAGGGGCAAGGAGAAAGAAGGAGAGAGAATCCCAAGCAAGATCCAGTGCCCAGGACAGAGCCCAATGTGCAGTTTGAACCCACGAACCAAGACCCGAAATCAAGAGCCAAACGCTTAACCAAGTGAGACACCCAAGTGCCCAACCTTTGTAAGTCTTAAAAGCATGTTGTGGGACACCTGGGTGGCTCAGCGGTTAAGCATTTGGCTCTTGGATGTCAGCTCAGGTCATGATCTCAAAGTTTCGTGAGTTTGAGCCCAGCATCGGGCTCTGTGCTCACAGCACAGAACGTGCTTGGGATTCTCTCTCTCTCCCTCTCTCTCTCTGCTCTCCAACCCACGTTGTCTTTGTCTCTCTCAAAAATAAACTTAAAAAAAAAAGTCATCTAGGGGCACCTGGGTGGCTCAGTTAAAGTTTCTGACTTTAAAGTCAGTTAAGCATCTGACTTTGGCTCAGGTCATGATCTCACGGTTCGTGGGTTCAAGCCCTGCATCGGGCTCTGTGCTGACAGCTCAGAGCCTGGAGCCTGGTTCAGACTGTGTCTCCCTCTCTCTCTGCCCCTCCCCTACTTGCACTCTATCTCTCTCTCAAAAATAAATAAATATTTTTAAAAATCATTGTAAAAAGTATGTTGTGAGAAGATGCTTGAATTTATTCAAATATCTTATTTCCTCAAACATTCATGCACTAGTTTGGGTATCCATTGAACTTTTTTTTTATGGACAAGTAAACACAGCTGTCTAAGGCCAACAACTGCTATGGAAAGCAAGGCAGGTAAGGAGGAAAAAAAGTCATTCTAGCCAATGTCCAAATATCTAGGAGGTATTTATGGTTCTCCATGCCTCAAACTTCCTTCTAGAGTTCATACTAACCAGTCCAGTCCCTTACATTGTTGTAGAAATTACACAAATTGGGGGTGTTGGGTGGCTCAGTCAGTTAACCATCTGACTCTTGATTTCAGTTCAAGTCAGGATCTCATGGTTCGTGGGATCAAGCCCCACATCAGACAGCACAGAGCTGGCTTTGCATCCTCTCTCTCTTTCTCTGCCCATCTCCTGCTGGTGCTCTCTTTTTCTCTCGCTCTGTCTCTCTCAAAGTAAATAAACTTAAAAAAAAAAAAAAAGAATCACACAGACTGATTCTGTTCCATGGATTAAGAACTAATGTGCAAACTCTTTGTTATAGAGTACACTAATATTAAATGTATTAATTCCCTTTAAAATCCTGTCATATTGGGGTCCCTGGGTAGTTCAGTCAGTTAAGCATCTGACTTCAGCTCAGGTCATGATCTCATGGTTTGTGAGTTTGAGCCCCACATCAGGCTCTCTGCTGTTAGCACAGAGCCTGCTTCTGATCCTCTGTCCCTCTCTCTTTCTGCCCCTCCCCCGTGAATGCACACTCTCTCTCAAAAATAAATATTAAAAAAATTTTATAAAAAATAAAATCCTGCCATATTGTAGGTGCTTAAATGTGTTCCCATGTAATAAACATGCAACTTAAAATTCTTCCTTTATCCCCACAAATCATTCTTAAGCATATACTGTTGTATGCTAATAAGCTCCTTTAATTGGAGTACTGAAGGCAGTTTTCTCTTCAGCCCTGGCTTAAGAAACGGCTAAACTTTTGTTTTAATTGAGGCTTAACTGAGATATAACATATTAGTTTCAAGTGTACAGTGGAATGCTTCAAGATTTGAATATATTTCAAATTGATCACCACAATAAACATAGTTAACATCCATCACCATACATAGTTACAAAAAATTTTTCTTGTGATGAGAATTTTTAAAGTCTACTTCTTAGGGGCACCTGGGTGGCTCAGTTGGTTAAGCAGCCAACTTCGGCTCAAGTCATGATCTTGCAGTTCATGAATTCTAGCCCTGCATCAGGCTCCATGCTGACGGCTCAGAGCCTAGAGCCTCTTCAGATTCTGTGTCTCCCTCTCTCTGCCCCTCCCCCACTCACATTCGGTCTGTCTCTCTCTCTCAAAAATGAATAAACATTAAAATTTTTTTTTTAAAAATAAAGTCTACTTCTTAGCAACTTATGGCATCCATTATATTTTCTAACACTGTCACTTCTATTATGATTTAGCATTCCACTTTAAGGAAGAGCTTACTCTTCTCCCCATTTACTTATTTACTTATCTCAGTATATATTCAGACTCTATTATTTAATGAATTACTACCCACAAGCACATTTATTTTGACAATTTGTTCCAGATTTTGTATTTATCAGACCAAATAAAAACTCCTGAGGTTACCAAAACAGTACTTTTTAGTATGGAATAACTCAATCTAAGATAAATATTCTAAGAACAAAAGTTAGGAATGGAATAGACTAAGGTAAAGTTAATTGCCAAAGGTTCTCATGTTGCCTTGCTTAAAATAGCTGTATAATTTCAAAAATGCCTACTTAGAAAATGTCTAGTTTTAAAAAATAACTATTTAGTTTCCTGATATAATTCAAAGAGTAAATCGGTGGTTTTGGTCTCAAATTAGGCCTCAGAAACAACATTTAAAAAAAAAAAGGGGGGTGCCTGGGTGGCTCAGCTGGTTAAGCATCTGACTTCAGCTCAGGTCATGATCTCGAAGTTTGTGGGTTCAGCCCCACATCGGGCTCTGTGCTGACAACTCAGAGCCTGGAGCCTGCTTTGGATTCTGAGTCTCCCTTTCTCTCTCTGCCCCTTCCCTGTATGAACTCTGTCTCTCTCTCTCTCTCTCTCTCAAAAATAAACAAACATTAAAAAAAAATTTTTTTTAAACAAACAAAAAAAAAGAAACTACATCAAAAATTAAACCTTAAGTCAAGGGTGTCAAAATGATTAATGGGTAAAGAAAGTCTTTTTAACATCCTGGAACAACAAGGTATCCACATACAAAAGAATGAATTTGCACCCCTATCTCACACCATGCACAAAAAGGAACTCAAAATGGGTCACAGACCAAAATGTAAGAACTAAAACTACAAAACTCTTAGAAGAAAATATGAGACAAGAAAAAAAAATTCTGTAACTATGTGCAGTGACAGATGATAACTAGACTTATCATGATCATTTCACAGTATATACAAATATCATCATGTTGTACACCTGGATATAATGCTGTATGTCAATCATACCTCAATAAAAAACAAATTAGTTTTTTTTTTTTTAGGTTCTAATTTTAAGTCATCAATACACCCAACATGGGGCTCAAACTCACGACTTCGAGATCAAGAGTCGCATGCTCTACCACCTGACCCAGCCAGGCACAACAACAAAATAAAGTTCTTTAAAAAACAAAATACAGGGGCAGCTGGGTGGCTCTGTCAGTTAAGCGTCTGACTTCGATTCAGGTCATGATCTCACTGTTCACGAGTTCAAGCCCTGCGATAGGCTCTATGATGACTGCTCAGAGCCTGAAGCCTACTTTGGATTCTGTGTCTTCCTCTCTCTCTGTCTCTCTCTCTCTCTGTCTCTCTCTGTCTCTCTGTCTCTCTCTCTCAAAAATAAACATTAAAAAACTAAAAATTAAAAAACAAAAATACAGGAGTAACTATTCATGACCTTCTTAGATATACTACCAAAATCACAAGGACTAACATCAAAAAAATTAGATAAATCTAACTTAGTCAAAATTAAAAACTTCTGTGCTACAAATGATACTATCTAAAAAGTGAAGAATAACCAACAAAATGAGAAAACGTTTGCAAATAATGTATCTGATAAGAAGCTGTAGCTAGAATATATTTTTTTTTAAAACACTCTAGTGGCACCTGGCTGGCTCTGTCAGTGAAGTGTGAGACTCATGATCTTGGGTTGTAAGTTCAAGCCCCGCATTAGGTGTAGCGATTACTTAAAAAATTAAAAATCTTAAAGAAAAAAAACTCTTACAACTCTATAATAAAAAGCAAATAATCCAGTTTTACAAGGGTCAAAGGATCTGAACAGACAGTTCTCCAAATAAAATACACAAATGGCCAATAAGCACATATAAAGATGCTCAACAACATTTAGCCACCAGTGACACACAAATCAAAACCACAAATGACATACTACTTCACCCACTAGTATGGCTACAATCAAAAAGATCTTAAGTGTTGACAGGGATGTGGAGAAACTGAAATCCTCATACACTGATGGTACAAATGAAACTACTGCAGCTACCTTGAAAAAGAGTCTGGCAGTTTATTAATGAAAGATTAAACAGAGTTATCATATGATCCAGCAATTCCAAACCTAGGAATATAACTAAGAAAAATGAAAACATATGTCTACACAAAAACTTACACACAAATGTTCATAAGCATTATTAATAACTCATAATTTAAGGAGCACCTGGATGGCTCAGTTGGTTAAGCGTCTGACTTTGGCTCAGATCAGGATCTTGTGGCTCATGGCTTCAAGCCCCTCACTGGGCTCTGTGCTGACAGCTCAGAGCCTAGAGCCTGCTTTGGATTCTGTGTCTCCCTCTCTCTCTGACCCTCCCCCACTCACCCTGTCTCTCTCTCTCTCTCTCTCTCTCTCTCTCTCAACAATAAACATTAAAAAACTTACAATAACTCATAATTTGAAAAGTGGAAACGATCCAAATGCCTGTCAACTGATGAACAGATAAATAAAATGTGGTGTATTAATATTAATATTATACAGTATGGTAGGCAGAATAATGCTTCCCAAAGACATTTATACTAATCCCCAGAATCTGTGAATATGTTACAAGGCAAAAGAACTTTGCAGATGTAAAATGTGCTCAAAGTAATCTCTCCTGGAATGGAGACTGTCCTGGATTATCCAGGTGGCGCAATCTAATCAAATGATTCCAGTTTGAGAGAACCAGAGACATAACAACATGGCAACAGAAATTATCATTGCTGGCTTTGAAAATTAAAGAAGAGGGCCAGAAGCAAAAAATAAATTCAGGTGGCCTATCAAACCTAGAAAAAGCAAAGGAAATAGATTATCGCCTAAAACTTCCAGAAATTAATGCAGCCCTGCCAACACCTTGATCTTACCCCAGTGAGACCTGTTTTGGACTTCTGACCTATAAAACTTTAATAGATTTGTGTTCCTTTAAGCCACTAAACTTGTGGTAATTTTTTATAGCAGGAATAGAAAACTAATAAATTTGGCAATAAAAAGAAATAAATTATTGATATGTACTAAAACATGGATAAGGAAACCATTACACTAACTGGAAAAAGCCAGTCACAAAAAGCAATGAGTATGATGAACGTATGATTCCATTTATATGAAATGTCCCTAATAGGCAAATCTACAGAGACGGAAAAATGATTAGTGGTTGCAAAGCACTGAAAGAGTTTGGGAAAAATGGAGAATGACTGTTAATATATATAAGTTTTCTTTCTGGAGTGATGAAAATGTTCTTTTTTTTTTTCCTTTCTTTTTTTTTTTTTGGAGAGAAAGAGATTGCACCCGCACAGGAGAGGGAGAAAAAGAAATAATCCCAAGCAAGCTGCACACTTAGCATGGAACCTGACATGGGGCTTGATCCCATGACCCTGGGATCATGGCCTGAGCCAAAATCAAGAGTCAGATGCAACTGAGTCACCCAGGCGCCCAGTGATGAAAACGTTCTAAAATTGATTTCTGTGATCACCGTACAACTCTGTGAATATGGTAAAGACCAATGACAGGGCGTCTGGGTGGCTCAAGCAGCTGGTTAAGCAGCCAACTTCAACTCAGGTCAGGATCTCAAGGTTCATGAGTTCAAGCCCTGCATCAGGCCTGCTTTGGATTCTGTGTCTCCCTCTCTGTCCCTCCCCCTCTCATGCTCTGTCTCTCTCTCTCTCTCTCTCTCTCTCTCTCTCAAAAATACAAAAACAAAAAACAAAAAACAAAAAAAAAAAAAAAACAACAAAAAAAAATCCACGAATTGTAGTAGTGGGACTGTGTGGAATGTGAATTGTATCTAATTAAAGCTGCTTTTAAAAAAAGAAAGAAAGTTGGGTGTTGTATGGAAACCAATTTGACAGTAAATTTCATATATTAAAAAAAAAAAGAGTAAAGTCCTCACAAAGATCTAAAAAAAAAAAAAAAGAAAAGAAAGAAAGAAAGAAAAAAAGAAAGAAACCTTATTAAAAAAACAGAAACCTATGTTTTCTTCTGACATTGTGGCCAGAAAGAAATGTAGGCTAAAACAAACACATGCAGACCAAAAAACAAGTTAAAAACTAGCAGACTTTTTGGAGCACCTGGGTGGCTCAGTCAGTTAAGCATCTGACTCTTGGTTTAGGCTCAGGTCATGATCTCATTGAGCCCCACATCAGGCTCTGCCCTGAACCTGCTTGAGATTCTCTCTGCTTCTCTTTCTGCCCCTCCCACCTCAAAATAAACTTTAAAAAATATTAGACCTTTTTAACCACAAAAAGACACAAAATAAATTAGAACAACCTATTAAAAACCAGGCAAAGGGGGTGCCTGGGTGGCTCAGTCAGTTAAGCAGCCAACTTAAGCTCAGGTCATGATCTCACAGTGAGTTCAAGCCCCGTATCAGGCTCACTGCTGTCAGTATAGAGCACACTTTGGATCCTCTGTCCCCATCTCTCTCTGCCCCTCCCCTTTTGTTCTTGTGGGCTCTAATAAATTAAAACTTAAAAAAAAAAAAAAAAAAAAAAAAAAAAAAAACAGGCAAAGAACTTGAATAGGTATTTCTCCAAATCAGATCTACAAAGAGCCAATTAACATATGAAAAGATGCTCAGCACCACTTTTCATAAGAGAAATGCAAATCAAGACCACAATGAAATACCACTCTTACTACCATCACCTACTAGGATGGTTATAATCAAAGAAATAAAGAAATAAAGAAATAAATAAAATAACAAGTGTTGCTGAAGAAGTGGAGAAAAGGAAACCCTCACACAGTGCTGATGAAAACGTAAAACGGTGCAGCAGTTGTGGAAAACAGTTTGGTAATTTCTCAAAAAATTAAACACAGAATTACCTCATTACCCAGCAATTCCACTCCTAGAAAAATGAACACAGGGATTCAAATAGAAACTTGTATGCCAATGTTCATAGCAGCATTATTCACAACAGCCAAAAAGTGAAAACACAAGTATCCACCAATAAATGAATGGATAAATAAAATGTGGTATATACATACAACTAAATATTGTTCAACCTTATAAAGTTATGAAGTTTTGACACATGCTACAACACGGATGAACCTTGAAACATGCTAACTGAAATAAGACAGAAATAAAGGGTAAATATCGTATTATTCCACTTCTATAAGGTAACTAGAAGTCAAATTTATGAAGAGAGAAAGTACAATAAATAGTGCTTACAAGGGGGTAGGTGAAGGAGGGAATAAGGAATTACTGTTTAATGGTTATAGAATTTCTGTTTGGGGTAATGAAAAAGTTTTCAAGTGAAAACAGTGATGATGGCTGCAAAACAGTGTGAGTATAATTAATGCCATTTATCTGGCACACTTAAAAATGGTAATATAGGGGGTGCCTGGGTGGTTCAGTCTATTAAGCAGCCGACTTTGGCTAGGGTCATGATCTCATGGTGCCTGAGTTTGAGCCCCCCCCCCCCCCATTGGGCTCTGCACTGACAGTTTGGAGCCTGCTTGGGATTCTCTCTCTCTGCCCCTCCCCCACTTGTGCTCTCTCAAAATAAACTTTTACAAACAATGGTAAAACGGGAAGGGGGGGGGGGCCTGGGTGGTTTGGTCAGTTGAGCACCAACTCTTGATTTCAGCTCAACTCAAAATTCCAGGGTTGTGGGATCAAGCCCCGCCTCCTGCTCCTCGCCGAGGATGGAGCCCGCTTGAGATACTCTCTTTTTCTTTCTCCCTCTCTCTCCCCTCCCCACTCCGCCCCTCTCCCTGCCTCGCACTCTAAAAATAAATCTTCTAAAAAACAAAAAAGGTAAAATAGCAAATTTTATGTTATATATACTTTATCGCAATAAAAAAAAAAAGGAGAGGCGCCTGGGCAGCTCAGTCAGTTAATCGTCTGACTCTTGATTTCGGCTCAGTCACGATCTAGAGGTTCTCAGGGTTGAGCCCTACATTGGACTGCAGGGTGTTGGTGTGGAACCTGCTTGGCATTCTCTCTCTCCCTCCTCTGTCTGCCCCTCCCCCATGCTCACTTGCGTGCTTGCACTCTCTCCCTCTCAAAATAAATAAATAAACCTAAAAAAATAAAAGGAAAAGAAAAAAGGAAACATACAAAATAGTGACTGTAATCATTACTTACATAGTCTCCTCAAATCACCTTACCTAAGGTTTTCACTTATATGGTAGTTTTAAAAAGAACACTGGTTACAATAATTTATTTTTACAATTCCTTCACAGAGGTTATTTTTTACTGTTAACAGTTTACTCTAGAGATCCAACTGCGTATCATTCCTTTAAAAAAATGATTTTAACCATTATTTTAAGGTTTTGGGAAGACTTTGTCAGAGACAGTAAAAACTCCTTCAGGCGATAAGTGTCGTTAACTCCTTAAATGACATGTTAAAAAAAAAAAAAAAAAAACATGCTTCTCTATTATTATGCTTCTTTTATTTTATTTACTTATTTATTTTATTTTTACCTGAAGTAATTTTACATCTGGACTCATCTTTGTAATCTCTTCATCTGGACTTGGATTACTCCTTCCTGGTGGTATAAATTTCACTTTTTTGAAGGAATTCCCCTGCAACTGACTCGGTGCTGCAGATCGTCTCATATTCAGCAGTACCAACCTAAAAAACACCCAAAACAGAAATCATCTACGAATCTGACAGATTTAACCCCAAAACATAAAAACAGTTCATCCCTACAACGCTATCTTTAAAAATATAAGAGAATAAACCTGTAAAAGCCTTAGAGGGGCGCCTGGGTGGCGCAGTCGGTTAAGCGTCCGACTTCAGCCAGGTCACGATCTCGCGGTCTGTGAGTTCGAGCCCCGCGTCAGGCTCTGGGCTGATGGCTCGGAGCCTGGAGCCTGTTTCCGATTCTGTGTCTCCCTCTCTCTCTGCCCCTCCCCCGTTCATGCTCTGTCTCTCTCTGTCCCAAAAATAAATAAAAAACGTTGAAAAAAATTAAAAAAAAAAAAAAAGCCTTAGAAAACAAGTTTAACAGCTAGTAACATTTTATTTTCATCACAACGAGCTACTGAAAAGAATATAAGATTTAAATTGAACGGTGTAAACTTGAGGATGTGGATTTTGATAATACTATGGATTAGATAACGATGATGTAGTCTTTGAAGAATGCAACCATTAAACCTCTAGGATACAACAACGTTAATAAAACAGCCAAGAACCAGCAACAGACCTGCTGTTTCTGCTTTTGGCCTTCCAACTACCATAGGCAGCAGCTACACTTCGTGACTTAAGTCGTTCCTCTCCTTTGTGGCCCCGCTAAACGTGCCTACAGACATCGTCTATTAATTAATCGGTTTGTACCGTGCAACATAATGTAGACTAGCCCTGGGGGAAAGAAACCCAAGACCCACAGAAGCAAAGCAGGTGGACAGCTGGGGGACCACTGCCCAGAGTCGACTCTCCCTGGGACACTAACCCCCCCACCCCCTATCACAAACGCACCCCTACCGCCGGCCTTGGCACCAGCCACCCCGGAGCCAAGAGCGAGGGCGTCCTTTACACTTCAGACCGCTCTCCCCCCCGCCCGCAGGAGACGGCCGCGGCCGCTCCACCGCCTTCCTTCCCTCCTCCCCGGAGGCCTGCTCCAGCGCCTCTCCTGTTTTGTCCCACACAAGCGCACACACCACCGCAGTCTCACAAGCCTTCCCCTCCAAGGACGCACCGGCGACGACCCAATAGAAGCCGCACATCCAGGGAAGAAAAACTCGGGTAAACAGAAAACACCTCGCCACCCGAGGAGCTTAAGGCTCCCGCCTCAGCGCAGCCTATCGCGAACGAGCTAGCCGCGCGTGCGTACCACCTTCCTGCAGCTGCGCCTTGTTCAGCCCGACTCTGATTGGACGACCTTAACTGCGCATGTCTCTATGCGTTTCCCTTTATTTGTAGTTTGGTTCAATTCAAAAATATTTGGTTGGAAAAATATTTATTTGTTTATTTGTTACTTATGTCCTATAATCAGACATGCTGTAGGTGCTGAGGCTACAGACTTCATTTTCAACAGACGACCCATCTTAAATCTGAGACCACCTACATGGATATGTCCATACAGTTAGATGGTCTGCTTAGAAAAATAATATGCAAATATGCCGATTTTACCATAAAGCTCCTAAATTATGCAGCATTTTAAGAATAAAGTGACTTCAGCAACGTGGTTAAAATAATATAGGCCCTTAAAGTACCTAACCCAAATAGGTAAACTAACCTTTTAAAAGTGGTGTGACACCTTTTAATATAGTGACAAGCCATGTATAGGTCATAGGCCTTTTAATGTAGAAGTATCTCCAAACCATGTCACTGTCTGTAGTATCTACAAAAATACTCCAGTTTGAACAAAAAACTTAGAAATGTGTGAATAGAATAATTTTTATTATTTAGCCTGATTTTGGAAAACACTTAACTCTAAAATATAGGTAAAGAATTAGAGAATATTAAATTTTACCTAACTGTGGTAGACTAGTATTCTTTTTTGAAATTTTGTATTTTATTTTAAACTTTTATTTTGAGAGGGGTGCCTGGGTAGCTCAGTTGATTAACCTGACATCAGCTCAGGTCATGATCTCCTGGTTTGTGAGTTCAAGCCCCACCTTGGGCTCTGTGCTAACAGCTCAGAGCCTGGAGCCTGCTTCAGATTCTGTGTCTTCCTCTCTCTCTGCCCCTCCCCCTGCTCACACACTCTCTCTCTTTCTTTCTCTCTCTCTCTCTCTCAAAAATAAACATTGAAAAAAAAATTTTTAATAAAAGTTTATTTTGAGAGACAGAGTGTGTGGGGAGGGGCAGAGAGAGAGAGTGAGAGCCAAAGAGAGAGAGAGAGAGAGAGAGAGAATCCCAAGCAGGCCTCTCTCTCTCTCAGCACAAAGCCCAATGTGGGGCTCAAACTCACAAACAATGAAATCATGACCTGAGCCAAAGTCAGACACTTAAACGACAGAGCCACTCATGCACCCTGTATTTTATTTTATTTTTAAGTGAACTATAAGCCCAATGTAGGACTTGAATTCAGACCCTGAGATCAAGAGTCACATGCTCTACCAACTGAGCTAACCAAGTGCCCCTGTATCATTTTTTATATACTAAATTGTTACAATTCTTTGGACTTTATTTTAGCAAAATTCGTGTTTTAAATAAAGATGTTATGAATTGCATAACAGCAAAAGTTAGGATTAATTTTCTACAATAAAGATAAGGACAAACAGCAAAATTATAACTGATGAGCATAAACCAAAAGAAATATAGTCCTAGTTAGAATACAGCAGATAAAATAACTTTTCTTTGAAACAGTAAATTTCAAAATTTCAAAAGGCTTATTTATATTTTATAGGAATTGTCTATGGAAGAGAAATCAATCTCACTTTTTATTCTTTCTAATAAAAATTATCATCATGAAATATTTAGTTTACTTCACTTAATTGTTTTATGGTATTAGATAATGGTGGGCTAGAAAAAAAAAGATAGTGTAGAAAGATACCTGTCATTTTTGTCAGAACGATTACAACTACTTCTCAATACTAACATAACTTATTACATAAATGATTTTAATTTTCTGCATTTTAATGACAAAGTCTACTACTTGCACCTAATGATAAAGAAGATAAGTGAGTGCTAGATAGTGAAAAGGCATAAGAAGAGTAAAGCAGAGATGGGGGGTATTGAAACTCTAGATAGGGTAGCCAGGGAAGGCCTCTTTGAACAAAGGTCCTGAAGCAATAGTGTATTTAGGGCTGGTAGGAACAGTCAGAAGGTGGTAGCTGGAGCAAAGTGAGCTCAGAGAGTAGTAGATGAGGCCAAAGAAATACCAAAGAGGGGTGAAAACAGGGGTAGAAACCTGTGGACTATTGTAAGAATTCCAGCTTTTATTCTGAAATGGGAGGCCATTGACGGGTTTTGAGATGAATTAGGAAGCTATTACCATAACTCAGAAAAGAGACAATGGTGGTTTGGCAGCAGAGGTGGAACAATTAGAGTCTAGAAGTCAAGATCGAAGCAGAGTATGAGAGAAACACAGTAGGGAAGAATGACTCTAAGCGTTTTGGTGTGAGAAATTTGAAGTATGGAGTTGCTATTTATTGAAAATTTAAAAAAGAAGACAGCAAAGGAGTAATGATCACAGCAGGGGAATATTCAGAGCTCAGTTTGAGTATGTCAAATTTAAAGTGATTGCTAGAAAACTGGTGGAGATGTTGAGATGCAAATCTGGGTGTCACAGGACAGGTCTGGGTTGGAAATTTAGAGGAACCAATATGTAGAGATGCTATTTAAAGTTACGACACTGAAGGGTGCCTGGGTGGCTCAGTAGGTTTAAGCATCTGACTCTGAGTTTCAGTTCAGGTCATGATCTCACGGGTTCATGAGTTTGAGCCCCGTGTCAGACTCTGTGCTGACAGTTTGGAGCCTACATAGGATTCTCTCTCTCTGCCCTCCTTTGCTCATGTACTCTCTCACTCTCTCTCTCAAAAATAAATAAATTTAGGGGTGCCTGGGTGGCTCAGTCGGTTAAGCATCCGACTTCAGCTCAGGTCATGGTCTCATGGTTGGTGAGTTCAAGCCCCATGTCGGGCTCTGTGCTGGCAGCCCGGAGCCTGGAGCCTACTTCACATTCTGTGTCTCCCTCTCTCTCTGCTCTTCCCTCCCTCGCTCTCTCTCTCTCTCTCAAAAATAAACATTAAAAATAAATAAACTTAAAAAAATTCTTCATCTAGGCAATTTTGTGGATGCAGATATCTTTGTAAACAAATGTTTTGATAAACTTTAGTTCATTTCCTTCCCTTCTTTACTCATTGAGTAAGTACTAAAATTTTATCACCACTACTTTCTGTAAGGACATTGTACTGTGTCCCCAGGTTCAGTTAACATTAGACCTATCAGAAGTAAAAGTTTCTGGGGCAGCTGTGTGGTTCAGTCGGTCAAATATCCGACCCTTGATTTCAGCTCAGGTCATGATCTCATGGTTCGTGAGTCCACACTGCCAGTGCAGAGCCCACTTGGGATTCTCTCTCTCCCTCTCTTTCTCTGCTCCTCCCCCCCCCCCACTCTCTCAAAATAAATAAACTTTAAAAAGTAAAATAATAAAATGAAAGCCAAGAACTCAGCATAATTTTTTCCAAATACCTCAAAACTATGTTCCATTTAAAACCCAAGAATATATAATGATATACTAACCAGAATAGGGTCATTAAAAAAGTATACCTCCAAGATATTTATGCAGCATGAAACAATGCAGCATAGTTAAGAACATCTTAGATATGAAAGACATCAACAGAAGAACTTAGAATACAACAATCAGAAATGCAATTTCCAGGGTGCGTGGGTGGCTGAGTCAGTTAAGTGACCAACTCTTAGTTTTGGCTCAGGTCATAAACTTTTGGTTTGTGGGTTTGAGCCCCACATCAGGCCCCATGCTGACAGTGCAGGGCCAGCTAGGAATTCTTTCTCTGCCCCTTCCCCACTCGCACACTCTGTCTCTCTCTCAAAATAAATAAGTAGAAAGAAAGAAAGAAAGAAAGAAAGAAAGAGAAAAAGAAAGGAAAGAAGGAAGGAAGGAAGGAAGGAAGGAAGGAAGAAATGCAATTTCCAAAGCAGTCTGTAGTCAAGTATGGAAGCACAGAAAACAAAACTAGATTCTGCAGATGTGGTCTAGCACCACAAACATAAAGGCAAACTTTATACATAACATGTTAGGGAAGGAGTGGCTTTGGTACACATAGCTTTTAGCAATCTCTCCTCTGTTCCCCACCAGATTGAAAAACTATTCATTGCCCATAGTTTCTCACTTCTCTATAATTCAACAAACAGCATTGTGGATTCTGCTTACCTTTCTCCAAATTCACACTCCAAAAAAACTACCATCACAGAAATTATAAAATCTTTCAAACTGCCCAATCTAGTAGTCTTTTCACCTTCACCTTTTGAGGACTTGTGTAGCAACTTGTGTAGCTGTCCCTCCCTTCTCCCACTAGAAAGGTATTTCAGAGCAGTAACTGCTTTGTACTATTTTATGCCATCGTGGCCTAATATAACTCTAGAGGCATTACAGTATCTGGGAAACATCTTTTGTATTTGATCCCTCCATTTCCATTACCATTGTCTTAGCTTAGGACATTACTTTTCATTTGGGTCACTGGATCCAAACCTGGCTGATTATCAGAATCTCCTGAAAAGCTTTTTAAAAACAGATTAGTAGGTCCCTGGAACCTCTATTTTTAAGTTTTTTATTTATTTTGAGAGAGAGCGAGCATGCATGCACACCTGTGCACAAGATGGGGAGGAGCGGAGAGGAGGAGAGAGAGAATCTCAAGCAGGCTCTGCACTGTCAGCAAGAAGCCCAATGTGGGGCTTGAACTCACAAACTGTGAGAGCATGACCTGAGCCAAAACGAAGAGCCGGATGGTTAACCCGATGAGCCAACCCAGGAGCCTCCTGGAACCTGCGTATTTAATGACCTCCCCAGATGATTCCTAAATTTTAAAACCACTGAGAACATATCAGTGGTTCTCAAAGTGTTAGGGTGCATCAAATTTTAGCAGAATTGTGTGCAGGGCTTGTTAAAGCACACATTGCTGGGCCCCAGTTCCAATTTCTTAGGTCTGGGATTGTGCCTGGGAATGTGCATTCCTAACAAATTCCCAGGTGATGCCAAGCTGCTGGTCTGAGGACCACTCTAGAAATCACTGATTTAGATCTTTGCTGTAATTGCTTAATTGCTGTTTCTGCTTGGGCTCTTCCCTCTCTAATCCATTCTTACTGCACTAGAGCTGTCTTTCTACTTTTTAAATGTTTTTATTTATTTTTGAGAGGCAGACAGACAGAGCACAAGCGGGGAAGGGGCAGAAAGAGGGAGACACAGAATTCAAAGCAAGCTCCAGGCTCCAAACTGTCAGCACACAGCCCGACGTGGGGCTCGAACTCACAAACCGCAAGACCATTACCTGAGCCGAAGTTGGATGCTTAACTGACTGAGCCACCCAGGCACCCCGATATCTTTCTAAAGCATAAATCTGATTATGATTAACTTATGGAAAACATCTTTCAGTCACTCACCAATAGTAGATGCTTATAAAGGTGTGCCAAGTTTAAAAATGTCATTCATATTAACAAAAATTCTTATTTTGTTGCTGAGCACAGCAAATAAGAGACCTTTCGCAATTTAGCCCTAGTCTCCAAGTACACATTCCCTCCACTTCTTCTACCCTTGATCCCAGCATCCAATACTGGCCAAAGTAGACTACTCACTGTTCCTTGCATTTTCGTATCATCTACCACCTCCTTATATTTAAAAAATATTACCACATGCTCCTGAGCATCCTGGAACTTATTAGAAACTGGACTATCTTCACTTAGAATGTATACTACAGAACTATTATAAAAGTATCCCCAAACTAAAAACTTCCCTAAAGTCCCATCAAAATGCTTCAGTAGATCTACAGAGCTGTAACTCTATTCCTATAACTTCCACATTATTTCTCAAGCAGGCACTAATTCCTATGACTTCAGAAATAATTTAGTTAAATAACAATTTAGTAAATAATATTGCTCTACACATCAAAAAAGAAAAAAGTCAAATATATACTTTCTTTAATCTTCAAGACATAGTGAGGTAGGTAAAAGGAGATAGATTTAGGATAAGAGATTAAAGTTTATTAAAGTTGCACAGCTAATAGATGATAAAGCTGTTCTCAAATCCAAGCTTTTTGGCTCCAAAGAGCTCCATAGCATCATGTCCTACCACAAATTTACTTGGTAAATTTTACTGTCTCAAATGAGGTAAGTTTTTGCAATAATCCAGTTCCAATTTCTAAAACAGATGTTATCAAACTCTTCAGGATGGAATCCTCTGGCCACATTTTGCCCTGCACTTGTGTTTTTTTGGCTCATATAGTTATTAACTGCTGCATTTGGAAAATGCTTACGTACACACAAAGAAAAAAAATTGTTCACACAATGGTCCAAATTTTTGACTTCTCTGTTTTAAGTTTATGTATTTTGAGAGCGAGCAAAAAGCGGGAGGAAGGGGGAGACGGAGAGAGAATCCCAAGCAGGATCCGTACTGCCAGTGCAGAGCCTGACAAGGGGCTTGGTCCCACAAACCATGAGATCATGACCTGAGGCTAAAACAAGTTCACCACTTATCTGCTTGAGCCACCCAGGCGCCCCTTGGCTTCTTTGAAAGAATCGGAAGTGAAGCCCCTGAGTAATAAAAAAAAATTTTTTTAATAAAATCAGAAAATGGGCCACCTGGGTGGCTCAGTCAGTTAAATGTCCGACCTCAGCTCGGGTCATGACCTCACCATTCTGTGCTGACAGCTTGGAGCCTGGAGCCTGCTTCAGATTCTGTATCTCCCTCTCTCTCTGCCCCTCCCCCACTCACACTGTGTCTCACTCTCTCAAAAACAAACATTAAAAAAAATTTTTTTTAATAAAAAATAAAAAAAGTCAGAAGATGCATCAGCATTGGACCTATCAGTCTTCCAAGTTACTGATCAGCTGAAGCTGAAGCCTAGTCTCCTTTAACACTGCAGGCACTCTCCAGAGCCACCTGCTTCAACTTTCCCTATTTTCACTCTGGAACTGAAGCCAAAATACCAGCTAACAACTCTTCTCCAGTTTTCACTGTCTGTTCTTCAACTGATTCTCTTCCCACATTTGTTACTTTCCAGGCCATTGCTAGTAGTTGAGTTTGCAACCTTTTCTCTAGCTTATGAATTTATAGGACCCTTATAAAATCTTGCTCATTAATTATTGATCTATCTGGCCTATGAATTTAAAAATAAAAATCACGTTTTTCATCTGAACTAGTCTTTATGCAAAAATAATTCCAGAGATGTTATATATGATCTAACATACAACTCTAATGTCTTTTTTTTTATTTAGCTATTTTTAAAAGTTACTTTAAAAACTTATTTGAGTTTTCACAAATTTTTTTGTTTATTTTTGAGAGACAGAGGGTGAGTGGGGGAGGGACAGAGAGAGGGACACACAGAATCCAAAGCAGCCTCCAGGCTGAACTGTCAGCACAGAGCCCAATGCAGGGCTTGAACTCACGAACCCTGAGATCATGACCTGAGCAGAAGTCGTATGCTTTACCTACTGAGCCAGCCAGGCGCCCCTCTTTTTTCTTATACTTATGAAAAAATACAAATCATTCAATTAAAGACTTAACTCAGTAACTCCTTGTATTATATGTTAAATAGAATATAAGTTTTATTCTTAAAGGTATTCTCCATTTTCATTAATTTCTAAATACCATTCAAAACTTTTCCTGAAATGTCTTATGTAAAACAAAGTAGTTTTGCAAATAACGCATATACCCATTTTACCAAAGTACATATAATATAAAATTGATTTATTTTTGAAGGTATGTGACCTTCCATAGAGATCTAAATATATATGACAGCAAACATCCCCCAGTTATCTATCTGGCTCACTTTAGAAATGACTAAAACAGAGTGTTAAGCCTTTGGAATTAACACTTCCCTATGATAAATTAATTTTTATCTTTATTATCATTCAACCTAAAACGTAGCTTCATACTTCTCCAAGATGGAAAAAAAGAGGTATAGAATTACAAGCTAGCCAACCTGGTTCTAAATCCTGTTTCTTTCACTTTTGAGTCAAGCTCCTCTTCAGCTTTCTCTATCTATAAAATTATGGTATATCTCCTTTGCTGGATTGCTATAAAAACTGAGTGATGCATGCATGAAAGGGATAGTCAACATGTTTATCTAAGACTCTTAATTACTCAAGACGTTTTAAATTTGTCTGGTATTAATTTGCATTTATGTTAATTTATTATCTTGGCTGGTCTGAAATATTGGCCTGAATCATCTAAGGCAAACAGCAGAAACAACTCTGATTATTTCTCAGAGATTATATTCAACTTAAAGCTAAAAAACTAGTCAAGTAATTATGTATTTGTATATAGCCATATGTTATTATTTAAGAAATGCAGTTACTTAAAAAACAACGATTTTTCTGTGTACTTATGTCAGACATGAGGGACAAACTTTGAATTCTAGCTAATGTGAAAAATGCATCTTTAAGAGAGAATGAACTCATTAGGTTTCAGGAATGAAAGAGATTTAAGTTACCTTGGATTTTTTGAGGCTACTATAGTTATGAAAAGATTTCCATTACCTTTTCCTTAAATCAGAGTCTTTAGAGCTCAGAGCTCAGAGTTCTTTAAAGTATTTTCCAAACAAACATACTTTATATTCCCACAAATAGTTTGGCAAAACAGTGATATAGGGATGGCATGAGACTCATACACTCCTGTTGTTTAAGAACTCTATATTTTATGCCAGTTATATAGGCTGAGTCAAGATACCCTTGGGGAAAATATGGCTATTTTCTCAAAGTTATCAACTTTATTTCTGTATGTAAAGTCCAGACTTTATTAGATGTTTCTGACTCTCAAAAGACCATTATTAGGCTATGTCTCATTTAGGCTTTAAAAAATTGCATAATAAAATAGCATAAGTAGGTATAAAGTTGAAACACAAAGTACGTACATATTTCTTTCTAATATGAAGAAGAGTGTCAGGTTTCTTTTGGTACAGCCAAAAGATTCCCAGCACCAGGGCATCCTAGTAAATTAACACAGATGTCACAGGGTATTTTAAATTTTTGAGAGTAACACATCTGTTGGACACAACACAAACTACTACTTCAAGGTACTTTAATTAGCACTAAATTTTCTCATGACAGTGTATCTTTGCAAAACCAGGTTTTCAGCAGTTCTGATAAAAAGTACTATGCAAAAAGCACTGTGGAACAGGAAATGATACTGATGGTGTCCAAGCTGGTTCCAAAGTCTAAGAAGGTGGCAGTGTTCACAGTTACTCATGGTTATGATATAAATTCTTATTAAGCTGTTTGGACCCACCTGTTAATAAATAGAAGTATTAGGTACTTCTTTTGGCTTAGCTGTGCTGTGAAAAAGTTACTGCAACACTAAAGGGCACCATGAGCTGAGAAAGTATTGAGGACATCTGTGGCATAGGCAAAAATACACTAAAACCAAAGTCACTTCATTGTTCATTTTCTACCTAAGAAATTTTGTAAATAGTTATATATGAAAGGGAAAAAATATATACAAACGTACATACAAAGTTTGGATTTTTATTGAAATCTTGTGTTAGGTATCAAACAAAATCTGCTTTCTTCAGATAAAAATATTCTCTCAGATGTCTCCAGATAACTGCTAAGTCTAAGTTGGTCCTTTAATGTCTTATTTTACTTTTATTGTCCTCATGAAATGTTCGTATACACTCAGGATGTTCCCAAAAGGATTTTTATCGTGTAAAGGATCGTACATGACGACCTCTACCACTGCCTCCACTGACAAATTTTCCTCTTGAGCCTCCACTGCCGCTATTTGCACTTGCCCAGGAAGGTCCAAGTCCCCCACGACCTCTGGAAGCACGGTCACGAGGACTTGGGCGGTAGCCTATAAAAAAAAGAATATAGTTTTTAGTCATAACACCCTTTACATTCCCACTATAGAAATAGTAACCTATAAAACTGAGCTCAAACTAAGAGAGGAATTACTCTTTGCCCCTTTAAAATCCATGTGCAGGTTCTTTCTGTAAATGTGATGAAGACTGCTGAACTGTCTACCTTAAATAGGTAAATTGTATGATATGTGAGAATTATATCGCAAATAAAGCTGTTATAAAAAAGTAAGTGAATATGAAACCAAAAGCTACCTCTGACCAGAAGAATTCTGGACTTGATACAGTAATGTTTGAGGAAAAACAGGTTATGTGCCTACTCACACAACACCAATATTATAAACAAAAATAGAATCCACTGTATGAAGATATCTCTATTACTAAAATACTTTGGTCAAAAAAGTATCTTAAGGATTGGCTTTCATTATCAGCACATCACTGTGAAACTGCTCAGATTATACGTGTATTCAGAATCCAGAATTTTTTTATTCCCACAGAATATGAACATTGGGCATTCATTTGCAGATATAAAATTAAATTGACTTTAGAATTATAAGTCTATGCTCTAAAATATCCTCTCTCAGAATGAGAGTATATGACATCTGACAACTTAAAAAGGATTCACCCCCGCGCCCCACCCAATTCCCTGCCTCAGCGATATCAACTTGGAAGGATGTATACCTGTAGAACTAAGTGGTCGCAACGGTGGAAGAGGTCCTCTGTTAAAATTGCTCTGGCCTCCACGACTTTCATTGTAAGTTCCTCGAGGAGTATTCTGAGCACTCCAACTGGAGCCTCTTGTCCCCTCCCGACGACTGTAGTTTCCTAAAAAGAGAAAACACAATCAAAATCTACTATTTTCACAACTTCAACTGAATTAAAAAAGACTCAACAGGCTTTTCTTATTCTTCAAAGTAATGAAAGAGAAACAGTGAAATTCTGGCTTATATACTACAGTGTGGCAGCATCGTATGTGGTTAGAAGCAGAGGCTCTACAGCCAGACCGCCAGCATTCAAATACTGGTTCTGTCACTTACATTTATATATCCTGGTCAGCTGATAGTTTTCTCTTCTGTAAAGTGGGTGTACTAACAGAATCTACCTCAAAGGGTTGATATGAGAGTGTTTTACATAATAGTCCCAACACAGCTATGTATTTGCTATTAATATAAACTGCTATTCACTTTCACTACCAACCTCTTTAACTCAGCAGCATGAAAACATGTCAACAATCCACTAGCGAAGTATAATTTCTACAAGTATACCTAATTTCTGAAATCTTGAAACTTTTTTTAAACAAGGAATAATGTTTAATAAATCACAGAAGCAAAAAATATCATGCAGTAAGTTAAAGTAGCCACCTTTGACAATCAATAAAACAAGTTTTGTGGTTTTCTGTTACATTCCACAATAGTAGGGGCGCCTGGCTGGCTCAGTAGGTGGAATATGCAACTCTTGATCTTGGGGTTGTGAGTCTGAGTCCCACATTGGGTGTAGGGATTACATAAAAATAAAATCTTTAAAAAAATTTTTTCCACAACAGTAACTTAAAATAAAAGAAACAAGATTTGTAACTTAAAGCTCTGCTGTGCAGGGGCGCCTGGGTGGCTCAGTCGGTTGGGCGGCTGACTTCGGCTCAGGTCATGATCTCGCGGTCTGTGGGTTTGAGCCCCGTGTCGGGCTCTGTGCTGACAGCTCAGAGCCTGGAGCCTGTTTCGGATTCTGTGTCTCCCTCTCTCTGACCCTCCCCCATTCATGCTCTGTCTCTCTCTATCTCAAAAATAAATAAACGTTAAAAAAAAATTTTTTTTTAAAAAAAAGCTCTGCTGTGCAGTGGTCTCCCTAGAGCCCATAAGGAGGGTAGCATTCTGAAACAGGTATGACAGGTGTACAACATTTCAAATGGAATTCATTCACAGGCAAAATCTTGAAATAATTTAAAACAGATTAAATAGGGGTGTCTGGCTGTCTCAGTCGATAGAACATATATCTCGTGACCTTGGGGTTGTGGATTCGAACCCTATGTTGGGTGTAGAGATTTAAAAATAAAATCTTAAGGGGCGCCAGGGTGGCTCAGTCAGTTGAGTATCCAACTCTTGATTTCAGCTCAGGTCATGATCTGAAGTTTGTGGGATCAAGCCTGTGTCAGGCCCTCCACTAAGTGTGGAACCTGTTTAAGATTTTCTCTCTCCCCCTCCGCCCCTCTCCCCTGCTCACACATTCTCTCTCTGTCTCTGTAAAATAAAATTTAAAAATAAATAAATAATTAAATCTTAAAAAAAAAAACACAACAAATTAAATATAACATCAAGAAGCAAGTAGATAAGAGAATCAATGGTTAACTACGTAGAAGAATCCTAAGGAAATTGTTGGCAAGTAGAACTGTGAGATTGTATATGTACTATTCAGAAAGGATAAACACAATTTTCAATAAAAAAAGGAAAATAATTAGCCAACTGACTTCTTTTAAACTTATCACTAAACATGCAATTAATTAAATATTAACCTAAAAAAGATTTTTTCTGGGGTGCCTCGGTGGCTCAGCTGGTTAAATGTCCAACTTCAGCTCAGGTCATGATGTCGTGGCTCGTGAATTCAAGCCCTGCACTGGGCCCTGTGCTGACAGCTCAGAGCCTGGAGCCTGCTTCAGATTCTGTGTCTGCCTTTCTCTCTGCCCCTCTCCTACTTGTACTCTGCTCTCTCTCTCTCAAATTAAACATTTAAAAAAATTTTTTAAATTGTTAAAATTTTTTTAAAAATTAAAAAAAAAAAAAAAAGATTTCTTTTTTCTATCCAATAAAGTACTCAGCAAATAGTTACCAGTGGTCTGAGAAGTCGCTTAATTGTAGTAACTGAAAAGTACTTCATCTGAATCACTTATATCTAAATCACTTCTTTTAAAAAAAAGTGATTTTTTTTTAACTTTTTTAAACGTTTATTCATTTTTGAGAGACAGAGAGAGACAGAGCATGAGCGGGGAAGGGGCAGAGAGAGGGGGAGACACAGAATCTGAAGCAGGCTCCAGGCTCTGAGCTGTCAGCACAGAGCCCTACGCGGGGCTTGAATTCACAAACTACGAGATCATGACCTGAGCCGAAGTCAGACGCTCAACTGACTCAGTCACCCAGGTGCCCCACATCTAAATCACTTCTATTAAATATGTTAATATTCCAATATTCTAACCCACTAGAAAATATACATAAATAATTACCTTTTGAAGCAGGTGGTGTGAAAAACCTATTCTGACTGTGAAAAGCACCCCGTCCTCCTCGATTGCCTGAAAATCCACCACGAGAAGAAATCTTCTGTGATACTTTGAGTGGTCGTTTTGGTGGGGGTATTCCATCTTGAGGGACCACTTCTTTACTTTCAGCTGCAACAAAGTCATCCACGTGCATAGATGGTGGTCTGCTTGTGTTCTGTTTTCTCTGACGAAAAATATCATGGGGTCGTATACCCTGTCCAAATCCTCCCCTGCCCCTTCCTCTTGGTGGTGGCACAACATGAGCTCGTTTGGCAGGTTCGATGTATTCAGACTTCCCGCTATTAAAATAAAAACACTCCATGAAAACTTATTCTTTTTTTTCCTATTTCCAATGAATATTTAAGTCAGTCTTTGTAATATTGAAAACTACATTTCAATTAGTTCTTATTTCAATTGTGTTAACACTGCAAACATCTCTATTCCTCTCCAGGGATGGACAACAAAACTAGCTAAGAATGGTACTCACATTTTATGATATGACTAACAATTATTTAAAATAATCCAGTTCACCTCTTGTTCAAACCTTCCAAACTCTCATAAAGTAGAAGAACATAACAAAAGTACCAGGGATATCCTGGCCAAAGTATTATCTTAAAAAAAATTCCAAACAATATTCATGACTCAAGTATTATGTCAACTTCCTTTTTTCTCTTATAGTTTCTCTTATAGTTAGTGTCTATCTTAAAATACATTGCAAGAAATAAGCTTCCATGACCACTGTCAAGATCTTCAGTAGAAAAAGTTTTACCTTGAAGTTATAAAGGTCTCATGCTTGTGCTTCCCAAGTTTGAATCCTTTAGTAGTCTTAGTTCTCCCTGGAGACGATGGTTCTGACAAAAATGAGCGCTCTAATTCTGAGTGCAAGTCAAAGTCACTACAGCATTTTTCAGAGAGCTCAATTAGGTCAACCTTTACCTGCAATCATAAAAATTAAACAAAATGAAAAATAATCTTAAATATAATTATTAATGTAACATTTATTAAAATTCTTATTTCCTATAAATTAGCTTTGACTCTCATAATAAATAAATTATAGGTCGGCCTCTTTCCCTCATCCTTTTTTTTTTTAATTAATTAATTTTGAGAGAGCGGGAGAAAGAGAGGAGAAAGAATCCCAAGCAGGCTCTGCACTGTGAGCAGGGAGCCCAACACAGGGCTTAATCCCACAAACCAGAGATCGTGACCCGAGATGAATCCAAGAGTCAGACACTTAACCAGCTGAGCCACCCAAGTGCACCCCCCCCCACCTTTTTTTTAAAGAATTTATTTTTAAGTAATCTCTACATCCAACATGGGGCTTGAATTCACAATCTCAAGATCAAGAGTTGTATGCTCCATTGACTAAGCCAGTCAGGCACCCCTTTCCCTTATCCTTTCAAAAAGCAACATCATTGGTAGTTAAAAATCTTAGGAATTCAGCTGCATTTTGGAGGGATGGAAGAGAGTGGCATTCTTCCTCAAAGAAGGGTTGTCAAATTTGGGAGGCCTCTGCTGTCTGACAAGGAACTCAGAATTTATCTATATAAATTAATAAAGTAGCATCTCCAAAACGTTTCCCAAAGAATCTGAAAATAACATACTTTGTAAGCCCTGTATAGTCAACATATCTATTATAAAAGGATTCTGTGCCACAGATCTCAAAGTTCTATGCATTTAATGAGGGTCCAATCTAAGTTTACTTCCAGAGAAATAAAAATTATGTTTACTTAAGTTTTATTTAAATTTAGCAAACCTAAAACCCCAAATTTTCTAAACCATGTAAGGTTACAATAAAGACAGTTGTGATTCAATATAAAAGTTATAAAAAAAAACAACATCCTTCTAACAAATATTTTAGATCTATGATGCTAGATATGGTAGGTAGCCCCTTAACCTCTTGCGCCTATTTAAATTTAAATTAATTAAAATTAAATAAAAAATAAAATTCAGTTCTTCAGTCACACTAGCAACATTTCGTTGTTCAACAGTCACATAAGGCTAATGGCTACTATACTAAACAGAGCACATTTCTGAACATTTCTGTTACTGCATACAGTTCTATTGGACAGAACAGTTCTAAAGAATCATTGGCAATTTACACTAAAGAAGAAATTATTATTTTTTTTTAATTTGAGAGAGCGTGTTAGCAGGGGAGAGGGGCCGGAGAGAGAAAATCTTAAGCAGGCTCCATGTTCAAGGTGGAACCCAACATGGGGCTCAATCCTACAACCCTGGAACATGACCCAAGCTGAAATCAAGAGTCAGACACAACCAAATGAGCCACCCAGGCGCCCCTTTTTGTAATTTTTAAGCAAGCTTTACGCCCAATGTGGGGCTTTAACTGACAACGCCAAGATCAAGAGTCACATGCTTGCTCTACTGACTAAGTCAGCCAGGCACCCCAAGAGAAATTAATTCTTTTTTTAAAAAATGTTCATTTATTTTTGAGAGAGAGAGAACAGGGGAGGGGCAGAGAAGAGGGGGACAGGGAGTCTGAAGCAGGTCCTACATCGACAGCAGCAAGCTTGATGTAGGGGTCGAACTCACATAAACTGAGATCATGACCTAAGCAAAGTTGGACACCCAATTGACTGAGCCATCCAGGCACCGTGAGAAATTAATTCTCTAATGCAATTTAAATCGGATTTTATGCGATATTAAATTTTTTAATGTTTATTTATTTTTGAGAGAAAGAGACAGAATGCAAGTGGGGGAGGGCAAAAAGAAAGGGAAACACAAAATCCAGAGCAGCTCCAGGCTCTGAGCTGTCAGCACAGAGCCTGACACAGGGCTCAAACTAACGGGTGGTGAGATCCTGACCTGAGCCAAAGTCAGACACTTAATCAACTGAGCCTTCCAGGCACCCCAGATTTTATGCAATAGTTTAAAAGAAGGGAAAGGAGCTCTCAAATATATTAAATACACCTTAAGCATGAAGTAAATAATTCTTTTAGTCTTATTGCATATAATAAATACTAACACTTTTTGGACCAGGGAATAAGCAAATATATTTATTTTTCTGATCAAGAAAAAAATAATACATAGTATAATATGTGGCTGAAATCATCCTCCCTAATATGGCTCTGAGAAACATAAATCACCATGCTTCTAATTTTAAATGTTTAACTATACTCTTACATGTTCAGCATTACGTTTAAGAATGCGAATTCCCTTTTGTACCTATGTTATTTTAATAAATAGATTCTTCACATTTGCCCCAAAATTAAAAGTAGATTGCCACAATACCATTCCTTTCCTTAAACCCCAAAACAGAAATGAATTATAATTCTGTGGGATACTTTTCTCTATTCTATACCCTACAAATATAAGAAAACAAAGTGCCTCAGAGTACTTAGGCAAAAACATAATTTTTCCCCAAAGAATCTCATTCTCAGGGCACCTTGGTGGCTCAGACAGTTGAGTGTCCAACTCTTGATTTTGGCTCAGGTCATGATCCCAGGGTCAAGACCTGCATCGGGCTCCCCACCAAGAATGGAGCCTGCTTAAGATTCTCTCTCTCCCTCTGGCCCTCTCCCCTGCTCTCACTCTCTCTCTAAAAAACAGAAAAAGAAAAAAGAAAGCATCTCATTCTCAAATATACAGATCACTAACTAGAAAGAAGCAAAATAAGTAGCATAAGATACTGAATGTCCTGGATACCATTAAGTGGGCAGCCGATATGAAAATAATGCAGTACTGGTCCTCAAATGGGCCTTTTTTTGTTTGTTTTTAAGATTTTATTTTTAAGTAATCTCTATTACCCACGGTGGGGCTCAAACTTACTATACAATGAAGAGTTGCATGCTCTATGACGGAGCCAGCCAGGCATCCCCTCAATGGGCTTTTAACAGCCATACAACATGTATCTTATTTTAGTGCTAATAATACACACAAAAACCAAAAAAATCAACAATAACTTTTTTCTAAATATTTAGTAATAAAATTACTTATACCAAATCCAGATCTGTATCAATCTCTTCAGCCTGAAATGGAGTGAACCACATGGATTTCAACTGATCATCCATGACATCAGCTAGCACATATGCAGTCCTAGAACAGAAAAGACATTTGGTAAAAAGCAGAATTCCAAAATCAAATTATTTTAGCTTATCTTCTAAGCAAAATCTGTACAATGTACAATTTAAAATGTCACCCTCAAAACTGTTAGTAAAATTAGTACTTAAAAGCCAAGTTTATTACACTGTAGCAATGTGTACAGAAACTGGCCATATTTAATTTTTCTAAATTTAGAGAGTAATTCCATCACAATGAATAGTTATGCTCTAGAAGTATCAGTAAAGTATAGCCTCCATTCTGCCAGCCTGCTTGTGTATAGCCTGTAAGATAGAAATGATTTATTATTTAAGTTTTGTTTCATTTTGTTTTTAAGTAGGCTTCACACCCAGCACAGAGCCCAACATGGGGTTTGAACTCACAACACTGAGATCAAGACCTGAGCTGAGATCAAGAGTCGGATGCTTAACTGACTAAGCCACCCCAGGTGCCCCTATTATTTAAGAGTTTTAAAAAAACATAGGAAACAAACAAAATGCTACAGAAGAATATGCAACATAGGCTGAATGTGGCCTACAAAGCCTAGAATTTTTATTATCCAGCCCGTAACAAAAATAGCTTGTTGGCCCTCTCTAGACCTCGGTCATTAAATATACAATACTCAACCACAAAACATTGCTTGTTTTACCTATTATTAAACAGATTCTGGAGAGATTCTGGAGCTGAAAGTACTGGTTCTATATCCTGGTCACCAAGAGGTAAAGGATCACCAGATGACTCCAGCATCTGCTTAAGTCCAACTACATTGTCCAACAAAGAATCCAGATTGTCATCATCTTTTGAATGTTCCTAGATATAGACAAAAGCAGAATAAGATGATACAGGTAAAACTTGAACATTTATGCCCATAATCTACTGACTCTTTAGTAGAAAAGGTTGTATTTTTTGATTACTAAGAAATTTGGAAAACTGTCAAAAACTTATGAACATTAAACATATTCAAATAAAACAAATACCAAAAACATTTGTCATTTTATTTCTAAAGAATGGTAGCAGGGGACATCCTGCATTCAAATAGATAATTCAAAAACTAATGCCTTCTTCCTTAAGATTCATAACAGTATGGAGGACTTCACTCCAAATTATTAATTCAAAGAGTTATTTCAAACTTTATTACAGGTATCCACCTGAAGGTTCACTATTTAAAAAGGTCACTGAAAAACTTGCACTAGTCAAAAAGAGAAAAAAATATATCTTAGGAATGAGCAAATGTTTTTATTTTGCTTCTGTTTTTCTTTGTTTTTTGTTTTGTTTTTTTTTTTTTTTGTTTTTGTTTTTGTTTTTTTTTTTACCAAAACAAGCTTCTCTAGTTCAAGGAACAAATTTTCTGGACTTTCTTCTTTGCTTTGTAGAAGCTGTTTTAACTCTGCAGCATTAATACTCATTGTCCGTGACGGATGAGTTCCCTCTACTTCCATGAGACCACTATCATCTCCACAACATCCCTGTAAATGTCACACACAAGTTAAATTTGAGAGCAGAGAAATTTGCAAAGATGCTTCCACACTTATACAGATATTTAAGCCATTTGCTGCAATCTTCCCCTAAGTGTTTTGGTTTTACACCAGTATAAATGGCTAGTTTTAAGAAAGAGTTAATCAGCTTAAGGCTGAAATGCATTTTCTTTGAGTAAGACTCACATAATAAATAGCTAAACACACATATTCAACATACTAGCAGCAAGGTTTCTTAACAAAAATATCCAATGGCAAATACACTGGCACTTGCTGGGCATGTAACATACTGATTGATACTTAAGTTAATAAAATGCCTACTACTAAAATAAAGAACTGATGAAACCTGAATTTATCTTTCTAGAGATAAAGCAAAGAACTAAAGTAAACAGTAACTATTGTATTTAGGGCTATATTCTGTAATGAAAAAAGTTAATATTTCCTGTTTTAAAAAAAAGTAAGCCATATAGTAAAAGGTATTAAGATAGTGATACTCCCAAATTTCAATACAATTCCTATCAAAATCCCAGCAATCTTTTTGCAGAGACTGATATAGAGATGGAAAAGTAGATTAGTGATTGCCATGGGCTAAAAGGGGAAAAGAGGAGTTTCTGTTATGGGCACAGAGCTTCTTTTTGGGATTACGAAAGCATTCTGAAATTACATAGCAGAGATGATTGTACAATATACTAAAAACTAAAGGGGTGAATTTTATGAGATGCAGATCATACTTCAATAAACACATTACGAAAAAAGCAGCAGCAGGAAGGAAATCTAAGGTAATAGTGGTAAAATACAAAAGAAAATGAAATATGAAAGGTATTATAAATAAAACTGATACGAATGACAGCTGCTGAAGAGGATGAAGAAAAGGAGGAAAGTTGGCTACTATTTCATGATTTCTATCGTGAAGTTCAGGGAAGATCATGATATAAAAGTAAGACAGATAAATCAAGTTTATGGGGGAAGATAATGAATTTGATTTTGGATATTCAGAGATTCTATCAAGTAGCCAAGGGCAAGGAGAAACAGGAGAGGGAAAAGGTGCCAGATAGGATATTAGAAGGTGTAAGATATATGTCATAGATAGAAATGAAATGATGGGGGAGGGGCGGAAGGGATATTCTCCTCTGATTAAGGAAGGAAACAACAGGTTAGAAAAAACAGGGAAAGAATCTAAGGGAGAGTGAAAAGATTTAGAAACCAAACAGGATGGCCTTGACCTTCCCAATGAAGGAGGTAAGAAAAGGAAATGCACTGGTGAGGGATGAATAAAAGCATTAATTAGCAGTCCTCAGGGACCAGCAGCTTCTGGATAACAAGAATGAACACTGGTTAGTGGTTTTTGATTAGAAACTGTTTAATTGATGACATGCATAAGAAAATCTGTCAAACTGATTTATTAACAACACACCACTTAGGATCTGGTAAAACTAATTAGTCTTCCATTACATAAAAACTCCTAAAATTTCTTTACGGTAGCTATAATGCTACCATTAAATATGCTCTTTACCTTTCAGAATCAAAATCTGATCTTTAATGATCAAAGCATCTGGTAAACTTAATCACTTTAATAAAGTATATCTGACACAAAGCAAACACAAATCTGCCAGTAAAATCAGTATAAAAAAAAACTACAAAAACAACAGGCAGCCAAGAGGTGCTTACTAGAGTAAAACAGAAAAAAATTTTTAAGTAGGCTCCATGCCCAATGTGAGGCTTGAACTCAAGAGCCAAGTCTCATGTTCTCCTGACTGAGCCAGCGAGGCATCCCTTACTGGAGGAGTAGATATTCTTAATATAAATTACACGCATTACATGTTTACTAAACAGTAATTTTACTTAATTTTACCTTATGAAATCATCCCATATTATATTTATTTTGGTAAAACTGAACTAAACAGGTCCTCCACAATTCTTCCCAAACACAAATCTTAAATATGAGCTGAATTTTTTTTTTTTTTTTTAAAGAAAGAAAGCGTGAGCAGGGGAGGAGCAGCGAGCTGTGCTGACAGCAGCAAGCTGGATGTGGCATTTGAACTCACCAACCATAAGATCATAACCTGAGCTGAAGTCAGATACTCAACCCACTGACACACGCAGGTGCCCTTGAGCTGAATTTCTTAAACCAGTGTTGACAGAATACAGACCCACAGGATGTTAACAGTATATGCACATGTACACGTACACACACACACACACACACACACACACACACACACAAAGTATTTTGCAGGCAATCCATTTGGGAAAAGCTAGATTAGACTATAGTAAAGCAAGTTTCTATTTATCCAGGAACTTTCAGAACTTTTAGTATACTAATGTGCACAGTTAAGTTCCATCAGGGGAGACTTTTCCAAACTTATCTGACCAAAAACACTTTTTAAAGGCAAGCCTATTAAAGGTTTCTGGAATTGTGTCCACAACATATACTAGATTTTGGAAAATATGATGGGAGAGATTTTTTTTTAAAGTTTATTTATTTTGAGAGAGAGAGAGAGAGAACGAGCGCACGTGAGTAGGAGATGGGCAGAGAGAGATGGAGACAGAGAATCCCAAGCAGCCTCCACGTGGTCAGTGCAGAGCCCGACGCAGGGCTCAAACTCACAAACCATGAGATCATGACCTGAGCCAAAATCAAGAATCAGAGGCTTAACAGACTAAGCTACCCAGGTGCCCCAGGAGAAATTCTTAATTAGATTTTAACAGTAAGATTTTAGAGAAATAGATACTTAGTATCTATGATGGATCCAAAATACCCTAGTGTAATAAACTTTGCAATCACCCCGAAAGCACAATATCCAAAACACAATGAGTAAATGCTCAATTAAATGACAGAAGGTAAATATCTGATTAAGAGACTAATAAAATTTGACTGCCCTGAGTGTCCCTGGCAAGATAACTCAATGTAAAAAATTATATAAAAGATGAAGGCTCTGTAAGGAGTATTTTTCTCTAAGTTGCCAAGTTACAGAGTATTCACAAATTAATGATGTTTAATAGATTTAAAAAGAGTTCAGTAAATTCTACTCTAAAACACCTATCTTTTTTAGAAATCAAAACCTTGCATTTATAGTCGGGTAAGGACACAGGAAAAAAAAAAACATTATTCTAAGTTCAAACTTCCAAAAATATTTCAAGATATTTTTGAATGCAAGTGATTTTTTTTAACTTATGACAAAAGTCTATAAATTTAAAAAATACCAAATACATACATATACATTTATGTACACTTACCATTGTGTCAGAGTTAAGAATTTGTCTCATAAATTCCAAAAATGAAGATGCAAGTTCACCTGTGTCCTTACTAAACGTGCTGACCACTCGTTTCAGTAAACTATGCAGAGCATTACTGTTTTTCCTCAAAGAACTGTAAATAAAGAGAGAATATGTCTCAAAATTTAAACATATAAATCTAGTATGAGAAATAAACGATCTCCAGTTCAGACAGAACAAAATTCAATCCATCATTTAAAAAATGTTTTGGTGTGCCTATGTACACAACACCATTTAACAAAGCAATATCTACAGATACCTTCTTTTAAAAATAAGCTTCAAGCCCCCCACAAAAAAAGAAAAAATTTCCCCCAAATAATAAAGATATAAAACTTAGCAAAAGAAACTCCAAATTCCCTATTTTTTATACTTTTTATAGCCTGAGGATTTCTCTAATACAAGGAGGTTATAGCCGTCTCAGAAGCCTGACCAGAAAGCCTGCTTTATGTAATAATTATTATGTAAATTATTTAATAATAATTATTATTATTACTATAATTTGACAGAAGAAAATCAAGGGTATAGACTGGGGGCCTGCAAACTTTTTATGTAAAGAACCTAATGGTACATATTTTATGCTTTGCTGGCTAAATAAAAACACAGTCTGTTTCTCTCTATACACAACACCAGTGTCAGTCACTACTCAACTCATTTGTGTAGTGGGAAAACAGACATAAACAGCACATAAATGCTGGCTATGCTCCAACAGATCTGTATTTATAAACACTGGTGGTCAGCTGAATTTGACCTGTGGCCCATAGTTTGCCAATTCCTGATATAGGTAGATTTAAGTATAACAATCAACCATATCCAAGTCCTGCTAAAATTATTCTATACAATTACACAGCTCTTTGTTGATCAAAAGAGAATTTCAAGGACAAAGTATTCTAATATTCAAATGTGCCCTTTGAGTTGTAACAATTCATAATTAATCAAAATGAAAATAAGATTATATTAACACTAAACATGCAGTGTTTACATTTGAAAAATATAACTCAGATGGATTCTGAGATGCCATCATAGAAGACTTTGGTAAAACAATACAAAAGAGAAAGATAAAGACTCCTGCTCTTGAGAACTTTATAAAATACTGGAATGGACAAGGCACAACACACAGGAATGAGATTAAATACAAAGATAATATGATTAATGGAAAAAGAATGGATTTAAAACTGGACTACACCAATTACTAGTCTCTACATATAACCTTAAGCAAATACTTCCATGATCTATTAAAATCTGGGGTCCACTACATACCTATTAGAATATCTAAACTTTTAAGCTGGTATTTTTATTGCTCAACTTTTTTTTTTAAGTTTATCTTTTTATTTATTTTGAGAAAGAGACAGAGAGCAAGTAGGGAAGGGGCAGAGAGAGAGGGACACAGAATCCCAAGCAGGCTCTGAGCTGTCAGCATAGAGCCTGACGCAGGACTCGAACTCACGAACTGTGAGATCATGACTTGAGCTGAAGTCAAGAGTCAGATGCTTAACCAACTGAGCCACCCAGCTGCCCCTGCTGCTCAGCCTATAAAGAAGTTGTCTATAAAAAGGTAGTACACTGATGGAACTGTTCTGTATGCAACTGTGGCAATAAACACATGACTCTATACATTTGTCAAAATCCACACAACTGCACAACATGAAACATGAATAAGGTTACAAGGAAAGAGAGAAAGCTAGAATCAACATCTAATATTAGAGTCAAAATGTCAGTATGGACTCATTTAAAAAAATACATACAAAGTGATGAATCACGGGAATCTACCCCCAAAACCAAGAGCATACTATATACACCGTACGTTAGCCAACTTGACAATAAATTATATTTTAAAGAAAAAAAAGGAGGAGGAAGGCACTTCAATCAACCAGAGCAATGAGGCAAGCTGGATCCTGTCTGCCTCCCCTTGTTACAAACAGCCAAGCACCAAGCTCAGGAATAGAAGGGCTATTCTCCTTTGGGATATCTGATGCTGATGGCTGTTACTGAGCACAGAACCCAGTGGGAACCTGATGGCCATCCCTAGGAGCCCGCTGAGTAAGTGCCAGCTCCATGGCTCCTAAGGGTGAACGAAGACAGAGTCAGAAACACAGTAACAGAGGGAATCGCTGCAGTCAAGACCAAAGTGCGTTCAACATTTCCATCCAATGGGAATGTGATCAATGTAGAATAGAGATCTTTAACTTTATTTCCCTTAGGCCCAGCAAAGAGGCCAGCTCCCCACTAATACATCTGGCCCAGCCTCCACACAAACAGCTCTCGGCAGGACCCCTTCTGATGCCCTAGGGCTCTGGATGTCCATGTAGTCCTAAAACCAAAAGGCCAGGGCCCCTTTGGCTTAACCTGTCCCACAGTCACAAGGGCTGGTCCACATTTGACATACGCAAGCCAGAGATAGTGCTCTGAAAGACTGAATTTTGTATGGACCCTGAGATGAACTCTGATGGATAATAAAGCAATGTCATGAAACTTGAAAAAAAATAATAAATAAAAATAAAAATACATACATACAAATAAATAGATACAAAAAGAAATGTAGACATATATATGCATGAGTTAGGACACAGGCATATATTTCCTAGCTCTATCCAATAAGAAGAAACAAAATCAGTGACACAAGCTGAGCAACAAAATGAATAACAATAGTATCAGATTATCATACAAAGAGAAAAAAAATAATGTCCATAAATTCATACTTATATCCCTGAATAAGTAAATAAATGAGGAGAAAGTGGTAATTCTTCTTTATAGAAGGATAATTAATAAATTAAAAAGGAATAAGAGAGAGGCACCTGCATGACTCAGTCAGTTAAGCTTCCTGACTTTGGCTCAGATCATGATCTCACAATTCCTGAGTTCAAGACCCATGTTGGGCTCTGTGCTGACAGCTTACAGCCTGCAGTCTGCTTCAGATTCTGTGTCTCCCTCTCTCTCTGACCCTTCCCCGCTCATTCTCTTTTGCTCTCTCAAAAATAAACAACCATTGGGGTACCTGGGTGGCTCACTCGGTTAAGTGTCTGACTTCGGCTCAGGTCATGATCTCACGGTTTGTGAGTTCAAGCCCCGCATCGGGCTCTGTGCTGACAGCTCAGAGCCTGGAGCCTGTTTCAGATTCTGTGTCTCCTTCTCTCTCTCTCCCTCCCCGTCTCAAGCTCTGTCTCTCTCTCTCTCAAAAATAATAAACATTAAAAATTTTAAAAATAAAAAATAAACCACCAAAAAAATTAAAAAAGGATTAAGAGAAATAGGAAACCAGCACTGGGATACCACAGTAAAACCTGCCACATGCCTAGATTCACTGATGAATACTAAAATTAGTGGACAAAAGGGTTTTTGTTTGTTTTTAACAATACTTTTAAATGTTTATTTATTTTGAGAGAGAGAGAGAGAGAGAGAGAGTGTGTATGTGTGTGTGTGTGTGTGTGTGTGTGCGCGTGTGTGTGTATGAGCAGGGAGGGGCAGAGAGAGAGGGAAAGACAGAAAATCCCAAGCAAGCTCTGCACTGTCAGTGTAGAGTCCGACCCAAGGATTGAACTCACGAACTGTGAGATCATGACCTGAGTGGAAGCTGGATGCTCAACCTACTGAGCCAACTGGATGCTCAACCTACTGACTAAAGTTTTACACAGAAATAAGATCCTGTATTTGCACAATGGAAATATATTTTGGAAATATATTCTCCAAAATATTTAATTAAAAATGTAAAATTATTAAGTTTACAGTGCAGAATCCTGACAGACAGCACCTCAGTCAAGTGATCAAAGTGGATATCATCAGAAATATATCAAGCATTTCCTAATATGGTGCACTAAAAGAGGTATTTCTCTCTGTGTAATCTTCTCAATAAAGCATAATCTCAATCTAATTATGAGAAAAAATCAGACAAAGCTAAATTGAGGAACATTCTACAAAATAACTAACAAGTACTCTCCAAAAATGTCATGGTCATGAAAAACAAGGATACAGGACACAAAGGATACATCACAACTAAAAGCAATGTAGGATCCTGTCTTGGATCTTAAAACAGAAAAAAACATTAACAGAAAAACTGTAAAATCTAAATAAATTTTGTATTTTAGTTAATAGTATTATGCCAAGGTTAGTTTCTCAGTTTTGGTAAATATTTAGTGGTTACATAAGACATTAACATAGGGGTAAAGGTGGATGAAAGGCATATCTGAACTCTGTACTATTATTTTTGTAATTCTTCTGAAAGTACAATTACCTCAAAAAAGAAAATTTTTTTGTGACGTGCTTCAGGGTTGTTGTTAGAACTATGTAAAAAGCATAAATAGTGACCTGCTCATAAGAAAAAAAAAGGCAGATAAAAAACCAGATCATTCTTTGCCTCTGCTCAAAATCTTACAATGGCCCTTATAATAACCCTAAAGGCCCTTGATCTGCTGACCCCCATCTTCCCCCCAGGTTACTTCTCCGACCTATGCCCTATCATTTTTCTCCTTGCTCTCTTACTCCAAAGATAGCCACCGTGACCTCATGACTGTTTCTCAGACACATTAGGCATGCTATTTGTGATTGTTCTCCCCCAGGATATTAACATGTTTCACCCTTCACCTTTGGGTCTTGGTCTTTGTTCAAGGGTCACCTTCTCAGTGAGGACTTCCCTGATCACCTCCCCGTATTTCAAATGACAACTCCTACCCTCACTCTGGCACTCACCAGCAGCTTGAACTGCTCTATTTAATGTTTTTCTGTAATATACTATGTATTTTACTCAATCTTTAGTACCTAGATCAGTATCTGGCCCAGAAGTGGCATTCAATAAGTATTTGTGGACTAAATGAATCCAGTGTCCATTTTTATTCTTTCATAGAGCCTACTATGTACCAGGTTTCTAAATGCTGGGGGACTAAAGTCAAGAAGACACAGTCCCTTTCTTAGGGTAGCTTATATTCAAATAAACAATAAATCTACATAATGCAATGTCAAACAGTATAAATACAGTGAAAAATATAAAGGGGGATAAGGAATGGGGACTCAAAAGATAGACTTATTTTAGTGTTTTGTTGTTGTTGTTGTTGTTTTACTTTAAGTAGGCTCCACGCCCAACATGGGGCTTGAACTCATGACCTTGAGATTAGAAGTCACATGTTTGGGGTGCCTGGGTGGCTCAGTCAGTCAAGCATCTGACTTCGGCTCAGGTCATGATCTTGTGGTCCGTGAGTTTGAGCCCCACATCGGGCTCTGTGCTGACAGCTCGGAGCCTGGAGCCTGCTACAGATTCTGTGTCTCCCTCTCTCTCTGCCCCTCCCCTGTTCGTGCCTGGTTTCCCTCTCAAAAATAAATAAACATTAAAAAAAAAAAAAAACCTCACATGCTCTACCAACTAAGCCAGTCAGGCACCCCAGGATACACTATTTTAGACAGGTATTTTGACAGGAAAAATATTTATACAGATACATGAGTGAAGTGAGAAATAAGTCTTATAAGGATCTACAGGAAAAACATTTTAGGAAAACAAAACAAAACAAAAAAGTCTGGAGGTAGAAATGAGCTTGACAGGTAGCAAAACTGAGGATAAAAAAGCTATGAGGTTAAGTCAAAGAGATGAGCAAAGGCCAGATTGTATACAGCCTTAAAGAACATTATAGAGTTTGGATTTTACTGCAGTATAATAGGAAACCACTGGAAACATTTCAGCAGAACAACAAATGTATCTGTTTTAAGTTTTTTTTTTTTTTTTTTTTTTTTAACGTTTATTTTTGAGACAGAGAGAGAGCATGAATGGGGGAGGGGCAGAGAGAGAGGGAGACACAGAAGGAAGCAGCCTCCAGGCTCTGAGCCATCAGCCCAGAGCCTGACGTGGGGCTCGAACTCACGGACTGTGAGACTGTGACCTGAGCTGAAGTCGGACTCTTAACCGACTGAGCCACCCAGGCGCCCCTGTTTTAAGTTTAAAAAATCAGTCTGAATGCTCAGAAAATAGATTTTAGGGGGACAACAGTGGAAGCAAGAAGTAGACTGGAGGCTACTGAAATGAGTCATGCACGAAATGACAGTGAACTGGACAAGGGTGGTAACTACAGAGTGGACAAAAGTGATCAAATTAGGGATAAATTTTGGAGGTATAATCCACTGGACTTACTGATAGGTTGCACGTAGGAAGTAAGGAAAAGAGAGAAATCAAGATCTTGGTGTTTTGTGTGGACAGTTAACGTGATAACACTTACTGGGATGAACAAGACAGAAACATGTTTGAGAGCAAGAATTTCAAGAGCTCTCCTTTAAATCTGTTCAGTTTGAGATGTCCAATAGAAAGTCAAGCAGAGACATCAAATAAATGGATGGGTTATTTGGAGCTTAGAAGAAAAATTAGAGCTAAAGAGAGAAACTGGAATAGGTTAAGACAACTTAGGAAAAGATTACCAATAGAAAAAAGACCAGAAACAGGAATCCAGCAAAATTAAACATATCACACATAATACTATGAGAGCTTAGGAATGGAAGAATCAAGCAAAGTTTTTTGGCTTTCCTGGAGATGGAGAGTAGAAGATGAGCTTTAAGGATATAGAGTAAATACCCAGGCAATAGGAAAAGGGGCATTCCAGAGTAAAATGTAAAGATTATGGTGAGAGACTAAGAAGGCGGGGTAGGAGGAAATGGAAAACTTGGATTTTCAGCAGGTGCCACCAACTGAAAGAGAATATAAAAGAGGAGACAGGTTTTTCAGGAGAAGGAAGTGGAGAAGGTAGGAGCCAGCACCAAAGAGCATTTGGAACGCAAGTTTTCAACCAATGTTACAAGAATTAACGAGAAGCACAAACATGTTTCCTTCTCCTTTCTGTCTCATAATCCTACAAACTTCTACAAATTTCCAAGCAAATCTACATTACATCCAGCTACCTTCCTAGAGAAGAAAAAGATGAGGGCATGGACAGAGAGACTGAAGCAGAAATTACACTTGAGGTTTACATCATCTCAAATTAATTTTATCTCAGCCACTTCTCTACAGAATAAAAAACACAGAATCAGCACAGAGTATCACAGCACCATCACAGCACCATCACTTCTGTTTGTTTGTTTGTTGTTTAAGTAGGCTCCACACCAATGTGGGGCTTGAACTCACAACCCTGAGAAAAAGAGCTGCATGCTCTACTGACTCAGCCAGTCACGCACCCTACACCAACCATCACTTTTAAAGGACTACAGGTAAATGTATCAACAAAACAAAAACAGTGTGAATTAATACCCCTGGAACAGTAAGATTCCCTTCTTAAATACTGTAAGATGTCCACATTAATTTGTCTATCTATTCAATTTATATTTTAATGCTGAAGATTGGATTACTAGCACACTTCACTACTAAAAAATCCTTTCCATAAATACAAATTTCTCCACATGAAAGAAATCACATCTTCAGCCTTCTACAACAGCAATGAATTAACTAATTTGGGGAGGGATGACAGAGTGAAAAGTTAAATCCAAGAATATATTAAATTAGATAAAGCATTACCTTTTTAAATGAAATAATCCATAATCATGCTCTGCAAGAAACATCATTGTTCTGACACATGTCAGTAGACAGCTATAACTGCTCTCAGAGTTAGCTAGCATAGCCAGTAGACAGTCACAGATTGAGGCCATCAATTCTTTGTTTGGTAGAGAATTGGAGAGCTGCTCCAGTTCAGAAATAGAACCTTCAGAAGAGTTTGGCAAAATAAGCGCAATGTCCTGTGAGGGTGGAGAGGAGTAGGGAAAAATTTTTCTTTCATTATTATCACAGTCGATTAACATTTTTATTTCAGAAACACACAGCAACTAATACTTAGTAATTATCTCATCAAAACATTGTCACCTTCCCACACCAAATATAAATTCAAACACATTAAGAACAATGGCGTCATTTTGCTCTTCTATAAAAGGTAATTCAAGGATATACACTTAAAGAAACAAAGACAAATATTTTACTTTACAATATTTTTACTTTAAAAGAATATCTCTTTTTAAGCTTGCACTTATTTGTTTGATTGTTTGTCTGGCTCTATGCCCAACGTGGGGCTTGAACTCATGATCCCAAGATCAAGATTTGCATACTCTACTGAATGAGCCAGCCAAGTGCTCCTACACATTTTTCCTTCTGTACTGCACTGAGTGTAGTTTCTATCTTCAAGTGGTTACATTCTTTTGGTACTAAAAGATTTTAAATCATGTGTTATTGATTCATTTGAATATCTTTTTAATTTATAAAGAAATCATTCAATGAAATAAATTTTTAAATGTTTATTTAGTTTGAGAGAGAGAGAGAATGCATGTGCGGGAGAGGGGCAGAGATAGAGAGAAGGATAGAGAATCCCAAGCAGGCTCTGACTGAGCCACCTAGGTGCCCCCAGTGAAATTAATTTTAATGAACATATTGGAATTTAAAACATCACAAAAAGAAATGGATAGAGCAAATAAACATTTTAAGCACTGTCTTTCAACTAAATATTTTCCTCTAGTTTTTATATACTTTTTTTTTTTTTTTTCAAATTTTTTTTTTTTCAACGTTTTTTATTTATTTTTGGGACAGAGAGAGACAGAGCATGAACGGGGGAGGTGCAGAGAGAGAGGGAGACACAGAACCGGAAACAGGCTCCAGGCTCCGAGCCATCAGCCCAGAGCCTGACGCGGGGCTCGAACTCACGGACCGCGAGATCGTGACCTGGCTGAAGTCGGACGCTTAACCGACTGCGCCACCCAGGCGCCCCTAGTTTTTATATACTTTTAAAATTCAAGTTTTTCAGCACTAAGCAAGTTTAACCAACAATAACTAAAAACTCTCACCACTCTTTTTATAGAAGTAAATAAAGTAGATTTTACAGAAACATTTTTAGGGATGTCTCATTGCCTTTAATCACTTCAACATACTGTAAACTAGTATTCAACATGGGTTACAACCAAAAAACAAAGTTTGAATCAGAAGGCAAATATAGTAAGATGAGGCCAAGAATGAGGTTTACGTGATCAGGGCAGCTATGGTGCTATGGTGTCATTCAGATTAGTCATAAAACCTGACCTGGGTTATATAACAAACACCAGTCAAATGGACACTTTAGGGTATAAGGACTTAAAATATCCTCTCTGCCAGGTCCAAAACTATATTCTACCAGGTCCTCTTTTTGTGAAAACAAGTCACACCAAAAATGCTCCTTCTTAGGTGTTAAATGTAACCAAACTGGATTTTTGTCAGCTGAATAAAGATAATCTTCCAACATGGGATCCTATTAAAAATATTCTGCCTGGGGGCACCTGGGTGGCTCAGCTGATTAAGAATCCAACTCTTGATTTTGGCTCAGGTCACAATCTCAGAGTTCGTGAGATCAAGCTCCCCGTCAGACTGCACTAACAGTATAGAGCTTTGCTTGGGAGTCTTTCTCTCCCTCTCTCTCTCTGCCCCTCACCCTGCTTGTGCACACGTGTGCACTGTCTCTCTCTCTAAGTAAATAAATAAATATTAAAAAATATACATTCTGCCTGAAAAAAATCACATCTGATTAGACAGGAGCATTATGATAAGCTAAGTACCATTAGGTATAGAAATCTTAAAAAATCTCAATCACAATGAGATTTAAAAGTTAAAACAATTTTCATTAACTCATGGAATTATAAACTGGAAGTCAATAATACACAAAGGTAGAAATACTACTACTTTTGGTCAACATCTGTAAGGAGAGTAGTCGGAAACACACTAAAACTGTAGTAGCCTATGATACCTTCAAAAGTTGTCCTAACAAAAAAACACATGGTATTAATTCAACCAATCACAAAGCTATAAATTTCAAGAATGAATCTGTGTATAAGTGGAATGAAAATGAACATGCTGGACATAACCAACCCCAACGAATATAGTGGCACATAAAGTAACTATCCAATGATGCAATCTCATAAAGAGCTCTTCAGAGAAACCTGTGAAGTACAAACCCAAAGAAAGCTATGAAGCACCAAACCATTTTATTATTGGTTCACTGGTCAAACAAGATCTCCCCGAACAACAGTAGGAATAATAAAACAGATGAGATCTCTGTGTTCACAGACAAGATTTATATAAAGGGAAGCTTTGGAACCATATACAAAAAATGAATTTATAAAATAACTATAAATACCTGATCACAGAGAGACTGCAAAATGGATGTGATATATTCAACACATTGTTGGCGAATAACACTGTCTCCAGGAGACCGCACCAAAGCTAACAGATCCTGGAATATCTCTGCATATCTTTCATCACCTTTAATAGTTCCATTAATTAGATGCAAAATAGCTAATTTACAAGCTTTGTGTGAAGCCAGAGCATCAAGAAGAGCAAGCAACCTGGTGGTTTGGCTAGTGTACTGTTTTTCTTTATCTTCTGAAGTGCTGAAATAAAATCAATACATTTAGTAAACAAAATTCTTAACTTTAAGGCATTATTTAACTAATATTTATTTTCCAACACATATCATCTTACACAAATCTTGTATAAAATATTTCAATCCTTGGATATTATGACTTCTTTGGAATTTTACAATTATTATAAAATTTTATAAATTCAGATTTCAATATATATTTTTTTAAATCAGAGTACTTTATAGTTCACCTTTTAAACACCCAAAATCAAGACCTTCAAGGTATCTTGCATGTGAAATAAAGTTTTCCAATTAAAAACAATCTACATATATTCATATACATACACAAATGTGTATGTATACCTGTGTATATGTGTACACATATATATATATACATATATATATGTATAAATACACACACACACACATATATTATCTGAGCATTCTAAACCCTGGTTTCCACATTCTAAGTGAAAAAAAATGTATGTGTCAAAAATAACTTGAGGAAAAAATGTTTAATACCTTTGCAAGTCTTCTACAATCAAATCCAACACAGTTCTCATAATCAGAAGTGCAGTTGGTGAGGCAAGATCACACAATTGAACACAAATACGCCGTAACATATGTTGAATGGGCTGGCAGGTTGTGCCAGAGAAAGAGCGAACTATTTCTTGGAGCAACTTTGCTTGAACATGAAGGTGCATGCTCCACAATTTTCGGGTGTTGAGTGCCACTGATATATCATGTGGCTCAATAACCTGTTAAAAAAGTATATTGTGTGTGTACGTAGATTTTCTTTAATATTTATTTATAGTCACAAAAATTGTTCAGGAAGAACTGTTACGAAAAGAACACATGCTTAAAACATTTTTCTATTATACAATTAAACATTTGCTTGAATTCAATTCATCTAGAAAATCTTATTGTTCTCAGGTTAGCAGTCAGTAGAACAGAGTCCATTGGTGAACCAACCTAGTTAATGGCAAATTCTAACACATGATAAAGGGGAAAAAAAGGATTTAAAAATAACAAAAGTACAAGTATACATAACAGCATAATAAAATTCACATTAACAAAAATTTATTAAAATGTTGCCCCCCATATTTCTTTAATGACCAACTTGCTTCAGTTTTATCTCACCCTCATCCGGTTACTTTATGTCTTTTTTAGGGGAAGGGGATGAGGGTTGTGGGTTTGTTTTGTTTTTTTTTTAACAAAATCACTGGCTTTTTTTAAAGCGTTACTGCAGTCATTTATAAGATGCATGTTATATGGAAGTGATACCTGAGTTGTTTGCATGGGCAATGGTAGAGGCAGCAGCTCTGAAAGTAGTATGAGTCCAGAAAAAAATCCTTCAGGAACCTTCAAGATTGAAGAAAGAACTTCTTTTAACATTAAAGACCAAGTATTATTGGCCAGTGTCTCTTCTGAGATTGTGAGTTTTTCATTAACTCCTTGTGTAAAAGTCAGTAAGATATCAATGATATCATTTTGAATTTTCTGTTCATCACTATCCAAACGACCTGAGAGAGGGATAGAGCACAGGAGCATGTGTAAAGTCACAAGTGCTGAAGGAACACGCATGTCCTTAAACTCAAAGGATCCACCTCTCAGGAGTTCCGTTAACATAGTTTTAAGAAGAGTGAGTGTGCAGCGAGCCATTGAAATAGTAGTAACTCTGTGAAGGGTAGTCCCCATGTTGACATGGAGCCTCCAGGGCTGAGTCAGAATACTGTTCAATTTTTGTAGAACCCGAATAAAGGTGTCCATTCCTTCAGCAGAAAAAAGCTGAATAACGGCAAGATTCCATTTCAGGTCTTTCTGTTGACCTTTATATAGGATAAGGGGAAAAAAAACTAATTACTTATATGTTAATAATCAGTTAAGATTTTTTAATATTTTATTTAATAAATGACATTTATACTAGGCCTTAAGAATAGTTTTTAATGTATAATAGCCATATTACCTTCAACAGGAGGTGGTGGACACGCGACATTACAGAGAACACGCAAGGCAGTGGTAAGGCCAACTCCTTCTGGTGTCATCAAATTATCGATATTCTTTAAAAATAAAAATGAACAGAAAGTTTAATTCTTGGTGCTTTGATACAAATTGAGAAAAAATTCCCAAGAAGGCATTAGTTAAAAATACATCTCATAGTAAGTACTTACACTTTAAGTATCTTAATTAAATGTAAAACATGAATAATGCTTATGAAGTTTATAAAAGTTATTTTATAAAATGAATAATTACAAAGTGCAAGTAGATTAAAAAGTGCTGATTAAAAACAAAGGTAACATACAAAACTGAATGAGATTCCTTGTATTAAGAATTTAAAATAGTTCTTTATCATATAGTCTTTCTAAATACCCTCCCTCCCAAAAATGAAGCAATAACTGATTTTACAGAGCCTTGTGGGCACTAAACCTCTTTTAAAACTGAGGAAGCAACAAGGAAAGTTTTAGCACTATATAACATACACTTAAATATAGATACCTAGTTGTGATGGTCAGTTAGGACATGGTTAAAGGAAAAAGAAATACAGTTGCCTATGTCCTTAGCACCTGCCCATGCCATGTTTCCTGACAATAGTTATGTCTGTTTTTGTAGTTTCTACAGAGAAGCACAGATGGTTTGAAAATCCTCAGAAAAAATAACATTTAAAAATGTTACTCTTTCAGCTTCTAAACCTCAGAGGAGGAACTTAAAAATTAGAAAATTCCTTTCCCTTATACATTTTTCACCTTACATCTTTTCCTCTGATTTCTTCCTTGCTGCCTTTCCATGATAATTCCACAAACTACATAAGGCAGCATGGAGCCACCAAGGGAAGTTTCAGTCTCAGATGAACTGCTTTTGGTATATCTTGGAATAAGAGTCATTCATTATTAAGTATAATTAACAAATAAGGATTTACAGAAAAGTCAAAATTCCTTTAATTATAGCACGTAATTTAAATTTCTAGAACTAAATTTCTTACTGGTTAAAATCTTGTACCCAAGTATCTGATGTTTACTGGATGTTTCCTTATATATTTTCCTGACCACACACAAGTACCCCGAATACATGACAACTTAAATTTACAGACCAAAAATGATCATATTTCTGCCAAATAAAAGACTGAATATAATGAGAAGCTCTAGACGTCATACAAAGCATAGAGTGAGGAACACAGAAGAATATGATGGCACCAAAGGAGATTAAAGTACTCTTAGGAAAGATGGAGTAAAAGGAGAAGATAAGGGAGACAAGTCAGTAAAGAAAAATCTAAAGCAGAGAAACCCAGATTAGAAAGAAATACATGTATGTTATTTTAATAACACATTTCAACTCCAAGACCAAGATGTTTTACACACACACATACACAAAAATACACAGAGTTTACCTGTTAAATGAAAGAGGAGATAATTCAAGGTTCATTCTTTTAGCTTAAACTTTTTATGCATCTATGACCACCTTTAGCCCTTCTTCCTATGTTACACTAACTTCTAAAACTGACAATACAACAATCTTAGTGAATTTTTAATTACTAATTACTTGAATTGTATATGAATTTTTCAAATGTACTATTATGAGTTTTATGATTTTCAACTTTCATGAATATTTTACTTATAGATGTGACCATCCCAAATTAACAAATTTATAACTAGTCCCCATTGTGCTTATCTGGAATTGACTCTTGTCAATTTTTGCCTAAAAATTTTGAAGGAAGTTCTTTTTTCACTAAAGTTTAACTTAAACAATTATATGTTAAATTACTTAACTTTAAAACACTGTTGTAAATATCATCAAAATGGCAGTGATATTACTCCAATTTGAGAAAAAAAATATGAAAGAATCTGGTAGTGGAAAGTAGTACAGTACACAGGGTTGTCTGCATGTGTATTCCCATATACACACCGTCACATACCCATCTACATATATGTATGAATCTGCACCCATAAAGTCTAGTAAATCAATCAAGTATACTTAACAATTACTGCATTATCTACATAAATGATTTAAAGTAACACTACTATACACTACCATGCAGTTCCATAAAATCAAGGTACTTTTAGGTTTTACTTACCTGTTTAACGTATTCAATTAGGTTTGGGATGCAGTTAATTTCAAATCTAAGGTTTTTCAGAGGTTCAAGCCACTTGCCAAGTTCTTAAAAACAAAGAGGTCATTTATAATATAATATTTTAAAATAAAAGCCTTTATAACAAAGGAAGTAAAGGTATTCTTTTCCAAAGAACATTGTCAGATTCATACTGATTTCAATAATCTAAACTTCATACAGGGATGAGCTCATGTCTAATTTTTTTAAAAAAGTTTTAACATGAAATGTAAATGGACTACTACACTGGTTTAGAAGTAAGAAGTGACCATTCTTAGTTACTTGGTTTCTGAAAACTTAAGTGTTTACATGCTTAAACAGGACCATCAACTTACAACATTAAAAAGATTTATAAAAGACTTTTTATAAACTAACATAATAAAATAGTGTTTATTCACTTAATGCTACTGCTGCCTCCCACACCCCCCAAAAAGCATGCACAAAATATATTAATTTCCAACAGGATCAACCCTGTTGGGGGAGTGGTAGACATTTGCTGAGTGTCTTTTCTCTTAACATGAATTTTAAATTTTATCAATTTCCTTATTTGTCTTTATAAAATTAAAAATAATCACTATCATCCCAAAATAATAACACACTTTGCTTATAAACAATTATAAGTGAAATATACCATCTACCACAAATGAATTTAAAACTCTTCTAGAAAAAAATGAACAAACAAAAAAGGAAAAAACAGATCCATAAATATAGAGAAGAAACTGGTGGGTTGCCAGAGAGGATGGGGGTGGAAGGATGAGCAAAATGAGTGAAGTGGAGTGGGAGGTAAAGGCTTCCAGTTATGGTATGAATAAATCACAGGGATGAAATATACAGGGTAGGAAATATAGTCAGTGGTATTATAATAGCACTGTATGGTAACAGATGATAGATACACTTGCAGTGAGCATCGCATAACCTTATAGAGTTGTGGAATCGCTATGTTGTACAATTAAAACTAATGTAACATTGTGTGTCAATTATACTTAAAAAAACTGAGTGGAATAATGTAGAAAAAAACCCTCTCCTAGAAGCTACGCTATAATACCTATACTTTATCACCAAAAATGTTTTAAGAAAAGCATTCTAATGTAAAAAGTGATATGCCAGTTCCAGACACTTTGTAGGAAAAACTAAAGGAAACAAAATAGTCATGTCTCTCCTTGGTTCTACACACTCCTCCATGAGGATTACAACCATGCACATGAGTATTTTTCCTATGTGTTTTTAAATTAACTCTTTCAATATATACAGAATATACTGTCCCAATGAAAAATATAAGGAATAATAAAACATATATGTGTACCCATCACCCAGAATAAGTAGTAAAGCAATAATACCTTTGAAGATGTTGTGTGACCTCCTTTTATATAGGCACACTACAGGGAAAAAACCTATTTCCTAGACGGGAAGCTGAATTTACTACCCAACTTTTACTGGTAGTACCACACATAAAATTTAAGATTAAAAAGAAAAAAGGCCACATGCTATTTATAGCATTTACTCAATGTTTTCAAATTTTCTATTTGGTAAGGTCAGAAAGCCAAAAATCAAAGCAAAATAATAAAAAACTGTGATTAAATACCTTTGATTTTTCAGGACTGCCCATATAAGCTTTGCCATAAACTTCACTCAACATACATTTAAATATTTTAGAAAATAATGCTCGGGGTGCCTGGGTGGCTCAGTCGGTTAAGCATCTGACTCTTGATTTTGGCTCAGGTCATGATCTCGCTGTTTGCGGGTTTGAACCCTGCACTGGGCTCTGCACTGACAGTGCGGAGCCTGCTTGGGATTCTTTCTCTGCCCCACCCCTGCTCATGTTCTCTGTCTCTCAAAATAAATAAATAAACTTTAAAAAAAATTATTAAAAAAAGAAAAGAACGTTCATATTCACTATCTTTCACTGTTAAAGATAGCACAATGTGTTAATGACAAATAGATTTCTAAGTTGTACTTAGAATAGTGTTATACTTAGAGATATATATAGAAAAACACACACATATGCAAACTATACACAAAACTCAACTTTTGAATTCACCTTTAAGCTACTTCTTCCATTTTGATTAGTAACTTCAACCAACCACCAATTACCATGATTTTCCAGGAAAAGGTACTTGCAACAACTTCCTAAAAATTTTTTTAAGAACACCATATAAAACACTTTCATATAGGGTACCCTGAGGCAATAACAGCGTATTACTATGTATATTATCAAAACATGATAAAGTACTAATTACAGATATTCAAAGACTTTTCCCTTCACATATCATAAATGCTTAAACAACTTCAAGTACCATACCTTGTAATTTAGCATTATTTTCATCTGCTTTACAAAGCTTCAAGAGAGATGCTGCATGCTGTTCTAGCATTTGGACATCACTGGAAGACTGAACCACCACCAAAATAAGTATGCATGCATAATTATAAGCTACTGACTTCTTAGACTTGGAATCACTGAAACAAAATAAGGTTTTAAAGTTTTTGGTATGAAAACAATTCTTCCAGGAACAATTTTAAACACTTTTTTTTTTCTATTTGGTTTTAAAGAGACCAGGGAATTTTACAATGAAACATAACTAACTTCCTGAAGACATGAAACCAGATTTTAACATTCACCTCCAATTCACCTGAAAGCACTACTTAAAAGTATATAAACAAAGAACATGTATCACAATAGAAAGTGAAATTCTATTAAGAAATAAGATTGGAAGAACAATGAAATATTAACAATAAAAGATCCAGAAGTCTACTTCAATGGTCTCCTTTAAAACGTTTGTCCACTCCAGATAAGTAGGAACAATCAATCTACTGCCATCATCACTCAGTCTTCTACTGTGAAACTGCTGAGGTAGAGCTAGGCATGGAAGCCAATGGTGTTTGCCTTTCATAGCCCCCCCCCCCCCCGCCAAAAGACCTATCACTCAAGGAGTCATAGCAAGACCCTGTTGTGAGGCCAGCTACCTGGATGTCACTGCTCTGTATGACATGAGCCAGGAAGAGCATGTTTACCTCCTCAGACACTAAAATCCTCTGCCCTCCAGGGCAGCTCTTGAAAACTAGTATCATTCTAAAATCCCCCACATCCATTTAGTCAAAGTACTTCTGAAACCAGAGCACCACAGTGTAAAGGTGAGGGAAAATTCAAGACAGCAAGATAGTCCTCATTACTCTGCAAGTATATATTTTGGTGCCTTAGGATTACTCTACACACAAATTAGCAAGGGTACTACAGTTGCAGTCTTGTCAACACCAAGGGGAAAGTGGAAGAAGCTGCAAAAAGATCCATTTCGTTGCTTTATAGCCATCTTGTATTTTAGAGATTTCTGTCATACCAATCCTTAATTAACAAATTATGTATTATGTCAAAAAATAATTACAGTTTTTACTTTCAAATGCAACACCTACTTTTAAGAAACTAGCCCTTTACTGACACAGTGTTCCTGAATAATAAAAAATTTAACAAGTAAAAAGAAAATTACCCTAAGGCTTCTTTGGAATAGTACTCCATTAGAGTAATAAGACTTTGGAGATTTTTCTCAAGACTGAAAACATGACCAACAGCTGATCTTCCCACAGGGTTAAAAGTAATCAAATAAAGATTGTGAAGGGTTCCCAAGAGATCTGAATGGTCAGTTTCTTCACTGGCTGTGCAACGCTGAAAATGGCTGAAGAGCTCTGTAATACACTGCAATGTCTGTGTTGAGTCCTGTAGCCACAAGGCAAACGCATCATCAATGACACCATCAGACTGAAGACCCTCCTCTTCATCTTGATCATAAAGGTGACACAGAGCTCGGATCAACAAATTTGTTGCTTCATATTCCGACATAAAAAAAAGAAGACCCTTTTGTGACTGTGCAAGAAACTTTAAAACATCTTTTGTGGCTTGCAGCACACCAGGGTGGGCACTTGTTACTGGAATTGACAGAAGCAAGGTAACTAACTCCAAGAAGTGATGACTATGAAGATACCTGTAGAAAAATTAATTGATACGTGTGAAGTCAGTGCAAAACATTCTTCATTTACTCAATATTCGTTAGATAGGAGAGAGGTAAAAAAGTTAATGGCCACAATCTTTACCCTCAGCAATATACTACTTTAAGAACATAATGCAAGCAGCAAGTCTTCTCTCCACTGGGTCAAGTAAAAGTGAAATTGCGTGAGGCTTTTTTCTAGCTAACATTCAATGGACGTTCAACAAATAACTGTGGACAAGTTTTCTCTTTCCAGAATCAACCTTGACTTTAAATTCTGGATGTTCTTTCCAGGCCACTTGTCAAATATTTCTTTTTCACCATGGTCTTCCTCTACTCATGGTATATACCAGTGTATCTGAATTAAGTGTATCTAGGAAAAATATAATACATGTACTACAAAAAATATGTAGTTTATTCAGATTTACTATAGGTAGTATATCTGAATTAGTACTTTCTACTAGAGTAAATAAATTAAAATTATCAATGTTTAGTATTTGAATAGTTAATACTATCATATAGCACTTTTATCAAATCTAAGAACCATTTTTTAGCATACATACTTTTAGTAGAAAAAAGCATGAACTTACTCAACACCCCAAAATAGACACAAATGCTACTGCGTTGTCCTAAAAATACTGTGCTCCATGTATTTATCCATTTCCCTCCCTCCAACCCCTGGCAATCGCTGATCTGTTTACTGTCTCCACATAGTTTTGCCTTTTTCAGAATGTCATGTATTTGGAATCATACAGTATACAATTGCTTCCTCATATTACTCCTTTAACGCAGGCTTCTACTTCAGGATAACAAACACCCCCCAGTAACTTCTTGACTACAAAAGCAAACAGAATCCTCAAGAAGATAAAATCCCAGAACCACTATACTCTAAGAGCATCTTTTAACTACTTTGTGGAGTGTTCAGAAACCGTTAATACTGCAGGCCTCAGACTGCTTACTCTTAGAAATGCCTTCTTTGAGGCTGGTCCTTGGCTGGCATCTGGGAACCCGGATTTGAGGAGGGGGAGGGTTGCATCCCCCAATTGGTAAGAATGCTCACTTTGCCTAAAATGTTTACGCAAACAACATGGTTTACAGGGAACACCTGCTTTCTTTCTGGAAGGAAAGCATTACTTCAAACTAATCTCTCCAAAATGCAATTATTTCTCCTTTCAAAATTCATTGCCCCTCCTAATTTACCAGGTTCTATCAATAAAATCCCAGTTCTAGTAGGTACCCTAGCTAGAAACCTCAAAACACCTTTGGCTCCTTCTCACTTTCTCTTAGCTATTAGGTCCAGTCACCAAGTCCTAGTAACTGCTCTTTCAAAACCCTCTTGCTATTAGCACAATATTTGTCTTTCCATTCCCTGTAAGTGCTACTATATTTGGTAAGTACTTAAAGTACAATCTAGACTGGCTCATCTACTTCCTTAACTCCAATTTCTTTTCCATTGCAATATATCTTAACAACATAAGATCTTAGAATGCTATTTTGATCAGATCAGATCTACTACTCTGAAACAGTGAAGAGTTTCCCACATTCTAAAAAAAATCCAAATTCCTTAGCACAGCATTCAAGGCCCTATATTTCAAGTCTGATATCTAAATGTACCTTCTCCAGTTACAGAGGAGAAAACAATACTTAATAAGCCTTGAATTATTGGTTTCCCCTCAGTAACTAAGAGCATCACTCCCTTCCTTAAAGTCACTACCCTCAGGTATCCTCAGTGCATGACTTCACCTCCTTTCTTATTAAAACTAAAGGGGTCAGTGTGAAGTGTCTTTGCTCTTTTACTGTCTCCATGTTATAAATGTATCTATATTTGTACACATAAGATTTCCTTTCTCCTGTTCAAAGCCAAACCTCTACACTTGTACTCTTGACCTCATCTCTTACCAGACCTTGCTCTAGCATTATCATCTTTTATTACCGTAAGAACTCAAACTAAGGCAAGATCTAATAGTTTCAGCGAAAAACAGGAATGGGTATGTACAGATTTTAGAATGGTTAAGCATCTCATTTTCTGTTAATGCAGTATGCCCTAAATCAAATGAAAAATTAATCACCGAAATAAGGAATAACAATTAAAATGCCATTTTCTCGTTAGCTACAAAATTATTTACAAGCAAAATGCCAAAAAATAAATTATCAAAAATTAAAACAAAATTTAAAAATCTACTGTGGGTGCTGATCCCAATAATGTCAAAACTCTATCAACAAAAAGAGTTAGATAGGGGCACCTGGCTGGTTCAATCTGTGAGCATTTAACCAGGTCTGTAAAATTAAGTTAGTAAAATGTAACTTTAACTTGCAACGTATTAAAATGATAAAGTACAAAGAGGTTCACACAGAAAAGTTCTCTCCTTCCTGGGCCATCTTCTTGTACCACCTTCCCAAAAGCAACTCTACAGTTTCTCATTTATTCTTGCTCATAGACATGCTTATGTAAGCACTGTTGTTAACTATCACTATCTTTAACTTAAATGACTATTACTAGTTTAAGTACTAATAAAATGCAGCTCTCCCACTGTAGCATACTTCTCAGTTTCACCACTCTTTTGAAATAGAGTATTCTTACACAGATATGCACTGCCTACAGACAGATTTGAAAAACCAAAATCAATCACACAAAATTGCCTGTAGTGATTTGTGAAACGTATTTTCCCAAACTGAAAATGTCTTACCTAAAGAGAACAGGGTATGGGTCATCCCTTTCTGGAGGTCCAGTAATACGTGCCATCGTTGGGAAAGACTTAACAGGAGGCTGGATCATTGTATGAGGTGCAGTTTCCATTAAATGGAAAACTTCTTCCAGGAGGTTAATAAGCTTTTCTATTTCCCCTTCACTTATATTTGAGGATTCCAAAAGATCCATGTCCATTGAAGCCTCTACCTCATTTTCATATTCTGGGTTTGTTCTCTCAAGTCCTGCATCTGTGTCATGATCAGGTTCACCGTGGTTAGGAACAGATGAAGTCTTCTCTGCTAAATGGTCACCAAGTCTTTTAATCTCTGACAAGATTTCATAGAAATGGCACTTCTGAAGAATAGCGGAACCAGCAGTGACAACTCTCACAGTCTGATCTAAAAGTATGAGCTCCAAAAGTTTTTGATAGCCACTTTTTTCATTCTGCCTACCTCTTAAAAAAGCTTCCATTCCTTCTGTCATACTAATGACACTGTCCAAAGCTTTAAAAGCATTTAACTTAAGAGAAGATGACACATGATCAGCAAACAGGAGCTCAAATAATCCATTGATTACTCCTGCTTGTAGCAGTCCCATGACTCCTTGAGCCCCACATTCTGCTAGTGAGGACACTAATTTGGTCCCAGCTTTGAGTTGTCGGACATTTAAGGCAATGGGTTGGCGAAGAGCTACTTGTAAATTTAAAGCTTGCATGGTCCAGTCTACCAACTGGTCAAGAGAGTCTTGTTTTGTGTTTTTCAACTGCAAATAACTTAATCCTTTTATTATTAAACTTGGAATTTCTTCTAAAGCTGTTACCCACTTTGCACCTCTATCTTCCCGATACAAATCTAACAGTTCAGTTAACTTCACTGAGGCTTCTACTGCCCCTGAATTTTCTTTATCTGGACCTTGATCCTTCATCCTACTGATTTCAATTTCAAAAGTAGTCTTGTATGGACAGCTGAAGTATAAGAGTGGTACAAGTTCCCTATCATATGGATCATATGTCATAGGAGGAACTGAAGCTAAGTCTTCAGCAGTGTATTCAACATCAAAGTTTGGATACTTAAATGTTTCACGTTCCAAGTCAGCAATTCCATCTTCATCACTGGAAATTTGTTCATAACCATCATCCCCTGAAAATCAGTTTGAATATTTAAATATTACTGTTGTTTAATGCAAAAAAATCTAGTTAATAAGAAAAATACTTTATTTAGTACTATGGCAAAAAATTAGAATGATTTCTTCAATAAAATTAACTCCTGTTCCAACATCTTATCAACAATTACCAACATTTTATAATTTCTAGTAGAATAATTAATAAGAAACTTCATAAGCAAAGTCTTCTATCTGTTCAACTTTACAACTGACTCTTCTATGGATATCTTCTTTTCACAGAAATAAAATTAGAAATGTCTTGGGGTGCCTGGGTGGCTCAGTGGGTTAAGTGACAGACTCTTGGTTTTGGTTCAGGTCGTATCTCACAGTTCATGAGTTCAAGCCCCACGCTGGGTTACGCACTGACAAGTGCAGAGTCTGCTTGGGATTTTTGCTCTCTCCCTCTCTCTGCCCTTCTCCACCTTGTGCATGAGTTCATGCTCTCTCTCTCTCTCTCTCTCTCAAATAAATAAATTTTTAAAAATGTCTTAAAGGAATAAAAAACACCTCTCTCAAGAAGGAAGAGGTTAACCTTGCCCTCTTTTAAAAAAAAAATTTTTTTTTAATGTTTTTATTTATTTTTGAAGGAGAGAGAGAGAGACAGAGCATGAGCGGGAGAGGAGCAGAGAAAGAGAGAGGGAGACACAGAATTCGAAGCAAGCTCTAGGCTTTAAGCTGTCAGCACAGAGCCCGATGTGGGGCTCGAACTCACAAACTGTGGGATCATGACCTGAGCCGAAGCCGGATGCTCAACCAACTAAGCCACCCAGGCGCCCCAACCTTGCCCTCTTAAGAGTATTTTTAAGATGGGGGAAAAACTGACAGGCAAAGATTATTAAATTTAACTGTAACACCATAATCACAAAGCTAAACCAAATTTTTCAGTGAAAGCATTTTAAGTTCTTTTTTAACATTAATTTCATATTCCCCAATTTTTTTTTAGATTTTAGTTAACATACAGTGCAATATTGGTTTCAGGAGAATTCAGTGATTCATACACTATCCAGTGCTCATCACAACAAGTGCCCTCCTTAGTACCCCCAACACCCACCTGGCCCATCTCCCACTCACCTCCCTCTGCCAACCCACGCTTTGTTCTCTTATCATTAAGAGTCTCTTATGCAGGGTGCCTGGGTGGCTCAGTTGGTTGAACAACCGACTTAAGCTCATGTCATGATGTCACAGTTCATGGGTTCAAGCCCCCTATCAGGCTCACAGCTGACAGCACAGAGCCCATTTCAGATCCCCTCTCTCTGCCCCTCCCCCACCCATCTGCATGCATGCATGCACTTTCTCTCTCAAAAATAAACTTAAAAAAAGAAAATAGAGTCTCTTATGGTTTGTTTCCCTCTTTTCTTTCTCTTTTTTCCTCCCCTTCCCATTTATTCATCTGTTTTGTTTCTTAAATTCTACATATGAGTGAAATCATAAGGTATTTGTCTTTCTCTGATTGACTTATTTCGCTTAGCATGATACATTCTAGCTCCATCCATGTCATTGTAAATGGCAAGATTTCGTTTTTTTTGTTTATTTTTGAGAAAGAGACAGAGCACGGGCAAATGAGGGGCAGAGAAAGGGAGATACAGAATCTGAAGCAGGCTCCAGGCTCTGAGCTGTCAGCACAGATCCCAACTCGGGGCTCCAAATCAAGAACCACGAGATCATGACCTGAGCCAAAGTGGGACGCTCAACACACTGAGCCACCCAGGCGCCCCCCATTCTTTTCATCAAAAGAATGAAAGATTTCATTCTTTTTGATGGTTGAGTATCATATTCCTGAATTTTTATTTCTCTTCATTTACCTGCCACACAGACCTGTATTTTTTAAATTTTTCAAAAAAGTTATTTATTTATTCTTGACAGAGAGAGAGAGAGAGCAAGAGAGCGCACATGCACGTGTGTGCAGGGGAGGGGCAGAAAGAGAAAGAAAGAGAGAGAGAGAGAGAATCCTAAGCAAGCTCTGCACTGTCAGCACAGAGCCAGACTAAGCCACCCAGGCACCCCTCCTAGGTCTGTATTTTATTTTTAAAGAAAATTTATTCACTTAAAATGCTCAGTTGGACCAAAACAAAGCTTTCTTATCATTATACATGTGCAACTTTTTCCTGTATTTCAAATAAAACAAGGTTAGAGACAAAACTTGGTTTTACTTTTTAACACTGCTATTGCCTGGTTGTGGGAAAACTGAAATAATTGCCTACATAAGAAAAGGAAATGTTTCTAGAGTATTCTTCCAGCATCAGCCATCTGTAGACATCCTTTTGTTCAAAACAAGTTTGCTTTAGCCATATATACTCATCATTATTTGAAAAGATAAGGGCCTACAGAGGCCCGACTCTGGGATAAGCCAGATATCTTCTATTAAAAACCAAAATAACCAGCCTCTTTCTCTCACCTTCTCTACAAAAATGATTAAGAAAACAGCCTGCCTGAAATCTAACTACTATTTGCCAAATACAATAAACATAAAAAATATTATTTGCTAATCTGGGAATGGGGGAAGATACAAAAGTATCACTCAATAACGTAATTATTTGTATTCTGTAAAAGGGCACCTGTGATACCAAAATGACCCTCATTCTCATGGAGAATAATCCTCACCCTATTTTAGAAAAAAACAAGGCAGTTTATGTTATTTTACATAAATGCTTTAACATTACATGCCGTTTCTTAGACAACTTAAGAGTCAATTAGCTTGAGTCGCTCTCACTTTTTGCTTTCAAAGGAAAAATAAAGCCTAATGAAAGGACTACATCATGCTGTCATACATCCCTGTATAGTTGAGATTTTTTTCCCCCTGAATTACTAAAAATGTAGCATTTGCTAAAGTATCTAGGTGGCAGGCATCTTTAGGAATTCCACCCAGTTTACACCATTCCTTTCTGAAAACAGCCTACCAAATCTCTACTCATGTATTTCCTACATGATCTTGCTTCCTGGCCAAAGCTGATGGTACCAAGGGACAAATGATATTGGAGCAAGCCAAACAATCTCCCAGAAAAATGCAAACAAGACGGAGATAGCACAGGTAGTGTAGGCTCGTTGGTTAAAAAGAGATTAAACCTGGGGTGCCTGGGTGGCTCAGTCAGTTAAGTGCCAACTCTTTTTTTCTTTTTTTTAGTGTTTATTTATTTTTGAGAGATAGAGAGACAGAGCGTGAACAGGGAACGGGCAGAGAGACAGGGAGACACAGAATCTGAAGCAGGCTCCAGGCTCTGAGCTGTCAGCACAGAGCCCGACACGAGGCTCGAACTCACAAACCGTGAGATCGTGACCTGAGCCAAAGTCGGACCCTTTACTGACTGAGCCACCCAGGTGCCCCAAGCACCCGACTCTTGATTTCAGCACAGTTCTGGGTTTGAGCCCCGTGTCAGGCTCTGCACTAGCAGTATAGAGCCTGCTTGGGATTCTCTCTCTCCCCTCTCTCTCTGCCCCTCCCCTGCTCTCTCTCTCTCTCTCTCTCTCTCTCAAAATAAATAAACTTAAAAACAAAAAAAGGAGATTAAACCTGTGGGGTGGGCAGAGAAACAACAGTTGGCTGACAGAAAATAAAGCAGAAACATAAAGCAAACAAAAAATGGAAATCCCCGTTCTAGTCAAGTCTTGAGGTGCAGCTAGAGTCTATCCCTTGAGTTTCTTGAAAGTCATTTATCTTTGCTATGAATTCTCTTGGATTGCTGAGAGCTACAGCAAGTCAGTTCCTAGTACTTAAAACCAAAACGTCCTAACAAACATAACCTACCTTCACCTTCTTCATCCTCTTCACCTTCTTCCTCTTCATCTTCCTCTTCCTCCTCGGGGATACTGTCTACTGTATGGCGATCATCCTCATCCTCATCCTCTTCTTCCTCTACGTCCACATCATCTTCATCATCTTCTCCTTCTTCTTGCTGTTCCTCTTCTACTTCTCCTTCATCAGAATATTGCCCTTCTTGGGGAACAGAATTCCGATCAGGAGAAATGGGTTCAAAGTAATCTTCTCTGTGAGAAGCATCCTCTTCCTTATCACCAGATACTGAAAAATTGAGATTTAAGGCACAGATTATTTTAATGGTTTAAATAACATAAGGCAGCATACTGGATACTGCAACTAGTTAATGACATTTTGGATGATTTAGCTCATAAATACCCTTTAAAAAAAAAGTGGTTAAACTACTTGCTTTTAAAAATATTAAGAGTATATGTTGCACAATTTTACACAGTAAGAATTAATAAAGTATACTATTTTATGTTCTAACACCGCAAACTAATCCTTTTCTTTATAGCTATTAAGTACACAGGTTGTTTACTTCTTCCAATACATACTGCTTATTTTTAACTGGTATTCTTCTGTATACACCACTACAGTAAATTATTTTCAAAGCAATGCCGGTACAGCTTCAAATGAATTAACTGATTTTTCTTTTTTTTTTAAACAAGTTCATTTGCCAAAAGAAAACACAAGGAAATATCGCATAGGATAAAGTGTGAGGGGCATTCATCAAGATTTGATTAACGATATCTAATTTTTCCTTTAATCAAAAAGCACTATAACATTAATCAGGGGATGAAAAACTAGCACTGATTTTGTTCACACCTGGCAAAGGTATGGGATCATCCTCATCATCATCAGGTGGAGGTGGTCCTGGAGGAGTTCTTGGTCCCCTAGGTTGTGGTCTTGGAGGGCTTCCATTAAACTGATCTTCTTTCTCCCCATCAGCTTTTTTATTAAAGACAGAAAAAGAACTTTCAAATTATTAAAGTGAAATGAATGCATGACAAAAATGCTGTTATCAGCTGAGTCTTTCATCTTCAGAATTTATTGTTAAACTTTTCCTTCCTAACAGCTAACAAATTTTACAAATTAATTTATATTACAAACATTAGAATTTCTGACTTCCCACATACCAAAATATACTCTTGGGCATTATCCCAGAGAAATGAAGACTTATCTTCCTCAGGAAGATGTACACAAATGTTCATAACAGCTTTATTTGCAAAAGTCAAAAAACTGGAAAACATCTAAGTGTCCTTCAATGATTGGATAAATAAACTATGATATATCCATACTATGTAATACTACTGAGCAATAAAAAAGAATGAACTATTGATACACACAACAGTGGATGAACTTCAAAGAAATTATGCTGATTGGAAAAAGGCCATCTCAAAAAGATACCTACTACAGGATTCCATTTATGCAATACTCATGAAATAATATAATTACAGAAATGGAGAACAGATTGGTGGTTGCCAAAGGTTTGAGATGGGTAGAACGGGTGTAGTTATTAAAAAATAACACCAGGCAATCTTGTGATGGTACAATCAAGTATTTTGATTGTAGTAGTGGTTATGAAAGGCTATACATGAATAAAACTGCATACAACTACACACACATACAGGCACACACACAAAGTGTACATATGACTGGTGAAATTTGAATGAAGCTTTACAGATTGTACCAATGCCAATTTTGTTTTGATATTGTTCTACAGTTGTAAAAGATGTTAACAGTGAGGGAGCCTGGGGAAAGAGTGCACAGGACTTCCTCATACATTTCTTTGCAACCTCTTATGGATCTATAATTATTTCAAAATTAAAAATTAAAAACACATACATCCATATAAATAAATGGATGAGCACAAATGCCAATTTTAAAACAATTCAGTAAATTAAACAAAAATTTTGAGTAGCCACTATATACACTAGGCACTGTGATAAAACTAGAAACACAAAATATAAGTAAAATATACTCTCAGCCCACAAGGAGCTCAGAGTCTGGTAAAAAAGACAAATGAGCACAGAAAACTAAAGGATTAAAAGAAAAAGTGAAAGATTAACCGCACTTAATAGGTAAGATTTAAGAAAAGACATGAAAATATGGTGTGTGACCATCAAAGACAAAGAGCTCACACGACACTATTAGATGATGTTTAAGAGAAGGTCATTTTATTTACTCATAAAATGCTCATTGTAAAGCAAAAGATTTTTCCTAGTGACCTCAATTATAACTTGAAAATGTATTCCTGAATCTCCATATTTCAACAGCTTACAGTAATAATACTGGAATAAGGAGATGAGACCCTCTGAAAGAGGAGTCCAACTACCTGCCTTATAGAAGGAGAGTCACTAAAGTTTAATGGAATTCTTATTTTTCTTGTCTCCACTTAATGAGCAAAAGGTTCTCAAAAATGGGGGGGGGGGGGGAATCTGCATTTAGACATCTAACCAAATCTGAAATGCACTCCTGAAAAAAAATACCATTAACATGAGTATTCTAACCATATATACCAAACTTATTGCCTATTCCTCAATTCCTTTGGAGATAATTTTGATATTAAACCATGAATAAACACTGGAATACATTTCACTTACATATTAAAAAAAAAACCCTCAGGTCAATTAAAAAAGTATCTAGGAAACTAGAGGAAGAAAATGTAACCACTTCAACATAAAAATAAACTCTTTTATAGGAAAGAATTGTGAGACTGACAAAGATATCTTCTCAAGTTTTAAGGAAGTTTCAAAAGCTCTTCAAAGTTTCAAAGAGCTACTTCGATTACCTTTTCCTATTATAATGAACATAGTGTCACTGACAAAGACAAATTTAAAATTCTCACCATGTTTTGGATTCCTTTTCAAACTTGGCTGTGGCTGGGGAGGAGGTGGAGGTGGAGGTGGAGGTGGTGGAGAGTCTCTGTCATGACTTATCACTCTATCCACTGATCCATATATTGCCAGTGTCAGACAATTATACCAGCCTCTTAGCACCAAACCATCAGTATTCACCTAATTTGTTGGGGGAAAATATCTTCCAGGTTAATCTTTTAATATGCCAAAAGTAAACTGATATCAAATTACTCTATGGTTAAACTAAAGTCTTTAAAAGTATGCTGAAAGTGCAAAGGTCAATATTGATGGAAATACATCCAGAGGCATAGCTTTTATATGGCTCTCCAGAATTGTCATACCTAAATTTGTCTCAAGACTACATCTCTCCTGTCTGATACTTTACATCAACTCTGTTCAAAATGCATAACCAGATTCCCAGTCAAGAGAAGGGAAATGAGAATGAAATTAAGTGAGAGTTACTGCCAATTAATAAATTAAACTCCAATAGTTATAGAGGTCATGGAGGTGCACAAAAGCACAAATTATGCCCAGTCTCAAGAATTCTAATCCGTAAAATTGTACAGCATTCTTTTTATATGCCCAACTCATACATGCAAGTATACTTAATGTGCCCATGTTGTACTTAAAAAGTAAGGGTAACCAGAAGCATTAAACAAATTGTTTTTGCAAAGAAACTTTCTCCTAAAAAGATCAAAGACTTTATCAATGCAATTAAACCTCAATATTTTCTTATAAAATAAAAAAAAACTTTTTTTCAATGCTTATCTACATTAATTGCCATATTTCCACAATACTATGAGAGGTAGCCAGAATGAGTACAAATATATAAGAAAATCAGAGTGTCAGTAGAAGAACCTGAACCAGAAACCAAAGCCCCTGACTTCTGAGTTCTTTCCATTCTACCATGTTGAGTAAAGATAAAGTAAGAAGTAGTAATGGGGCCCATTCTGGAGGCACGATAAGGAAGAATGAAATTATTATTCTCCTTGCGAACTCTAGCAAACTCCAGTAAAGGGAAACTGGGGACCAAAAGAACGGCTCAAAGACTATGCCCAGGAATTGACAGATTCTAAACAGAAGCCCCACTGGAAGACAAATAAAGAGATCAGGAAGATAACTTAATCTAAACAGCAAATAGAGGATTAAATACCCACCTCCCCACCAAGAAAAAACAAACGGCCTAAGTAAGTAGCCCCATACTAGGACAGTTTTTTTTGCATTTCAGATCACCCATGATTTAGCTTTTCTAGATGCTTATAGAATGGCATTTGTTAGGGGCGCCTGGGTAGCTCAGTCGGTTAAGCAGCCGACTTCGGCTCAGGTCATGATCTCACGGGCCGTGAGTTCAAGCCCCGCGTCGGGCTCTGTGCTGACAGCTCAGAGCCTGGAGCCTGTTTCAGATTCTGTATCTCCCTCTCTCTGATCCTCCCCCGTTCATGCTCTGTCTCTCTCTGTCTCAAAAATAAATAAACGTTAAAAAAAATTTTTTTAAATAAAAATAAATTTAAAAAAAAGAATGGCATTTGTTATATCAAGAAAAAAGACATACTTTTGATACGAAAGGAATATAAAATACATTTGTTAAGAAACCTAAGGCACAGTGGTGTCTAGTAACAATTTACTTTCCTGTCATCTTCTGAACTTGCTCACCTAAATGAAAGAAGGGCAAGCACAAATGCTGGCCTCTTCCTGACTCACACTAAAATTAGAGGAAGAAAGAGCTTTATAGGTAGACAGTGACATTAGAATGTCTTTGCTCCATTTTAAAATAGCTTCTGGATGCAAGAGGAATCAGACAAGAAATGTTATCCTGCAGCACTAGAACCAAATAGGCCGATATTCTGCATCACTGGTTTATGTAGATCAAAACTCTCAATGAAAGTGAAAACAAACAGTAGTAACAAGATGAAAACTGACTTCTGCAATTACCTTTGAGTTGGGTCTAAAGATGATAGAAGTATTCTCATCATATTCCAGGCTGCCAAAAGAGTAGGAATAAATATATAGGCTCAAACACTGAACATCATTATTCATGAAGAAGTCTTTCTCAATTTATATGTTTTAATAAAACCAAATACTAGATTATTGTTTTAATAAACCACTAAGTTTAGTTTTAATTTACTTCCCCCAAAATGTTATCAAGTATAAAACAAACTCCCCAGAGATTCTGATTTAATTGGTTTGGGGTAAGTGTAGGTATCAGTATTTTTTAAAAAGCACCCCCAGTAATTCTAATATACAGCTAAGTAGAGAACCATTGCATTACAGCCTTCCTAAAATGTATAATGGGACCAAACAGAGAAAAATACCTATTTTTAAAAGTAGGTACTGACATAAGAAAAACATTCCATAATATTAAAACTTAACTACTTCAGATTATCTAGGTTTCCTTCATTTAAAAAAAAAGCCAAATTATCAATATAAATTAATATTGAGTGAAAGATCAATAAAATGACAACTGAAATCTAAAAAACTTAATTCATGACAGGGATAGAAGTTTTTCCATTTTTAACCTGCCTTTAAGTTTTTTTTATTTTATAAATGAGTTCTAGGGAGCACCTAGGTGGTTCAGCAGGTTAAACATCTGACTCTTGGTTTCAGCTCAGGTCATGATCTCACAGTTTGTGAATTTGAGCCTCATATCAGGCTCTGCACTGACAGTGGGGAACTTGCTTGGGATTCTCTCTCTCTACCTCTCTCTTTGACCTGCTCCAGCTTGCTCTCTCTCTCTCAAAATAAATAAGTAAAAATTTATAAATGAGTTCTTACTAAGCCCATTTAATGGTCAATTATTTTGCAGACATCAAAACAACTAGTTTTAGTAATACCTGGCAAGTATTAAATAATCCAAAATAGAGGTTTCTATTAACAAAATTCTCATTTTACAAAATATGCCCATGGAATTTTAAATTATGAAATAGTCTGATGTAAAAGATACAAATTATTAGTTACCAAAGTGTTTATACAGTTCTTTTAAAGAAATCAAAAAGCAATTTTTTCCAAGTTAGAAGATTATTATTAAATCATTTGATGTGTGTATAAGAAATGTATACACCAATAAAAAGCAAACAAGATGGCTAATGTTTCACACATTTAAATTTTTACTCTGTAAAGAAACTCAACATCTTTCTAGGAGCTTGACATTTCTTTAATAATGCTAATTGGTAAAATAAACCCCGAGTTCTTGGGTCCAGCAACAGATACATCCTTTTCTTCTATCTAAAGAATAAAAAGGTTTTGCCTATTAACTCCTAAATTTCTGGTGCAATTACCTTGTAGGTACATACCTTCCCAACCTATCGAAAACTGGGGCACTTGGTTTGCTTACATTGTTAAAGAATAAGTCTAATTGAAATGTGTGCGGAGAGGTCTCCCTGTGAATGAAACAAAGTTGAAACATCAGCCTTTGCAATAATCAGTTCCTAAATTAAAACAAAAGACAAAGTAAGTACAAATTTAAAAGCAATCCTAGAATTGTATCTTAAGATTTAAATAATAAAAATACACAGTTAATTGTAATTATTTTCTGTAATTTTTAAAATTCATATTCAATTTTTAAGTAGACACCTATGCGTTTTGAGTATTACTGAAAATGAAATTTTAATCAACAAGTATCTTTAGCTTGCTACTTGGGCCATTCTAATACACATAAATATTTTAAAGTCTTAATGTATTATAAAGACAAATGCTAATTAATTGTAACACCTACTTTTATAATTCATTATAGCATGATTCCCTTCCATTAGCAGAAAGAATCAGGAGTTAACTAACTTTGAGTTACATAATTACAATTTGATTTCAACTTAACCTACATTAATACAAGATTATAATAATAATTTTGGCATTAGAGCCCTAAATTGTGACTTAAAGCCTAAATTCAAATTTGTATAGTAGCAATTTAGATAAACATTTTGATTTTTTTGTAGACTTACATAGTTAAGAGTAAAGCCTATTTAATTTGTGTTAGAATGAAATCTTACTTGCTACATATTTTACCCTTGGCTGAAATTCCTCAGACTCAACTAAAAACCTTGATTCTAAACATCACATATTTTGTTATTTACAAAAAATTCAAATGGTAAAAGGAGTAATGCCCAAAGTATATCAAATAGGTTCCCTTATGCACTGATAGAAGTACAAACACGCGCAATTGTTCTGAAAGGCAACATGGCAATAAAATTCAGGAGAATGAGAAAATGTTCATACCATCTGATGCAGAAATACCTTTTTTCTAGGTGTTTCTATGGAAACACTGATACACAAAAAAAGACTTTTTTTTCAAGAGAATGTTCATCATACTCTTATTTATAATTTGAAAAGTAAAAAACACCTAATGGTCCCCACATAAGGAACTAGCCAAACAAATTACAGTACAGTAGTACCCCCTTATCCACAGGGGATACATTTCAAGACCCCCAATGGTTGCCTGAAACCATGGATAGTACCAAACCCTAAATATACTGTTCTTTCCATATATATTTGTACATATATATATGTGTGTGTGTATACACATATATACATACGTATATTAAAGTTTAACTTCTAATTAAGCACAGTAAGAGATTAATAATAATAATACAATAGGACAATTATAACAATATACTGTAATAAAAGTTATGGGAATGTAGTCTCTCTCAAAATATCTTATTGTATTGTACTCCCTCTTATTGTGATGTGAGATGATAAAATGTCTATGTGATGAGATGAAGTGAGGTGAATGACATGGGCATCACGACTTAGCATTAGGCTACTACTGACCTTCTGACGATCTGTCAGAAGGAGGATCATCTGCTTCTGGACTGCGGTTGACCGCAGGTAACTGAAACCCGGAAAGTGAAACCATGGATAAGGGGGGGACTACTGTACAGTCATTCATTAGATTATGCAACCATTAGAAATTATATTTTCAAATAGTATTTAATGATGTGAAAGTACTCCTGACGTAATGTTAAGTAAAAAAGAAATATACAAAACAGTATACAGCTGGGTTAGAGTAGCAAACATTTACCTAACCCAAATTCAACCGTATATGCGCAACATCTCTAGTCTCTCTTTCCTTTATTTCTTCAAACTAGACCCTAGGATACTAGGAATCCTTAGATTCCTTCAGTATCTAAGGAAAGGAAAAAGGTAACTCAAATGTAAATTCTTTACTTTTGAAGCCCCAAAAACTCAAGCACTGGTCAGTGAAAAGCAACTTAAAGAATCAATGGTGATTTGACTGCACTAGACTTCCATCTTAAAAGTTGACTCTAAAACCTAACCTCACATAAGATACCACACTTATAAAAAATAACAACAAAATATACAAACACCACATATAACAACAAAATATACAAATATACACATATACATTAAACAACACAATGCATCAAATGTAAGGATTTTCTTAGGAGGGAGGGATTACAGGGATTTTAATTTTACCTATACATTCCTGAATTTTATAATGAGAAAAAACTTCTTGTTAACTATTTTAATTTGTTGGCTAGATGTATAAAGATGTTTATAATGAGAAAAAACAATGCTGTAAAGTATGCTGCACAAATATCACTGGATCTCTAACATTACTTTCTGACATCTTACACTTATTTGCATTACTGCATTAATACTTTAATTTACTGTTCTATAACATATTAATGATGTATAAAGTTGTTTCTGATAATTTCATATTTGGAATTATTAAAACATGAACTGCCATTTACCCCCAGCTAAGAAATACAAGAGAGAAAAAAGGGAAAATTTAACAATACTCCTACCCATTGCAGCTAATGGAAGAGATCCATTTTGCCTGTTGTGCTAGCCAGCCTCCAGGACAGCCCCAGAGACCCCTCATTCCTGGTATTCACACCTTTGTAGTTTCTTCCCACACCATACCAGCAGAACATGTAATGAACAGAATATGGTAAAAATGATGGTACATCACTTCTGATACTGGGTTAGAAGTATGCGCTCTCACTCACTCTGGAGGAATCCATGTTGTGACATGAGCAGCACCATAGAGAAGATCTCCTGGCAAAGAACTGAAGTCTCCTGACAACAGCCATGTGAGTGAGTTTCTAAGCAAATTCTCCAGTCCCAGTCAAATCACTGCAGCCCTGGACTGTATCTTGACTATAATCTCATGAGGGAACTTGAACCAAATAAGCCACTTCTGGATTCCTGACCCTCAGAAAAAGTGTGAAATAATAAATGTTTACTGTTTTAGGCTGCTAAATTTGCTGTAATTTGTTATGTAGCAAGAGATAACTGATAGACCTTCTTTGACCAAAAGCAGTACAATTAGAGAAGACTGCTAGATTACACTGTCATCACCCCATCTTTTCCATTCTACACACATCTCCCTTTATAGGAAAAAACAAGAAGAAAATGATTGGAAAACATGTTTTTATTTCCTTAAACGCGGATAAAAAAGATATATGAAGTCAGTGATGATTTCTCATTATAAACATTAAATATTTTTATTGTTTCATTTTGTATTTGTTGTATTTTTGAATGATCTGAAAACCTATAAAGATTTTATATCTATTTCTACAAATAACCAACTACTTTTCATAATTATGAAGAAATGAGCCCTTCACTTTGAATCTGTACCATAACACTAAGTAGCTGGTTTAACTCTTTCAAGTAACAGAAATTAAGCTATTAGAACATGCACATAATAAAATGTGGTACTGAGACTATAAGCTAAAAACTCATATAAATATATTTACTGTATATGTTCATGCTTCCAAAACCAAAATTTGGCTTATACTTCCAATTCATGTAATTAAAATAAGAAGAAGAAAATGATTATTCATGGTACAACAGAGATCAAATTCCTCTGTTTTAGGTCAGCTGTTAAAGTTATCAACAACTCCACATCAGAGACCATGTCTTACATTTTGCTTATTTCCCACAGAGCCTAAGAAAGAGAAAGCATCAAATAAGTACTTGCTACTTAAAACTAAAGGCTAATGTGAAGCTACAAATTTATAAAAAGACACATGTATCAGGCTAAGAAGATCACCATTAAGTCATGAAAACTGATATAAAATAATATAAAAGATACATTTCTAAATATTCAGACTAATTCTTACTTATTTTCAAGGAAAAAGCCAGGTTAAAAATACTTCAATTACTAGACTGTACCACCCTAGAATATTTTAGAAAATATAAACCTATTTCACCGATTAAAAAAAAAATGAAGAAAAATTTTTTTCTGGTACTTAGATCAAATAATCGCTTTTCAAATTTATAATAATATGTGGATTATATAGAAAACCTATATCCAACATAACATAACTGAGTAAAGTTTTAGGTTGCTGTTTGTTTTACTTACAAAACATTACCTCAAATTTTTGCATTTAAGAATATGTCTAGGACAATCTTTTGTCACAAACACTTTTAAAAAGAAAGCTCACTTACCCGTATGCTCTATTATCTGGCAGGCTGCTATGGGCTCTTACTCCTGGGGGTATGACTCGGACTTCATTGATATAAACCACACATGGAAAACGTACTACATCTATATGAGAACTTTGCTTTAAAAAAAAAGAAGGAGGACAGGGACATACTGTAAGCAAAACCAAACACTTTCTCTATTCAAAATTTATTCATCTTCAATTTAATTTCTTTCAAAATGTCACAAATAATCTTAAACTCCATATCATTAAACAGCGTCTGGTGCCAGATGCTTTTCACAATCCTGAATTTCTGGGTTTTTAGAAAGGCAGTATGATACAAATATTACATGTTACTTAACACTCTCTGCTTCTGCTTTTGATTATCTTGTCATCAAAACATTAATATTTCTGCAGCTACATGTATAAACATTCATACTAAAAAAGATTGTAACTACCATGTCAGTTCAGATTAGACTGCAAGACCAAATGAATTCAGGGTGGACTTTTCTGCCATTTTTGAATTTCTGAATTATAAATAAGAGACTGAGACTACAGATCTATACTTAAATCAGTTTAATTTACTAAACTTCCATACAACTAATAACAAGAGATCAAGGAGAGTCATTTAGGTATTTAATAGTTGAAGTGAAGCCCTCCCTGAAATAATCTGAATCCACAAACTGTTTATCAAAATAAAAGACATGGATAGCATGAATTATATTTAGTATACACTTACTTCTATGTATTATTTGACACAGTATCAAAGATAGCTCTCGTGATCAGTAATTTAAAATGAATGTTTCACATTGTTTTTGAACTATTTTACACCAACTTTTCCTAGAAGTTCAGCCAACCTGATTACTTCGTGATCAAAATTCATGAGAAAAATGGTTCATGTTATTTGTATCTAGAAAGAATGACTCTTGAGTCTCTCTTGGAAGCTGCAAAGAATATCATGCATATCAACAGACCAAAAGATTATTCAAGTTAGTCTTTCCTAAAATGTGACAGGATGACTTCCCAATTTTGCATTTTTTAATTTAACTTTTTAGTTTAGAGAGAGAGAGCATGTGAGTGGGAGAGAGGGGCAGAAAGGGAGAGAGAAAGAATCTTAAGCAGTGTAGGGCTTGATCCCACAACCCTGGGATCATGACCTGAGCCAAAATCAAGAGTCACTCAATTGACTGAGTCCCCCAATTTTGCATTTAAAAAAAATTTTTTTTAATGTTTTTATTTATTTTTGAGACAGAGAGAGACAGAGCATGAGCAGGGAAGGGGCAGAGAGAGAGGGAGACACAGAATCTGAAGCAGGCTCCAGGCTCTGAGCTGTCAGCACAGAGCCCGACACGGGGCTCGAACTCACAAACTGTGAGATCATGACTGGAGCTGAAGTTGGACACTTAAGCCAGTGTGAACACCTGATCATAACTTTTTAAAAAATTATTGAGTTATTTTACATTCTTTTCAAGTTTATTTATTTTGAGAGAGAGTGAGTGTGAGCATGAATGGGAGAGGGGCAGAGAGAGAAAAAGAGGGAGAGAGAGAATCCTAAGCAGGCTCCATGCTAATAGCATAGAGCCTGACATGGGGCTTGATCTCACGAACTGTAAGATCATGACCTGGGCCAAAATCAAGAGTTGGATGGTTATTAACCAACTGAGCCACCCAGGTACCCCATGATCACTAACTTCTGATCAATGGGATGGAAATGGAAATGATGCAGGCAACTCCAGATCATGTCCTTAAAGGGAAGGTTCAGACTTTAGAAACTCCTTCTACTTCTTATTCCAAAATTCTGCTGCCTTTCTAGAACACAGATGTTATCGGTGAGCTACCTTGGTTGGACAAGGCAGGCAATACCCTAAGGATGGCAAAGGAAAAGGACAGAAGGAATATGGGCCCTTGACACTGTGGAACTGTCATATGAGCCCTAGAATACTTAACAACCAGATTGAGAGAAAATCCTATTTTATCAAATCCACTGTTATTTTAACTTTTGTGACAGCAGCTGAACTTGTATACTTATTATTACAAATATACTATAGGTATTCTACATATACTACATAGTTTTACACAAAAGAAATTAGCATTTTGCCTCAAACTTTGGTGCTATGTTTCCTTCCTGTAAGAACTTCTCTACTTACAAAGTATACTATATTGAAGATCCTTTGCTTACATATTATAAATTCTCATTAATATGTACAAAGGAAACTTAGAACAAAAGTTATTAATTGCATCCTCCTCTACCTTGCCCTCTACTGATTAATAGTATCAGTTTTTAGGGTGTAATCACTGTGGACCTAAAAAAAATGAACTTAAAGTTTTATGAACAGACTTTCAAAATCCATTTTGTCTGTAAGTAGAAGAGTTTCTGTATTAGTTGCTATCCTTTTATTCAATATTTATTTCTAAACATTTATTAAATATCTATTATGTTCCAAGGAATGGCAGGTCCCAAGGATACCAAGACAAAAACATAATCTCAACCATTAAGGAAGAGACCATCTATTGTGGTAGACAGATATATTGTTATGATACAGACTCACAAAGGAGTCTGTGCAAAGTCAAAGAGGTACTTACCTAACCCAGACTGTGAGCAAAAATTCGTGGAGGGGAAAAGAGGAGTGTCAGGAAAGATTTCCCCAAAGAAACAGCACTTGAGCTAAGTAATCATAAATCTTCCATGATTTTTTTTAAATTTTTTTTAATGTTAATTTATTTTTGACAGAGAGAGAAACAGAGCATGAGCAGGGGAGGGGCAGAGAGAGAGGAGACACAGAATCTAAAGCAGGGTCCAGGCTCTGAGCTATCAGCACAGAGCCTGACATGGGGCTCGAACTCACAGACAGTGAGACCATGACCTGAGCTGAAGTTGGATGCTCAACTGACTGAGCCACCCAGGCTCCCCGAGCTAAGTAAGTCTTTAAGGAAAACAAGAATCAGTGGAAAAGGAGGAGAAGGAATAACTTTCCAAGCAAAGGGAGAAGCATGCACATAAGGAAGGCAAACAAAAACCTGGAAGGTTCAAGAAATTGCAAGCATAGTTCACCATGGCTAGAGGGCAAAATGGAGGAGAAAAGTAGGGCAGAGTAGCTAAACACAATCAATAAAATTACAAGAAATAAAACTTTCATCCATTGCCATAAGTCAACTCCAAATATAAATCTCCATTTATGACCTCTCTCCCAAGCCCCGGACCACTATAACCAACTGCCAACTGGACATCTCCACTTGAATGTCCCTCTGGCACCACAAACTCAAGTCCAAAACTGAACTCTCCTATATCAGTGTTTGCAACACCATCCACACAATGACCAAGACAGAAACCATTATTATCCTTTGCTTCTTTCTCATTCTCTCACCTAAATCATTCATCTAAATATCAAGTCCCAGTGATTAAACCTCTAAAAAGCTCTCAAATCTGGTATTTCTCTCCATTACTGCTTCACTTCTCTAGTTCTAGACACTATTCACTCTAATCTGGATTACAGCAATAGGATCCTAACTGGTTTGGGGTTTCTTTCTTGCCCCCCTCCACCCATTCTCCTATTGCAATGTAGTCCTTCTAGAAGATAAATGTATCACTCCCCTGCTCCCCAGGCCAAATTTCTGGTCTTATAAACAAGTATAACCTCTTCTGATCAGTTCAAATTTATAGCCCCAACATACCATGCTCTTTCTCACCCTTCACGCCCTCACTCATGCTATATTATCTCTGCTCCCACACTCCTCTGTCCCAACTCCTTTTAGAGTCCACTTTTTTAAGAGGTTTTTTTTTTTTTTAAGTTTATTTATTTTGAGAGAGAGAGAGAGAGAAAGAGGAGGGGCAGAGAGAGATGGAGAGAAAGAATCCCAAGCAGGCTCTGTACTATGAGATCATGACCTGAGCCGAAAGTAAGAGCCAGACGCTTAATCCAGTGAGCCACTCAGGCACCCCTCTTTTTATTATTATTATTATCATTATTATTATTATTGTTATTGGGGGGGTGGGGGTGGAGAGAGCAAGAGCACAAGAAGGGTAGGGGCAGGGGCGCCTGGGTGGCTCAGTTGGTTGAGCGTCCAACTTCAGCTCAGGTCACAATCTCACAGTCTGAATTCGAGCCCCATGTCGGGCTCTGTGCCCGACAGCTCAGGGCCTGGAGCCTGTTTTGGATTCTGTGTCTCCCTCTCTCTCTACTCCTCCCCTGCTCATGCTCCGTCTCTCTCTCTCAAAAATAAATAAACATTAAAAAAAAAAAAAAAAGAAGAAGAAGGGGAGGGGCAGAGAAAGAGAATCCAAAGGAGGCTCTGAGTTGTCTGAGCTTGATCATGAGATCATGACCTGAGCCGAAATCAAAAACCATATGCTTAACTGAGCCACCCAGACACCCCTAGAGTTAACTTTCTCTTGGAACCTGTGCCAGAGCAAGTCTAGATAGATGCCTCTCCTTGTGAATCAAAAGCCTCTTATCAAACTAAATTGTAATTGCTTTTTTTATTTCTCCCATTACAGTTGTATCTCAAGAAGACAAGAACCAAGTCTCAGTTTATACTTTGTTATAATCAAAGTGCTTAGCATATTCATTTAATGAATGGAAGACTTTTAATAAGTGCTGAATAAAAGTTGACTGAATTGTGTTTTCAGAGAGTTGCAAATATTACAATGAAGTAGGCGCTTAAGATATCTAGAGGAGTACTTAAACCTAGGAAGACAAGGGGAATCATGGAAGATTTATGATTACAGAGATAGCAGGAATGTGAAGAATAAATTGGTCAAATTTCAGGACTCTGAACCACATTTACCTTCAGAAGGAGTCACTGTGTGTTTACAAGTCACAGTATAGCTGTCTCCCCCTCCTTATTCTTTTATCCTGCAACTATTTTCCCCTCTCTGTTTACCCTCTCCTTAAGGGTAAGCTAAAGCTATCTCATCTATTCCTACCACTTCCATTATCACTTCTGTTCAGATGAGTTCTAAATTAGTTTCTTAAAGAAACTCTAAAATGAAGCAGTACTTTCTAGCATCAATCATTATTGTAAGACTATATTTTAACCTAGCAATTCTACTCTAGAAAGTAATATTCATGGGGCGCCTGGGTGGCTCAGTCGGTTAAGCGGCCGACTTCGGCTCAGGTCACGATCTCGCGGTCCGTGAGTTCGAGCCCCGCGTCGGGCTCTGGGCTGATGGCTCAGAGCCTGGAGCCTGCTTCCGATTCTGTGTCTCCCTCTCTCTCTGCCCCTCCCCCGTTCATGCTCTGTCTCTCTCTGTCTCAAAAATAAATAAAACGTTAAAAAAAAATTTTAAAAAGAAAAAGAAATATTCATAAAATAACTTTAATATTTTTAATTTAAATAATTAAAGAATATCACATCATTGTAAAAAGTTAGAAACCTAAACGTAGGGGCACCTGGGTGGCTCAGTTGGTTACGCGTCTGACTTTGGCTCAGGTCATGATCTCATGGTTCATGGGTTTGATCTCCGTGTTGGGATCTGCACTAAAGGTGCACAGCCTGCTTGGGATTCTCTCTCTCAGCCCCTCCCCTGTGCACGTGTCCTCTCTCTCTCTCTCTCAAAATAAACCAATAAACTTAAAAAAAAAAAGAAACCTAAATGTATGAGAATATAATATAAATAGCGTTATCACTTAAAGAAATATTATGCAGCCAGTAAAAATGGAATTATATAGAATACCTAGGCAAAGAAACATGATGGCTAGAGGACACGGACAAGAAAAAGCCATACTTTTTACTGTATACCCTTTTGTATCTATTGAATTTCTACCTCACACATATGTTACCTAGTCAAAATAAAAAGATACTGTTTTAAAATAAAGTATATTTCTAAAATGTTATACAAGTACAGGGCACCTGGGTGGCTCAGTCTGTTAAGCATCTGACTTCAGCTCTGGTCATGATCCCCTGGGGTTTGTGAGTTCAAGCCCCACATTGGCCCCACGTCTGACAGCACAGAGCCCACTTTAGATCTGCTGTCTCCCTCTCTCTGCCCTTCCCTTGTTCATGTTCTCTCAAAAATAAACAAACATTAAAAATAAAAAAAAAAAATAATAATAGGGGCACGTGGGTGGTTCAGTCGGTGGGTTCTCAGTTTGTGGGTTCACACCCTGTGTCAGGCTCTGTGCTGTCAGTGTAGAGCCCGTTTTGGATCTGCTGTCTCTCTCTCTCTCCCTCAAAAATAAATGTTAAAAAATAATAATAATAATTGCGGCACCCGGGAGGCTCAATACATTAAGTGTCTGACTCTTGATTTCGGCTCATGTCATGATCTCACAATTCAAGGGTTTGAGCCCCGCATCTGACAGCAATGGTGCCTGCTTGAGATTTTTTCCCTCTCTTTCTCCCCACCCCCACCTTTTCCCTCCGCCCCTCCCCCATTTGTGCTCTCTCAATCTCTCTCAAAATGAGTAAACTTTTTAAAAAATTGACTAAGTTTTTTTAATTTTTTTTTTTTAACGTTTATTTATTTTTGAGACAGAGAGAGACAAAGCATGAACGGGGGAGGGTCAGAGAGAGGGAGACACAGAATATGAAGCAGGCTCCAGGCTCTGAGCTGTCAGCACAGAGCCCGACGCGGGGCTCGAACTCATGGACCGCAAGATCATGACCTGAGCCGAAGTCGGCTGCTTAACCGACTGAGCCACCCAGGCGCCCCAGTTTTTTTAATTTTTAATAAAGTGGCATACAAACCACAAACACAATTTGTAATTCATTTAACACGACTCAAACCCCTTTCAGTATTCCCCTTGGGAAATGTGACTAAATATTTTCTTCACCAGATAACAAACTTCTTTGAAGGCAAGGGCAATAGGTTTTGGGAGTTTTTATTTTTTTGTTTTCTTATTTGTATTGCCCCTCCTGGAGCTATACCTCACCTTCAGAAGTATTTTTCATAAATGAAATCGTTAAAACAAATTCCCAAATTCCTACTTGAGCAAATCTCTCTGGTGTACCACTAAACACACCAAAAACTAAAATTATCTTGTTCCCATCAAACCCAATTTCAGACTTTTCTATTATCAGTGGCCCTCCCAATTCTCTAGTCTCTAAAACTATAACTCTAGAACTTTTAACTACTCTTTCTCTCTCACACAATCAGTTGCCATGCTATCAACTCTATATCCAAAATTTATCTTGTACCTATCCCCTCCTACTTAGCCCTACTGAGACACAGTATGGCATGGCTTTAGAGCCACATTACTGTGCCTTCATCCTGCTATGACACTTTAGGAAAATGACCTAACCTCTCACACTCACTCTCCTTATCTATAAAATAGGGATAAGGATCTTCCAAAATTATTAAAAGAATTAGAGATAGTATATTTAAATTACAAAAGCACCGCATCTTGCACAAAATGAGCATTCAATAACTGTGGACAATGATTACTGGCCATCTGCTAAACCCAAGCTTTCATGACGTCTCACTTTTTCTTCCTTATTTGCCATCTCTAATTTTTCTGAATCATTTTAGGGATTGCTGATCAATTAATTGACTTAATGAATTTTACTAGTCATTTAATTTGCCTGCTCAAAAACTACCTATTTCCTATAAAACAAAGTCCATACTCCTTTGCTGAGCATTCAAGGAACTCCATGATCTGGCTTCGAACTGCCCTGCAGCTGCCACTTAATACGAATATTTTTGGCATACTCCACAGAGGACTGACTACTCCAGGAGAATGCCCTGCTTTCTTATCTACAATTGTGGAACATTTCCTCTTCCACCAAAGACCAAGTTCACATGCTAACTGCCTTGATGAAGTCTTCCCGGATATTCTCAAAAGAAGAGTGATCTCTCCCTCCTCTGAAATCACGTAGCCTTATTGGTAGCACCAAACGGAGCTAAATATATACTCATCGGGGACCTAATACGTCAGAGCATTTTGGAATAAAGATGATAAACCCTAGGGTGCCTGGCTGGCTCAGCCAGTGGAACATGCAACTCTTGATCTCAAGGTCATGAGTTCGAGCCCCACACTGGGCACAGAGCTTACTTTTAAAAAGAGAGAGAGAGACAGAGAGACAGAGAGAAAAGAGAGAGAGATGATAAACACCAAGGGATTCCCACTGTTTCTTTACACACTCATTGCCTTCTAACTTGAATCATACTTTTGTGGACCTAACCTCCAATAGTCAGTTATAAGCTCCTTGAGAACAAACAGCTCAATATTGCATATTCCCCCCAAACCCTTAGTCTTCCTTCAAGACTCTGTTCCAATGTGATCTCTACTAAGCCTCCCTCAATCATTGCCAGAATTGGTCCTGACCTCTCCTGGTCCTCAATGTTTGTCTAAGAATGAACGAAGAAACACTAGATATTTATTAATTTTTTAATGTATGTTTATTTTTGAGAGAGCGAGCGAGAGAAACACAGTGGGGGAGGAGCAGAGAGAGAGGGAGACACAGAATCCCAAGCAGGCTCCAGGCTCCGAGCTGTCAGTACAGAGCCCGCCCCGGGGGCTTGAGCCAACAAAGCTCCAGATCGTGACCTGAGCCGAAGCTGGGACACTTAACAGACTGAGCCACCCAGGTACCCCAAGAAATACTAGGTTTTTAAATATACAAGTGAATTAACGCCGATTTACCTAAACTCATCACCAACTCATCACAGACTTCTTTCTTTCACTTTTAACAGTTCTTTATTACTGTACACATGACAGGTTCGTTCTGATCCAACTACTAACTCCATCATGAGTTTTCTAAAGCTTAGCTGGAAGTACAGTCACAGAAGTACGGGCAGTCGTTGGGACAAGCAGAGCTTACTGACCCACAAGAAACGAGACCACAAACTCACTCATTGTTAGTAAGACATGCTCAAGTTTCCAAAAGTTTTTATTTTTACCCACCTATAAACCACTCGTCGAAATAATTAGAAGGCCACCAAGTTGTCAATTTTTTTATTTTGCCAAACAAAGCATTAAGATACAACCACTACCCACTATCATCACTAGCTCCGAAGAAAGAACCGTTCACTAAACTAAGTTTACACTGGAAGAGAAATGGGAGCTCTGGGGCCGTTTTCATTCTCTCTGTGGACCTGGTTAATGTTCATTTGGGCCAGCTTTCGGGAACCGTTAGTCAACTAGCTCCTTTCCACTTAAATATCGCAGAGCCACTCCGACGTTCAGGGGCACTCCGGTCGTCCACACCACCCCCACCCTCGCCCCTCCAAACGACACGACACTTATGCTGCACAGACAGATGAGCTACAACCCTCTCAAGTCTCTCTTCTTCGCAAGTATTCTCCACGCAAAGGGCGTTCCGTGTAAGAACTTCGCGTCCTAATGTGTGAAATCCTTCCAAGAGGTAAGGATTAAAGTCTCAGGGCAAACCGGAGAACGCCGCAATCCTGAACCGAACGAGTGTCACATCTGGACAGCAGAACTCCTGTCAGGACGGAAACCTAGGAGGAGGGATTCAGGAACCACGAAACCTGCGTGACCCTACCCAGTCACCTGCGCTGTCAAACTCAAGCTGTCCAAGACCCCTCCCAAACACCACCTCAGGTAAACTTGAAAACCGTGATCCTTCTCAAGGTCCGAAGCTGACAGGAACAACAGCACAACAACAAAAGAACAAGGCAAGCGGGGCAGCCAGCTCGACCAAAGGCCTGGGGAACTAAGGGAAAGCCGGGGGCAATGGGGGGGGTCTACCGCCGCCCTCCCTCAGACGCGGTGCCTACACCCAAGCTGGGGGGAGGGGGCTATGTCTGTGAGGCGTTAAAGCGGCAAACGGCGGGAGGAAAAGTCGAGGCCCGCCTAATGACTTTTTGTAAGGGTCCACGAGTCGGCAAGCAGGATCGGAATCAAGTCGGGAAGCCTTACCTCGGCGCTCGGGTGCTTAAAAGTATCTAAAAATAGCAGCTCCATCGCCGAGTCTACCGCCATGTTTGCCGCGGGCGGGGGATAGGGAGAGGACTTCCGGGGCAGAGCTCCAACCTCGGCGACCGCGGCTCCGGAGAGGGAGAGACCGCAGCACTTCCGGTGACCAGAGCGCTGGCGCCGCGAGCATTGGCCTATCCCGAAGAGTGGTGCTGCCGGAAGTCTCCGACCCCGCCTTCTCCAGCGCGGCGGAGGGCGCCGCAGGAGCACCGAGGAGGGCGGAGGGAGAAAAGGAGGGGACTACGGCATCGCTAGTGGTCCAAACCCTGTCCTTCCACCGCGTTGCAGAGCCACGACTGCCTTCGGATGGCAAGGTGCCGAGCGGGATTCGAGGAGGTTGGAGGAGGGGTAAGGAGCATCGCCCGGTGGACTCCCGGCCCAGTGAAACCTCTTCCCCAAGCAAGCAGCCTTTCCAGGGCTGACAGGAAAAAGGTTCAATAAGCGAGGCTGAAAAGTAAGACTTTTTTTTTTTTTTTTTTAAGAAGCAACTGTAGTCTAAAAACGAAGAGATTTTTTTTTTGTTTTTTTCATCTGCAAATGTGAATAATAATGCCCAACCCAGCCTTAGGGTGAGAACTAATTGAAGCAAAACAAGAAATTATATAACGTGAAATGCCATGAACATAGAAATGTAGAGTGAAAAGTAAGTCTCATGGCCTCGGGGTTGATGAACATTGAAGCAACTGGAACTGTTTTGTAGTCTAAATTGGCACAAGTGCTTGGGAGAGCAATTAGGAATTATTTAGTGAAACTACATGTGTCTGCCCCACTTCGAAGACAATTCTCACGCATGTGCCCAAAGAAATACCTACGCATACGAGAATGTTCATGATAAAACTTAATAGTTGCAAAAACATCTGTTAATTGACATCAACAAGAAGCAATAAGTAAATTGTGGTATATGTATACGATGTAATAGCGCATAGAATAGAATGAACTAGTGTCATATCTAACATGGATCATCTGAAAAACGACTAAGCGAACAGACTGAAGAACCTGTAGTGTAAGATAGTATGTATCGTGTTCAAAACATGCAAACAATATAACTTTCCAGGGGCATGTATATAAATTATAAAATTACAAAATGCGTTGGAATGACAAACTAAAATGTCAACATAGGAGGAAACTGGAGGGAGGTGTAATTGAGAAGCGCACAAGGGCTTGATTATGGTTTATTCTTTAGGCTGGTGATGGTTTCACAGGCATGCCTCACATTACTGTTTGTGCCTTTTGGTATGCTTGAAATATTTAATAATAAATAATTTTGAAAAATTTTTAAAGTGAATCTCCATTCACCCCCTTCCTCAGCCCACTAGTTTCTGCCTTTACCTAACAGTTCATCTCTTTTACTATTTGTTTTTTCAAAGAACTCGTTCTTGCATTCATATTTATTATTCCCAGCATTCTTCTCTTTTCTGATTTTTCAGTTCTGCTTTTTTTTTTTTGTTTTTTTTTTTTTTAAGATTTTATTTTTCTTGGGGCGCCTGGTTGGTTCAGTCAGTTAAGCGCCTGACTCTTGGTTTCAGCTCAGGTCATGATCTCACTGTTCGTGAGTTGGAGCCTTCTGTCAGTCTCTGAGATGACAGTGTGGAGCCTGCTTCAGATTCTCCGTGTCCCCCCTCTCTCTGCCTCTCCCTCACTCACACACACTATCTCTGTCTCAAAATAAATAAACTTTAAAAAAGTATATTTTATTCTTCTTAAATGAAGAATTTCAAGCTCTCACCCCATATCTGCTGAGTCAGAACCTGAATTTTTTTTTGTTTATTTATTTATTTTGAGAGAGAGGGAGAGTAAGTGTGCATTAGCGGGCAAAGGGCAGAGAGAGAGGTGAGAGAGAATCCCAAGCAGGTTCTGTGCTGTCAGCTCGGAGCCCGATAGTAGGATCTGAGCCAAAATAAGAGTCCCACACTTAACCAACTGAGCCACCCAGGCTCCCCTAAGATTTTATTTTTAAATAGCCCAGTGTGGGGCTTGAACTCACAACCCTGAAATCAAGTAGCACGCTCCACTGACTGAGTCAGCCAGGCGCCCCAATTTCTGCTTTTGAATTTACTAATTCGTTTCTTCTGCCTTTTTAAGGCCTATATGCAGTTCTTTTTCTAATTTCTATGGTGATGCTTAAATTGTTTATATTCATCATTTGTTGTATATGTCTACAAACTTTCCCCTAAGCTCTGCTTTAACTGTAAGTAATATATGATGTAGTACCTTTATTATTGGTATTTTTACATACTCTGATTTTCTTAGTTTTAATTTTCTTTTTGACCTAAGAGTAATGTGAGGTAGATATTTTTTTTTTAATTAATAGACTGTTTTTTAGAATTGTTTTAGTTTTAGAGGGGGTATAGCTCAGTGGTAGAGCATTTGACTGTAGAATTGTTTTAGTTTTACAGGAAATTGAGCAGATAATACAGGAGTTCCCATTTATTCCCTTTCCCCCCTGTTCAGAGCATCCTCAATTATTAATATCTTGCTTTAGTGTGGTACATTTATTACAATTGATAAACCAGTATGGATACATTATTATTAACTAAAGTCCATAGTTTACATTAGGGGTCACCATTTGTTTTGTGTTGTACATATATGCTATATGTGTATTTGAATTTATAGATTATCTCTGAAAGAATTATTTAAGAAACTGGTAATAGTTGTTGCCTCTAGGGAGGGGAGTTTGATGGTTAAAGTATAAAAATAAAGGTAATGTATTACCATGTACATATATTACCTGTTAGCAAATTTTTAAAGATGAATAAGAATCGAGGAGTAAAGGGGCACCTGGGTGGCTCAGTCGGTTGTGTCCAACTTCAGCTCAGGTCATGATCTCATGGTGTGTGAGTTTGAGCCCCACATTGGGCTTTGTGCTGACAGCTCAGAGCTTGAAGCCTACTTCAGATTCTGTTTCTGTCTCTGCCCCTCCCCACTCATGCTCTGTCTCTAGTTAAAAATAAAAGAATTGAGCAAAGAAAACTTGAAAACAACACCTCTTTCAAGAACTTTTGTTGCATAAAAAGCGAAATGAGGTGGTTGTGAGAGGGGGACCTGGGGTCAGGAAAAAATGTTTTTAAGATGGGAAATAACAGCATGTCGACTGGTGGGAATGAAGCAATGGAGAGAGAAACAGTGATGAGAAAGAGGCAGCAAAATAGTGAGTAGGTGGGTTTGGGGGGTGGTACCTGGTAGCCAAGTAGAAAGTGACCTTTGCTAGAAATGCCTACTCCCTGGTGACCAGGGGCAAGAAGGAGTCCATGAGTACACATGCAAATGGGAGTAATGATTTAGTGTGTGGAAATGAAAGAGTTCCTTTTTGATAGTTTTCTATTGTCTCAGTGAGATCATCAGCTATGATTCAGAGGACAGAAAAATGTGTAGGAGGTCAAAGAAGATATAAAGTACTAACCAGACTTCTAGGAGAGCCAAGAATCCCTAATTGACTGTCTATCACTTCTCACAGAAGTGTCTATCACTTCTCAAATTCACTTTTACTTGCTCAGGTTTTCACCTTTTTCCTACCACCATTTGATCATTCAGCCATTTCCAGCTAGATATGGCTCCCTTAATACAAAGGTATTTCACATCACTGTGCCCTATGGCTTACATGGTTTCCTCTGCTTTGAATATGACTCCTGTGAAATGGCTTTCAAAAACCTACATACAGTTACAGTAGCATCCAAAAGAATAAAATACCTAAGGAATAAATTTAACCAAGGAGGTGAAAGCCTTGTACACTGAAAACTATAAAATAATTGCTTTAAAAAAATTAAGACAAATGGAAAGACGTTCTATATTCATGGATTGGAAGACAATATCGTTAAGATGACAATGTTACCTAAAGTGATCTACAGATTCAGTGCAACCTCTATCAAAATCCTAATGGCTTTTTTTTTCAGAAATGGAGAGTCTGATCTTCAAATTCATATGGAATTTCAAGGGACCCCCAAATAGCCAAAACAATCTTGAAAAAAGAACACATTTGGAGGACACACACTTCTTGATTTCAGAACCTACTATAAAATTACAGCAATCAGAACTGTAGTAAAGCCATAAGGATAAACATACAGACCAATGGAATAGAATTAAGAGGCTAGAAATAGGACTCTTGATTTCGACTCAGGTCATGATCTCATGATTCGTGGGATCAAGCCCACTGTCAGTGCAGAGCCTGCTTGGGATTCTCTCACTCTCCCCCTTCTCTGCCCCTCCTTCTCGAGTGTGCTCTCTCTCTCAAAATACATACATACATAAATACATAAACTTAAAAAAAAAAAAAAACCTCAAAATGAGTTGAGGACCTAAACTAAAACCGTTCAACTCTTAGAAGGAAACATGAGTAAATCTTCATCACCTGGTTTTGTTCACCAGTACATCCTTACTTAGTATGTGGCATACACTAAACACTCAAAAATGGTTATTGAATGAACCGATTTCTTGTTTGCTATTTTGAATCACTTAGAGCATTATATATTGTATATGTGTTATATATGATATGATTAGGTTGTACTATTATTCTTTCATTTTTGTCTGTCTTGCTCATCAGATTATCAAACTCACCCTGAACAGTGCTCTGTAAACAGTCCATAGTAACTGTTGCTATTTGGCCAGCCATAGTGTCTTTCCCTCTTTGATTTCCATCACCCCACAGTGAAAAGAGCAACTTGAAGGAAAGCAAAAATTGCCTTTGATGTGAAAAGCAATTTGTGTGGATCTGAATGCATGCCAGGAGCAACTTGACAAAAAGGCAAAGATGTGGGAGGGAGCTAACCAGTCCAGGATAACTCAAGGTTGCATTTATTCGGTAACAGATGAGCTCCTTTCCCAGGTGACTGACATGCACACAAGTATACAGAGCAGGAGGAGGGTCTGAATGAACTGCCAAGCATTTCAACCTCTCCAGAGACCAAGTATATCAAGAACAACTGATTGGGTAATCTGGCAAACTGCCAACTGTAAGACATCCATCCACCAGCAGGAACACAAAGAGCTTTCATTTTTCTCCCTAGCTGAGCACACTGATTAAAAGTAACAGCTGCCACCCTCTTTCCATGAGACTTGATTATGATAATTCCCTACAGCCAAAGGCTTGCTGTGAAACCTCTACATCATTCTTCAAAATGTAGTCTGGAAATTACCTAAAAATTTGAGAAACAAGGATTGTAAGCTATTATCTACACAAAGTATCTTGAAATAAGCACAGCGATTAGTGCCAATTATTCTGAAAGGTTTAATGACTCCAGCTATTTTTCAATTATTTTGCAGCTTAATTTTTTTTTTTAACATTTATTTTTGAGACAGAGAGAGACAGAGCATGAGCGGGAGAGGGGCAGAGAGAGAGGGAGACACAGAATTTGGAAGCAGGCTCCAGGCTCCGAGCCATCAGCCCAGAGCCCGACGCGGGGCTCAAACTCACGGACCGCGAAATCGTGACCTGAGTTGAAGTCGGATGCTTAACCGACTGAGCCACCCAGGTGCCCCATTTTGCAGCTTCATAAAGGCATTAACACTCTGGGATCCTGGCTATTTTAAAGATAGGCAAATAGGGGGGCCTGGCTGGCTCAGTCAATAGAGCATGTAACTCTCGATCTCAGGATGGTGAGTTCTAGCCCCGTATTGGGTATAGAGGTTACTGAAAGGTAAAATCTTAAATTTTTTTTTAATGTTTATTTATTTTTGAGAGAGAGAGAGAGAGAGAGAGAGAGAGAGAGAGAGACCATGAGCGGGGGAGGGGCAGAGAGAGAGGGAGACACAGAATCCAAAGCAAGCTCCAGGCTCTGCGCTGTCAGCAGCACAGAGCCTGATGCAAGGCTCAGACTCACAGACCATGAGATCATGACCCGAGCCGACTGAGCCACCTAGGTGCCCCTACTTAAAGATTAAATCTTAGGGGCGCCTGGGTGGCTCAGTCGGTTAAGTGGCCAACTTCGGCTCAGGTCATGATCTCGCGGTCCGTGAGTTCGAGCCCCGCGTCGGGCTCTTTGTTGACAGCTCGGAGCCTGGAGCCTGTTTCAGATTCTGTGTCTCCCTCTCTCTGACCCTCCCCCGTTCATGCTCTGTCTCTCTCTGTCTCAAAAAAATAAATAAACGTTAAAAAAATTTTTTTTTTTTAAAATATTAAAAAAAAAAAGATTAAATCTTAAAAAAAAAGTAGATAAAGATAGGCAATGGGGCGCCTGGGTGGCTCAGTCGGTTAAGCGTCCGACTTCAGCTCAGGTCACGATCTCGCGGTCTGTGAGTTCGAGCCCTGCGTCGGGCTCTGGGCTGATGGCTCAGAGCCTGGAGCCTGTTTCGGATTCTGTGTCTCCCTCTCTCTCTGCCCTCCCCCGTTCATGCTCTGTCTCTCTCTGTCTCAAAAATAAATAAACGTTAAAAAAAAAAAAAAAAAAAAAAAGATAGGCAAACAGCCAAAACTTCGTGGCTCAGTTCTACCCTTCAGTACAGAGCCTGCACTATGTAGACTATAAACCTTACATAAGGCACTTTTTTTAAATTGCTCTACTGTATTTAGCAGATGAATAATCTCTCAAAGCATGTTCCCTTAATAAGCCCGTGGGAAAAGGTTTCCGTGATAAAAAAAATAACTTGGGAAATTCTGTATACCCTACTTCCCTCTTAGAGCTTCATCATGCATATTATAAGCTCTAAAAAGTACACAGAGAAGCTTCTCTAACTTTTTAGAACTTAACCACTAGCCCATGCAGCTTAAACTTGCTCTTAACAACTTCAATGATTTCTATACCCTCAAGAGCTAGTGACAACAGCCTTACGGATTATTCTTTCAGCACTTTCAAAGAAAAGCATAAATACAAAGGTTAGGTGGGATTTGAATGAAGATGGCTGTAGAATGAATAGAGTTGACTAAAAACTTACTTTTATATAAGAACTTTATGTTAGTTGATGAGCAAATATTAGTTAGGTTCCTCTCCCTCTGGATCCACTTATACCCCCGCATCAGAGATTCTACCCCTATCTAAATCTTCCTCAGTTTGTGCTCTCCCAGCTTCAGCTAATTGGAACAAGGATAGTCACCTGGCACAAGGCAGGTTGTAGGGAGTCCTCAATTGGCAGCAAGTTCTGACTCAAAAAGATGAGATATCGGAGTGAAATTACCAGCTGGTAGTGAGACAAAAGGATGCAGATTCATGGAGCAGAACCAAGTCAAATTAATCACAAAGGATTAGACTGGAGCAAGCATTGATGGTCACCTGTGCTGAGGTCCCAGTGCTGAGGTAGGCCCAGCCATGTCACTGCTCTTGTTTGAAATGAATGCTTCTTACCATAATCCCCTTGTATTTAAATAGTTTGTGTGGGTCTCTATTTCTTGCAATGAAACAGTTCTACATTAAAACAACTGTTTACCAAGTGTTCTTCTGAGATCAATGAGACATATGCTACAAAATGAAATATGGTAATGATCTTAAATGAATGAACAATAGTTACAGAAATAAAACATAATTGTTAGATAATTGATCATCTAAGAGTATTTATAAAATTATAGAATATAGTATAAAGAGTATGACTGGACTTTATGAAAACATGAATTTTGGGGGCTCAGGACTCAGGGTTTCGACAGGGAAGAGGTGGCACATTCAAAATGTTTAATTCAAGAATGTTTAATGAGGGGCACCTGGGTGGCTCAGTTGGTTGAGCGTCCAACTCCTGATTTCGGCTCAGGTCATGATCCCAGGGTCATAGGATCAAGCCCAACATCGGGCTCTGCGCTGAGCTTGAAACCTGCTTAAGAATCTCTCTCTCTCCCTCTGTCCCTCTCCAGCTTGTGCTATGTCTTTATCTTTCTCTAAAATAAAAATTAAAAAAAATTTAGTAATATGGGGTGCCTGACTGGCTTAATGGGTGGAGTATGTGACTCTTGATCTTGGGGTCATGAGTTCAAGCCCCATGTTTGGCACAGAGCTTTAAAAAATGAATGTTTATGGGTGCCTGGGTGGTTCAGTCAGTTAACCATGATCTCATGGTTCATGGGTTCAAGCTCCGCATCCAGCTCTGTGCTGACAGCTGAGAGCCTGGAGCCTGCTTTGGATTCTGTGGGTCTCTCTTCACCTCTCCCATTCACACCCTGTCTCTCTCTCAAAAATAAATAAACATTAAAAAAAATTTTTTTTTCAAAGAATGTCTAGGGGCACCTGGGTGGCTCAGTCGGTCAAGCATCTGACTCCGGCTCAGGTCATGATCTCATTGTTGTGAGTTCCAACCCCGTGTCAGGCTTTGTGCTGACAGCTCAGAGCCTGGAGCCTGCTTCAGATTCTGTGTATCCCTTGCTCTCTGCCTCTCCCCCACTCACTCTCTGTCTCTGTCTCAAAAATAAATAAACAGTAAAAAAATTTTTTTACATAAAAATTTAAAAAATGTTTAATGATAATTTTTTTAAAAGAAAGAATGTTTAATGAAACTTTTGAGGTAGAGTATGGTTATTGATCATAGTGATAGGTTTAAAGTGTACATTGTCAAAATTCGCGTGCTCCACACTTTAAATTTGTGCACTTTATTGAATGTCAGTTATGCTTCAATAAAGCTGGGGGGAAAAAAGGATATTTCATGAAGGAACTATTTAGGAAGTCTGAGCAAAGTCAAGGGTAATGCATCTATGGACAAACAATCCTGAGAAGCCATTACCACCCTAGGGCTAAAGGAGCACTGGGAGGAAACTTCACAGGAAATCATCAGAGCTATAGCTGTAAACATGGGGCCACCCATCTACAAACTGTTTGTAACCATCTAGGAAGAGAGAAGGACAGAAACTGAGAGTGAGCATTTAGAAACTTCTATACCAATTTTACAGACTAATGTTATGTTTTTTTAATCAAATGTTATGTTTTAGAAAACCTGAGGATTATATTTTGTATGTGTTTAGTTTTTAATTTCACTTTTCTAGTAATTCACTTTTGTTACTTATTTTTTAAGGTGTTGGTCATTGGTGGGGTGGTAATTTAAGAAAGATTGTTCATCACTAGTTTGAGAAACACTGATCTAAAGAAATTCAATCTCTGATAAAACTTGAGCTATGCATGGAAAAAGCTAGGGAACATGCATACGTCAGTCACTTTCCTCCCACACTGATCTCTGTCTCTCCCCTGGACCAAACCCAATTAGAAGCCAGGTGACAGAGAAGTTCAGGTGATGCAGTATATAACCAGCCATGGCAAAGAGCCCAGCAGGGAAGGGTGGATCTGGAGTAACATACAGAGAATAAGTTGTACTCTGGGCTGTGACACTCAGATGTGTGATCATCAGAGAGTAATTTAGTTTCAACGATCCTTAGTTCACCTCACCCCCAAAGAAATCGGGATCCCTAGACCACCATTCACTTATTCTACCACTCTGCATTCGCTTCTTAAACTAGAGACTTGGCAGTCATGTTTTATTCTCTTTACTCCCATCCCATCCAGTCAGTGCTGATTGGCTCACCTCCATAATGACATTTACATGTGACCCCTCTCTCCATTCTATGCCCTGCCTGAGCTGATAAATTTTTTGGCATTTGTCCGCTGAGCTGCAACAGCTTTCTAACTGGTCATGCTCTATTCCAGTCCATCCCTTAGGGTGACAGATACAGATTTGACTAGCTTATTCCCTAGATTAAATGCAGATCTGGAAAGAGCATTTAGAAAAACTTAAGTGTTTAGAATCCTTGAAAATTTTGGTTTGCTTTGATTTTGGTCTTCAGATTATAATGCTTTCTTGGGGCACCTGGGTGATTCAGTCAGTTGAGCATTCAACTCTTGATTTTGCCTCAAGTCATGATCCCAGGGTCATGGGATTGAGCCCTGTGAGGAGCTCACATCAGACTCTGCACTGAGCATGGAGCCTGCTTGGGATTCTCTCTCTCCCTCTCTCTCCGTCTCCCTCTCTCTCCCTCTGCCCCTCTCCCCTGCTTGTGCTCTCTCTCTCTCACAAATAAAAATAAAACATATTTTCTTATGCTTCCATGCTTCTAATCATGCTCTATGTCTCTCTATGTAGCTGTTGTCTACTTTGCCAGCTAATCCTCTATACACCTTTGAGAACTTGGGAAAATTTCCCTGACCACCACACCCAATACAAGCAAGGGGCGGCTATATGCTTTTATTGTACACTTTATTACATCACTTATTTCTGCATTGTAATTAACTTTAGCTTTAGAAACTGTAAACCCCTTGAGGCACCTGGCTGGCTCAGTTCGCATCGCAAGTGACTCTTGATCTCAGAGTTGTGAGTTCAAGCCCTATATTGGGCATGGAGCCTACTTAAAAAAAGAAAAGAAAAACAAACCATAAACCTCTTGAAGAAAGGAACTACACCATTGTCACGGTTGTATTTCCATGCCTAATATTACCTGAACACAATAAGTGCTCTCTTTATGTATTTGTTGAATGAATGAATAAATGAGAATTGGGGTGGTCAGTTGATCTTCATGGACATAGAATTTGAACTAAATTCTGAAGGACATAAGAATGAGATGGCCAGAGCAATCTCAATCAAAATAACACCAGCATTCTTCACAGAGCTAGAAGAAACAATCCTAAAATTCGTATGGAACCAGAAAAGACCCCAAATAGCCAAAGCAATCGTAGGTTTGAGCCCTGCATCCAGCTCTGTGCTGACAGCTTGGAGCCTGGAACCTGCTTCAGATTCTGTCTCCCTCTCTCTGCCCGCTTGTGCTTTCTCTCTCTTTCTCTCTCTCTCAAGAATAAACATTATTTAAAAACAACAACAGTGGTCTCTTATGACGAGCATAAGTGCATGCAGCTTATCATTTACTGATTGTTTGACACTGTAAAATTCTGGGCGGTACCAATGACAGAAATAAAGATGGGATAAGATGATGACACGATGAATCCATCTGGTTCCTAAAGTATACTGCTGTTATTATTTAAATATAAAAAGTTATGTTGAAAATTAAAATCTCAGGCAAAAGATTTTACATTTTGAACCCCAAGGACTAGTTGCGATATCTACTGCCACCTGCTGGCAGAGGTACAGTGACTATAGTCTCTTAATTGTGAAACCTGCAAGTTATGGTTAACATTATATAGTCATCTAAATGTCAAGCATCTGGATGGTAATAGGAGTTTCTATTCTTTATTATATACTCCAATAGCCATATCAGTACCAGCTCAAGGAGCCCTATGGATCTGCTACTGACTGATCAAGCCTGATGCCTTATCCCATTTTCATTTGACTATTCGTGAATGGTTTTAGGATTTCCTTAGATTAACAATGTCCTCACTTCTAAGACTGAAATAGTAAAACATTGCTAGTTACTTTTACAATGTTGTAAAAAAGAATGGAGAAAAAAAAGCATTGAAAAGTAAGGGTGTTTTTCTTTTGTTTGTACCAGGCATCTGTTTTGTTCTACAGATTGATTTTTTTTAAAATTTTTTTTAACGTTTATTTATTTTTTGAGACAGAGAGAGACAGAGCATGAACGGGGGAGGGGCAGAGAGAGAGGGAGACACAGAATCAGAAGCAGGCTCCAGGCTCTGAGCCATCAGCCCAGAGCCCAACGTGGGGCTCGAACTCCCGGACAGTGAGATCGTGACCTGAGCTGAAGTCGGACGCTTAACTGACTGAGCCACCCAGGCACCCCTACAAATTGATTTTTTAAGAACTTCGATTCAGTACCTTAAAGTTTTTATTCTTGCCATGTTGTAGTAATATATTTTAAAATATACTAGCGTGAGGCACTTGGTTGGCTCAGTCGGTTGAGCATCTGACTCAATTTCAGGGTCATGAGATAAAGCCTCGAGTTAGGCTCGTAAGATTCTGCTTAAGGTCCTCTCTGTCCCTCTCCCCTGCTCACACTCTTTCTCTAAAGTAAAAAAGAAAGAAAAGAAAAAAGAAATCAACGTAAAAATTTATAAATAAATAAATAAAATATACTAGAGTGATCCTACGTTTAAATGAATATTGATAGGTTGATATTAGTAATACTGGATCTAAACACATATCCATAAAAGATTCATGCCCTTTGACCCAATACTTTTCATTCATGCCCTTTGACCCAATACTTTGACTCAATACTTTTCATTAAGATAAACTTTTGGAAGTTTATCTTAAGGATGTAATCACAAAATGGTAAAATCAGCTTTATTTACAAAACATGTATCACATCATGTGTAATAAGAAATTAGACATGTTAAATGTCCAATAAAATAGTAGTAATTTTAAACAATGTTATAATCATAAAATGAAGTGTTTTACAGCCATCAAAATATTTATGAATAACTTAGAATCACATAGGAAATGTATAATTACAGCTATGTAAAACTAAACAAAATTTTAATAATCCATGAATATGAAAAAGCTAGAAACAAATATACCAAGAGGGGTGTTTCACAATGAATCTCATTTTAATTTTTTTCTATATTCTAATTTTTTAATGTTTATTTTCAAGAGAGGGGGGTGGGGGAGGGGCAGAGAGCGACAGAGACAGAATCTGAGGCAGGCTCCAAGCATTGAGCTGTCAGCAGCACAGAGCCCAACTCGGGGTTTGAACTCACAAGCAGTGAGATCATGACCTGAGCCGAAGTGGCTATTCCCTGAGAGTATCTGCAAGAAAAAAGTACCTCTCTGTTACTACAAGTGTGCAATTCTCTGTTATATGAATGCTATGATTATTATGCTTTGTTATATTGAGACAGTACTATGCTGTAGGGATGAAGCTACATTCTTGCAGGTGTCCCAGGAAGGGTAAGGTCACTTCTGATGTCAGATATGAGGGAGGAAGCGTGTTTTTCAGATAGAAGCTTGAAACAAAGAGGGAGGTCCAAGATAAATAGTTAAGGTGGTTTTGCTGAATGAAGGGTTAAATGCCTAGGAACTAAAGGATGTTATCAAGAAAGTGAAAGGGTAATTTACAGAACAGGAGAAAATACTTGTAAATCATATACCTAATAAGGGCTACAATCTAGAATATATAAAGAACTTTTACAGCTCAACAACAAAAAGACACTTTAATTAAAACGTCCAACTTTAGTTAAGCGTCCAACTCTTCTTGATTTCAGTTCTGGTCATGATCTTGAGGTTCATGGGTTAAAACCCCCATGTTGGGCTTTGCACTGATGGCTCAGAGTCTGTTTGGGATTCTCTCTTTCCCTCTCCTCTTTGCTCCTCCCCCACTCCCTCATGTGCATGCATGCGCACATGTTCTCTGTCTCTTTCAAAATACATAAACACTAAAAAAAAAAAAAAAAAAAAATGGGCAAAGGACTTTATAGATATTTCTCCAAAGCAGATATGCAAATAATCAACAAACACATGAAACGATGCTCAACATCATTAGTCATTAGGGAAATGCAAATCAGAACTACAGTGGAAAAAAAAAACTACATGAAGAGGGGAGGGGTGGAGATATGAATTAAATAGATGGGGATTAAGAAGTGCACTTGTCACGATGAGCACCGGGTGATGTATGGAATTGTTGAATCACTGTACTCTACACCTGAAACTAATATAATCACTATCTTGTACACCTGAAGCACTATATTGTACACTTGAAACTGATATAACTAATATAAGAATTAAAATAAAAACTTTTAAAAACCAAAAAAAAAAAAAAACTACAATGAAATACTGCTTCACACCCAGTAATATGGCTATAATGAACAAAATATAATTAACAGGTGTTGGTTAGGATGTGAAGAAATTAAATGTAACTGGTGCATCTATTGTGGAAAACAGTTTGGTGGTTCCTCAAAAAGTTAATCACAGAATTACCATGTGATCCAGAAATTCCGCTCGTAGGCATACACCCAAAGAAATGGAAATAGAGACTCAAATATTTGTATATACAGCAGTATTCACAGTAGCTCCAAAGTGGAAACAACTCAAGTGTCCATCAACTGATAAATTGGTAAATTGTAATGTATCATACAACAGGCTATTAATCAGCCATAAAAGGAAATGAACCCCTAACATATGCTGTAGTATGAATGAACATTGAAAATATTATGGCTAAGTGAAAGAAGCCAGGCACAAAAGACCACTTATTGTATGATTCCATTTATATTAAATATCCAGAATAGGTAAATCCACAAAATTAGCAGATTGGTAGTTGCCAGGGACTGAGGACAGGGTGGGAAGGGACGTAACTGCTTAATGGGCACAGGGTTTTTTGAGGGAAGATGAAAATGTTTTGAGGGTAATAAAATGTTGTGGTTGTGCAACACTGTAAATGTACTAAGTGTAAATGTAATTGTTCATTTTACCTTTTTTTTTTAGACAGAGAAAATGCATATGCACGAATGGGGGAGGGGCAGAGGGAGAGGGAGAGAGCTAATCTCAAGCAGGCTACACCCCCAGCGAAGAGGAGCCCTACTCCGGGCTCAGTCTCACGAATTGTGAGATCTTGACCTGAGCGGAAGTCAAGCTTAACTGATTGAGCCACCCAGTTGCCCCTGAATTGTTCACTTATAAGTAATCAGTTTTAGGGGCACCTGCGTGGCTTGTCAGTTAAGGGTCTGACTCGATCTTGGCTAAGGTCATGATCTCTTGGTTTGTGGGATGGAGCCCCACCTCGGGGTCTCTGCTGTGAGGAACCTGTTTGGGATTCTCTGTCTCTCCCTTGCTCTCTGCCCCTCCCCTGCTCATGCGCACAAGTGCGCGCTCTCTCTCTCTCTCTCTCTCTCTCTCTCTCTCTCAAAATAAATAAACTTAAAAAATTAATTAATTAATTTTATATTATGTGAATTTTGCCTAAAAATAAATAAATATAACCAAAACACCTAGGAAATTGCTTCTGGGTATTAAATGAAGACAGCTTCTTCCACGGAGAGAAAAGGGAGGAGCCAGGAGATGAGGGACCTAAGCAGGCTACTTTGGGCCAACTCTTTGGAGCCACAGTGAAAATATCTCAAAAGGGCAGTAGAATAAGGACAACTGTGCCAACTGTGGAAACTTCTTTGTAAAACAGACGTTTATAATGCTTCCAATTTTTATATTTATTTCCCATAATTTTGAGTAAAATTGTTTGGAAAATTTGAAACTCTTAGACTGAGCTTCTTCAAAATCAAGAACTGTCATATTTTTGAACCCTTCTTTCCTGGTACAGAGTAGGTTCTATAAATGCTGATTTGATGACATTGGAGCAGGAGGGTTTGATTACACTTATACAGGAGCGTAAAAATGAGAACAGCACACTTTTGGAACATCGTTGTCATAGCAACAATAAACAATTACAGATCTCAAGGGAAAGTGAAACTCTGAAAGTCAACTTCAAGAGGAGGGGTGAGAGGAGTCAATCTTCCTTCTATGGTTAAATAGGTACTTATTTTCTTAAAAGGGTCTGCAAACCTTTATAGTGTATGTCTTACTATGGTAAGCAAACTCTCATCAGTTAGTAGGAATTTCATCACAAATAATAGAAAACCAAACTTAACTGGCTTAACAATAAAGGAAATCTATTAGGTTGTACATAAGATGTCCAGAGGCAGGGCTAGCAAGCTCCAAGTTCGCTGAGGACCAGTTTCTCACTGTACACTCTGCCTTCTTTGTTCTTGCCTTTGTCTTAAAGCTGGCTCTCTGCATTTCCAGGATGATAGCCTAAAGTTCCTATGATGGCTTACTTTCGTACATCCAACAGGAAAAAGCCGGCACAATTCTCCCACATGAATTTCCAAGAAAATTCTGATTGGATTGGTTTTGCTATCTGCCCACCCCTGAACCCATCACTGTAGTCTGTTGGATGGAACACACTGAATGGGATTAGCCTAGGTCATATGTTTCATCCCTGGATTGAGGGGCAGAATCAGCCTCCCTAGAACCTTAGGATCGCAAAATGGAAACTGAGGGTTGGAAGAAGGGAGAAGAAGAAAATGTTGCTAGGAAGGCAACTGACAAAAATGCCTACATAAACTGTCTCAAAATCACATTGTAAAATCCATCTTTTCTGGTTAAATGTTAGTCCTATGGGATGCTCCTCAAAAACAAAACAAAACCAGAAAAGGAAAAAAAAGTCCTATGATCAAATACATTTGACAAATAGTATATACTGTAACCTCCTCTTAGAGGTTCCCATTGCACATTAACATAGTGAAGACTTTAAGAAATGCTTCAGCAGAGAGAGTGTTGAATTTTGTTTAGTCAGTTGTTTCAACAACTTCTTTGGAGAAACTTTTTTCTGAGGAACACCTTTAATAGCCTTGGAACATGTTTTGGAAAAGACTGTGTCAAGGCAAACATCTGACGTCTTCAGACTTGGCTGTCTCTGGTGGTTGGAACTGGTCTGTACTTAGTTACCAAGTCAACAATTACAGAACCATACTAATGTAACGTTGTATGTCAAATATCCTCAAATTTAAAGAAACAATGTAAAAACAAACAAAAAATCAATTACAGAACCAGGAGTGAATTTAGCAACCATAAGATTAAATGCCATTTTATAATTTTTTAGCAATATGAAGTGATTGTTTCATAATTTCACTAGACTTTTGTCTGCCAAAGAGTTCTGTGCCAAATCTTTTTGTAACTGGTTTTGTTACTGTGGTTAGAAAGAAATGAATCAACATTAAATAGTTATCTCTGGGAATGGCAAATTGTTAAGGGCACTGTCACAGTGTAAATTTTAGAATCTAAATGCACAAGAGCTCTAAAATCACAGGAGAATGGCACCCAGACTTTCTAATATTTCCAGAAAATGTTCCCTATTAAAAATCATCTTTGGAGCACCTGGGTGGACTCAGTCAGTTAAATGTCCAACTTCGGCTCAGGTCATGATCTCTTGGTTTGTGGGTTTGAGCCCAGCTGTGCTGACAGATCAGCGCCTGGAGCCTACTTCGGATTCTCGGATTCTGTGTCTCCCTCTCTCTCTCTCTGCCCCTGCCCTGCTTGTGTTCTCTCTCTCTCTCTCTCTCTCTCTCTCTCTCTCAAAAATAAACTTTAAAAGTCTTTAATCCACCCTATCCCTATTTCACAAAATGAAGAGGTCTCATACATGTCTTTGTAAAAAATCCTGTGGGAATCTTTTTAAAATTAAACTTAACATGTGTTAAAAAAAAATTCAACTGAGTAAAAATTAAAGATCTAATTGGCTTTACTCAATGAGTCATGAATCAGGCAGCATCCCATATAGCAAATAGAAAGGCACAGCTTCTCCAAACTGCTGCACAAAAGGGGAGACTTCTATAGGCAGAATGGGGCGGGGACAAAGAGTGGATTACTCATCTTTCTTTGGGGGATGAGAGGGGTCTATTAAGTGAATTACCTCACTACCGCAGACCAGGAAATTCCAGACTGACCAGTTAAAATTATATTCCTGGGGGAGGTTGAAACTGCAAAGTAGGTTAGGTATTAAGTTTCAGTTTGGTGATATAGTCTTAGCACAAGTGACTCCATTTTGATGCTGTTGTCTTTTTTTTTTTTTTTTAACATTTGCCATTACCATTTGAAAACTTCTTCCCCAAATATCTCATTGATTTAGAGGGCACTGGAGAAAAAAATCTGGGAAGTGAGTAATGTATAAAAGAAATGTGAAAACCATGATTCTCCATCAAAAACCAGAAGAGGGGCACCTGGGTGGCTCAGTCAATTAAGCATCTGACTCTTGGTTTCACCTCAAGTCATTATCTCACCGTTCATGGGTTTGAGCCCCGCATCAGGCTCCATATTATTATTGGGATCTTTGGGATTCTTCCTCTGCCCCTCCCCTGCTTGTGCCTCTCTCTCTCTCTCTCTTAAAATAAATAAATAAGCTTAAAAAAAAAAAAAAGCAGAAGCAATGTGGGCACAGATGAAATTCCCTTTGAATATCCATCAAAGAGATTGAATAGTGTCAGCTTCCCAGTGTGATGGTGGGTAATAACCTCAGATGGTCTGAGGCCTTTATTTTCTTCCTGCCTTTATTCCCTAGCTGCCTTAGTTCTCTCCATCACTATACTTTGGTCTTCAGTTGTATATTTATATCAAATGTCCAGTTTCAACCTAAACTCTGGTTTCAGAAATTTTTTCAAAACCTATCATAACAGGCCGATCAACAAGTGCCCAGCTAGGTATGTGGTTTTTTATAGACAATGACAGCTGCTGATTTGCTTATTTCCTCCACTAAACATTGCTTAGTTGATAGGTCATCTGGCTTTAGTTGTTTTATTGCAATGGTGATTGAATCAGTCCTTTAAAATCTATATTCTTATTCATATCTCCATGATCCAGGAAGAGCAAAGTGTGAGAAGGATCAATAATATTCGTGGAATGAGTTATGATCATGTTAGGCAGATTTTCCAGTTTCTCTTATTTAGCAGATATATATTCTTGGTGTATTTTGCATATTTGTGAAATTATTGCCTGGAACTCCAATATGCATGATGAACAGTTTCAGATACTAAAATTCTAGTTATATAATGCATTTAGTATTTTTAGCATATGTCTCAATCATTAAAATTTATGTAATAAGCATAAATTTATGTAATAACTAGGGGTGCCTGGGTGGTTCAGTCAGCTAAGTGTTTGACTCTTGATTTCAGCTCCGTTCATGATCTCACAGTTCATTGGATCAATCCCTGCATCAGGCTCTATACTGACAGCACAGAGCCTGCTTGGGATTCTCTCTCTCCTCCTGTATCTGCCTCTCTTCTGCTCGTGCTCTCTCTCAAAATAAATAAAATAAACTTAAAAAAATTAATAACTACAAGGTACTCTGGAATTTTTTTTAAAAAATCACCACTTGTTTTAAAACCCCAGGAAATCCAAAGATTGAAACTTCAAATTAGGGATACCTGAATGGCTCAGTCGGTTAGGCATCTAACTTTGGCTCTGGTCATGATCTCAAGGTTTGTGAGTTTGAGCCCTGTGGGAGGCTCTCTGCTGTCAGCACAGACCCACTTCAGATCCTCTGTCCTCATCTCTCTCTGCCCCTCTCTTGCTCTCTCTTTCAAAAATAAATAAACATTTTTTTAAAAAAACTCCAAATTTAACTAAATTTTATAGTGACTGATAAATTACAAAACTGGATGAAATTCATATGAAATATATCTTTCAAAATACATATTAAGCATGATATGATTTAATCTTTTTTCCTTTGAACCACTGGAGCATGACTTCCTTTTAGTTAAATTTTTACCTTTTTTAAAAAAATTTTTATGTCTGTGTCTTCATTAGGATAAATAGGCTATTTGGGCCAGAAAGGATCACAGAATGTTGAATCTCTATACAAATAATCTAAACATTAAGAAGGGTATTCAGACTGAAATTTTTACGTTATCAATGTGAAAAACCCACAAATGATAAATTTATCCCTGAATTATTGAGTGCCACTTCATATGTTTTTCTTTCTGTTTCAGTAGACTATGATTTTGTTAAGAAAAGAAATTTGGGGGGTCTCCTGGCTGGCTCAGTGGGTAGAGCATGTAATTCTTTATCTTGGGGTCTTGAGTTCAAGCCCCACATTGGGCATAGAGCTTGCTTAAAAAGAAAGAAAAGAAAAGAAATTTTTGTATTCCTTTCCTAGACTTAGTATAATTAGGTGGTTAGTTGGTGTTTACTTAGCACTGGTTAAAAGAACAATGAGTTTTAAGGGCACACATACATACACACACACGCACACACAAGTGAAAATGAACATTGGTCAGAGCCTTTCAGAGGTAAAGAGAGATTTAGGTCATTTGAATCTGGGGCAGCTGTTGATACATTAAGAATTGAAGAAGTACCAAAACAGCTTGTAAGAATTGTGGTATATTTTTCAATGCTTATATTTAACACATTAATGCTTTTTAATACAAAATATAGAATGCAATATAATTAATTACCTAAATCACAAAGTAATTAGGGGGGGTTAGTTAAGAAATATGTATAGTATCCCCTAGGCTGTATAGTCTGGTAACAGGACAGGAATTTCAAGTTCCATGACAAATCTCTTCTGTCCTTGTAACAGTATCTCTCTGTAGGAATCATCCCCATTGGGCAGGTTGAGCCCCACTGTGAATCTGTGGTCAGCGCCAGGAAAGACCTGCTGGAACTACCTGCGAAAGAACACTTTGATATTAGAGAATCAAAAGATGGCCTTCATCATAACCATCATGACCAACACAAAAAACAGTCGAACCACATGAAATTGCAGCTGTTTGACACTTTTTGACCTGAAACATCCACAGTTTTAGCCTAAAAGTATGCCCTATGAGCCGAGTTGCTGAGGACTCAAGGAGGTACAAGGCATGTATACGGCCCTCTGGGGCACTGGGGTAACTGGATTAGAATGAAGGTTCTGTCTCCCTCCACAGAATCTAGCCTAGGTTTGACAAGGAGTAGAGACTCCCAACAGGAGAAGGGCAGCTGGATCTCATTGCCTCCAGTCTTGCTGACCTCACATCATGTTCCCCTGGATATCTTCAGTGCTAGCCTTCAGGTGCAATCCTTGAAAATTCTGACCCCTTCACAGACACGCTCCCTTCCTCCTAACTCTCGGTGACAATTACAGATGCCTTTCTTTTATTCGCAGAGGTAGCTAAACTTCTGTGAGTTTGAGACCCACCTTGGGTGTAGAGATTACTAAAACAACAACAACAATAACAACAACAACAGCAAGGCAGGAATTAGTGAATTAGGGGCAAAAGACCAGGGAGAAGAGGGGAGATTAGGAGACAAGAGTTGGGGTGGGCTGGGACATACCTAGCATTTTTGACACCATGGGTAGATCATTTTTAATAATCAAGAAATTTATGGGGCACCTGGGTGGCTCAGTAAGTTGAGTGTCTGACTTCGGCTCCGGTCATGATCTCACAGCTTGTGAGTTTGAGCCCCATGTCATATCGGGCTCTATGGTGACAGCTCACAGCCTGGAGCCTGCTTTGGATTCTGTGTCTCCCTCTCTGCCCTTCGCCTGCTCACATTCTGTCTCTCTCTGTCTCTCAAAATTGAATAAACGTTAAAAAAAATTTTTTTTAAAGTGCAGACCACACACTCCTTTATTACAAACAGAAATAACAATAATAAAATTTCAACTTGTTTGCTTTGTTGTATAGTTAAGGTACTATTCACTATAAAGTCTTTTCTAAAGATTTAAAAGCAACAATCGAGAAATCAAGTAGAATATGCACAACTAAAGAATGTGATCTACAAAACCTCTCTCAAGTGCACAGTACACACCTGTGTAGTTCAGGCTCTGCCTGCTGTGGACTGAATTGTGTGTCCCCTCACCCCCTGCAAATTCATATGTTGAAGTCCTAACCTCCAATGTAATTGTATTTGGAGATAGGGCCTATAAGGATATAATTAAAGTTAAATGCGGTCAGAAGAGTGGGATCCTAATCCATAGGACTGGTAGCCTTATAAAGAGGAGGAGGAGAGAGAGCAGTCTCTCTACATGCACAAGCCAAGGAAGGTCCACGTGAGGACATAGGAAGAAGGTGGCTGTCTGCAAGCCAGGAAGAGTGCTCTCACCAGGATGGAACTGGTGGCCATCTTGATCTTGGACTTCTCAGCCTCCAGAATATGGGAAATAAATTTCTGTTGTTTAAACCACCCTAGCCTATTGTATTTTGCAATGGTAGCCTTAGCAGACTGAAACACTGTCCCTTGTAGTGAACTCTACCTTTGCCCTTACAGGAATTGATAAAAGAGGTAGCGCTAATCAAGAAGGATATTCAGTCCATGGCAAGTCAAGCAGGAACCTCTGGGGCCATAGAGCGCCCCGACTGGACTTGGCTGTGGACTTGGTGAGATGAGCTCCAAGGGGAAGAGGTTTGCATGAGACGAACTCCTATGCCTCAGTGTCAGCTTTCCTCTCACCCCAGTTTATGACCAAATCTGTGTTTATACGTATGGTCTGTGCACATGCACTTGCGCCTATTTTATCATGCTTTCAAATATCTTTGGAATCAAGACATTTTAAGTATATCTTTTTTTTAAGTTTATTTATTTATTTTGAGAGAGCAAGAGAGAGAATCCCAAGCAGGCTCCAAGATAACAGTAGATCCAACATGGGGCTTGAACTCATGAACCGTGAGATCATGACCTGAGCTAAAATCAAGAGTTGGATGCTTAACCAACTGAGCCACCACAGTATTCCTAAGGATGTCTGTTTTAAGAAACTTTGGCAAAAGGCAGACAGGACCCGGTTGTAATTCTGAAAATTACTGTACTGACTCCATGTGGCCACCAGAGGGAGTCAAACTATTGAGGCTCTGTCTATCACCAGAGGCATTAAGTGTGATCTATGCCTTAGACTTGCTCCAACCCAAACATAGATCTAAATTAGGGGATCAAATTGCAAAAGGCAGTCCAGTCCTGTTTTCCTCATATAAAAGCCTGGGAGCCTTTTCTATTTATTTACTGCTCCACCAAAGTAGTTAAGGGGCCAGTGTGACAAAGTAAAAGTTCTAAACGAAAGTGAGGTCCTACAGATCCAAATCCTAACCACTACTTGCATGAAGACATTGTTAAATTCAAAGAGGTTATAGAAGTTTATGTATATATACACACATACAGATAAAACAGTTTATACATATACATACAGATATACATATGTATACATACATCATACATATATATGATATAGATGAAATGTAAATAATTGAAAGGATATACACCAAAATGTTACAGTTATCTCTCTTTGGATAATGGGATCATAGGTGATTTTTATTTCCTGGTTACCTTTTTTTTTTTTTCCTGGTTACCTTTGTTTTCCAATTTTTAAATATTTTTCATTTATTTTTAATGTTTATTTATTTTTGAGAGAGAGCACAAGCAGGAAGGGGCAGAGAGAGAAGGAGACACAGAATTCAAAGCAGGCTCCAGGCTCCGAGCTGTCAGCACGGAGCCCGATGCGGAGCTTGAACTCACAGACCGGGAGACCATGACCTGAGCCAGAGTCAGATGCTCAACCAACTGAGCCACCCAGGTGCCCCTAAATTTTTATTATAATAACCAGAAGTTATTTTGGTAATTAAAAGTAAAAGTTTGGATTTTTAAAAAAATTTTTTTAATGTTTATTTATTATTGAGAGACAGAGAGACAAAGCATGAGCATGGGAGGGGCAGAGAGAGGAGGAGAGACAGAATCCAAGGCAAGCTCCAGGCTCTGAGCTGTCAGCACAGAACCTGACGTGGGGCTCGAACTCACAAACTACAAGATCATGACCTGAACCAAAGTCAGATGTTCAACCTACTGCGCCACACAGACACCCCTAAAAGTAAAAGTTTGGATTAAAAATTTTTTTAAATCTACAATATATTACCTCTAGAGAAGTCCCATATAATTACCAGTTACAATGCACACAGTTCTGGGTTTTTCCCAAAGTTCTAATTTTTTATTAAATAGCATTTTCTAGGGGTTGCTCCATTTAATAATAGTAATTCCCACTACAGGCAGAGGTTTGGGAAGACAGATTCAATCTCTTGTAGGTCCTTGAAGTTGAAGCAAACACAGAGCTGGTTCTGAAAGCCTAGAGATGGCCCTTGTTAGGAAGAGGTATTTAAGCAGAATCTGGGCTGGCCACAAACCACCTACATTTGTGTGTGTGTATGTGGCAAAGTATACATGACATACAATTTACCTTGTAATAATTTTTAAGTATACAATTCAGTGGCATTAAGTAAGTACGTTAACAATGTTGTGCAACCATCACCGCTATCCATTTCCAGAACTTTTCCATCTCCAAGAACCCAGTAACCACTTTTCTGTCTCCATAAATTGATGACTCACGTAAATGGAATCATACAATATTTGTCCTTTTGTGTCTGGTTTATTTCACTTAGCATAATGTTTTCAAGGTTCATCCGTGTGGTAGCGTGTGTCAGAATTTCATTCCTTTTTACAGCTGAGTAATATTTCATTGTTTGTGTGTTCCACATTTTGTTTATCCACTCATCAGTTGATGAACACTTGGGTTGTTTCCATATATTAGCCATTGTGAATAATAGTATTACAAACATTGGCATACAAGAATCTGTTCAAGTCTCGCCTTTTAATTCTCTGGGGTATATATCTAGGAGTAGAATTCCTGGGTCATAGGGTAACTCTATGTTTAACACTTTGAGGAACTATCAAACTATTTTCCATAACAGCTGTAACCACTTTACCTTCCATTCAGCAATGCACGAGGGTTCTCACTTCTCCACATCTTTGTTGTTTCCAGTTTTGCTTTTTTTTTTCTTTTCATTATAGTCACCCCACTGGGTGTGAGACCCACTCACATTTTCTATGCCTTATATATCCTTAGCAGGCACACTACCAATAAACAATTATGCTTGTTGGTTAAGATTTGTCACACTAAGTGTTATTTGACCCAGGGAATTTAAAAAGCAAAGTTTATTGTTTGCTTTCCCACCCCTAGACACCTCCTGAACACTTTGTATAGGAAAACAGGCATGGAACCAGACAGCCATAGGAAGCATCACAATTGAGGGCAGGAAGAGTCTGAGGGAAACACGGAAGAAGGCAAACATGGAGCCCAGGGGAACCAAGAAAGCCAAAGGATGTGACACAGAGATAAAAGATAAGAAGAAAAGAGAAAGATTACAGAGTTAAGGGGGAGGAGCAAGGAGAACGAAAATTCAAAGGAAGATTTTACCCAAACAGAAATATCACTGTCACTCACCCGGACCAAGCCTGCCTCCAGAAAAGCCAGTTTGGCAGCTTGGAAAGAGGAGAGGGTAAAAGTCAAAGTTTCAGATTTGAGCATTAAAAAACATATCTGGACACGACCCTTTTACATTTTTATCTTTTCTGGTTACTTTGCTAATCCCCACCCTGCTTTGAGTGATTTCTGAAATTAATGTGGGCATTACATAATCACAAAATTATTCAGGCATCTACAATGAAACCCCTTCCACTAGTTTTTGGAAATAGATGTCTGGGTGTGGCAATCAGGTAATTACCAAACTTTCATGTCTCTTAATGCCATTCTATCTCATAAAAGCATTTGGTGGATCAACAACACACTTTACATTTTAAAAAATTAAAAATTTTTTTGCATTTCCTAATGTTTTGCCAGAATTGTTAGATTTTAACAGAAGCCTTCTGTTTTAACTGTAAAGAATTAACTTCTGGTGGGGCACCTGGCTGGCTCAGTCCCGGGAGTGTGAGACCTTGATATCAGGATTGTAAGTTTGAGCCTCATGTTGGGTGTAGAGTTTACTTAAAATCTTAAAAAAAGAAAAAAATAATTAACCTCTGGGGCACCTGGGTGGTGCAGTCAGTAGAGTGTGCAACTCTTGATCTTGGGGTCATGAGTTTGAGCCCTAAATTGGGTGGAGATTATTTTAAAAGAAAGAAAGAAAGAAAGAAAGAAAGAAAGAAAGAAAGAAAGAAAGAAAGAAAGAAAGAAAGAAAGAAAAGGGGCTCCTGGGTGGCTCAGTCGGTTGAGCGACCGACTTCGGCTCAGGTCATGATCTCACGGTTTGTGAGTTCCAGCCCCGAGTTGGGTTCTGTGCTGACAGCTCAGAGCCTGGAGCCTGTTTTTGATTCTGTGTCCCCCTCTCTCTCTGCTCCTCCCCCTCTCATGCTCTGTCTCTCTCTGTCTCAGAAATAAATAAACATTAAAAAAAATAATAATTAACTTCTAAGCCTCAAATAAAGTAAAAATATATGTAATATATTCTGTTGCAAAAATTAACTCCTATTCCTAATGACTCACTTCCTCTGTTTCATATTTGAACTTGGTGGTCTCAAAAGAGTTTTTTTTTTAATCTTAAAATTAAAACATTTATGAAAAATATTTTAAATTCTTTTGAAATATTTGTCACAGGGGGGAAAAAAACTAAATAAAAAATAGAAAGATTCTAAATGGAGCCCTGATCTTGTATGCTATTCTCCCAAACTAATTTCTTTTCTAGATATGACTAACTGGACATCTTTGGAGTCCTTCAGGAAAACCTAGTGTGCTCAAGGACATAATACAAGTGATTTAGTAAGACAAAAATCCCTTCTGAGTTGGCACTGGGACAATATTGTTTATACTTAAAAAGATACATAAGACATAATCTCAGGCTGAAATTTTAAGGTGCCAAGTAAGCATTATCTCATCTATTACTATGTGACATTTCACAACATATTTATTTACAACTCATTCTCTCTTTCTTAGTCTCTGCTGAGGGTACTTTTTTATATCATCTGCCAATTTCTCTGTACCAGAGAATCAATCAAACACTACTCATTGAGCGTCTTTCATAAACATCACACTGGCAGACATTGTGAGGGATGGAAATGAGGGAAAGTGTAACTTTTGGTGCTTAGAGAAGTGACTTTTTTTGTTTGTTTGTTTTGTTTTAATATTTCACAAGAGCTGGGATCCTGGGTGGCTCACTCTGTTGAGCACATGACTCTTGATTTCGGCTCAGGTCATGATCCCAGGGTCATGGGATGAGCCCCACGTTGGGCTTCCACTGAGCATGGATCCTACTTGAGTTTCTCTCTCTCCCTCCTTCTGCCCCCCTTCCCCACTCGTGCTCTCTCTTTCTCTGTCTCAAAATAAGATAAATTATTAAAGGAAGATTAAAAAATATTTCACAAGAGCTATGTGGCCTGTGTTGTGTATGTTTTGCCTTCTGTTATATTTAGTTATTTAAATGCCTGTCTCTCCAAATAGAATCTACATGTAAATTCCTGAAGACAAGAATAAAAACTGTCCAGAAAGCAGGTTTTATTCTTCCATGAAGTCCTCACAGTGAAGCCCTCATAGTACAGGGAATATTTGTTGATATATAGAAACAGATGGGCCACAACTTACAATATCATGATGTTCTATAACTTATTAGTTAGTTTTAGGGACTCAGCATCAGATTTCTAACAGAAACTTTTAAAATTGGTGGTTCAGGGGCGCCTGGGTGGCTCAGTCGGTTAAGCGTCCAACTTCGGCTCAGGTCATGATCTCACAGTCCGTGAGTTCGAGCCCCGCGTCGGGCTCTCTGCTGACAGCTCAGAGCCTGGAGCCTGCTTCAGATTCTGTGTCTCCCTCTCTCTCTGACCCTCCCCCGTTCATGCTCTGTCTCTCTCTGTCTCAAAAATAAAAATAAACATTTAAAAAATAAATAAATAAATAAATAAAAATAAAATTGGTTGTTCAATGGCCAAATTGGTAAAAATGGGAGTTTAGTGGCCAAACACACAACACTGAAAATTGAATTTTAAAATTATACAGGTCTTCCTTCTAAATTGTAAAAGTATAACCCTAAATTAAGATAATCATATACTTCAATAAATAAATAAAATGTAAAATGTAGGAGAGCAGAAAATGTGTCTGTCTTGGTGTATCTGTAAGGATGCTTTTGCTACAAACAGTAGGAATCAACTCTGGGGAGTCTGATGTGTAAAGGAATGTAATCAGTGAAGAAGTGTGACAGAGGAACACAGAAGGTACCAGAAGAGTACAAGATGGGGAAGGCACGTGGAAAGTTTCCAAGAGGCGTTGTTTCATTTAAGGTTGAATCTTAGAGGACAAACACATTCCTAGGCAAACAAGAGAGGAAAGACCACCCAAACGGAGGTGGCAGCCCATGCAAAGGTCGGGGAGAAAGAGGTCAACTGAGACATCCAGTGAATGGCTGCAGTTTAGTATGGCAGGAAATAAAGCTTTCAAGTATTCATTCATTGCTTTACATTAATAGGTTTATTGAGTGCTTCCCATGTGCCAGTGTAATGAATGTTTGTCTTTTTAGCTACCATGTATCCATTTGTCCTATCTAACATTACTTTATTCCTTTCAAGAAATGACCTCACCTCTATTGGCCAGTTATATGGGACTTCATCAGGGACCTTGCTGTCATGGCTAGGGATGGGCATAGCTATAATTGGGTAATCCTTTTTTTTTTTTTTTTAATGTTTTAATTTATTTTTGAGAGAGACAGAGAGGGTGAACAGGGAGGGGCAGAAAGAGAGGGAGACAAAGGATCTGAAGTGGGCTCCACACTGACATCAGCAAGCTGAATGCAGGGTTTGAACTCATGAGTTGTGAGATCATGACCTGAGCCACCCAGGTACCCCCAAGGTATTCCTTTCCTGAGGTCTGCCCAGCCAAAGAGACAAAAAATGGTTGAAGTCCATTTAGTTTGCTCCAGTTACAAGATTTTCTCTCCACCTCTGTTTCCTATCTCTCAAGAACAGCCCTAAGCCCTTCCTACTTCCAAATTGACACTTCCCATTGAGTCTGCGAACTGATATCCCTCCTCTAAATCCCTTTTGGTTTACGTTGATCAGAGTCAGGCTTCCACGGTCAATAGAAGACTCTCACCAATACAGCCAGTCTCTGTGTTAGCAATGAAAATATACCACTAAAAAAGATGTGGGTCTTATTCAGAAGGAAGCGTATTTTCCAGAATGGAATGGGGGGAGTAGTGAGGATTATATAACCAATATAATTGAGTTATGTAAAAGATATAATGGGAGCAAAAGAGAACAATCCTAAGACCCTCTGAGAAAATCAAAGTAGGCTTCAAAGCAGAGGAAGCTCTTGTGCTTTCTCCTAAGGGAGAAGTAGGAATTTATGGATAGAGAAGTGTAGAAGGACTACCAAAAAAAAAAAAAAAAAAAAAAAAAAAAAAAAGAACCATATGCAGGAAGGAAAAATCATGACTAATCTGGGGGAACTGAAAGAATATTTTGGAATGTGGAGAAGATTCTGTATAGGATTCAGATATGCCTGGAATTTATCTCATAAACAGTGACAGGTCATTCGAGAATTTTAGGCAGAATTATATGACCTGATTTTTATTTAGAAAAATAACTCTGCAGACCACTGAGGATAGAGTGAGAGAAGGTAGGAGATGAGAAGGTGGGAGAAGAGTGTGAGGAGGAAGGCAGTGATAGAGAGGAGGGAAACATTAGACTGGAAACAGAGTCTAGAGAAGCAAAAGGGTTACTTACATGAGAAATGGCAAGGGCACAAACTCAAAAAATTGCAGTGGGAAGGACTGAGTCCAGCGATATTTCAAAAAGGAATTGATAGATGGGGCGCCTGGGTGGCTTAGTAGGTTAAGCATCCGACTCTTGATCTCAGCTCAGGTCTTCATCTCAGGGTCATGAGTTCAAGCCCCGCATTGAAAAAAAAAAAAAAAAAAAAAAGGTAATTGATAGACTTGAAATCTGTTGGCTGTAAGAATTGAGGGAGAGGTGAGGGTGATAGTCTAAGATGAAGGATAAATCACTGGGTAATTGGTAATAACTAAGATAGGGTATGCAGGGAAGGAGCATCTTTGGGAAAAGATAATGTGGCTCCTCTAGGAGGTGATACCTGTATGTCAAGCCTTGAGCTCAGGAGATAGGGATGTGGGAGTCATCATGAGCCACTAATTAAAGGAAAAAAAGTAGGTGAACTTTCCTGGGAGAGTATGTATAATGAGAAGGAAAAAGGGCCCTAACAGAAGCCTGATGTGTTGCAAGTCTTCAAAGGTGGCCCCAAACTGCCTAGGTGGCTCAGTCGGTTGAGTGGCTGACTTCAGCTCAGGGCATGACCTCATGGTCCATGAGTTCGAGCCCTGCGTCAGGCTCTGTGCTGACAGCTCAGAGCCTGGAGCCTGCTTCAGATTCTGTGTCTCCCTCTCTCCCTGCCCCTCCCCTGCTCATTCTCTCTCTCTCTCTCTCTCAAAAATCAATAAACATTAAGTTAAAAAAAAACATTACTAGAATAAATTTGAAATATTGTACCGGTTAACTTGAGATTTCACTAGACTGTTTACAGAACTGGCCGAAAGTACACAGCAGTTTTTAGAGAAATAAAAAGTCATGCCTTGCTAGAACTGACCAATCTTGAGTGATTAATTTTGTGACCTGATTGTACAATTTGTGCTATACAACTAAAAGATGAGCCTCCAGCCCCAAGACCTTTCAATTAACAGTTTCCTGGAGTCTGATGGCCCTAACCGATGAACTTCTTATACTGGAAAAAGTATAGTGAACTAGAGACTGAAGGTGAGTTATTTGATTATCTCAATTTTAAAGTTTTTTATGTCTCCTAAAATATAAAGTGACACAACCACCTTGGAAAACTGGCTCTTTCTTTCTCTCTTTCTTTCTTTCTTTCTTTTATATTTATTTATTTTGGGGAGAGAGAGAGAGAGAGAGAGACAGAGACAGAGCAGGAGCAAGGGAGGGGTAGAGAGAGCAGGAGACACAGAATCCAAAGCAGACTCCAGTCTCAGAGCTGACAGCAGAGAGCCCTACGCGGAGCTCGAACTCATGACTTGAGGTGAAGTCTGATACTGAACCGACTGAGCCACCCAGAGGCCCTAGAAAACTGACACTTTTTAATAAACTCAAATATTTGCCCTATGACCCAGCAAATTCTGTTTCTAAGTAATTTTCCAAGAAAAATTAAAACATAACATCCGTGGGACGCCTGGATGGCTCAGTCGGTTTTGTGTCCGGCTTCGGCTCAGGTCATGATCTCAGGTTCAGGGGTTCAAGCCCCTGTGCTGTCTGTGCTGACAGCTCGGAGCCTGGAGCCTGCTTCGGATTCTGCGTCTCCCTCTCTCTCTGCTCCTCCCCTGCTCTCACTCTGTCTCTCTCTCTCTCAAAAATAAATAAAGATTTTTTAAAAATTAAAAAAAACCCGGGGCGCCTGGGTGGCTTGGTCGGTTAAGCGTCCGACTTCGGCTCAGGTCATGATCTCACGGTCTGTGAGTTCGAGCCCCACGTCGGGCTCTGTGCTGACAGCTCAGAGCCTGGAGCCTGTTTCGGATTCTGTGTCTCCCTCTCTCTCTGACCCTCCCCTGTTCATGCTGTCTCTCTCTGTCTCAAAAAATAAATAAATAAACGTTAAAAATTAAAAAAAAAATTAAAAAAAACCCATAACATCCGTGAAGAGCTGTACACAAGTGTTCACAGTAGCTTTATTTATTTATAATAGCCTGAAAAGATCTGGAAGCAGTCTGAACATCCATCAACAGGAGAATGGATAAAGAAATTATGCCATGTCCATACAATGGAATTCTACTGAGCAATAAAAAGAACTATTATATGCAATAACATGGATAAACCTCAAAAATATGCTGAATGAGGGGCACCTGGTTTGGCTCAGGCAAAGCATGTGACTCTTGATCTCGGGGTCGTATTTTCAAGCTCCACGTTGGGCGTAGAGATTACTGAATAAAAAGGTTAAGTGAAAGAAGCCAGAGGCTCCCCCCCCCAACCCGCCATACATATTATATAATTCCATTTATATGAAGTTCAACAACAGACAAATCTAACCTATGGTAATAGTCAAAATTCAGTTTATCTCTGGAGAGTAAAAAAAAATTATCCTTCCCAAGATGTTTTCTGGTTTAGGAAATTACATGTTATAAATCCCTTAGTTTGATTAATTTTTATGAATAGGAAATTAGTTTCTCTCCATCCTCACTAAATAAATGTTGAACACTTACAGAATATCTGTTAATTTGAAGAGTTACCAAATTCTCATTTCAGCCCTGAGAGTTCCCTGTCGTGAACAAGGGACATGGAGGAGAAAAGGGAATATACCATTGATGGGGTGATGGGGGTAATTCTGAATACAGAAATAGCTTGACTGTCACCAGGACACAGAGAGAGCCAGTTCTCCTGAACCCCCTTGAGTGGAGAGATTCTCCAGCAATTGGGTTCTTCTGGGAATGGAAGCTAGCTGCTCTAGAAATAGGAGTGCTGTGGTTTCCATCCGAGATGTGTTTCCAATTTCAGCTACTAGGGGGCAGAATTGCAGCAGCAGGAATGGTGGAATGGTTCCAGAAATGGAGAAGCTGGAGGCAAAATTAGGCATCTAGCCAGTAAAAAAGCAAGAAAAGGTATAGGCCAGAAAAGGCACAGGAAATATGGGCTCAGCTGAGCTGGTAAGCAAGAATGAGGGTGTGGACAGACCAGGAACATCACGCTGAGGTGGTAATAGGCTACCAAAAACTGCTGAGGTGCAAGGTGGATAAAGATCACCCGACCCCCAGAACCTGACATTGCCTCTGAGAAGAGTACCCAAGGTGTAGCTACTGCAAACAAGAATCTGTAAGCCCGGATGTTCAAACATCTATTAATGTTGGGGTGGGGGGTGTGGAATTCAACTAGGGAAGAACAGTTTTCTGAGGGAACCTCCCAGGAAAGTTGGAGGGGATCCAGAAGCAAGTACAGACATTAAACAGGGGTGGCCTATAAAAATAGAGGTATGATTTTTCAGGGGAGTGGTGAAGAAATTCTCCTCAGTCAGTAAATTGATAATTAAAATCTTACCAGCTTGCTTTTTCCTGATCTTAAAGCTTTGAGCCCAATTAAAATGTAACGCCCAAGAAAAATGGAGTACTTGGAGCACTTGTCAGACATTTACACTCTGGTGTGAATAAGTGATCTATTAAGCAAATGTTAACTGAACATCTACTTTGTGGAGCTAGAGCTTGCATTCCAATGGGGCTGGACCAGCAATAAGCAAGTAAACAAATACGTAAATAAAAATTTCAGAGAGGGAAAGGGCATTGGAGAAAAGCAGTCAGGTAACGACAAAGCGAAAGACAGGGCAGGTTCAGAGTCTTCAGAAAAGTATCTCTTAGGGTGATGTTCAAGCCAAGACCTAAATGTTGAGGAGTCCATAATGCAAAGATCTCTGGGAAGAATCTTCCAAGCAGAGGGGACAGCAGTACGAGGGTTCAGGGCTGTGTTGTTTAAACTTTGTAAGCTCCAAAATAAGGAGTGGGAACTTATTCAATTTGCAGTGAAAAGTCATTAGAATTTTAAATGGGAGAGTGGTCTGACCTCATTTACATTTTTAATAGTGTTCGGTAGAACATCAACTCAGAATGGAAGCAGAGAGACCAATTAGGGAGCAATTGCAATCATTGCTGAGAGATCATGGTGGCATAGTCAGAGAAGTAGCTGAGAGACAGTAAGTGGAGAGGTTCTGATGGGATTTTGTAGGTGGATGGAGAGGTAAGCAGAAGCACAGATGACTGCTAGATGTTTACCTTGAACAACTGCCTGGATAGTGGGGCCATAACATGACAGGAGTAAGGCTGCAGAAACAGCGGTGGTGTTGGGGGTGGTCAAGAGTTCTCTTTTGGACATGTTAAGGTTGAGATGCCTAGTAGATCACCAATGGAGGTGTTGAGCTCTGGTAGAAGATCAGCTGCGGAACTGTAAATGCCATTAGCATCTGGGTGGTATATGTGTTGCCAAAGTGAACACAACAGATGAATGGTATTGAAAGCCATCTGCCTAACTGGGATCACATAGGGACAGAATGCAGGCCAGGCAGAAAAGGGAGGCCATCAGGAGCTCTAGGAAAGGGAACCGGAGGAGTGAGGCATGGGAGGTGGAGCCTGCAAAGGAGCTGAGAGGGAAGAATCTGAGAGGTAGGACAGCCCAACATGGCAGAAATCAAAAGGTGAAAGTATTTCAAGCCAAGAGGGTGTGCCACCAAGTCAAAAGCTGCTGAGTTGTTGAGTAAGAAAAAGAAGTGATAATGACCTTGACAAAGGTAGTTCCAGGGAGTGAGGTTGAAAACCAACCAGAAACCAGCTTTTGATAAAAAGGAAAACGTTTGCGAGGACAGATCTTCCAGGAGAGAGGAAGACCCAGGGATATCAGAAAAAGTCCATAAGAGGCATGAGAAATAGAGGAGGTTCTCAACCTGGCTGAATGTCAGAATCATCCAGGAACTTAAAAAATAAAACAAGGGGCGCCTGGGTGGCTCAGTCGGTTAAGCGTCCGACTTCGGCTCAGGTCACGATCTCGCGGTATGTGAGTTCAAGCCCCGCGTCAGGCTCTGTGCTGACAGCTCAGAGCCTGGAGCCTGTTTCAGATTCTGTGTCTCCCTCTCTCTGCCCCTCTCCCGTTCATGCTCTGTCTCTCTCTGTCTCAAAAATAAATAAACGTTAAAAAAAATAAAATAAAACAAGTTTTGGGGTGCCTGGGGGGCTTAGTCGGTTAAGTGTCTGACTTTGGCTCTGGTCATGATCTTACAATTCGTGAGTTCGAGCCCTTCATCAGCCTCTGTTCCTACAGCACAGAGCCTACTTGGGATTCTCTGTCTCGCTCTCTGCCCCTCCCCCACTCATTCTCTCTCTCTCTCTCTCTCTCTCTCTCTCTCTCTTTCTCAAAAATACATAAGGGGCGCCTGGGTGGCACAGTCGGTTAAGCGTCCGACTTCAGCCAGGTCACTATCTCACGGTCCGTGAGTTCGAGCCCCGCGTCGGGCTCTGGGCTGATGGCTCAGAGCCTGGAGCCTGTTTCCGATTCTGTGTCTCCCTCTCTCTCTGTCCCTCCCCCGTTCATGCTCTGTCTCTCTCTGTCCCAAAAATAAATAAACGTTGAAAAAAAAAATACATAAGCCTAAAAAAATAAATTAATTTAAATAAATAAAACAGGTTTCTGGTCCCCTCCCAGATTTACTAAATTAGTAGGAGTGGGAGTTGAAATACATATATATGTAGATTATCTTTTATTGCCATTAGTTTCTTTTTAATTTTTTAAATGTTTATTTATTTTTGAGAGAGAGAGACAGAGTGCAAGCAGGGGAGGGGCAGAGAGAGAGACACATACACAGACTCTGAAGCAGGCTGCAGACTGAGCTGTCAGCACAGAGCTCGATCCAGGGCTCAAACCCCCAACCATGACATGGTGATTTGAGCCAAAATCAAGACTTGGACACTGAACTGCTTAACTGACTGAGCCACCCAGGTGCCCCTATTGTCATTAGATTTGAATTTAGTTTTTACTAATGGAATCTATATATTTCTTTAATTTTTTTTTATTTTAATTGAGGTATAATTGACATTGAGTCTATATATTTTTTAAAACTCCTTCAGTAATTCTGATTTAGCTAAATAGAGTAGAGGTGAGATGTGCAAGAATATTCCCACCAAAACAAAAGAAATACCTTCTGAGGGGAGAGGTTAATAGGAAGAACTTCCAAGTTTTAAGTTTACCTCCCCTAGGGGGTGCCTGGGTGGCTCAGTCAGTTAAGCGACAGACTTGGGCTCAGGTCACTATCTAGTGGTTCCTGAGTTTGAGCCCCACATCCAGCTCTGTGCTAACAGCTTGGAGCCTAGGGCCTGCTTAGGATTCTGTGTCAATCTCTCTCTCTGCCCCTCCCCTGCTCACACTCTGTCTCTCTCTCTCTCTCTTAAAAATAAACACTTGAAAAAGAAAATAAAATAGTTTATCTCTCCTAAACTTTTCACAACCTTTAGAGCTTGATATCACTTGTCTTCTGCTGAGCTTCGAACACAAAATGAGTATTAACAGAAACACTTAGAAACAGGCAGCCAGGCTTAGATATCCTGCTCTTTTTCAGGGATATGAGGGCTCATGACTGTGATTTTATACTGCATATACAGAATTAAATGTATTTTCTTCTGCCATTGAAATTGGTTCTTGTGTTGGATCCCGGAGCTGTTTTTAGCAATTTTGACAGTGTTTTGCAAATTGCTAGTAGATTTTGAGGTACTCTGTCATCAGAACAGGTTTGAGAATGCTTCAAAAGAGCCCTGAAAGCTTCATGCACTCTCCTTCTCCCTCTTCCTCTCTCTCTAAGCCTCTCCCTCCCTCCCTCCTCCTCTTCCCCACCTCTCTCTCTCTCTTTCTCTCTCTCTCTGTCTGTCTCTCTCTCCCTTGTTCCCTCCCCACCCTATCACCTCTCTCCCTCTCTGCTCAGGTTAGCAATTTCCTCAAGGGAGGGCTGAAAGTTGAACTTGAGTCCCCCTGAGTTCAGCTGGCAGGAAGAAAATCCCAAAATGAGAGTAATTTGATATGTCTGGAAGCAGGAAAAACAAAATTTAAAATAGGAGCTTCCTTCCAAGAGGCGATTATAATAATGTCTCACATGCATACATCACTTTACAGTTCACAATACACTGTTGTGTCCATTACTTTATTTGATCTTAGTCAGTCCTGAGAGAAGCTCTGCTCTTATCAACTTCACACCATTAAAAAAAAAAAAAAAAAAAAGACAGATGAATAAATGGAGGCTTAGAAGGGTTAAGACCATTTCCAAGGTCCCTCAGGTAGAAAAGTATAAACTTCTTTTTTTTTAATACTTATTAATGTTTATTTATTTTTGAGAGAGAGAGAGACAGAGACAGAGACAGAGCACAAGCGGGGGAGGGGCAGAGAGAGAGAGAAGGAGACACAGAATCTGAAGCAGGTGCCAGGCTCTGAGCTGTCAGCACAGAGCCCTGTGCAAGGCAGCTCGAACCATGAGATCATGACCTGAACTGAAGTCCGATGCTTAACAGACTGAGCCACCCAGGTGCCCCAAAAAGTATAAACTTCTAAGTGACTTGTTCACTATCACAGAGTAAAAAAGTAAATGAACTCAACAATGAAAAGGAACCGACTACTGATACTTGAAACAATTTGGATGACTTCCCAAGGACTTATGCTGGGTGAAAAAAGCCAAACCCTAAAGTTTACATCCTCTTTGATTTCATTTATATAAAATTCTTAAAATAATAAAGTTTTAGAAACACGACAATGGTTGCCAGGTTGCTATTCAATATCTACACTACGATGGTGGATACAGGAAACTTCATGTGTGAGAAAATTGCATAGATCTAAATACAAGTGAAGCAGGAGAAGTCTAAATAAATGAACTACACGAATGTCGATATCCTGGTTCTGATGTTTTACCATAGGTGTGCAAAATGTTCTCAATGGGAGAAACTAGGTAAAGGGTAGACAGGAGCTCTCTGCTTAATTTCTTACAACTGCAGATGAATGTATAATTATCTCAATAAAAACTTCAACTTAAAAAAGTGAATGAGTCAGGATGTGTCTCTGCTTCTTGCTTGTGCGTTATTTACCTTCCCACAGTGTAATGGAATGAGAGATGACCTTGCTCTTGGGATCCCCAGTTTGATTTGATACTCTGTGAGTGAGTGAGTGAGTTGGAGATGGGGGTATATCCAAATTTGACCCCGATTATTAAATTAGGTAAGGGAATAGTGTCCCCAGAACGTTTCCTACATTGAGAGTCAGGGGAAGCTTAATTCTGTACCAAGCGCGGAAATGTGTTAATTTATCTGAGTCACCTATTCCAGCACACACACTCTTAAGTCTTTCCTGGCTTTTTGGTCTCACCTGCTGATGGGGGGCAACGTTAAGGGTAGAGAAAGGAGGGAATGGGAACAGAGCCTCAGACCCGTGGGGTGGGGCAGTTGGGGTCGCTGGTAGGGTTAGTGATGTTGTCTCGGTGATCGGTGATCGTGCATGCAGAGCCAGAAGCTGAGGGTCACCTCTGATACCTATCCATTCCACGCCTCAGATTTTGTTTACCCTTTCCTTCTCCTGTTCTCTTCCTGTCATTTAATTTTAGCTGCTTCTCTCTACCCTGCCCCCACCCCTGCTGTCTTTTTGTGTCTCTTTCTCTTGATTTTTCTTTCTCTTTTTTGCTATATTTTTCTACTACGGTCACATTTTATTGTTTTTTTAATGTTTTTTTTTTTAAAAAGAACTTATTCTAAATTTTTTTTTGTTAATGCTTATTTATTTTTGATATATAGAGAGAGACAGAGTGCAAGCAGGGCAGGAGCAGAGAGAGAGGGAGACACAGAATCTGAAGCAGGTTCCAGGCTCTGAGCTGTCAGCACAGAGCCCGACGCGGGGCTTGAACTCATGAACCGTGAGATCATAACCTGAGCTGAAGTCAGATGCTTAACCGACTGAGCCACCTAGATACTCCATATTTATTTATTTTTGAGAGAGAGAGAGAGCAGGGGAGGGACAGAGAGAGAGGGAGACAAGAGGATCTGAAGCGGGCTCCGTATGCAGGGCTTGGACTCACAAACAGTGAGATCATGGCCTGAGCTGAAGTCAGTGACGCAACTGACAGAGCCAACAGGCACCCTGACTGTATTTTAATTAGTACACAATTTTATTTTATTTTATTTTAAATTTTTTTTTCAACGTTTATTTATTTTTGAGACAGAGAGAGACAGAGCATTAACAGGGGAGCATGAGCATGAGCAGGAACAGGGCAGAGAGAGAGGGAGACACAGAATCCGAAACAGGCTGCAGGCTCCGAGCTGTCAGCACAGAGCCCGATGCGGGGCTCGAATTCATGGGCCGTGAGATCATGACCTGAGCCGAAGTCGGATGCTTAACCAACCAAGCCACCCAGGCGCCCCTAGTACACAATTTTAAAATATTAACTAAAAAATAGCAAGAAAGTCAGTGTAACCTAGTACAGGTCTTGCTGTAAAAGTCACATGACTACAACTCAAGTCCAGAGGAGTCTCTACTAAGAAACAGCTTCCTGGTGCAGGAGTGCTTTTTGCAGGGTAAGAAAACCCAAATTAAGGTCTGGGTTCCACCACTGACTTTCATTTGATCTACCACAGTTTGTTTCCTCAGCCACAAAACAAAAGGGACAGACTCAAAATTCCCTCCCTAAATCCCTGCAAGTTTTGTCTGAGTCTAGAGAAACAAGCCTTCCTGGCCAGGCGTGGTGGAATGCTAAAAAAACAAAAATTAAAAACTGGTGAATCTAGGTAGAGAGCGAGATGTTCGAAGATTGCTTCATTTGTTGGAGGCTTTCCCAGAGGCTGGGTATTCCAATGGGCCCGGAAGTTGTGATCCAACCAGGTGCCATCAACCCAAGGCTGTGCAGGCCAACACTGTAATTACGCTAAGGCCTCAGTAGCAGGCAAGGCCTGTGGGCGTTGGACCACAGAGAGGGACGGGTTAATCAAGACAAGAGGAGGGATCTGGCGTGAGCAGAATGAATGTCTAACTAGAAAGGGAAGAGGTGAAAAAAAAAAAAAAAAAAAAAAAGAAAGGGAGGAGGTGATTTGGTTCATGCATCTGGGCAAAGATTTGGGTAGGGTGATTCAAACAATGGCAAGGAGAAGAAAGAGCCGGCTCTCATGAGGGTCAGAGTGGAGAATAGAAAGTGTAAATAAAGGGGCGCCTGGGTGACTCAGTCGGTTGAGCACCTGACTTTGGCTCAGGTCATGATCTCAGTTTGATACCTGCGTGGGGCTCGGTGCTGACAGCTCAGATCCCAGAGCCTGCTTCGGATTCTGTATCTCCCTCTCTCCCTCTCCTGCTCTCGCTCTGTCTCTCTCTCTCTCAAAATAAACAAACATTTAAAATGGTTTTTTTTCAAATGTAAATAGAGTCAAGCAGTGGAAAACATTGAAGAAAAAGAAACTACTATTCCCAAGGCAACAACAACCCATAACCACTAGGCTCTCACAGTTAGGGTCAAGGTGGAGAAGGAATTTTTATCACTGGGGCAAGGTAGATATTTGTTGTGATCTTAGTATGTGCCAGGCACTTTCACGGGTGCTACCTGCCTTGATCTTCACAGCAGTTCTACTAAGTATTAATATCTTCATTTTATACCTAAGGAAACTGACCTTCAGGGAGGTTAAGTCCCAAAGTAGGACCTTGGGGAGAGCCAGCATGAAAGCTGAGTTTGTCTGAGTCCCAAACCTAACTCCCAGGATTACTGAATGCTTTTTTTCACGTTTTTTTTTTTTATTTATTTGTTTATTTTGAGGGCAAGGGAGGGGCAGAGAGGGAGGAAGAGAGAACCCCAAGCAGGCTCTGGCACCAGAGAGCAGAGCCCGATGTGGGGCTCAAACTCACGATCATGACCTGAGCCGAAATCAAGAGGCGGACACTTCGCAGACTGAGTCACCCAAGCACCCTTCGGGTGTTTTTTTGGAGCCGCTGAAGTCCCCAGTGTCACTTTGCCACTGACCACATGCGCTCGTGTGCTAACAATAACACCAAGAATGCTGTGTTATCTAGCAGTGGGCAGGGAGCTGTGGCCCTGATTTTGAGTCAGAAAATCCTGCATTTGAATCCTGACTCTGCTAACCTGTGCCTGGGGGCAAGATAAAAACTTCACGAAACCTCAATATTAATTTCTTTAAAGCGGGAGTAACAATACTAAAGTTCTAGAGTTGTTGCGAAGATTATATGTAAATGTAAATGAGAAGTTCAATGCTTGGCACATTATAAATGCTTCATAAATGATAGCTATTAAATTGTATTAGCGTGAGCCGAGGCAGTGGGCTTCCAGCTTGGGTTGCACGTTGGAATCACCTGGGGAGCTCTAAAAACACTGAGGCCTGGGCTGGCTCCACCCCCCAGGGATTCCAGTTTAATGGGTCTGAGGTGCAGTCTGGGTGTGGGAATTTACAGACTCTTCAGGTGATTCTAATGTGTGTGGTTTGCAAGACTTCAGCACGTGCATCAGAATCACCTGGAGGGTGTGTTACAACAGAGTTTCCCGGGGTCCCGTCCCCATCTGAAACCTTAAATCTTTCAGGAAACCTCCAAACTTTCCAGCTGCCTTAATGAAAATAACATTTTTATTGAATACCCATCATATGCTGGATGGTGATGCTAACTGCTTTACGGGTAGTATGTCTCATTTCATCCTCACAACCCTGTGATTATTTTTCGTTTTACAGGTGAAGAGTCTGAGGCTCAGAGGTTAAGTGATTTGTCCCAAGTCCCATAGCTGCTAAGTGGATAGGGCCAGTTTGGACTCCCAAGTGCATCCTCTTAATCGAGACCTTGCAAGGCTGCTTTTCCTCTTAAAGCACTGTTCTTTGATCTTACTGAGACCTCCAGGCCTTAGCCCCTTTTTTCTCAGTCTCTCGCCTATCATCCTTCCATCCTTCCCTTTCTAACTTCTAGCCGTGCCAACGGTGGAGCCTGAGAATTTGCTTTTCCAAGTTCCTAAGGTAATGGTGATGCTGCTGGCCAGGGGACCACGCTTTGAGAACAACTAGCCTAGAAGAAGTGGGGAGGGATTGAAAGGAGGAAGAGCACTTGTTTTAAAATCTCACACCCAGGAATCACAGTAGGTCTTGAGTGACTCACAAATTATTTGCTTCCAAGAGCAGAACAGGGTTCCAAGCCTGGATTTCATTGCCTGATAAATGTGTTGGACACCGTTGTTGGGAGATGTGGTTAAAGTGTGCAGGACCTGGTAGGTGGCATTGAGTGGGCAACTGGCATTTGTTGTATGTGGCAGAAGGGCCACCTTTGCCCTTAAGACCCAATATCTGTAGAACAGATGGTCCAACCAGGAAATAAAATGTTCTTACAAATTCTTCACACATTCCTAGACAAACACTCATGCCTTCAGCACAGCTTTCCTTTAGTGCCCCCATTCAGGGAGTCCCACACAATGGCTTTCTCTCCAACTCTATACAACAGGCATAGTGGGTTTACTCTATTATCCCTCCCTGACCAATTTAAAAGAGGTCGATAGAGAGTATGAAGTTAATCACAAAAAACTCAGTTACTATTAGATGCAACCGTCTAGAACTAATAAAAATGCCTTTCATGATGGAGAAAGAGAGCTGAGCAAGAAGCCTTCAGTCTGTGCCACTGGTGCACTGGTCCTTCCTTTGTTGACTCAGAATCACTGTAGGGTTTAGAGACAAGGTGACCCAGTCAGAGCAGTGTTTTAGGGAGGTCACTGGAGGGCAGTGGGATTTAAGAGGGCAAACCTGGAGCCCCTGAGGTCAACCCAGAGGCACCTAGAGTAGTTGAGATGAGCATACAGAAGGCCTGCACCAGACGAGAGGAAGCAGAAATAAAGAGGAGGCGTTGGGCAGGAGATTTTAAGGAACAAGAATCTGCAGGGCCTTGTGATACATTGAATAAGAGGAGCACCAGGGAAGGAAAAAATTCTAGGCATGGCGCAGGATTCTAACTAGCGTGGTCCAGCAGGGACTTTAGAAGGACGAATGGATTTATAGGTAGAGAAAGTAATCCATTTACTTTGGAACATACGGAATTTTTGTCTGTGTTTGGAATAGCTGAGTGGAGATGCCACGTAGCTAACATTTATTGATCAAATATGATAGATACTGTGATAAGTGCTTTACAAACTTATTTCTCAACTGTTTGGAGAGGTACTCTTGTTTTCAGATGAGACAAAGAATTAATGGATTAAACAAATGGCCTAAGGTAGATGGTAGAGTGAGGACTGAAGCCCAGCCTCCAACCTAAAGGATATTAGCATTGTGAGGAGAGGTCTGCATGGAAGACCAGAGACTTGAGGGTCATCAACAGAGTACGGCGGGAGCCATGGCAGTGGAGAGAGGTGGTGTGCAGAGGAGAAGAAAGCCACACAGGCCATCAGGAAGGCCTGGTCAGAGAGCTAGAAGGAAAATTAGGATAGGCTGTTTCCTTAGAAACCAAGCAAAAGGCAGTAATACACCATGGGAAATGCCATGTAGGAAGGGACAAAACAGTGGCCTTGGGGTTTAGCAACATCTCATTGGTGACTTTTGCTAAGGTAAGTTTCAACAATGTGTGGGTACCTAAAGCTACAAGATTATTGCTAGGTTGAAAGAGGGACTGGGAAAGGAGGAGGAAGACGCTATTTTTTTGAGATACTGGCTTAGAAGAGCAGGAAAGAGCAAATGCTTTATCTTGAGGAGACCCAAGAAAAGGTTTCCTTAATGAGAGGGAAAGTTTGAAAATACAAAAAAAAAAAAAGTATATATATATATATATATATATATATATATATATATATACACACACATATATATATATATAAAATTTGAAAATACAATTAAAAAATATATACATTGACTAAAATTATATAAATATATTAGATTTATTAATATTTATATATTATATTTATATAATTTTAGTCAATGTATATATAATATATATTATATACAATTATATACAATTATATATAATTATATATAACAATATATATTATATACAATTATATACAATTATATATAATTATATATATAGCAATATATATAAAACAAATATATGTATAAAACAAAAATATAAATAAATATATATATATAATTTTAGTCATCTAATCTTTTGTATTTTTTTTTCAATTTTTTAAAAAATTTTGGGGCACCTGGGTGGCTCAGTCAGTTAAATGTCTGACTCTTGATTTTAGCTCAGGTCATGGTCTCAAGGTTCCTGAGTATGAGCCCCGAATTGGGCTCTGCACTGACAGTGCAGAGCCTGCTTGGGTTTCTCTCTCTCTCCCTCTCTGCCTCTCCCTCACTTGTGTGTGTGCACGTGCTCTCTCTCTCACTCTCTCAAAATAAATAAACTCAAAAAAATTTTTTTAAATTTTATTTTAAGTAGATTCCACACCCAATGTGGGACTCAAACTCACAACCTTGAGATCAAGAGTCACATGCTCTACCTACTAAGCCAGCCAGGCATCCTCTAATCTTTTGTATTTTGAAATACAGAGTGTAATGATGTAAGGAACATCAGTGCATCCTCCACCCACCTTTGTCATATCTTAATGTTTTGCCACATTTTATATCCATATATACATTTTATATTAAAAAAAATAATAACCACATCAGGGCTGCCTTGGTGGCTCAGTTGGTTGACTCTTGATTTCGGCTGGGGTCATAATATCGAGGTTTCATGGGTTTGAGTCCCTTGGGTTTTGCGCTGGCCGTGAGGAGCCTGCTTGAGATTCTCTCTCTCCCTCTTTCTGCCCCTCCCCCACTCTCACTGTCTCTGTCTCTCTCAAAAGAAATAAATTTAAAAAAATAATAACCACATCACGCTTAAGTTTTCAAATGGTGAGTATTATTATCTGCCTTCTTAGAGTCCACTGAGATAATGATCTGACTTATTTTCACTCCTTAAGTGCAGTGGCCCCTTGCCTTTTGCAATGCTTGTGGTATAAGCCTGCTTAGACAGTGTGGGGAGGGCTCGGCTCTGTCTGTGTAGCAGAGTTAGATTACACCCATATTCAAAAACAGGATTAACCAGTACATTTTTTTCTTTCTGGTTATTCTTCTCAAGTTTTTAGAGTTAAAACCACACTAGCCTCATAGTGACCAAAGTGTACCAAAGTACAAACTTTCAGTTATATGATGAATAATTTACAGCATGGTCACTATAGTAATAATAATACACTATACACTTGAAGTTTACTAAGAGTACATCTCAAGTGTTTTCACTACACACACACACACACACACACACACACACACACAGTAGTAACCATGTGAGGTGATGGATAGGCTATTAGCTTGATTGTAGTATCATTTCAAAACCTCATGTTGTACACCTTAAAAATATTGCCTTTATTCGTCATACATCAATAAAACTGGGGAAAATAAAAATTTTAAAAATGCATTAATTTCATAAAAGAAGCAAAATTGTAAAACATGTCCTTATCTTTTTGTTAAAAAAAGATGGTATGTAATGTAATGTAATATGGGGATTGTACAGTTTTTGAAAATTTGGAAAAGTCTTCTAAGAGTCTTTCAAGTGATCCTTTTTCCCCTAACAGAAATACCTTCATTGATTTTACCAATTTTAGTCACTGTAAAAAAATCAATTAGAAATGTTTTAAGTAAAAGGGAAGACTTCATTCATATCTCATTCACTAGAGATAACACTATTAAACAGTTTCATATACATCTCCTTAGCCTTTTTTTTTCTTTTTAAATTAGGTTATACGTGCATACCTTCTATAACCTGCATTTTTTTTTTATCAATAGATTTTGGTCATCATTTACGTCAAACATAGAAAATTATACTGTTTCTACACCACATCAAATTAAGATAGTTGCTAAAGTTTTATTCTTTTTTAAAAAATGTTTTATTTATTTTTTGAGAGAGAGAGCATGAGTAGGGGAGAGGGATAGAAGGAGAAAACAAGACAGAGAGAGAGAGAGAGAGAGAGAAAATCTCTAGCAGACTCCATATTCACTGTGGAGCCCAATGCAGGGCTCTATCCCACGACCCTGGGGTCATGACCTGAGCCGAAATCAAGAGCTGGACGCTCAAGAGACTGAGCCACTCAGGCACCCCCTAAATTTTTATTCTTAAAAATATTCTGTGGTGTGGGGCGCCTGGGTGGCTGGGTAGATAGACTGTGTGACTCTTGATCTTGGGGTTTAAGTTTGAGCCCTATGTTGGGTGTAGAGATTACTTAAAAATAAAATCTTTTAAAAAATAAAAATGATGTGTGATGAGCAATCTCTCTTTTGAAACATTCATATTTAAACATTTCTTCAGTAAAACTTTCTAACGTACAATTGCTGGGTCAAATGGTAACCACAAAAAAACTGTGATATTTCTAAATGGTACTCCAGAAAAAAATTTCTACTCCCAGCAATAGTGTATGAAATGGTCACCCTTTTTGTTGTTGCTCTATTAATAATTTGTTAAGTACCTATTTGTTTCTCTGCTGTATGTATCTTCCTGGTTTATTTCTGTGACCCCCTTGAGTTTGGTGTCCTTACAGTATCATAAGCTGGTCTTCTCTTCCTCTTCTTTAGCATATTCTATAAGCTTGTGGCATAATATAACATTACTGTCATTAAAAAATATGTTCGAGTTATGTGACCTTTTTTCTGTCCATGATTCTGTTACTTCGAATTTTTCTTTTATTAACTAATCTGGTGGTTTCTCATTTTTCCCCCAAGGCAAACTGTTGATTTGTCATCAGTTATAAAATAAACACAAAAGGCACCTGGCTGGTTCATTTGGTGGAGCATGCAACTCTTGATCTCAGAGTTGTGAGTTCTAGCCCCACGTTGGGTATAGATATTACTTAAAATCTTTAAAAATAGGGGCGCCTGGGTGACTCAGACATTTAAGGGTCTGACTTGGGCTCAGGTCATGATCTTGCGGTTCATGAGTTTGAGCCCCATGTTGGACTCTGTGCCCAGAGCCTGAAGCCTGCTTTGGATTCTGTGTCTCCCTCTCTCTGTGCACCTCTCCCGCTTGAGCTCTGTCTCTCTGTCTCTCTCTCTCTCTCTCAAAAAGAAACATTAAAAAAAACTTTTTTAATCTTTAAAAATAAAATAAAATTGGGGTGCCTAGGTCGTTCAGTCGCTTCAGCATCCAATTCTTCATCTCCGCTCAGGTCTTGATCTCAGGGTCTTGAGTTCAAGCCATGATGGGTGTGGAGCCTACCTATCTACCTACCTACCTACCTACCTACCTACCTACCTACCTAAATGAATAAATAAAGAAATAAGTAGGGGTGCCTGGGTGACTCAGTTGGTTGAATGTCTGACTCTTGATTCTGGCTCAGGTTGTGGTCTTGGGGTCATGGGATCAAGCCCTGTGCCCAGCTCTGTGCTGAGCATGGAACCTGCTTGAGATTCTCTTTCTCTCCCTCTGCCCCTCTCCTCTGCTTACATTCTTTCTCTCTAAAATAAAATTTTTTAAAGTTAATTTAATTAATTAATTAAAATACAGACAAAAAATAAAATTGATAAGCAAACCAATATAATTCTTTAAAAATTAACAGAACACGGGAGCCTGGGTGGCTTAGTTAAGTGACCTGCTGACTGACTCTTGATTTCGGCTCAGGTCATGATTTCAGCTTTGTGGGATTGAGCCCTGCATTGGGCTCAGTCCGGACAGCATGGAGCCTGCTTGGGATTCTCTCTCTCCCTCTCTCTCTCTCTGCCCCTCCCTTGCTCACACTGTCTTTCTCTCAAAATAAATAAATAAATAAACTTTAAAAAAATTAACAGAACCGATTTTTCAAACCTGTAATTTCATATAAAATATGGCAAAATGTTAAGATACAACAGGCAAAATGTTAAGATACAACTGGACTGTAAAGAAATACTTTGTTTCTTTTCATACTCTTTAGAGAAAGACTTAATTTATCCTGCTTCTTTCTTAATTTTTTTTCTTTTTGCTACGGGGCGCCTGGGTGGCTCAGTCAGTTGAGCATTCCACTCTTGATTTTGGCTCAGGTCATGATCCCAGGATTATGGGATCGAGTCCTGAGTTGGGCTCTGCATGGAGCATGGAGCCCTCTTAGGATTCTCTCTTTCCCTCTGCTCCAGTTCCCCACTTGCACTCTTTCTCTTAAAAAAAAAAAAAATATTTTGCTACTATAAGCATTTAAGAGCAAAGAGGTTTTCTTCCAAATACTGACTTAATAAATGATATGTATATTTTAATTTTTGTTGTTTAGAAAACTGATTATAGTGTGAGCTGGTTTTATGACTTAGGTTTTATTTAAGAGTATATGTGGGGTGCCTAGCTGGCTCAGTCCTTAGAACATGTGAGTCTTGATCTCTTGGTCATGAGTTTGTGAGTTTGAGCTTCATGTTGGGGGTAGATATCACTTAAAAAAAAAAAGTCAAAAGTATATGTGTGGTGTATATATATATATACAGATACATATACGTGTTCATGTGTTTATTTTAAAAGATATTACATTAAGAATGTATTTAAAATTTTGTTTCATCATTGTCAAAGGATACCATATATAGAAATAATATATTGAAGGGTGCCTGGGTGGCTGAGGTGGTTGAGTGTCTGCCTTCAGCTCAGGTCATGATCTCATGGTTCGTGAGTTTGAGCCCCACATCAGGCTCTCTGTTGTCAGTGCAGAACCTGCCTCAGATCCTCTGTCCTCCTCTCTCTCTGCCCCTGCTCTGCTCTTTCTTTTCTCTTTCTCTCTCTCTCTCTTTCTCTCTCTCAAAAATAAATAAACTTAAAAAAAAAAGAAATAATATCTTGAGATATTAACTATGTGTATCTTTGTCCTGTAATACAGGATCAAATTATGTGAATCCTACAACTGCATCGAATAGAGTGTGTTCCCCAAATTCTACCAGTAAGATATTTTCACATGTAAAGTCTACCACAAAGTTTCTAGTTCTGTAGTTTCCTTAGTTCTTTTGGTATTATGGGACTGATGTATTAACTTTTCAAATATACTTTAGTGTTACGGTTCCTTTTCATCTTTCACTGTCATATTTCAAAATGGGTTTGGTAGCTCTGTGATTTGGCTCATCCAGGCAGTGGGAACAATGTGCACAAAGGAAAAGTGCTATACCACACACCAGGTGGGTTACTATGAGTGGTTTGGTGTGGCTGGAGGATAGAGAGTAAAGAAAGGAAAAGTGACGGCCAGCAGAAAGGGAAAAAAAGGAAACCAAGGCTTCTGAGTTCTCAGTAAGATCAAAGAACAGTCGCTTTAGGAGGAAAAGAGGCTCTTCAGGGTCTCCATTAAGAGGACGTACTTGGGATCCCAAACTGGCTCCGTCTACTTACCAGCTGTGGGACTTGGAACAAGTCACTTAACCTCTCTGAGCCCCAGATTCGCCATGTGTTAAATGAAAAATACTCACAGGGTTCTTGTGAGGATTAAATGAGATATAGTACCGGGGCACCTGAGTGGCTCAGTCGGTTAAGTGTCCGACTTCAGCTCAGGTCACGATCTCACAGTCTGTGAGTTTGAGCCCCGCGTCAGGCTCTGTGCTAACAGCTCAGAGCCTGGAGCCATCTTCAGATTCTGTGTCTCCCTCTCTCTCTCTGCCCCTCCCCTGCTCATGCTCTGTCTCTGTCTGAAAAATAAATAAAAGCATTAAAAAAAAAAAATAAAAAATAAATAAATAAATAAATGAGATATAGTACCTATAAAGCAGTTAGCACAGTGTTCAGTATGTAATAGCTAGTCAATAAACATGAACTCATGGTTCATGAGTTCGAGCCCCATGTCGGCTCTGTGCTGATGGCTCAGAGCCTGGACCCTGCTTAGGATTCTGTGTCTCCCTCTCTCTCTGCCCCTCCCAAGCTCACACTCTGTCTCTGTCTCTGTCTCTAAAAAATAAATAAACATTAAAAAAAATTAAGGGAGCCTGGGTGGTTCAGTCGGTTGAGCGTCCGACTTCAGCTCAGGTCACGATCTCACAGTTCGTGAGTTCGAGCCCTGCGTCAGGCTCTGGGCTGATGGCTCAGAGCCTGGAGCCTGCTTCGGATTCTGTGTCTCCCTCTCTCTCTCTGCCCCTCCCCCATTCATGCTCTGTCTCTCTCTGTCTCAAAAATAAATAAACATTAAAAAAAAAAATTAAAAACTCAAAGGGAACAGTTCTCTACTGCCTTATTTACACACAGAGTGAGGTAGCTGCCTCCTAGGAAGTCAGACCTTCCTGTCCCAGCAAGGGGTGATAGAAAAAGCAACCAATCAGAAGTAAGAGCTGAGTTCCCAAGCCAGCTTTGTTGCTTACTAGCTGTGTGGCCTTGAAGGAAATCATCTAACCTACCTAAATCTCATTTGTGTCATCTGCAAAATGAAGATAATATTTGCCCTACCCTTTTTTCTTTTTAATAGATTTGAGTATAAAATGGAATCTTGCATGTGAAATCCTTAAATACTATATGGTTCTATTCAAATACAAGATAGTATCTTGCATTCACTAGAACTGGTTTTTTAATCTTTCTAAAATATTGCTACTAATAGTCCAATAGAAAGGCTTCAGCCCAACATTGGATACTATACACATATTAACATAGTTTACTTATTTGCTGCTATATCCAGCGCCTGGCATAACACCTGGCAAAAAGTAAGTGCTTGATAAATATTTGCTGAATGAAGGAATGAAAGAAGGAAGGAAAGAAGCTGGGCAGCCAGGTGCGAACAGTAGGTTTTTGGCTTTAGAACTGTGTGAAAGTAGGGCAGAGTAGTTGTGTGAAAGAAGCATGATGATCACCTGGGCTTTCAAAGCAGGCTTTCCACTGTGGCCAGAGCTGGTCGTGACAGCCGATGATGAAAATGTTTTCCTCCTCTGTTTCGCTCTAATTGGAGCACTCTCCCTTGTAGATTTTGAGTAAACTAATGGAGTAGGAAAAGGCATAGGGAACAAGTAAATGAGACCTAAGAACTGGCCTTTGGTTTTAAATATTTAATTTGTTTCTATAAACCTTGTTAATAAAAACAGTAGATCAAAAATCAAAAAGAAAAAAAAAGAAGAAAAGGTGTAAAGGAGAAAGGTTGAATCAGCATTTTGTCTGAAAATACTTTTAATTAGCAAAACACCACCAATTAGCCAAAATATTTAAGGACAATTAAAAATGGCACCTGTTTGGGGCACCTGGGTGGCTCAGTTGGTTAAGCTTCCAACTTCGCCTCAGGTCATGATCTCATGGTTTGTGGGTTTGAGCCCCTCATGGGGCTCTGTGCTGACAGCTCAGAGCCTGGAGCCTGCTTCGGATTCTGTGTCTCCCTCTCTCTCTGCCCTTCGCCTGCTCACTCTCTCTCTCTCTCAGCAATAAACATTAAAAATTTGGGGGGGGAAAATGTTTTGGGGCACCTGGGTGGCTCGGTTAGCAAAGCATCCAACTCTTGATTGTGGCTCAGGTCATAATCTCATGGTCCGTGAGTTTGAGCCCTGTATCAGGCTCTGCCCTGACAGGGTGCAGTCTGTTTGGGATTCTCTCTCTCCCCGTCTCTCTGCCCACTTACACACTCCCTCTATTTCAAAATAAGTAAATAAACTTAAAAAAAATGGTACATGTTTACTAGGTAGTACCACTCTTACCACCCATATCTGGACAGCTTCCTTTTCTATGTCTCCTAGCCAGATGGGATTTCAGGTTGCTCAAACTCGGTGCCTTTCCTTCTCTATACCTCTGCCCAGCCACCAATAATCTTTTCATTCCCACTGCCTGTCGAAGTCTTAAACTTCTTTCAAAGATGTCAGTGAATGAATTATTGACTAACAGGTATTTATTATGTTCACTGAGTACCTACCATATGTAAGGATGAAGGGAGTTCATAGTCTAATTCCAGTAGGAGGACAAATACATAGAAAGACATAATTTTAATGTTATATGATAGGCTTTTTTATATAACAGCTTTATTGACATATAATTCACACACCATAAAATTCATCCTTTTACAGCATACAGTCCAGTGGGTTTTAGTATATCACAGTTATAAAACCAACATTACTATCTAAATTTCATTGTCCTCAAAAGAAACTCCATGTTTTTTGTTTTTTGTGTTTTTTTGAAACTCCAAATTTATTAACAGAAATTAGCCATTTCTCTCTCTTTCCCAATCCCTAGAAACCACTAATCTACTTTGTGTCTCTATGGATTTGCCTATTCTGGGCATTTCATATAAATAGGATCATATAATATGTGGCCTTTTGTGACTGGCTTCTTTCATTTAACATAATGTTTTCACGTTTCACCTAGGTCGTGGCATGTATCAGTATTCCATTCATTTTCATGTCCTTCATTCGAGATCATGTCCTATGTATCTGTAACTTCTACAGAGAGATTTACTGATATCAAAAGAATGCACCTGTTAAACTTTCTTTGGACAGCTTTATATTTTTTTTTTTATAAAGTTTATTTGTTGATTTATTTAGAGTACACGAGCAGGGGAGGGGAAGAGAGAGAGGAAGAGAGAGAATTCCAGGCAGGTTCTGCACTGTCAGATCTGAGCCAAAATCAAGTCGGTTGCTTAACTGAGCCACTCAAGCACCCCTGGACAGTTTTAAACTAAAAATGGCTCTAGGGGCACCTGGGTGGCTCAATCGGTTAAGTGTCCAGCTTTGGCTCAGGTCATGATCTCACAGTTCGTGGGTTCGAGCCCAACGTCGGGCTCTGTGCTGACAGCTCAGAGCCTGGAGCCTGCTTCAATTCTGTGTCTCCCTCTCTCTCTGCCCCTCGCTTGCTCACACTCTGTCTCTCTCTCTCTCAAAAATAAATAAACATTAAAAAATTAAAAAAAAAAAAAAAAAGAATGGCTCATTCAGGGGCTCCTGGGTGGCTCAGTTGGTTAAACATCCAACTTCAGCTCAGGCCACAATTTCAATGTCCGTAATTTGACCCCATGTCAGGCTCTGTGCCAACAGCTTGGAGTCTGAAGCCTGCTTTAGATTCTATGTCTCCCTCTTCTCTTTAGATTCTATGTCCCCCCATTCACACACTCTCCCTCTCAAAAATAAAACAAAACTATAAAAAAAAAAAAAAAAAAAGAATGGTTCATCCAGGGATGCCTCGGTGGCTCAGTTGGTTGAACACTTAACTTCGGCTCAGGTCATGGTCTGGCAGTTTGTGGGTTTGAGCCCAGCATGGGGCTCTGTGATGTCAGAGTGGAGCCTGCTTTGGATCCTGTCTCCCTCTCTCTCTGCTCCTTCCACATTCATGCTCTCTCTCTCACAAATAAACATTAAAAAGAAAAAAGAAAAAAGAAAAAAGAATGGCTCATCCACCCCCACCTGCTCTCTCCCCACCAAAACTCTTCTAAATTCTCGATCCATAGGCAGTAGCTGTGGAATCAGACTCCAGGACAGCAAGCAGACATGAGTCAGCATCAGACACTCAAGTCTCTCTCTCTTTTTTTAAATGTTTATTTATTTTGAGAGAGAGAGTATGCACAGGTGCATGAGCAGGGAAGGGAGGGAGGGAGGGAGAGAGAGAGAGAGAGAGAGAGAGAGAGAGAGAGAGAGAGAATCCCAAGCAGGCTCTGTGCTGATAGCACAGAACCCCACCTGGAGCTGGAACTCACAAACTGTGAGATCATGACCTGAGCCAAAACCAAGAGTCAAATGCTTAACTGACTGAGCCACTCAAGCACCCCTCAAGGCCTCTTTCTATCCCCTAAGTTGCAACCAAGATGTCTTTTCCCTACCAAAACCTTAACGATAAAGGTCATTTTCACCAAAACCAGCTACATAGACATTTCTGAGTCCCATCTAGAAAGCCTATCATACTCTCAGAGGGAGCACACTTTCTGGGTAGTCATGGACACAACAGGGAAAGCGCATTGGGCTAGGAGCCAGGAGACCTGAGCTCTGAGTACAGCCCTTCTGCTAATTAGCTATGTCACCTTGGTTGGGCAAGTCACTTACTTCTTTGGCCTCTTGTGAAAAGGAGGTGGAACAAAATTTACAAAAGTCTCTTCCAAATACGAAAATAATAAGCCTTGATGACAGATTTAATGCTTGTTTTAACTACCATGTTATTTATAACTGTTGTAGAATATTATATCCTCGATTGGTCTCAAGTATACTTCATAATACATGGTTATTTTGTAAGCAAGCTGAGGTATAAAATGCAGGCTATTTTATAAAATTTAAGGTGTGATATTACTAAAACTATTAAATCAGCTTACCGTAGCTTTGTTTTTGTGGCTTCTTACTGGCCATGTGTATGTGTTATAACCCAGTTTTCACAGGGAGATAGGTTTTGCTTTGTGACAGTCTGCTTTATTTTAGTTTATTAATAAAATTTCTAAAGTACAAATGTGGTTCGTGTTAAGTACAGAGTAGTAGCTAAATGCAGTCTCTGGTGTCAGACTACCTAGGTATAAATCCCAGCTCTGCCAGTGCCCCCCATGCTGTTTTCACCAAGTTCTTTTTTTTTTTTTTAAGTTTATTTATTTATTTTAAGGGGGTGATGCAGAGAGAGAGGGAGACAGAGAATCCCAAGCAGGCTCTGCATTGTCAGCACAGAACCCAACGCAGGGCTCAAACCCATGAACAAGATCATGACCTGAGTCAAAAATCAAGAGTTGGACGGTTTAACTGACTGAGCCACCCAGGCTCCCCACCAGGTTATTCTCAACCTCTGGTTTCATCAGTTGTAAAGTGGGGGATTTAAAAAAAATGTACTTTTACCTTATTTCGTTGTTGTGAGAATCACATGAGATAATATATATAGTGTCAATTTAATAAATAAAAGCCATTTTGTTGTTGTCATTTATGTTTATTAAGAGAAAGATCTTCCTCCTGCCCCCTTTCCCATCAAGTCCACTCTTTACAAGGAGTAAGTGCTAATGGTGTTTTTTTGTGTGTTGCCTTTCAGCATGATGATCCAATTCAAAATATTGTTTGCAAAAATGGATGCTGATTTAAATAGATTCTAAAGCAGAAATACAGATTTGAACAGGAAAGGGATGTCCTATTGCTGAGAGCAGTGCTTCTATTTTGGAAATGTTATTCTTCTAAGGCCAGCATAATTGATGGGTACCCTCACCAAACATCTTTCCCAAGTTCAAAGCATGAGCAAGTTCTCCAGGTTGTTACAGTGCATAGAGGGATGACAGTCTGGCTCAGTCAGAAGAGCATGTGACTCTTGGTCTTGGGGTCATGAGTTTGAGCCCCACGTTGGATACAGAGATTACTGGAAAACAAACTTAAAAAAAAATAGAGTGCACATCAAGAGTTTAATAAATGGGAATAAAACCACCCATCCAGTGACCATTGAGAGTCTAGAATTTTAAGAAAAGAAAGCCATTGCCTACTTGAAATAAATAATTTGGACAGAATTTTAAGTATATATTCTATTGTGGTAATCACTGAGGGCTTGACTCTGGGAAGCATCATAGATGGATTTGAGATTTCAGTTAAATAATATACAATTTATCCCATACTTCTAATTTAATTTGAAAAGAGAAGCAACAAGATTGAACTAGGCTTCGACCTTTCTGAGTCAGGTGTCCTGAGCTGGTGGGACTGCGCCGAGGTGCTTAAAAGCCTTATTAAAAATGTTGCGATCCCCATGAAGCTCTACTTACACCCAAGTTTACCAGGAGATTTGGGTAGCATGAGGTTGATGGGCTTCATGACTTATAAAATCAGGGTTACTGATTAAAAAAAAAAAAAAAAAAAAAAAAGTAAAGCTTTGAAAGCTCTGAGTCCTGCACCTGCTCACGGTCATCTTTAATCAGCTTTACTTGAAGTACACAGCAGAGGGACTATCAGCCTGACTGTAAACTTCAGGAAGCTCTGTTGGATGGGAACATGGAACATCATGTGCACACTTGTAGGAGTGTTGTTTCCTTTGTGGCTTGAACAAATGTACCTGTGAGATACACTTAAAAAAAGATTGAAGTAGGACTTTAGACTAAATTTATTTATTTATTTATTTATTTATTTATTTATTTATTTATTTATTTATTTAAGTATTAGTACGTGCATGTTATTTGTAAATGAGGAGGTCACAAGAACAGAAAACAGCTGGAAGTCGGTAGTGGCTGCCTCTGGGAAGCAGGAATCAGAATTCAGGGAGAGACAGGTAACTGCAGTTTTTTTGTTATAAACATGTAGAAGGATTAGACTTATAAAATGACATATTTGGTTTTTTCTAATGTTTGTTTTTGAGAAAGAGACAGAGCGTGAGCAGGGGAAGGGCAGAGAGAGAGGGAGGCACAGAATCTGAAGCAGGCTCCAGGCTCTGAGCTGTCAGCACAGAGCCTGATGCGGGGCTCAAACTCACGAACTGTGAGATCATGACCTGAGCCGAAGTCGGACACTTAACCCACTAAGTCACCCAGGTGCCCCTAAGGTGACATATTTGAATTACTTTAAATATATATTAATTTTAAAAACACATGAGTTTTAGGGAAAAGTTTTTTAGTATACTCAATGTACTAAACTCACGACCCAGAGATAAAGAGTTGCTGGCTTCACTGACTGAGGTAGCCAAGTGCCCCGGAAAATCAATTCGTTGATAATTTTCAGAAGGGATGGAGGCAGTGACTTCAAAACCCTGGTATATGACTTTTTCCAATAGGAGATTCAATGAGACAAAAAAGGACCATGTGGAGGGGTGCCTGGCTGGCTCAGTCGATGGAGTGTGCCACTCTTGATCTCAGGGTTTTAAGTTGAAGCCCCACGTTGGGTTGAACTTAAAATATTTAAACAACCACTCCTGTCAACCCAACTTGACTTAAAAGATAAGGTTTGCTGCTATGCTTCCCTCTCTAACAGGATTTTGGGAGGGACAGGGATGTGCTTCTGGGCAAAGGGCATGAGGCCAGGAGTAGGGAAGAATTCTCTAGGTGGCATAATTCCCTTGTATGCCAAGTTAAATCTGTCGTTCCCAAGGAGAAGGTTCATCTCGTCTCGATTCATGGAGAATTTCCCTGCATATAATTTTTCTGTGTATTTTCCTACGGCATGGGAGTCAGTAAAGTCTTGTTTAAATGTTTCAGCCTGCCTTCAAGGCTAGGGTCAGAAGGTTAAGGCCTTTGTGGTTGTCTGAAGACACCCCCTCCCCACCTGGATATTGCTCTTGAGTAGTAACTTCCTGGTACTCATGTTTGTCTTCTTTAAGGAAGACACTTCTTTTTAAATTTTATTATTATTTTTTTTATGTTTATTTTTGAGAGAGACAGAGACAAAGACAGAGACAGAGCAGGGGAGGGGCAGAGAGAGAGAGGGAGGCACAGAATCTGAAGCAGGCTCTGAGCTGTCAGCCACAGAGCCCAATGCGGGCTCAAACCCATCAGCCTCAAGATCATGACCTGAACCGAAGTGGGATGCTTAACCAACTGAGCCACCCAGGCACCCCTAAGGAAGACACTTCTTTATACATTTCCTCTAAACTATGAAGTGTACATTGTCATCATCCCAATTTTTACAGGCGAAAAACTGTATCCTTGTGAAGCTAAGGAACACATTCAAGGGCAGGAGGTAGCAAATGGCAGGGCCAATTAATAAACCCATACTTTTTCCATACAAACCATCTATAATAGTTGCTATAATAAAGGTTCAGACCAGTAATTTGTTTAAATATGTGATGCACAGAGTAATTCACAGAAAATTATAATGTATCTAATTATCTTGACCATCACTTCCTCTTACCGCTCTATTTCAGAGAGGTCGGATTTGTCCATGGAATATAAAATGTGATCTTTTACAACTGTCTCTAAAACAAATAACTAGGAAATATCAATAGCTTGTGGTAGCCTCGGAACACAGGCTTTTACTTTGATTTGCTTTTAAAAAAACTGAGATATAGGGGCGTCTGGGTGGCATAGTCAGTTAAATGTCTGACTCTTGGTTTTGGCTCAGGTCATGATCTCAGGGTGGAGATCTCAGGTTCAGTGAGATCGAGCACTATTTCTGGCTCCACAGTGAGCATGGAGCCTGCTTGAGATTCTCTCTCTCTAAAAATTAAAATAAATTTTAAAAACGCATATAATTCATATGCCATAATATTCATTTTCAAGTGTACAATCCAGTGGTTTTTAGTATATTCACATGTTTGTGCAACCATCACCATTATCTAATTCAGGAACATTTGTTTCACTTTTTTTTTTTTTTTTTTACCATTACAAAAGTTTATTTTACAAAAAGGTTCAATATGAAAATGCACATGACCTGATTTTTATATCGTAGGAAAACAGGTGCTATGGAGAGGGAACATGTAGAAGCAGTTGATTTCTTCCAGTGAACACACCCATTGTTTATACTTGTTCCAAGGCTCTAACATGATACTATTTCTTCATATCATCACCATTCCAATATTGTTCTGTTGCCCACTGGTTGACATCTCCACACATTTCATCTGTCACAACATTTATAAAGGGATCGAACCCCCGCAATATTTTTTGGACATGTCTGCCAACCTTTCATTTCTTTCTTTTTTTTTTTTTTTTAAGTAGTTCTTCACACCCAGCATAGAACCCAATGTGGGGCTCAAACTCACAACCCTGAGATCAAGATCTGAGCAGAGATCAAGAGTCAGATGCTTAATAGACTGAGCCACACAGGTGCCCCTGCCACCATTTAAGCTCAATGATAAGTTCTTGTACATAAATTTTTCAACTCAGATGGGTGAGCTTTGCTGTGGTACCTATTGGTTAGCTCAAAGATCCATACTTTGATTCACTTTTGAAGTCTCTTTTCTAACACATGCAAGAGAACAACTAGGTATGTGCAGCTGAGAACTCCAAGAAAGATCTAGAGATCTCAAACAAAACTGGAGCCAGCAAATGTAATGCTACTGTAGTCTTAAAAAGGGAATTGTATGACAAGTTATAAGAATATGACATATAGATACCACTGTGTCAAAGGTCAGGCCATGATAGACATGTTTGAATTTTGTCCAGTTCAAGAGCGGCTCTCTAAAAGTGATAAAAGGAAAAGGGTCCAAGGAGTATAATGAAGATAATTAAAAGAAGAAAAGTAAGATTCACAATGAAAGCTTTAAAGAGCTTGGAGTAATTCAGTCTAGGAAAGTTATTTAAGAACAAACTTGGGGCGCCTGTGTGGCTCAGTAGGTTAAATGTCCAACTTCAACTTCAGCTCAGGTCATAATCTCAACAGTTCGGTTCATGGGCTGGAGCCCTGTGTCGGGCTCTGTGCTGACAGGTTAGAGCATGGAGCCTGCTTCAGATTCTGTCTCCCTCTCTCTGCCCCTCCCCTGCTTTCCCTGTCTCTCAAAAATAAATAAACATTAAAAAAAATTTTTTTAAGAACAACCTTAAAGTATATAAGAGGATTGTTATACAAAAAATGTGATGACCTTTATTTCCTTCTTTCACTAAGGAAAAGACAAAGAAAATGGATTCCTTCTACAGGAGGAAGGATTAGGTTAGCATAGAAAGTCATCAGAGCCTTATTAAACACCAAATGGCAGTTGCAGCAAAAAGTCCTCCGAAATTTTTTTAAAAAGTTTTAAAAGTTAAAGGATAGTATAAAAAATTCCTTCACCCAGATTCACCAATGTTATCATTTTGCCACATTTGCTTTATCATTTTCTCTTTTCTGTGTGTATATTTACAATCATTTGAGAGTAAAATTATTTATATGAATCCCCCTTTATCCCTAAATACTGGGTATTTCCTAACACAAAGCACATTCTCCTGCCAAGCCACAGTAATATAAAAATCAGGAATTTAACAGATACAATACTATTTTTTAATCTATAGCCCTTATTCAAATTTTTCCTATTGTCTTAATAATGTCTATTAAATTAAGAAAAAAAAAGTTTTCAGGTCCAGGGTCCATGTTGCATATAGTTGTCATGTCTCATAAATTTCTTTAACCTGAAATTTAAAGACTGAGTTCTTCAGTCTTTGTTCTTCCCTTAATACTGGCAAGTTATGTAGCCTGTCTTGCAATTGGGTCTCTGCTGCTTTAAAAAACAAAAACAAAAGAAACAGATTCTCATTTGTTTTGGGAGTTTTAGGTGTGGTCTTGAGTGAAGATCACAGGTAAATGAGCCATTCAAGGCTCCTTCCAGCCATTTCCTACTGCTTATTGTTACTAAACCAGAATTATTCTAGATGGTGGGGATAGACAATAAAACATATTTGTATTCAGAGCTGCAATGTATTACGTAGATTTTGTTTCCTCGGCATTCCTGTATTTTATGAGAGTTTAATGTCTTTAACAAAATTAGGTTTGGTGAAGAATTAGCACCTACTCTTTTTAAACACTTGAGACTTAAATTCCCGGTAGACTACCATTTTCAGAATTGCACCTTCGCAGTGATGAACTATGCCCTCGCTAGGAAACAAGAGCTGCAAAGATGGGTGGGTGTCACTCATTAAAATCTTTCAACAAATATTTGTTGAGTGCCTCGTAGGTGTCCAGCTCTGTTCCAACCCTGGGAATACATTAGAGAACAAAACAAAACAAAATCCCTGCCCTTGTAACCTAATTGTCCAAATTTAAATTAAAAAAAATCAGAGCCCAGGGACCCGACTTCCTTAAACAGGAAGAAGCCAGCTCTGAAAAGGGGCAGCTCGGTGATTCAAATCGAATAAGGATAACGCCGCGGAATCCCCGACAAACGCGCGGATAGTAAAGTTCCCAGTTTCTCCAAACGCGCTATACAAATGATTAATCCGAAGACCAGAGGCCACAGAGGACAGGCGGAGCAGGACTTCAGAGCCGTTCTAACCACTTTCTCAGCCACAGTCCGCCGTCCCGCCTTGGGCCTCCGGGCGGTCGCGGCTCGCGCTCGGGTCCGCCCCGCAGGGGCCACGCACCCAGCCCCGCGTCCCCTCCAGGCGGCACCTCCCGGCCCAGGCAGAGCCGAGCACCTGGGAACCGCGCATCGAGAACGCCCCGCGGGGAGGCGGCTCGGGGGAACCGGCTCCTCCGGCGGCCTCGCCCACTGCAATGCAATCTGGGTGGTTTTTCCAGGTCCCTCCCTGTCTTGTTCCGCGCCCAGTCCCTGCCCCCGCAGCGCCTGCGGGCCGGGGAGCGCGGCTCGGGGACCGGGGGTGAGGGGCGAGCCAGCCGAGAACCGCGGGGGGCGCCTTCCCCACCACGCACTCTGCGGTCCAGGAACTGAAAGCACTCGCCGCTGGAGCTCGAGCTGCGGACGAGGATGGCCCCGAGCACCCTCGTGGGCCGGTGAAGCGCTACCTAGCCCCAGCCTCCGCCCGCTCTCTGGGGACGCGAGCTGCTACCTGCGCCGCGGGCGGCAGCGCCTCCGCCCGCACAGTCCTGCCGGGAAACGCAGCGGCGCGGCCCTGGGCTCCTCAGACTCCCTCCTCCCTGCCCCCCGGAACGCTCAGCCGCTCCCCACTGTGTCCGCGCTGCCTCGCGGCGGGGAAAGCGCGCTCTCCCGCCTTCCCGGACACGCATCCCGACAGGTTCTCAGATCTGTACCCGGAGCGGGTTCCGGCAGTGACTATATATATGCTTGCCTGATTTCACACCATGAACACAAAGGGCTGGATACCTTGGGCCCAACTAAGTAATACTTCGGACCGATTTCGGTTCTCCAATAATAGAGAAGTTGGAAACATAAAACTCCAGGAAACGTCACCTCTGGCTCTTTCCTCTCCCACGTCAACAGGTCCCAACCACATTGCCTTCTGACTTGGTGGCTGGGTGGCGATAGTGGGCGCATAAGCCTCTGTGCAGACCTAGCTTAGCTAGAGAAGGGAAACTGCTCGCAAAGTTGGCCAAATCGACACATAAGTACAAAGGCAAAGGTATGAGGAGGGACGTAGGGGTCAGAGCTGGGAACTGAGGGAAAATTTGCTTTGGCCTGATTTAGGAAAACATTAGTGTGTATGTTTTATTTAGGGCCCAGAGCAAAACAAAGTTTGTGGGCCCAGCCATGGAGAAGCTTCTAGTCTCAAGCTAGCAGCCAGAACCAAACAAGACGTGGCAATTAAGAAGTAGAAGAGAGACAAGGAAGTGGGGTCCATTGTGCCTAAATTTCCTCGCGGGGACTCCCTGCTCCGTAGCGCGCAGCGTCTGCGCCTTTGGGCGAAACTTGGTGGCTGGGTGTGCTGCCCCGGGCGTCTGGCTGTGTCTCCAGAAGGTGGGTAGCGTCCCGGGGTTTGGAGGAGCTCGGGCCTGGGCTCTGGCCGGGAGAGAGGGAGGGCCCACAAGGTTTCACCTACTGTTTGCACTTAAAGGTGTGTTGGGCTCGGGAGCGGCTTTCCCGGTGCTTGGCAATTGCCCCTGCCGCTTCCCGGCTATGGTTGGCCGGTGCCTCCCTCCGCGGTTCGCCCTCTTGGGGCGCCGCGCCCTGAGCAGCTACGCACCCCAGGCTTCACCTCTGGCCTCTTTTCTCCTCCCTGCGCCAGGCCTTTTCCCTTGACCCTTTAGAACCCCCGGCTTAGTTCCCCCACAGTCGACATTTTTCCATGCCCCCCATCCCTCTCGATTACCTCCAAAGGGGTGACCCCCACAAGCGACTCCGGCCCTCCCCTCCGCGCCCTTCACCCCTCACCCTTTTCCCGTCTGGCCTCGGCTACCCTTCGGGTGGCAACCGTCTCTTCCCCGCCCCTCACGTCTCCCCCTCCTTCCTTCTCGCCCTCCTGTCTCCATTCATCCAGCCATTGTCTCCCGCCCCCTCCTCCCCTTTCCCCAGGCGGCCTCCACCCCCACCGCTGCCACGTCGTAGTTTGAAGGAGCCAATGGGCCGGCGCCGCCAGGTGTCTCTTACCTGCACCACGTGGGGGAGGGGGAAGGGGCGGGCAGGTAGAGCCACATCCCAAAACAGAAAAGCTTTCAGCCATTGCGCGCTCCACCCGGGGTGCAGCCCAGCTCCTGGCTTTTTGCATAGACGCACGGGCAATTGAATACAAAAAGGGCAGGCCTCCTGCGCCCTCCTTCCCACCCCCTTCCTGCCCAGGGTGTGGAGCACCGACCAGGTGTGGGCTAGGGTGGTTGGTTACCGCCTTTTGCACCGGCGGCGGCGAGGAGGGGGGGGCGGGCGCTCTTTCTTCTTTTTCTCTTGGAAGAGGTTTTAGCACGGGTTTTCTCGTTCTCACTTCCACCCCGCCTCACCGCCTCCCGACCCCCCTCTCCCCCTCCCCACCTATCGTCATGACGGCGTCTCCGGATTACTTGGTGGTGCTTTTTGGGATCACTGCTGGGGCCACCGGGGCCAAGCTGGGCTCGGATGAGAAGGAGCTGATCCTGCTGTTATGGAAAGTCGTGGATCTGGCCAACAAGAAGGTATTCCTCCAGATTTCTGTCCAATTGATAGGAGTGGGGCAAGAAGTTTATTGTAGAAGTTTGGAGAGTCGGTAAACAAGTGCTCTCGTTTAGCCACTTATGAGGCTGGACCCGAGGCCTACAGAATCCAGAGTAAAACCAAACTTGTTGGCCAACGGCCTGGGAACCGTTTCAGTAATCTGAAATCTGGCTCAGGTGGAGCGGCCGGGCGCAGCCGAGCCAGGTTCTCTGCCCGTCGGGGGACGCCCCGCGGAGCCGGGGTGAGATCCTTGGGGCTCGGGTTCCCACTTCTGGGCCTTTCCGACCTGATCCGGGTGGGGGTGGGGCCGGAGGCAGGGCCGTGCCGACCTCTCTGCCACCGGAGCCGCTCGCGACGAGTGAGCTTTGATTCTGTGGCCAGACCCCTGCAGCCGCGCTGGCCGCCCCAGCAGGGGAGCGAGGAAGGAGGGTGAATATGGAGGCTTCCAAATTGAGGAAGGGGGAAACTGACCCCAGTTTCTTTCCGCCCTGGAGGTGGGACAGTTGCATGAAGTGCTAGTTAGACCGGATCAGTTGGAGCTGACGGAGGATTGTAAAGAAGAAACGAAGATCGACGCGGAAAGCCTGTCCTCCGCGCCGCAGCTGGACCAAGCCCTTCGACAGGTGACAGCCTTGGGCCGCGCGGTCCACCTTTATCCAGGCCACCCCGGCGTCCCCCGCAAGGCAGCCCAGACACACCAGGTCCCACGCCCTCGCCGGCCGGTCCACGCACATCCCCGGGGCAGAGTGGCAAGACGCCCAACCGCGTGGGTGGAAACCCGGCCTTGGAGGCCGAGGTGGACCTCTTGGGAGGAGGTCGCTGCTCCTCCAAGCCTCCCAGCCCCTAGCGTCGTGGGCCCAAACTCGCTAGTTTTCGAGTCTTTCCTGGGGCTTCAGGAGCAGTCGGGTTTTACCAATTGAATGAGGAGCAGAGGTTGAATCCTAGCGCCCCCATCCCGAGGCCCAGACGCCCGACGCGCCCGTCCTCTGCGGGGCTTTGGGTGTGTGGCTCAACGCTAGGACAGAGGGCGCTGTAGTGTAGATGAGCGGGTGGGCCCCGCGAGGCGTGCCAGAGGCGGCCCCAGTTCAGTGGGAAGCTGAGGGTGCCTGCTTGGCTTCAAGCTTCTGAACTCCTAAAGGCACGGTTTGGGTTCCCTTATTACTTCTTCAGTGGCTTTGATCCTAGCTGGGGAGGGCTTGCAGACCCGAAGACGTAGGGCTGATCGTTGGGTCACTGTGAAACTGGTGGAACCCCCTTAACAGAATTGAGGTGACCTAAAAACCTGCTGCTTCCTGGTTCTGACGGGTACTGGATCAGGGATAGGGCGGGGCGCTAAACACCTGTGCACAGGTGCGTGTCCGGTGCTCTCTTGGCCTGTGCGCCAGGACACGAGGTGCGAATTAATAGGGGAAAGTTATCATTTGGGATTGTGTTCCAGGGAAAGTGTTGCCAGACTTCCCAGAGGTCTGTATACCCATTAACCACCTTTGCTTATCAGAAACTGGCATCTTTCTTAATCTTGAAACATCCGAACATAAAATAACACCAGGGAATGATGTAATCTGAAGGCAACCTGCTGATGAAACGAGACCCGACTTAAAAGTCTTGAATGTGGATTTAGCGCAAAAGTAGACGGGGGCACTGAAGGGAGAATGTCTATACTAAATTCTCCTGCGGGTGAACTGTGGGTTGATTGGAAAGCTTGCCAATCCAAAGGATTCTAGATAGCTTGTGGGAACGGAGCCTTTCTTTCTAATGTTGCCCCAGCACTGGTGTCCTCTTTTATGGCAGCGTGGTTTTCGTTGGTTACCAACACGTGGGGCCACTTTGCCGGAGTTTGTAAATCCTGCTTAAGTTGCATCCCTGTGTCTTGTTTACAGTTTAACCAGTCAGTAAGCAATGAACTGAATATTGGGGTTGGAACTTCCTTCTGTCTGTGTACTGACGGGCAGCTTCATGTCAGGCAAATCTTGCATCCTGAGGCTTCCAAGAAGGTAAGAGTGCTGGCTTCTCGGAGAATGATTGGACCTTCCTTTGGGGGTGACTGAAGGCTTTTTTTTTCCCCCATGGTTTATCCAAGTTTCTCCATTTTAAAAAGATGTGTGTCGGGAGTTATTGTTTCCTGGCAGAATTTCAGTTTGAGAAGATAACAGAGGAATAGTGGTAATGGTTTCACAACAGTGTGAAATGTAGTTAATGCCACTGAACTGTAAATATTGTGTTGTGTATATTATTGAATGTTAAAATGGTAAATATTGTATTATGTATATTTTACCACAAAAAAATCATGACCCTTTAATAGAGATCTTTGAGATTGCAGTAATTTTATAGATACCTTCTGGTGACTTAACAAAAGTTTCTCTTTTTGTTTTATGTTGTTTTTGAGATGGTTGACATTCCCCCTTTTCTAAGCATATTAGCTGAATTTTGACATGTAAAGTAACAGCAGGTAGGCAGGAGAGAACATTTACTTTTAAATTTTAAGACATTGTAATATTCCCTTCTGTAGAAAATGCTAGAAAGGAAGGAGCAAAGAAAAATAGTTTAATTAAACCTTGTTAATCGTAACTAATTTCATTAAAGAGCTTTGTACTGTGTAAAGACCTAGTCATATAACTAGTGAAACATTAATTATAGCATACTGCACTTTGACTTAAAGTAAATATTCAAAACTAATTAAATACTGTATCATAACAGTAGGGTCAGCCTTCATCTTTTACCTTTGCTGGTCTTTCTGACATAGAAAAGGGTATGGAGTGAAAAAAACATAATCTTACTGTAAAAATGTGACTCCTCTCTGGGAAGAATACTGAGGGGCTGTGGGGAAATGGAGACAGCAGAGGGCAGCCCCAATGTAGCCAATCATTGCTAATATAGTTGATCTTATCAACTTAATTAGTTTGAGCTGTAACTTTTTATTGTGGTAGGCAAATACTGAACTTGAAAAGATGAAGTATTTTCAGGAAACTGGATGAAGCAAGTCTTCAAAGAAAGATTCAGACTGACAATTGATGTCCCAAGTATAGTGACTAGTCAGTACAGATTTTTCTTTTTACCTCACTAGGGAAATGGAAAGAAAGGAGTTAAATATATGATGACAATTTCAAAAATTCAAGGGAGAAACTCAAGTTCCTAGATCTTAAAGGTTGAGAAAATCACTCCTCTTATAGCAACTTTTGTAATAACTTGGCTAAAGGGGTGGCCACGGGGAGTGTTTTTTGTTAATTAAATGTTAGACCAGTTGCTATCCCCTTGATCCAGAAATAGATATATGAGGATTTTTTTTTCCCCTTTCAAATTCTTTTGGAGAGGGATAAAACTTAATACTTTCCGTATTTGGCTTGAGGAAAACAGCTGTTTTTGTTATTTTAGATGGGCTGCTTTAAAATGTGGAGAAACCTCCAGAGAACAATTGAGACATTTTCCTGAATCACTTCTATTAGGATTTTCATAAAGAAACCTGAACCAACTTAGTATCCTAAAACCAGAAACTAATTTAGTATCATAAAGGAATTCTATTCATGGCAGGGGGGAAGGGGGAGAAAAAATGGTAAAACAAAATAATCCTGCCATTCAGAAAACAATATTATTATTTTTCTCTAATATGAACATATTTGAAAATATTCTTCCAGGTTTTTGTAGAAAAGCCTCATTTTTATAAGGAGCATTCATACTACACACACTTTTTAGCTATTTTATAATTAGTATAACATCAATATCTTTTGTAGGAATTAAATGTTAAGTATTTTTAAGTGGATACAGCTATTTAAAATCTTTTATTGTAAAATGTGAGTTATCAACAGGTTTTAAATGAACATTTTTGTAGATAATCCTGAAGGTTTCACCATTTTTTTAAGTAACTGTTTTGAAAACCCTGACCATGGTACAATGATATCTATTTCATTTTTTTTAAGATTTTATTTATTTTTTTGTGAATCTCTACACCCAACATGGGGCTTGAACTCACAATCTCGAGATCGAGTTGTAGGCTCTACCAACTGAATCAGCCAGGTGCCCCTGCCAGACATCTATTTTAATTAAATAATTATATTTAATTATTTAATTTAATGAGCAGGTGTACATCTGATAGATCCAATGAGGAAATCTGAATAGAAAGAGACATTGTATAAATGTTATGGTTGCAAACATTAAGTCTTTATTTCCTTGACTTTCTAATGTATAAGTAGGTAGAAATTCCCAGTAAATCAGCAGAAACTATTTTGAAATTGTAAGAAAAATCTAAATTCAGTTTTAAAAAATTCATCTTTGACAGTTATTTGATGGGGTTTTTTCCTACAAAGGGAAACAAAAATGCATTAGTACAATATTTGCCCAGACAGTTGAACTTGCTTAATAAGTACGAGAGTAGTACTAGTAGCTAAGAACAGTAGGTAACTATTTCTTCTTTACCCTTGAGATTTGTGATATCTTTTTTTTGTTTGTTTTTGAGTCTAATTTGAGTTCTCAGGTATAGCTAGAATATTGGTCACAAAACTAATGTGGGACTATAATTTGGCACAAAATCATGCTTTTTAGGTAATCAGGAATTTACTATCTTGCTCTGATTTTAGTATAAAAATATGAGTGTTATATGAGCCTAGTATTTAACTATGTTTTGTAACTGAATCCTATATCTGGGTAGACACTGTAAATATAAGCATCTTTATGAGAACTGAGAGGGCTAATGTTGCTGCCTGAAAATATAGACTGTATGAAATGATTATGGCTGAAAAGAGTGTAATTTTATCAATTAGAAAATGTATGACAGCCCAAATATAGCTTCAGAAGTGTTTTGAATGGAATGTGTAATGGAACACAAATGTAATCTATTGCCTTAAAATAAGATAATTTTTTTCCATGACACTTGTATATAGGATATAATACAGTACTAGAAAATAGTCACTCTTATATTTAATTTTAAAAATTAATTTTGGTAAAATATACTCCATGCCATTCTTAGGTTCCTAATTATTAGAGAAACATTAAATTCATTGAGTTAACAGTGTCTACCTTGTCCTTCCTCAGAATGTATTATTGCCTGAATGCTTCTATTCCTTTTTTGATCTTCGAAAAGAATTCAAGAAGTGTTGCCCTGGTTCACCTGATATTGATAAACTGGATGTTGCAGCAATGACAGAGTGTATCCTTTAAGTGATTACCCAAGAATCCTTTGAAAAGGTAGCTCCAGATAAAATGGCAATTCAGGAAACTTTAAAATCCTTTTGTTAGTGTATGAATGAAATTGACCTGTCCAAAATTTGTCTACTGTGCTAGGAAGAACTAATAGTACAGTTATAGGCATCTTTCAAAGTAGCTTTTATGCTTATTTTTTTTATTTTAGAGGGAGCGCCTGCACGAGCAGGGGAGAGGGTCAGAGGGAAAGAGAGAATAAGAATCTTATTCTTATGCACGGAGCCTGATACAGGGCTCGATCCCATGACCCTGGGATCATGACCTGAGCTGAAATCAAGACCCTGATGCTCAACCAGCTGAGTCACCCAGGCGTCCCTCAAAGTTATGATTTAATTAATTTCAATACTGATTTAGTGTGATGGATTTAGAGTTGGATTTTTGTGAGTTGAACATATCTAAAATAGATTTTCATTTCACATTATGGGAGTGTTTTTGGTTTTTTGGTTGATGAAGAATGTGAAGACTACCTTCTTTGATAACGGATTCCAAGGCCACTTATTCTTGATTATCTTTGTTTTAGGGCTTATTTTGACACCTTTCAAATGGATATGCATTTTTTTAAATAGCGGAATATATGCTCTTTACAAACGTTTCATTGGTATTTCTTTTAACCCTCCTTGGGTTTCTCAAATACATATGGTGATTATAATGAGTCCTCTTTTGAGATGGTACAATGAGGTGGGGACTTTACCCCAAAATCCTTTCATTACCAAAATAGCATATTTGATGCAATATGTATCCTAAAAGTAAATTTTATAATCACAAATCTTGTAGTCATGAATGACTGACTTGTCATCTTCCATCCAGTAAGTTTTAAAAGTGCTAACTAATAAGCAGTCATGTGCTAACATCAGATGTGAAATTGAGTAATAGAAGGGTTGGGCAACTTACCCAAAGCCACTATGAGAACAAACTTAAAATTGCATTTAAGTTCTTTCAGGAACCTGTGGGTCATAGATGTTTATTCTTAAACTTTCTCACTTTTTAGGAGCCAAAGCCTGATTCTTGTTTTATTTCAGAATTTCCTTTCCTGATTGGAAAATGTTTGCATGTTTTTCTTAACCCCTTGTAAGCAGGTCAAACCCATTATGTCTACCTTCTTTCTGGAAGTAGTTAGCTGGAAATTTGCTTTAGCGTCCCTAGTAGTGCTGGGAGATGGATGTAGTAAGCTCATTTTGAGGGAACTTTTATAAGAATTAAAAGGTTTGGACACCAGAAAAATTCTTACTGATTGTTTTGTTGGTTTGAATGCTGTATTAGCCTGCTAGGGCTACCATGACAAATACTATATAGGCTATGTGGCTTAAACAACAGAAATTTTATTTGCTCACAGTTTTGGAGTTTGGGAAGTCTAAGGTAGACAAAAAGAGATCCAAAAAATCAATAGATGGAGGGAAAGTCTAATAAAGTTATCTTAATTGAGAAAAAGACAATTTGAGTAGAAAAGGCAGTATATTAAGAATTGTTTATCCTTGACAATTCAGTATCCTCTTTTAGCAAAGAAAATCTTCCCCTAGTGATTATAGGTCACATGGTAGTAAAAATTTCCACAGCTACAAGCAAGAGATGCTTATATTTGGGTTTTTTGGTTTTTCTCAGTGTGTTGACAGTTCAGGGAAAATTTATTAAAAGTTCATCCTTTTTTTTTTTTTTTTTTTTTTCTCCTTGGCTTCTTGTGACCTTCACGTGTATAAAATTTGGGGCTATTAGTAAGCATTTTCATTGTGGTGATCTGGACTTTTTACTTGCTCTCTGCTTTGCACTGGTATATAGTACTTTATAAAATAAAATTGAATTATCTGACATTAAATTTTTTTTCGTTTTTATATTAGAGAGAGAGAGCATGAGCAGGGGAGGGACAGAGAGAGAGAGAGAGGGAAACACAGAATCCAAACCTGGCTCTAGGCTCTGAGCTGTTAGCACAGAGCCCTATGTGGGGCTCGAACCCACCAACCTGAAGATCATGACCTGGGCCGAAGTTGGATGCTCAACCAACTGAGCCACTCGGGCACCCCTGAATTATCTGACATTTAAGTAAATAGATATAGGATGCTATGACAATTATTGTTGTTTTCTTGTCATTCATGTTAATCCTAGCTCTAAAACTATTGTTGGTGGTTCTTTTTCAAGTGCCATGAAGATGAAAATCAGAAATATTTGACTATAGTAAACAAAGAAATTGTGCATAAAGCAAACTTGGACTCCATTTCAGACATATCACACTTGGAGTATGATCTCATGGCCCTTTAGTAATGCATTCATTGGAAAAACTAAGGTATTTCCTTTTTTTCTTTTTTTAAGTTTATTTATTTTGAGAGAGAGTATGTTCAAGTGCATGAGCAGGGGAGAAGCAGAGAAAGAGGGAGAGAGAGAATCCCAAGTAGGCGCCACACTGTCAGCACAGAGCCTGATGCTGGGCTCGATCCCATAAGTCGTGAGATCATGACCTGAGCCAAAACAGAGTCAGCTCAACCAACTGAGTCACCCGGGCACCCCACTATTTTCTGTTTCTTAAATAGCTTAATTATATCCTACTTCCTTTGGGCTTACATTGGAAAAGTCTTAGATTTATAGTTTTATTACCAATCAGAAAATTGATTTTAATCTTAAATGATCTTATTAATGTTTTATCTGCATATTTTTTCCCCACTTAATGGGTAAGAAATCTTAAGCTTTCCTAACAGTGGTTTTTATTTTACATTGCAGCTGTGATGAGTTATTTTATGACTCCTATTCAGAGGAATCATTATTTCCTTGACTAGACCACCAAAGTTCCCAGCTCAAAAAGTCATAATGGGGCTTCTGGGTAGCTCCGTTGGTTAAGCATCGACTCTTGATTTTGATTCAGGTCATGATCTCATGGTTCGTGAGTTGAGCCCCACATCAGGCTCTGTGCTAATAGCACAGAGCCTGCTTGGGTTTCTCTCTCTCTTTCTCTTTGCCCTTGCACTGCTCATGCTCTCTCTCTCAAATAAATAAACTAAAAAACACAAACAATCATACAAAATATGACTATCTACTTGTCCTTATCTATGCATAGGATTTCTACAATGTCTGGACCAAAGAGTTCTTTCAGTTCACTAAATATTTCCCTTTCTAATATGGAAATGACACTGAATTTGGAAACCTAAAGATGGTCATTACACATCCTTGATGGTTTTGCCAAGTAGATGGAGAGTCATTTGCTCCTGAGGGAATGAATACCTGTTGGACCAGGTAAACCAGCAAGGGAGGGAGAGGCTCTTGCCAACCCTTGGAAAGGAACAAGTAAGAGAATATGTAGCTTTACTTTCCTGGGAAAGTTACTTACCTTCTCCAAGCTTTACTTTGATCTCAGGTATTCCCAAATGAAAGCTTTGTAAACCACTAGGAGCTATGTAAATGAAAAAGTATGACCACTTTGATAAAAGAAAGGGTTTAGGAATTTCTTGAGTGCGGTTCTCGTCCTTATTTTAGTGCTTATTTCCCTCTTTTGTCTTTGTGTTGGTTCTGAGACCACTTCTGGTGTTAGTTGTTGGGTCTCTCTGAGTTCTTCAAGTTGCAGTTTTGTTACCTGCTTTTTAAATTATGCAGTCTCAGCAGACAAGAAGACCTCATTTAGCAGATGAACGACGGGTAGCATTTTGTAAGCTTTTTATTTAATCAGGTGAGGTGGTGAGGGTGTGAAATAGGGATTGAGGCCTCAATTTTTATTTTTTATTTTTGGAAGAAATTATCTTAGATTTTTTTGGAAACAAATAGTTTTCTCCTGTGGAAAAGACCTTTCGATTATGGGACTATTTGTATAAATGACTTCTTTTATCCATTTAAAAAAAAGAACCCTATTTTCCCCCCAGTGGTGGATGGAATTACTTCCTCTTGGTTTCTTAACCTATTTTTTCTTTGCTTTGTTGTTCATGAACTAATTTATTTTCATTAATCAAGACCTCTTCCATTTTGTTTATTGTACTTAGCCTTTGGGAAGAACTTTTTAATGAAGTCTGGCCTTGTAAGGAGAGCAGTGAGCACTTGTGAGTTAAGTGCTTACTGTATGTGCCTCCAGCAGCCTCATAACCAGTGGGGGAGTGTCGCCCCCTTTTTACAGCTGGGAAAACTGAGGCTTAGAGTTAGAAGTGTCAGCATTTGAGCCAGAGTCCTTCTGAGGTAAAAACCGTGCTCCTTAACTAGGGGGTAATATTCTAGAATTTACAGAGCTCACTTGAGGGTGGTGTTACATGTTAAAATAGATGATCTCCCTTGTAAGTTTATATTCTGTGTTTCCTGAGCACGTGTTGAACTATTCAGCAAGAAAGAGGAGTGAATAGAAATTTTGTAAAATTTTTATCCAGTTGGATCCGTAGGTGCTGTTTATTATTAGCAAATGCCATTTCACTAGTACAGCTTTCTATTATCAGGATAAAAAAAAAAAAAAAAGTCACTAAACCACTCTTGTCTGCCTGTCCAAGGGTTAGTAGGGGTGTGTGTGTTTCACCACTTATTTATTTTTTTAATAAATGTGTCATACTCATGTTCTCCCAATCACTTTTTTTTTTAATGTTTGTTTATTTTAGAGAGAGAGAGAAAGAGACACAGAGCACAAGCAGGGGAGAGGCAGAGAGAGAGGGAGACACAGAATCCAAAACAGGTTCTAGGCTATGAGCTGTCAGCACGGAGTCCAGTGCTGGCTTGAACTCATGAACCCCAAGATGCTTAACCAACTGAGCCACCCGGGTGCCCCTGTTTCACTACTTCTTGATGAGGGTGAAGGATTGTATGTGTGTATGCATGTGCTAACACAGTGATATTGGCCTGTTTTCCCATATATTAAAGATCAAGATAAAGCCTTACCAGCAGAATGGTTGAGAACACAAGCTCTCAAGTCAGATTTATTGGGGGTGAATTTACTATACCTCTTAGCTTCATTTTCCCCATCTTAAAATGGCCATGCCTATTATAAGGAATAATAAGAGGGGCACCTGGATGGCTCAGTTGGATGAGTGTCTGACTCTTGGTTTCTGCTCAGGTCATGACCTCCTGGTTCAGGGGATTGAGCTCTGTGTCAGGCTCTGTGCTGGTGGCAGAGAGTCTTCTTGGGATATCCTCTCTCTCGCTCCCCCTCTCCCCCCTCCTTCCCTCCTTCCCTCCTTCCCCCCCCACCTCTGACCCTATCCTGCTCATGCTCTCTCTCTCTCAAAATAAATAAACATTAAAAAAAAAAGAAGAAGAAGAAAGTATATGCAAACACGTAGCCAGTGCCTGGCCTCCCACACACTTTCCAATGTTGCTGTGATTATTCAAACCTCACCAGGTTGTTGGGGATGAAGAAAAACAGCTTCAAAGGACTTCCTTGTTGACTTAAGACCTTATTTAAACTATTTTACACTTGAAATTTTTTTTTAACTTTGAGCGAGTTTGGATATAGACCTTTTAAAGCCTCAGGTACCTGTTAGTACAGCTAATCTTCAAGGTTAACTTAGCTTCTCCAGTTGTAAATAGTGTGTGTGGTTCATTCTGCACTTACTCGCTTATTCTGATAAATCCAATTGCATAAACTTTCATTGCCCTTCTTAAAAGGGGGAGGGAAGTACCAAATCCTCCTTGGTACTTTTTTGCGTATGAAAAGGATTTTAAATATCGCCAAGTGTACAGTTAAGCTAGGTTAGTAGTTGACCTTGTTCACTGGAGGGGGAAAATTATCTTTGGCATCTCATCGGCATGATATGAGCCAAATCCGCAAATACTCTGGTTTGTGGTCTGTAGTAAGTGACTAGAAATACTGTATATTCTTGGCCAGCACTCAGAGTTATGTTAATTTTGTGTGGTTATTTTAATTATAAAATAATTTACTTTTAAAATCGGAGTTTGGGAATTTCAGGATAATTTTTTTGGTTTGTTTTAGATGGCGTTAGAAGACTTTGTTACCATAGAGTCTCTCTTTTCCTAATTTGTTTATCCCACATATGTGTCTTTTTCTAAAGTAGACATTTTCACTCTTTTGTGGCATCAGCCCATACTTCTATTTTATTTCTTTGAGATTACAATTGAGTCATCAGTTTTGTGTTTTGTTAAAATAATACCTCCTGAAGTAATATTCGTTAGGATCGGTCTTATTTTTTCCCTTCTTGGAAAGAGTAAGCTTCTGGGAAATACAGTTAGAAAACTATGGGTTTTTATTTCTTTTTCCAGCATTTTATTACTGGTATGAAAAAGTTTTTGTTGCCTTGGCTGTTAGTTCTGTTTGACAGTGGCATTCTTGATTTGCTTTTTTCAATTTTTTTTTTTTTTTTTACGTTTATTTATTTTTGAGACAGAGCATGAATGGGGGAGGGTCAGAGAGAGGGAGACAAAGAATCTGAAACAGGCTCCAGGCTCTGAGCTGTCAGCACAGAGCCCGACGCGGGGCTCGAACTCACGGACCACAAAATCATGACCTGAGCCGAAGTCGACTGAGCCACCCAGGCGCCCCATTGATTTGCTTTTTTCAAAGCCTACTTTAGTATGAAAGGTTACTTACAGAACCTATTTTTTTTTAATTATGGAACTCAAGGGTAATTTATCACTTGCTTTTTCCCTTCTTTCCTTCACATAATTGTAGGAAATTCAGTTCTTTGTTGGAATACTAATCCAACTTTTCTCTTGCCATATTGTTTGTTATTCTTTTTGTTCATTAGCATAGGTATTTTATTGTAACATGTCTGGCAATTAGGCAATTGGTGTTTTAAATCAAAGAGTAAGAATAGAATGGGAGGAAACAAACTTGTCTTCTGAAGGGCCTATGACAGGAAAAAATGGCGTGGGGTTGGAATTTCTAATTGGGATGCGATTATAATGTAGCTTTAGCTTAAAAAAGAGGTTACTTAAAAGTGAAAATTAATAACCAAATGTGTATTTTTAAGCAGTCAGAAAAGGTAACTTTTTGGCTGGATAAGCTAATAGTGGCGAGTTTTTGGTGATTCACCCCGCCCCGAGAGAGTTAGCTAATATTGATGAACTCTAAAATCTCACACTCTGAATTCCACCTTCAGCTATGGTATAAGTTTGGGTCAAATCCTGAAATCTGTTTCACTGAAAAGAGTGCTAAGGAAAATGTTCCCCCTACTCAGATGAAGGCAACAGCTGGACTTCTGTAAGCTCAGTGTAAATGCAGCACTTTGCTCAGTTGTAGCCTGAAATGTTAGTTTTGTTCCCACCATGTCTGGCTTTACCCTTCCTCATTTCCTCATGGCATTTCTCATTTGTAAAGCTGGCTGAGCCTGTTCGTGCTGTTGTGGTTGCCTCGAGGGCAGAGTGAGTAAGTTGCATGATGAGCCATAAATCAAGGGGCATAGACTCATCTTTCCTTTCCTCAAGATCAGACGTGCAGCAAGTAATTCAATGTATAATTATGAATTGATAGAGGAAAGAATTGGTACTAAAACTTTTTTTTTTTTTTGCTATTCTTTATTTGTTATTCATGTTAAATTCTGGTAAGGATTATGGATTGAGCAAGCCTTTTGAAGAGAGGGTGTCTGTGTGTGTAAGTGTGTGTGAGTTTTGGTTTAGGTTTGGGCATGCAGGAGGTTGGGTGACTTTTAAAAGTTGTCAGGAGCTTAGAGCTGCTGATCCTTGGTGTGTGATGTCTTGAAGGGAAACATGTTGGGACGTGTTATGTGGAACCAAGTTAGCCAAATGTCTAGAACATATTCCTACTTTAAATGTAGAATTCAGTAAATAATCCTTCATCTACCAATCTTTGTCTACACAGACAGGATACTTTACATTTTTACTTTTGATCATTTTTCACTTGACTTTGATATATACATTTAGAAAATCTCTCATAAAGTATTGCTTAAAATGAATTAAGCAAAGCTGCTTCTCTTGGTTCAGGGAATTATGTACACATAGTCAGATCAGAGCTGTATTGTAATCCCAGCTCTCTTACAGACGAGCTAGTGGACTGGGTAAGTTATGGAACTTCTCTAAATCCTAGTTTCTTCATCTGTTTGGTTTTACTCTTATCTATCTGGTAGGGCTATTGCAAAAACTGGAGGAAACAGTCAGTGTGTGTAGGGCGTGAAATGTTTAATAAATGTCATCATTTATGTCACTAGATTCTGGGAAATGATAGGTGCTGTGATAGATGGATAGAGAACAGAAGGAGGTAGGGGCCTGTGCTTAGGAAATATACAGTACAGTTGAGGACAGAAATATTTTATGAGAATGGTAATATCTAATCAACTCTTAAATTGACGGTTGCAGCCTAGAGCAGTTAGGGAGGGTATTGTTGCTGGGTAGGAGTTACCTATGGTCTAATTTGGTTAGGGGATTAGAAAGATAAGAGAGCTTCATAGACTAGTTAACTGAGGAAAGGTGAGAAGGCTAGAAACCTCTTTATAGGAGAGAGAAAACAGTGGTTTGAATGGAATATACTCTCCCCATTCCTATTCCTTCAAAGCTTGATTTCAACCAATATTCTGTTTGGGGATAGAATGTTGTGATGTGGTAAACGTTCCTGTGCTGTTCTGCTTTTTGGCCATCTTCAAGCAATCGCTCTTCGTTTAGGCCAGAGGTCAGCAAACTTTTCCAGTAAAGGTCCAGATAGTCAATAGTTTATACTTTTTGTAGGCCACATATGGTCTCTGCTCATATTTTTCTTTTTATAATCCTAAAAATGTAAAATCCATTTTTCTGTTTTTGATCGTCCAAAAACAGGCTGACCATCAAGGGTTGACTCTTGCAATGTTTTTCTTTCATTTCCTAAGATAGGGTGTGTGTGTGTGTGTGTGTGTGTGTATTTACTGATAGGGGTTTTGATACAGCACTGTACAGGTCCTTACATGGGGTTTTTTTAGCCAATTTTCTTGAAACTCTGTTCAGTAATGGTCTCCTATATTATAAAAATTTTCTAGGGGTGCCTGTGTGGCTCAGTCGGTTAAGTGTCCAACTTTGGCTCAGGTTATAATCTCAGAGTTTTTGGGTTCAAGCCCAACATCAGGCTCTGTGCTGACAGCTCGGAGCCTGGAACTGGCTTTAGATTCTGTGTCTCCCTCCCTGCCCCTCCTCTGGTCACGTTCTGTCTCTTTCTTAAAAATAAATGTTTAAAAAAATTAAAAAAAAACAACAACTTTCTCTGATCATTCAGTGGATGGTGAGGGGTGAAGTTGGAACAATTGGGAACCATTAGCCTATACGAGTGGTTCCCAACCTGGAGTGATTTTTGCCCACTTGGGGACATTTGGCAATGCCTGGAGATATCTTTAGCCAGAACTCAGGTGGGTAGAGGCCAGCATGCTAGTAAAAATCCTATAGTACACAGGATCCCCACCCTATGCACCACCACCCACCCACCCCAAACAAAGAATTGTCTTGGCCAATAGTGCCAAGGTTGAAATAAAAGTGATTTATACAGTGGGATTGGTCTCCATTTCTTGGATACTTTTCTCTTGATTCCATCGTAGCCCCTGACAAGGCCAAAAGCAATTATTCTAATTGCAGGGTTCCAGGGGTGCCTGGGTGGCTCAGTTGGTTAAGTGTCTAATTCTTGAGTTTGGCTCAGGTCCATGATCTCACAGTTCATGGGATCAAGCCCTGAGTTGGGATTCTCTCTCTCCTCTTCATCTTCCCTGCCCCCGTTCGCACGTGTGCGCTCTCTCTCAAAATAAATAAACGTTTAAAAAAAAAAAAAAAAAAGAATTGTAGGGGTGCCTGGGTGGCTCAGTTTGTTAAACATCCAACTCTTGGTTTTGGCTCAGGTCGTGGTCTCGCATTTCATGAGTTCAAGCCCCGCATCTGGGATCTGGGCTCCATGCACTCAGTGCAGAGCCTGCTTGAGATCATCTCTCTCCCTTTCTCTCTGCCCCTCCCCCTCTCATTCTCTCTGTCTCTCTTGAAATGAATAAATAAATATTAAAAAAGAATTGCAAGGTTTCAAGGGACTGTTCAGTGGCAGGGTTTGCGTGGTAAACTATGGCTAGTCACAGCTAGTCCTTCTTAGCTCTGTAAGGATTCTTAAAGTACCCCTCCTCACCCCCTCCCTTGCCTTCCCAGAAAATTTAGGGCAGTTGTCTCCCCAGAGTATCTTCATCATTTGTTTCTACTGTTTCTGTCCTGTCGTACTTTTTGAAAACAACACTGGATTAATACTTACTGTATACCTTCCATGGATAATCATTTCATTTTATTTTTAAGATTTTATTTTTAAGTAATCTCTACACCCAACATGGGGCTCCAACTTACAGCCCCACGATCAAGTGTCACATGCTCTACTGAGCCAAGCAGGTGCCCTGATAATCATTTTAATGACCCGTTCCATGGTCATTGCTCAGGTGGAAGCATCCATCTCCTGGGATTGATTTTCTAATTCCTGAGGGGTCAGCACATTTATTTCATCACTAGATGATGTAAACGGTGGGATTAGGGGGTGGGGAGTATAGAAATTACCATTTCAGCTTGATGATTATCCTGTGAGTATACAAATAGGCATCTGGTGAGTTCAGAATTTTGGTCATAAATGTGACTCTCAAAGTGTGATTATTATGGGTTATGAAAGTTGGTTACCCAAGGGTTCTAGGATGAGGGGGAGGACATCGCTTTTTATAATGCCTGCTTTGTGCCTTGGACTTGTTTTATCTCATTTAATCTTCACAAAAATGCCCAGGGAGGTAAAGATTATCACAGCTTTGGCTTTTCAGATAAGCTGAAGTTTAGTAGGGTTAAGTAATTTGCCAAGGAACATATGCCTGCATTTCTACATGTAGTATATTTAACTGCAGAGAAATGTAGCCGGATGAGGGGCAACACAAAGTGAATTTGCGCAGCACCGTGGGAAAACAAAGTCTCTTTAGTGGAGAAAGAAAGGAGGAAGGGGGGGTGGAGCTTGTGGAAGGATGAAATGGAAAGGGATTTTTAATTGAATGGAAAAGGATACTTATTGCTCATTGAATTAACTCCTCAGATGATTGATTATAATGCTTGGTGGAAGTCAGGCTCTCTGAACTGTTTGAATCTTGTATCCTCTTTGATTGCTGTGAAGTAGTGCTTTGAAGTTTTTCTTAATGTCTGTCTTCGTTTTTTACCCTTATTATAAAATACCAGTTAGAAAACTAAAATAAAGACAAACAACCACCCAGATTGCTGTTTTCATTTCAAATTGGAGGAAAGATAGGTCCCACAGTGTTATCTGTTGTATACGTTGTGTACTATATTATGAAATTTATGCAAATTTATACATAATACAAAGTATGACTGTAGTATTGAAACTTAGAAATAACAAAATTAAACATTTTAATGACTTCTTAAGCAACCATTTTGTCAAAGATACATGCTTCTTTTAGAGAGATTATAAATTTGTAAAACTTGATGTAAATCTCTTCTGGTCCCACTCTCCAACCCAACTTAAGCCATGCATTTCTCAAAATCCATGTATCCTGGCTTGCTCAAAGCATGTATTCACTTGATTGAGAGGCATATTAGCCATTGTTTGTTAGCTCTGAGTATTTGAATTCTTTCTACAAATTTACTCTCAAAGGACAAGCATTTGCTGCCATCTAAGAAGGCTATACTATATGGCTCTATAAATCTGGTAGGGAAGTTCTGAGTAAAGGTGGCATAGAAATAGTGTCATCACTAATCTGAAGTTGTTTTTTTTTTTTCAAACAGCCTTAAAAAGCCTTTTGATGCCTCATGATCTTGACTGATGTAACTATCTTTTTTTTTTTTTTTCCTTTGAGAGGGAGAAAGAATCTAGCAGGCTCCATGCCCCGTGCAGAGCCTGATGTGGAGCTTGATCTCACAACCATGAGATCATGACCTGAGCTGAAATTGAGTCAGACACTTAACTGACTGAGCCACCCAGGCACCTGCCTATCTATCTACCTACCTACCTGCCTACCTACCCATCCATCCATTCATTTGAGAGAGAGTGGGGGATATTTATTTATTGAGAGAGAGAGAGAGATGTAACCATATCTTTAAATTTTTTTTAATGTTTATTTGAGAGAAAAACAGAGCTCATGTGGGGGAGGGGCAAAGAGAGAGGGAGACACAGAACCCAAAGCAAGCTCCAACCTTTGAGCTGTCAGCACAGAGCTGGACACAGGGCTCGAACTCACGAACCATGAGATCATGACCTGAGCCGAAGCTAGATGCTTAACCAACTGAGCCACCCAGGCATCTCTAGATGTAACCATATCTTTAAGTCAGTATGATCACTGCCTTGGATGTACTATAAAGATAATAGGATGAAGAGGTTTACTAACTTTGGTGTATACTAGGTAGTTTGAAACTAAACGAAAGTGCTTAGTATTCATGCCTTTGCTACTACTCAATAAATAGAAATTTTATTACTAGTCATGCCTCAGGATAGGATTGATTAGGCCATTTTTTTATATATTTGCCCAAGAGGGAAATTGGAGACTCCAAAAAGTGTGGGTGAAGTCCAGACTGATAGGAAGCATCTATTCTGTCATTTCAAATAATTCTTGATCTCAGATGTATTTTACTTGGCTTCTTGGCTCTGTGTAAGTTTAATTTGGGGTTAGAAGCAACCTCACGTTACTTCCTCAAAATGTTTCCTTAACTTAATATCCCAGGTTTAAACCTTGAGAAGAATAGTTCAGTCTCCCGGTATGGAGCCTCTCAAGTTGAAGATATGGGGAATATAATTTTAGCAATGATTTCAGAGCCTTATAGTAAGTATTGCTGTTTTAACAGTTGCAGACGTAGAGTTTGATCCTGCCATTTTTCCCTCATGTATACTTTTAAATCTCCTGCCATATCTTTGTCTTCCTAATAGGTAAAATGATGACTTCTGTTTTCTCATTTTTAGATCATAGGTTTTCAGATCCAGAGAGAGTAAATTACAAATTTGAAAGTGGCACTTGGTAAGTACTAGAGTGGTATTCGGTTTGAGCCTTTTAATTTGTTTTATTCATATTGTGATATTTAACTCTTCTTGTAACTTCACTAAACCTTTTGGCTATCCATTGTTAAAAATATTACGTTATTTATAAAAGAAAGTTGTATCTTAAAGTGAGCTTGGATGTTGGCATTAAACTTAAGTGGAATATTTGTATCTCTAGTCACTATGACCCATAGGTGTTGTATCTGTGACTCTTGCTTTAGCCTCTCAGAACTATTCATCCTCTCACCAGAGAACTTCCAAAGGAAAAATCATAGGCTTTAAAAGAGTTCACAAGGCCCTTACGGAGATAATTTTAAGTATGTTCTATCAACTTCTACTTTAAAGCAAAGGAAATAACTGGCAAGAAGTATGAAATGGTGGTATCTCATTCTGATGACAGAACGGTTTGTAAATCACAGCAGCGAATCCCTGAGATTGCCTGCTGCCTGAAGTGAGCAAAAACTTTGGACATCTTTGCCCAGCGAGAGACTTTGAGGCCTATTTAGTTGGGGAGAAAGTGACTCATTCTGAAAGTGTCCTAGGACTATTAGAAATATGAATATGGGAGAAATAGCACATCAAAAGGTGTTAAAATATATAATAGGTGATTTGCAAATGACTCATTAAGGTGTGGGAACTCCCATGCATTTCCATAAACACTCTGATGGCTCCCCTGTTTGATAGGGGAGATATTTTAATGGCAGTGTTCTGACTGCATGCACACATTCCTGATGTGGGTTAATTGTCAGCTTTATGCAGATCTTAACTTTTGCTGTGAAACTGGATTTAAACTCCACTGGTATACTGGCCAGATCTCATAATAAATTTAAACGTATTCTTCTTGGTTCTAGGAACTTACTGGCTATCAGGGTATCGGGAGAACTTTGCTTTCTGTGACTTGATCCTAGGTCCTTTTGAGTTTATGGCAAGCAGGCAAGCAACTCCACTGATAGATGGTTTGTTGAGTGAGCTACCCGTGTGGGACCTGCTTTGGCACTTTCCTTTCTATAGTGAACCACCTAAAGAATACTTTGTGCCCAGATAATTTGTTTTTAATATCTTTATTTTTGAGACAAAAAGAGCATGAGCAGGGGAGGGGCACAAAGAGAGGGGGACACAGAATCTGAAGCAGGCTCCAGGCTCTGAGCTGTCAGCACAGAGCCTGACGCGGGGCTCGAACTCACCAACCGTGAGATCATGACCTGAGCTGAAGTTGGATGCTTAACCGACTGAGCCACCCAGGCGCCCTGAGTGCCCAGATAATTTTTGAGGTTCTGAAATAAATGAGGCAGTATTAAAAGTCTGTCTGAACACCAAACAATACCTTATGTGTAACTAGGAAAATGGTAGGAGGGAATAGTTTGGACTCCCTAGTGCTAATTATGCAAACTGAAGTTTTGCTTGACCCACAGCAGCAAGATGGAACTTATTGATGACAACACCATAGTCCGGGCGAGAGGTTTACCATGGCAGTCTTCAGATCAAGACATTGCAAGATTCTTCAAAGGACTCAATATTGCCAAGTTGGTTTTCTTTAATCTCTATTTTGTTTAGTAATCCCAAAGGGATAATGGGTGTCCTACCATTTTTCCTCACTGTGTTTTTCCCCCACTGCTGTCTGTCCTTTTCAAAGGGGAGGTGCAGCACTTTGTCTGAATGCCCAGGGTCGAAGGAACGGAGAAGCTCTGGTTAGGTTTGTAAGTGAGGAACACAGAGACCTAGCATTACAGAGGCACAAACATCACATGGGGACCCGGTACATTGAGGTACGTCCTCACAATCTGAGATCCTTGGCATCTTGAATGAATATTAATGTTGGAAGGCTCAGAAACTGTATTTAATTCCCTTTTCTTTTCTTAGGTTTACAAAGCAACAGGTGAAGATTTTCTTAAAATTGCTGGTGGTGAGTGCTTTTTATATAATGTGGCTATAAGAAGAATCTAAAATTTATTTATATACTAGAATAAATAAGTAGGGTCATGAATTTATTGCTTAAAGAAACAAAGGAATTGACTTTTTTTTTTTTTTTTTTTTATAAGTTGGAAACAAGACCCATATGGTATCAGTGACTAAATGTATACACTCACCCTAAGGCTTGAGTCAACCAACTGTAGTTAAATAGCCATTAACAATAGTAACATATGGGAGAGTCTGGCTGACTCAGTAGACCATGTGACTCTTTTTTTTTTTTTTAATTTTTTTTTCAACGTTTTTTATTTATTTTTGGGACAGAGAGAGACAGAGCATGAACGGGGGAGGGGCAGAGAGAGAGAGGGAGACACAGAATCGGAAACAGGCTCCAGGCTCCGAGCCATCAGCCCAGAGCCCGACGCGGGGCTCGAACTCACGGACCGCGAGATCGTGACCTGGCTGAAGTCAGACGCTTAACCTACTGCGCCACCCAGGCGCCCCGACCATGTGACTCTTGATCTTGGGGCTGTGAGTTCAAGCCCCATCTTGGGTGTAGAGATCATTTAAAAATAAAACCTTTAAAAACAAAATAGTATCATAAAAAGGTGAAAGGGTCATTGTAAAGTCTTGTACAAAGGAAGAGAGTAGTTCTTGAAAGAAATTAAATAGTCTGAAAACTACTTTGAAACAATCACAGAATACCACACCAGAATACCTGGAATTGTTGTATATCTGCTTATAGTTTTTCTCTCAAGCTTCCTTAACTCATCAATGACCAAAAACATAGTACTTTTCTTGCTCTAATATGTTTGAATATGTAGTGTTTTGTTTGCAGTACTATGGTCAAAAAGAAATGGGAACAGATATTTATCTAATTATTGAGTAATTTGTTACTTTAAAAGCTGTAAGTAATGGATAAAAAATGTTAACTATGGTTTGTCTGACAGATTTTTTCTATACATAAAACTACTTTGTAAGTTTTTATTGCTCTGTTCATACAGCTTTATAACTTTCTCCTTTTAGTATATTATAAATATTTTCCCATGTAACTATTATATGTTAATTACTATACAGTATTAAGTACCATACATTATTTTAAAAACACCCCTGTTGGGCATTAAAAGCTTATTTCCAATTTTTCATGCTAAGTATGTTGCAGTGAATATTTTTGTCTCTGAATATACCACTCATTAGGATACCTCTCTAAAATTAGGATAGTTGAATCAAAGAATGTAGGTAGACCTTTTAAGAGGCTTTTGAAAATCTTCTATTGCCAAATATATACTAGGATGACTTTTACTTAAATATAGAGAACTTTTGTATCTCTGCATTATATAGCCCTGGTTAAAATCCTTGCAACTGTTGAACTTGTAGTAAAAACATCCTGTTTTCAATTTGCTAGTATATTTCTATTCTGGCACTTATTCCTTTAGATAAACGAAGGCTTCCAAATTCAGAGCTTCAAATTTAATAGTGCTTCCAAAATCCCAAAGTGATGTTTGATATTGGTTGGTGATGAAATACATTTGGAGTTGCTATGGCTCTGAGGTTCCATGATAGCTAATATTGTAAATTGAAGAAGCAAAGTTAACTAATACGTTCATGCCTGGGATTTCATGGCTTGTAGGTAGTATGATAGTTTGCTCTTAAAGGAAAATGTTCCTGGGGTGCCTGGCTGGCTCAGCCAGTAAAGCATGTGACTCTTGTTCTAGGGCTTGTGAATTAAAGCTCCATGTTGGTGGTAGATGTGCATTTGAATATTTGCTATGTGGCAATATTGTACAAAATGCTTTATGTCAGGCAGAATGTTGATAAATCTTGAAATTAGCTGCCATGTATGTTCATTATACTTCCCTTAACTTGATTATTTTTGAAACTTTCTTAATAAAACATAGTCAGGAAAATAATAACAAAAGTCACCAAAGTGCTTCATGTATAGTAACTTATTTAATTATCATAATTTATGAAGTAGGTAATTTTACCTCCACTTTTAGATGAGGATACTAAAAGATAGGGGTTAAACTTGACTAAAGTCATAACCTAGTAAATGGCAAAGTCAAGATTGGGCCCAGACATTCTAGCTCCCTGACCAATGCCCTTACCTATCATAATGACTTACTGCCTCTCTGTGAGAAGAATACAGTGGTTGGTGCATGATTTAACTGTCTGGCCACCTTCCTAAGTTAACAGGTGTTTTATGAAAACGGTAGGGGAAAAGTTTCAAACTTGTGGGAAGAGAATTCTGATTCCTGGGATGTTGTCATGAATTCAGTGGGAGTGTGAATTTTAATTAAAAACTCAAGACATTGCCAAGAATTTTGCCATTTTAAATTTGGTAAAGTTGATGTCTTAACCATTTCTCCCCATGTTTCCTGGTATTTGTGTTCCCTAGGTACGTCCAATGAGGTAGCTCAATTTCTCTCCAAGGAAAATCAAGTCATTGTCCGCATGCGGGGGCTCCCTTTCACGGCCACAGCTGATGAAGTGGTGGCCTTCTTTGGACAGCATTGCCCCATCACTGGGGGGAAGGAAGGCATCCTTTTCGTTACCTACCCAGATGGTAGGCCAACAGGGGATGCTTTTGTCCTCTTTGCCTGTGAGGAATATGCACAGAATGCATTGAGGAAGCATAAGGACTTGTTGGGTAAAAGATACATTGAACTCTTCAGAAGCACAGCAGCTGAAGTCCAGCAGGTTGGTTTTTTAAGAACATTTTGGTGCTTAGTGTGATTTATTATTTATTTCCAAGAACAAGACTACATTATTTATTGTGCTAAAATAAAACTTGAGAAATACAGAAAGTGTAAGTGCATTTTTAAAATTTTTCATTCCATAATTAAAAGATAACCACTGTTATTTTCTATATGCATAGGAAAAATACTATGTTTTTATATAATTAGAATACTGCTATAGATAAACTTTATATTCTGTTTAAAACCTACGTATCTTGAGGAGTCTGAGTGGCTCAGTTGGTTAAGTGTCCAACTCTGAATTTTGGCTCGGGTCATGATCTTCCGGTCCATGGAATTTAGCCCCCCAAGTCAGGCTCTGTGCTGACAAGTCAGAGCCTGCTTGGGATTCTCTCTCCCTCTCTCTCTGCCCTTCCCCCTCTCACACGTGTGCTCTCCCTCTCTGTCTCAAAATAAATAAGCTTAAAAAAAAACGAAAAGTCTCTTACCAATAAAAAAAAGAAAAAAAAAACACTTCCATATCTTGGAAGTTTACCCATGTCTAAAAAGTTCCATTTTTAATATGTCTCAAAGGTACATGATTTATTTAGAGAACCCACTGTACATTTAGGTTGGGGTTTTTTTCTCCTATAAGAAATTTCTAGATAAACATGCTTATAAAACTCAACTTCTGGTTGATTTCTTTAGAACTGGATGGTGTGAGCTTTTAATGTTTTTAATAACTTACCAAATTTATTTCCCAAAAGGCTTACTCAGTTCCATACTGCTGGTGACAGCATGAAGTGCCCTTTTGTCCTGTTATTGCCTTCCAGAATTCAGAGTTGTTTTTGAGGCACAGATGGGACAATCGTTTGCCCCACATGGTCCAGGCATGAAGCCATCTGCAGGGTTTCAAGCGTTTTGACTATTCTTGACTTACCAGCTGAATGGTCTTCAAGGGTCTGTTCATTTTTCCTTGTATCTGAGATCATGTGGACTGCCTCACATGTGGCTCTTCCAATTTCTTTTACTTGGGTCCCATAGTAGAACAGAGTCACTTTAATGATTCATTTTTGTCCTCTTCACAAGCAATTAGCACACTGACTCCACTATTATTTCTATGAGTTCATAAAATGATTTTGTCTAGCTTTTTTCTGCAAAGCCCATTGTGTATTGTGGTTTGACATCATTGCCCAAAGTTGAAAAGAACGTTTCACCTGGTAGAATACCAACATGTTTTTATACCTACAGTGAACAGAGGTGACATTCCGAGCTAGTTCTGCATCCTGATGTCCTCCTGTTCTTGAACCCTAATCTATGAACATACTTCTACTTTAAGTAATTCTGTACCTTGTTGAAAATTAGTATCATAAACTCTGAATTTCTAAAATATACTAAATGTGCTTGAGGCTTCACATATTACATCCATCAGTGCCAAACCAGAGGAGGTGAAAATGAGACTTTAGATCTTTAATTGGAAGAAAAGTTTCATGGAAATCTTGGCCTAGAACAGACTACTCCAGGGCCTTGGCTACTGTATGTTGATTGGTTTGGGTATAGAGTATGCTGCCTCTGTATGACTTTAATGTGGTTTTGGTTATAGATGAGCTTCCTCTCTAACCCCATCCTACTGACTTATTTAAGAAATGCTGAGGTAATCATATGCTCTGCACTGTCATCTTCTCATTACTCATACAAGTAATCATTTCATTCAATAACTATTTGCTCACCTCCTATTTGGCAGTTATTGGAAGGTGCCTGACCATGTCCTGTCCTGAGTTTGTCTACAACTATATTTATTTTCATGTTCATCCTGTAATGTTTGTTACATTATTTGTATAATTTCTTTTTATTTTTTTTTTCTTTTTAAATCTTGCTGTCTCTTTAAAGTTTATTTGGCTGTGTTTGTATTTATGTCACCTCTTACTTAGATAGCAACCAGACAGGGTGTGAGTGAGAAAATCAGAACAATTTTTTGGGGAGGGTTTTGATTCTATATTTCCAGTTTATAGGATGATGAAGGCTACCGTAGTAAGTTCAGAAAACCTAGGGATGTCACACATTGTTGCACAAGGACCTTCTAGTATTATAAACAAGTAGGCATGTTCTAAACTAAAACAAAAGTAGACCAGAACCTTACAATAAGGTTTTGCCTGGCAGTAATCCTTTCTCCTAAATATACCTGACCTCTCATTCATTGTCAAGATAGCTGAATTCCATGACTTTAAAAGATAGTCAAGGGGCACCTGAGTGGCTCAGTCAGTTGAGCATCTGACTTTGGCTCAGGTCATGATCTCGCAGTTCATGAGTTCAAGTCCTGCATCGGGCTCACTGCTGTCCATGCAGAGCCTGCTTCAGATCCTCTGTCCACCTCTCTCCTTCCCCACCCCCGCTTGCTCTCACTCGCATGCACTCTCTCTCAAAAATAAACATCAAAAAAAAAAAAAAAAGATAGTCAAGATGTTCTGTCTTGCTACTATCACAAATTCACATGACAACTGATTATTTTGATGGTCACCAAATGATTTTTTTTCTTTCATTTTTACATTACCAGTTATTCTGTTTTGGGCTTTATACATTATTATAAATGTGGCGTTATATAATCCAGAGTCATTGTTTGACCTGTGGTTCCTTTATTATGTCATTCTCTTGCTTGAGTTTGGAGGTAGAATGTGGTAACAATATTAAGGGAAACACTGTGCCTGGTGAAATGAAATCTAATAGATTGCTACAAATGTCCACATTTAGCAATATGTCTGGTTTTTATAAAAGCAGCATACTCTCAGGATATGTGTCCTGAGACAGTGATGTACTTGTCCAGTAGACAAGTCCTTAATCTAAGCGTGTTGTGTGTGGCACATGCCTCAGCAGACATCTGACAAAAGTAGGGATCATGCTTTCCCAGCTGAAAAGCATGGATCCCTTTCTCCATAAGTGCTTCTCAAGCTTTAATATGCTTATGAATTACCTGGGGATCTTGTTAAAATGCAGGTTCATATTTATGAGGTCTGGGTTGGAGCTGAGGAGACACATTTCTAACAGACTCCACAGCGCTGCTGGTGCTGGTTTGCAGACCATGTTGGAAGAGTAAGGCTCTAAATCACTTCTCTTTTGCTTTGAGTATAGGTGCTGAATCGATTCTCTTCGGCCCCTCTTATTCCACTTCCAACCCCTCCCATTATTCCAGTACTACCTCAGCAATTTGTGCCCCCTACAAATGTTAGAGACTGTATACGCCTTCGAGGTCTTCCCTATGCGGCTACAATTGAGGACATCCTGGACTTTCTGGGGGAGTTTTCCACAGATATTCGAACTCATGGGGTTCACATGGTATTGAATCACCAGGTAAGAAAGTTACTTATCGAACGCTGACTTGCTTATTTTTATGATCAAAGGCTCTCTTCCAGTAAAAAAAAAAAAGAAAAAGAAAAAATGTACAAATGTTCATCAGCTGTGTAGTAAGTCTTTAAGGAAAGATTTAACTGTAAATGGAGGAGGTCTTTAAAATGGACTCCAGAAAGAATGCTATCATTAGCCTGGTAATTTAAATTCAGCTCTGATTCCATCATTATTTATATCGGTCAAATTATTTGCCTCAGGAAGGAGACAAATACATTATTAGTCTAATACAACATTTTTCTGAGCTCTGCTGTTGTAGTGTGAAAGCGATTATAGACTGTATATAAACCAATGAGCATGTCTGTGCATCAGAGTATTTTATATTTATAGACTGTTTAGAAATGGCTTATTTTATATGTATGACCTCAAATGACATTTAGTAAAATGCGAAGTTAGTAAGGATTTGTATATGTACCACCTGGAACAGTATGTGATCATAACAGGTGCTCAAATGTATTAATGAATTGTGGAGAAGTCTCCATCAAAGTGGAACCAAATTCTAACTGTATACAAGTATACTTATGAGTATATTAGCAGTAGTTCCTGGCTTGGTGTCCTTTGATTTTTGGTTAAATAAAATTAGTCCTATTTGTTGCTGAATAATTTACCAGCATTGTATGCTATTATAAGCAGGACAAAATTTCTAAAAACCCCTAAGCCAAGTAATTCTAATTAAAATTTTGGAACTCTCTATTAAAAGCAAAGTTGAATTTTTGAAAATGTTTTCTTAGTATTATGGTTTAAATCTAGATTTGTATTGGAAGTTCCAACATTTTTCTAAATTGCTAGTCTCTGGCTTTCTCTTCTCATGTGGAGATTTGGTCATATTCATAACCATAATCCTGTCCCACTGGAAAGTACATCCCTCTGGGGATGAGGAATCAGAAAACATCCTGAGCCTCTGGCTTGGGTTTCCACACCAGCACATGCTCATTCTTACTCGTATGTCAATATTAAGCTACGCAACTTTTTATCTTACACACCCTCAGCATGCTTCACTGGGGGGAGTCGTTTTAAATAAAACCTCCCCACAATTCAGCATCACCAGGGGATTATTTTGTTTCTCTTTGAGCACCATTTCTAATAACCTAGGGGCTATTATAATTCTTTGATTAACCACAGTAGACCTATTTGTCTCTTATTGACCCACATGACCTATTATGATTGCACTTGGGAGAAATGCTTCTTTAATGATGGACAAGCTTTTAGCTGCCTCAAAGATGTTAGGTTTCCATCTTGGACTGGGTTTCCATGGTATCCCTAATTTCCCTGGTATGGTAACTCTTATGGTAACTTGCATGGTTATAATTTGCACCACATAGTCCCTTAGAGATTTTTAAAGAAATCCATAAAAAAGGAATCTTAAAAACTGATTGTGTCTCTTTCTCCCCCACAAAATGTCCACGTTAAATAAAGCCAAGGTGTTCTGGTTCTGTGAAACAGAAATCTAGTGTGGTTTTAAACAGGATTTTTAGCAAGCTATTAGTAATAGAGGAAGTATCTATAAACACCTGTCTGACCAAGGTTTAAGATGGAGGTGCCAGGGAAGAGATGAAAGAAGGGCTCCCACGCAAGACTTTTAGTACAGCTTTCACCAACCCCCACGGTGCTTTGCATCTCCCGTTTCCTTATCCCCCTTCTCTATTCCTAAGCCCACATCACAACCTAGGCTTCAGGGAGAAGGGAAAGGGATGTTGCAGGTCAATGATAGACAACTGAGAGCCAAAAGAGAACACTGGTTTAGTCAGCTTCTTGTAGGAGGATACATAAAGCTCTTATACTGGTTCTATTCCTAGCTTTTCTCAATCAAATAAGATTTAATGAGGTTTTTCAGAAATGCAAAACCCAATATACGATCCTATACTTTGAAACCACAGTTACAAGGAGACCCTTTCAAAACCCTGTAAATCTGATACTAACTAATAGGAATGAGAAAGGATCACTTTTAGCTACAAGCCCTCAAAACTGTTTCCAAGGTTTTATGGGCCATTCTGGTGATTAGGTGATGAAATGCGAATCAGATTTCAGTAGACAACACTTGTCACCCAGATTTTGTGGCTAAAACGTCTGTACTATGGGTGATTGTCACTTTGCATGTTTTGTAAGCAACCATTTCCTTGTTGAAGGAGACAGTCTCCTTTTGTTTTTATTCTTCCCCCACACGCTCAGGGCCGCCCATCAGGAGATGCCTTTATCCAGATGAAGTCTGCGGACAGAGCATTTATGGCTGCACAGAAGTGTCATAAAAAAACCATGAAGGACAGATATGTTGAAGTCTTTCAGTGTTCAGCTGAGGAGATGAACTTTGTGTTAATGGGGGGCACTTTAAATCGAAATGGCTTATCCCCACCGCCATGTAAGTTACCATGTAAGTTTTTCTTGGGTCTTGGCGCTATTCTACGCTATATGCTGGTAGGTGCTTAAGCTGCTTTCATAACTTTCTGTGCCCCTGGTTCTTTCTAAGGCAGGTGAGATGGTTACATAAGGCTTTCCCATCTGAAATCGGTAGTATCTGGTAATCATTTAAGACCTTGGTTGTGGACACCCATAATTAGAGATGCTACGAATACCTCCTTTCAAATTATATTCTTGCTTTTCCAGTGATAAGCACTTGATTTCTGAAGCTTAGTGTGCTCAAGATAAGCACTGACTCTGAGAGGCAACCTGGCTATGTAGATATTTTAATACGCATTTAAAGGTAAAATAAATATGGCTGGATCCTTTTTCTTTTCCTTCTGCTTTTTTTTTTTTTTTTTTTTTTTTTTTTTTTTTTTTTTTTTTTAGAAGGGTGATTGATGCCCATTTTGCATTTTTAATTTTTTGAGCATTAAGTATGTCTTTGGAAAGGACAACCTGGGGAGCATTTCTCTTGCTTTCCAGGATATCTGTAATGAGTAAGTTAGTAAAAACAAAAACAAAAACAAAAACAAAAAAAAAAACATATATATATATATATGTATATATACACACACACACATATATATATATATACACATAAATGCGTAAATAAATTAGCCAAAGTTTCCATTGGATCGCAGGATCAGTGCTTAATTTCAAGCCATGCTCTTGCTCATTGGCACCTGGGTGCAAGCCATCTGGAATCCTGTTTGAGAGGAATAAGCCCTTTAGTCTGGAAACCATGTTCTGGATAGTGAGGGACATTTGGGGATCTTATGTTAAAACTTGAATCTTTTTGACACAGTTTTCACTTTTGAATAAGACATACCTTGTTAGGAGTCATACTGGGTATGTTCAAAGAATGTAGCACTTGGAATGTAGTTCAAAGATGACTGAGAAAGCAAACTGGATTATGTGCTTGATCCCAATAAAATGAGGAGTGTTAGGACATCGCTTTCTAATAAAGAGTATCTTTACCAATGAAACTATTTGATAAAGTATTTTTCATAGAAGATTTGGTGGGGCTTAATCCTTTTTTTCCCCCTTGGACTTCCTAAATGCTAATAATATTCCATTTACCTGCTGCTTGCTGTTGGTGAATAGGAGTTGATGACTAATGGCTATCAAGTTTTGAAAACTTATGATTGGGTTTAAGCAGTATCTTAAAGTAATCTTAGTCCTATGTATCCTGTCCATAAACCACTGATAATATCAGTAACTTTCAATTTCCTTTAGTGATAATGTTATCAAACATTGTGAGATAAGGGAATTTCTTCGTGGTGTATAACCCAAGTTATTCTGCTGTGGTTATTCTGCTTTTACTTCTCTCTTCCTAGTGGAAAACTGGTCAATACAGACTTTCTTCTTAAGACTTCATTTTTCCCCCTTTCCTCCTACAAGTCCTAAAATAATAGAAAAAAATTTAAATTTTTTTTGTAAAAATGGATTTCCATGTATTTTAATATTCTTCAAAAATTTTAACCCAAATTAACTACTTACAAGTGGAAGACATACTCATTTAAAAAATAAAAATAAAAAATAAAAGAATTCTAATCAATACATTGTAATATTATGCCTGTTCTACTGGAGTTTTTTTTCCCTGCCAACTCTAGGTGATTTCCTATTTTTACAGCAACCAAAAAACTTAGGGAAATTGCATATATTTTTTATCTACTCTCAATGACTAAAGAAGTTAAAATAGTGATTGGAAATTCCCCACTGAGGAGTTTCTTGTTCAATGTGGAAAGAAATGCTGCTACAGTCTCAGTGGTTTAAAGTTTAAAACATTAATTTGTTCATTGAAATTTTAACTTTTGCAAAAAGTTGAACATTGGAAGGTGAATTCCACTTTTCTAATCTATGAATGTATACATCTGATTTTCTCTTAGGGGTATAAGAATAGCTCTTTTCAATTGAGGAAAATCCAAATCCGGGCAGCCTAATCTGTTTTGTTATCAAAAATTTCTACCTTTCTTTATATTGTCACATAATGAATTACTTGATAGTTCAAAAGCAAGATATAGGCATAAGCTTTATAATTTTCTGTATGACTTAGTGCCTCAATTTGTTCTGTTTGCCCTTTTGTGGAGTCTTGAAGGCCAGGAATCATAATTTTAAAATTTATGTACATTAAGGACCAAACATGCATCACAGTTTTTGTTGAATTATGAAGGAGATACCTAAAAGTTGAATAGGAGATCGATATGTTGGTCTTTGGTTTATGTACCCCCACTCAGACTCTTACTCATCACCATACACGTGTAGAAACTTTTAAGAAAAGCATAAGACAATAGAGATTTTCCTGTGAAAAGGTATCCCTTGGGCCTCTGTTATTTACAAACTATATTAGTTAGTTCCTGGTGTAGAAATTAAAGTCAGGAATTCCAAATTCAGGCCACCCCTCAGTTATCTCTTCTGTCGGGTGCAGATGGCCTGGATAGTTATATTCATCCCGCTTGATAAAGCCACTGTCTAGTAATGAGTCTGATTTAAAAGGGTTATGGGGCCTGGAAGATGTTGAATAACTGGAAGTTAATAGAATTTCATCCTTTTCTATTTTCTGTTTAAACTGAGCTTTTTATCAGCTGATGCTTGGAAGCCTTGAACATATATTTCTTGAGAGTTATTTTTCAGGTTACATGTGGTCTTTTGTTCTTTTTTTTAATTATTATTTTTTATATTAAATATGATTTATTGTCAAATTGGTTTCCATACAACACCCAGTGCTCATCCCAACAGGTGTCCTCCTCAATGCCCGTCACCCACTTTCCCCTCTCCCCACTTAATTATTATTTTAGAGAGAGCATGCGTGAACAGAGGAGAGGGACAGAGGGGGAGAGTGAGTGAGAGAGAGAGAGAGAGAGAGAGAGAGAGAGAATCTTAAGTAGACTCCTTACTCAGCACAGACCCTGATGTGGGGCTCCATCCCAGGACCCTGGGATCATGACCTGACCCAAAATCAAGAGTCAGATGCTCAACCAGCTGAGCCACCCAGGCACCTCTGTTGTCTGTTTTTTAAAAACAGGTCCAAAAAGTTAGATAGCTTCAAATCCCACCTTCTGGGTTTTGTTTAGGTGGAAATAATGCAGTTAATCTATTCTTAGATCCATTCACTCTGGTGTCCTCTATGCTTGGGCATAATGCATGGAACTGGTTAAGTTGTTTTTATCATAACAATTTGCATCTCATGCTTACTACAGAGTAGTTAATAAGATGAAAGAACAGCATAGCTCTCAAAAGGGCAACAACAACCCAGCTTTTAATTTGAAGTTATGCTAGATGTGAGTCCTGTGTTTGTTTCCTCAAAGGGTTAGTTTGTAGTAACTGGCACTCAAGAGTAGAAAATAAAAATCGGGTGCCTGGGTGACTCAGTCGGTTAAGCATCTGACTTGGGCTCAGGTCATGATCTCGTGGTTTGTGGGTTCAAGCCCCATATCGGCTTCTGTGCTGACAGCTCAGAGCCTGGAGCCTGCTTCGGATTCTGTGTCTCCCTCTCTATCTGCCCCTCTCCTGCTCGCTTGCTTTCTTTCTTGCTTTCTTTCTTTCTTTCTTTCTCTCTTTCTCTCTCTCTCTCTCTCTCTCTCTCTTTCAAAAATAGACAAACATTTAAAAAAAATCACGTCATGAAATCGTTGAAAAGACGTAAAAGTTCACTTGCTAATTGGTTTCTCCCAATTTCCAGGTATTCGGGTTTTGAGATTATTTTTAGGTGTTATCTGTGTAATCAAAAGGAAGTTATTTGGACATTTTAATCAAATTTTGTATGAAGGATCAGGTTTCAACGATTGATGAGTTGAAGATTCACCAAAAAATTACCAACCTTAAAAATGTTTTTACAGATTTGTAGAAGATTACACATTCGAGAAAGTTCACGTTGTTATAAAGAATTCAGAAAATATTAAATCTATGCAATAATAAAAAAAAAAAGCTGCTGGGGATAACAAAGAGCTAGTCTCTTCAAAATGTATGGATGTGTGGAACGCTGACCTTATGGCTTTAGTGTTAGCACATGTGTCAGTTGTGACAAATAGGTCTTAAAGTCTCTCTCTTTGCTTATTTAGGCCTGTCTCCTCCCTCCTACACATTTCCAGCTCCTGCAGCGGTTATTCCTACCGAAGCTGCCATTTATCAGCCCTCTGTGCTTTTGAATCCACGAGCACTACAGCCCTCCACGGCATACTATCCGGCGGGCACCCAGCTCTTCATGAACTACACTGCGTACTACCCCAGGTGAGGCTCGGGTGGAAGTGGAAGCGAAGGACAGAAACAAAGGACTCCTTTGATGGCCAGTGCCTGGATTCACAAAAGAATATTGTCTGCCATTGAAGGTTAGGATGGCGGGCAGCAGCCTCTGTCCTATCTCTCTGACCACAGAGGTTGTTTCGAGACCAAAATAAGTTTATTTTTTCACCACGTATTGACAGCAGGATCTTTTAGGTTACTCACGGAGACAAATTTCCTTTGTTTCCTGCTCCTGTCTTAGGACCATAAGTAAGTAGCACTGTAAGTATCGCAACAGCGTGGCAATATCATGTAACTGGATTTTAAAACAGGAAAATCCATAAGAACAATTATATTTTTTAATTAGCATCAATTCATATGTCGGCCCATAATAAATAAAAACTTTTAAATTTTACAGAACTTGTATTTTGTTCGCCCCACCCCCACCCCAAACCAGTACTAACAAGTCCAAGATGAGATTCGTCAGTACTTTTCTTGGAATCAACATATTTTTAATCCAGTTCATTCTTTTGAGTTCTGTTCAATTTCTGGAAGGCAGGAGGTATAATGGAGAGAAAGCTGTTGGTCTGGAAGTTAGGAGACCTGAGATTTAGTCTCAGCTCTTATTCTAACTGGGGCAAGTCACTTAAGTTTTCTGGTTCTTAAAATATGATAAGATTGACCAAATTTTTGAAGTCCCTTTCACGTCTGATTGCTTGTGAATCTAACTTGGATGTATAATGACATCTCAAAATTTTGTTAAATTTTCTTTTCAAAAAAACTGTTTAGCCAGTAACCGGTTCACGTTATTAGAATAAAATTTTACTTTGGTGCAAGCAATATTGCTCAAAAATTTTTAACTTATCCCAGGCCTTATTTTCCCTTCCCAAGCTATTTGACTGCATGTTTTGAGTACGTCCACCAATATGTAAGTGAAGTTTTTTGATAAGTGATCTGGAAGTTACCTATCCGATCCCCATAGTTGCCATGTCACATTGTAGTTTTCTTCCTTCTCCATCTAGTTTTTGAGAATGGAGCAGAAACTGTAGAATCTCTAGCGGTGAAGCTTGTAACCACAGTTCATTACATTTGTTACTTAATTAGGCATTTTAAAAATATTCACTAATGTTATTATACATGTTCTTTTCTTTCTTTTTTTTAAGAGAGCACATGAACAGGGGAGAGGGGCAGAGGGGGATTGAGAGAGAGAGAGAGAGAGAAGGAGAAATAGAGGCTTAAGGAGAACCATGCTCAGTTCAGATCCCAACATGGGGCTCCATCCCATAACCCCAGGGTCATGACCTGAGCCAAAAATCAAGAGTCAGACGTTCACCCGACTGATCCACCCAGGTGCCCCACAGCTATTCTTTATTCTAGTGGGGAAGAATAGGGAGGAAGCAATAATAGTCAGTTGGCCATCTTTTGAAGGTTTGAAGAAGCTCAGAAGAATGAATGATTGTTCATGGTTGAGTACTGTGTCAGGTGCCCAGCCGAGTCCCAGTCTGTCACCTTCTCTGGACCCTGTGACAATCACTTGGGTAGTAGTGGGTTCTGGTTATAAGAAAGATCTTTGTCTACACCATCAGAATGTCAGGAGTGAAAAAGCATTGTTCCTTTGGGTGCTATTTCTCAACTCTAGAATACATTTGCAGAGTATTCGATTCCACTGTTGACTTGTAAGCTGGATCCTATGAAAAGAAGGAATCCCTTAGAAATAGCTAGCTATCGTGGTAAGATGGGAACTTAAGTCTTGAATGGAAACCTCAAAGGCAGGAGGAACTGACATTTATGGCTTGATAGCTCCTGTAATTTCATGCCCTTGCCTGTAGGTTAATTTTTTTCTAGTAGTTTTAAAGTTGGTAAGGTCCTCTTGTTAAGTCTAAGAGTATAGAAATATAGTGAGTACAAGTAGACTCCCATTTTATAAACCTCTAAGTCCAGAAGCAATCACTCTTATTGGTTTGAGAATACACACATATGTTTGCATTTCTAAATAGTGTGGCATACTTAACATGTACTGCTCATTTGTTCCTTTTTTATTTTTGGGAGAGAGAGTGGGGAAGGGGAGCAGAAGGAGAGAGAGCCTGATTGGGGGACTTGATCCCACAACCCTGGGATCATGACCTGAGCTAACATCAAGAGACAGTACAGTCAACCGACTGAGCAACTCAGGCACCTGTTTCTTTCCTTTTTTTTTTTTTTTTTAAACCTGCCATTATGTCCTTTACATTTTCCCTAAGCAATATTTATATATTTACCTCATTCTTATAACTTCCGCATGATGTCACAAGGGTGAAAATACATGAGAATTTAACAATTCCTTTATTTTTAGACCTCTAATTTAAAAAAATTTTTCTCAGGGCACCTCGGTGGCTCAATCAGTTGAGCATCTGACTTTGACTCAGGTCATGATCTCACAGTTCGTGAGTTCACACCCCATATTGGGCTCGCTGCTATCAGCATAGATCCTGCTTCAGATCCTCTGTCCCCCTTCCTCGCTGCCCTTCACTGCTTGTACTCTCTCTCAAAAAAAAAAAAAAAAAAATTTAAAAAAAAATTTAAAAAAATTTGTTCTCTATTAAAGTTTGTATTGATCTTTAAGTACATCTATTTCTGTAGGACAATTTCACAGAAATGAAATTTTTAATCAAAGATCATGTGTATTAAATTTAAGTTAATACTTTCAAATAACCCCTAATATATTTCATTATTTTAATTGACATTTCCCTAATTGTAATGAAATTGCCCACATAAACAAGGTGTTGAAACATGGGAATGTCCTCTTATTTATACTGCAAAATCTAGAACAATTTTTAAAAATGAATTCCAAAAAACTATAAAATAGTTCACAGTTTTGGAATAATACCACTAAACTCTAATCTGACATGACTATAAAGCATTTGAGGTTATTGAAAAATTGCTGCGTAAGCTTTCATGTATATTTTGACCATATTCCCTGATAAATGGAGGAAGTCTTAAGAGAGCACCTGTGAGGCTAAAAAAGGATATTAATTAGAAGTGTTGGAGTTTGTGTCTCTTTTTAAAGATTTTTAAATTCCCTACTTTTTTATAAAATATGTCAGTTTGACTTGAAATTAATTTAATGTGTTCATTACTTTAAGAGTCTAAGATGCCAAGTATTTTGCAGAATTTTTAAAGCATGTCCCTCAAAAAGAAGTGATTGGTTTTAACTGTTTAAGATTTTATTATTTTTATTTTTATTTTATTTTGACTATTCTCTGCCCCTGACATGGGCCTCGAACCTATGACCATGAGAACAAGAGTTGCATGCTCTACTGACTGAGCCAGCCAGGCACTCTGGTTTTAACTGTTTTTGACTTTCAATTTAACTGAGCAAACTATTACTTAGTACCTCTGTGTGATATCTGTTGGGAACATAACAAAACCTGGACTCTTTCTGGTATAGAGCAGCTGATGGAGTATGTATGTAACCCTGTGCAAAGTCAGTGCTGTCAGTGGTCTCCTTCAGCTCGAGAGCATTTGTCTTTATTTTGTCTCTAACTTGCTCTCTTTAAAAATTTGAAGATAAACTCTCCAGTGGCTACTGCTCTGAGATATGGCATCTTTTATCATAAGGATTTGGGTTTCTTGAGCAACAATTTAAGGAGAAAACATGAATTGTTTGTTTGTTTATTTAATGTTTATTTTTGAGAGAGAGTGTGAGCGTGCCCACGCTTGAGCTGGGGAGGGGCCGAGAAAGAGGGAGACACAGGATCCGAGGTGGGCTTTGTGCTGACAGCAGACACAAACTCAAACTCACGAACCTCGAGATCATGACCTGAGCTGAAGTCGGACATTTAACCAAATGAGCCATCCAGAGGCCCCATGAACCACTTAATACTAAATAAGTTTTTGGCAGTTTAAATGTGTGGCTGTGACAATAACATCATGAAGAGTAAGTGAAATAAAAGCATATGTGGTTTTTATTTTCTGTTTATGGACATTCTTTCTCCTCCTTTTTTTTAAGTTTGTTTATTTTGAGAGAGAGAATGCAAGCGAGCACACAGGGGAGGACAGAGAGAGGGGAGAGAGAGAATCCCAAGCAGGCTCCACACTGTCAGTGCAGAGCCCCACGCCTGGTTCGATCTCATGAACCAAACAGTGAGATCATGACTTGAGCTGAGATCAAGAGTCCAACACTTAACCTACTGAGCCACCCAGGCACCCCCAATTCCCCTCTTTTTGGAAGACAGTTCCAGTTCCTTAGTATCCTAGAGCTTAGCCAAGGGTACAAAGAAGTTAGAAAGGCCAATATGTTCGCGCCCACCCTGTTTACCACTCACAACTCTGTTAGATCACACCTTTTCCTCTCCAGTTACATGAAGTCCCACCTTTTATTCTGATCTTTCAGTTTTCTAGGAAAAGCATATTCTCCTTTGCATCAAAGCTGTAGCACCGGTGAAAAATCTGCTTTTTAACTCAATGCCATCTAATTTAAGAAAAGCCAGATTAACATAAATGTCTTTGTATGCATCACCTCACCTTTTGTAGGACACTAAAAAAGTAACATACTCCTTGGACCAAGAAAGAGGACAAGGGATATTTTATTTTATTCATGAGTGTGCTTCATTTGCATGCCCATGTGAAAGATTGGGGGTGGTAGAGATTATTTCTTTCCTGGGATAACCATTTGTTATACAATCAGCTTATTTCTACCTAAGCAATGTAGATTTAGTAATATTGAGGCATTCTGCACTGTTTGCTTTGTTGTACAGCATTATTGTATTCTATTCTGGAATTCTTTGCATTTGAACCAAAAACAAAAAAAAAATACCAAGCCTCTGGGAGATGCCTATATTTCATATTTTCAAACTTAGCTTTTGAGAGAAGTATAATTTAATTCACATGCAATTGTAATAAATAGTAGGGAGAGATCTCCTATACACCCTACCTAGTTTCTCCCAGTAGTAACATTTACCTTCTAGTCTTTAAGAAGAGCCCAGGTGTAATAATCAGAGTATGGGCAACTGCCACACAAAATTCATAAACAGTGCTGAAAATTAACCTTGAGATTATTGATTTCAGATGAAAAAGTCAAGTCAGATCAAAAATTTCCTACATGAAAATTGACTCCAGACTTCACCCTTGCTGGAATTCAAAGAGTCACTTCCGAATACATGGTCTTTGTAACACTGTGGTGTTGATGAATGTTGTTACAAAGGTTGTGCAATAATTTTGGCAAGGGAATATTTCCTAGGTTAATGTGTTGTAACTCATCAGAGGGGAGAATATTTCATGAATCTTTTCACTTAACCTATTTCTCTAACAGACTACATAATGCTTTGATTTCTCTTTTCCAGAGAAATCTGGCAAGTCTTCAAATTAAGAATATTGTCACACTATGACTACCTTGATTTTGAATGTCCTCTGATGACATTAATTTGTGTTACCAATGTTTAGTAGTTTGTAATTAGTAAATGAGGAAGGGTATTATGAGGCTTGTTTTCAACAGAGTTGTGTATTATGAGTGTTCTGATGTGGTAGGCATCCTGGCCCCAATATTTTCTTTCTTTTTTTTTCTTTTAATTTTTTTTTAATGTTTATATTTATTTTTGAGACAGAGACAGAGCATGAGCAGGGGAGGGG